>NW_027072041.1:7544762-8164124 GCF_038088225.1 Cyrtonyx montezumae
TCTTCTCTTCTTCTCTTCTCTTCTCTTCTCTTCTCTTCTCTTCTCTTCTCTTCTCTTCTCTCTTCTCTTCTCTTCTCTTCTCTTCTTCTCTTCTCTTCTCTTCTCTTCTCTTCTCTTCTCTTCTCTTCTCTTCTCTTCTCTTCTCTTCTCTTCTCTTCTCTTCTCTTCTCTTCTCTTCTCTTCTCTTCTCTTCTCTTCTCTTCTCTTCTCTTCTCTTCTCTTCTCTCTCTTCTCTTTCTCTTCTCTTTCCTTCCTTCCTTTCCTTCCTTTCCCTTCCTTTCCCTTCCTTTCCCTTCCTTTCCCTTCCTTTCCCTTCTCCTTCCCTTCCCTTCCTTCCCTTCCCTTCCCTTCCCTTCCTTCCCTTCCCTTCCCTTCCTTCCCTTCCCTTCCTCCTTCCCTTCCCTTCCCTTCCCTTCCCTTCCTTCCCTTCCCTTCCCTCCCTTCCCTTCCCTTCCCTTCCCTTCCCTTCCCTTCCTCTTCCCTTCCTTTCCTTCCTCCCTTCCCTTCCTTTCCCTTCCTTTCCCTTCCCTTCCCTTCCCGAACTTCCCTTCCCTTCCCTTCCCTTCCCTTCCCTTCCCTTCCCTTCCCTTCCCTTCCCTTCCCTTCCTTCCCTTCCCTTCCCTTCCCTTCCCTTCCCTTCCCTTCCCTTCCCTTCCCGAACTTCCCGAACTTCCCTTCCCTTCCCTTCCCTTCCCTTCCCTTCCCTTCCCTTCCCTTCCCTTCCCTTCCCTTCCCTTCCCTTCCCTTCCCTTCCCTTCCCTTCCCTTCCCTTCCCTTCCCTTCCCTTCCCTTCCCTTCCCTTCCCTTCCCTTCCCTTCCCTTCCCTCCCCTTCCCTTCCCTTCCCTTCCCTTCCCTTCCCTTCCCGAGCCTTCCCTTCCCGAGCCTTCCCTTCCCGAGCCTTCCCTTCCCGAGCCTTCCCTTCCCTTCCCGAGCCTTCCCTTCCCGAGCCTTCCCTTCCCGAGCCTTCCCGAGCCTTCCCGAGCCTTCCCTCCAAGCCTCCCCTCTCTGAAGTACTATATACCCTTGGAAACTTCTAAGTTTTAAAATACAGAGATACTAACTGAAAGACTGAGCCAGTGAAGCAACTGACTTCTGCTATTGCAAGCCGCAAAGCCAGGATTTTACATGCTGTTGGGAGAACATGGTAGGCAGAGATCAGATAACAACTACTGCTAACATCTAGCAAAGAAAATGCTAACTACTTAGCTGCTATAGCATTCAACCGTTTCTTCTCCTTGTGCAGACACTGAGCAAGTAAAGTTCTAAGAAATAAACAGCACTTAAACTAGCAGAAGTAATGGAGCCCTTTCAGAATGAAAGTTCTTGTTAAGTAAGGACCACTGGATTCTTACATTTTTCCTGTTCAACACAGAGAAGTAGATCTTAAAGGTCTCAGTAGAAGCTTCAAATATCTCCTGGTATGTTGACAAGCATGAACATTATTGTGCATATTTATATAGAAGTGGTCCTGGCTTTGGGATGTGCAATTAGAACAGCTTTGATGGGATGGCTCATACACTTATCTTATGTGAAATCTATCTAGTGAGATTCATTTACTGCTGTAAAAGGTAAAACACAAAGCCAGATCACTTCATTTTTGTTTATAGCATAACAGCTTGAAAGTACAGGGAGTTATTCATCAGAGTTTCAGACTCTGCAAGGCATGAAATCTGAAGCTTGTTTATGATGCATTTTACTTTCTTCCTTTGAACTATGCCTGCTCTTGCATAGACAAAACTTCTAGACTCTGCTTCTAAAGTAACATGGCCTCAAGGGGCTTGTAAGGCTCTCTTTAGAGTATGTCTGGATGTTGAAATTGTTTTGTGAGAAAATTATTGAGAAAATTTAGTGTACGATCTTTAGTGAAATCATTTCTGCTGTTCTTTAAAACATTTGTCCTTGAAAAATCCTATACATGCTTAGTGCTGTGAGAGATGAAGATGCACAGAAACAGCAATGCAATGAAAATAAGTCTATTTTTAGAGGCAAACCTCATTAAAGAGTACTGCAATAAGTTATGTGAAGTGATTATTTAGAAGATTCCATGAGCCCTGGAATAAAATGATGGAAGCTAGATTTTACTTCAGTAAGTTATTTTAAATCTCTAAGACTTTCTGTGAAATTGGGACCATCAGAAGAAAATAGGATATCATTTTAGTAGTAAGAATGAGACTATTCTCAAGCTTCTATCAATGTTATTTTAAACTTGAGTTAGATGTGTTCTGAAAATATCTTTTTCTTTATAACTTCTGGATCCTGTGGTGAGGTTTTCCTCATCCCCTTCTCCTTCTCTATTTTAATTAAAAATGCATAGAATAAAGAAAATATACATTAGTACATGTATAAATGTGTGGATTTGTATGAGAATGTGGAACAGGTGAATAATGTCCTTTCAGACACTGAGTTATACTGAAACTTTTGAGGAATCAAGCTGTGGAAATTCAGAATCTTCAGACCACAGTCAATTTGATAATTAATGGAGATTCAGAGCTTCTTCATAGGTTCCTCAAAAAGTAACATCTTTCATTTATTTCCATGGAAACTACACCAAAGAGCACAATAACACTGTTGGATTGAGCAATTTCACAGCTACAAAATCACTATTTTTCAAAATAGTCACCACTATCAGTTATGCATTTTCACCAGCAATGAACATGAACTTGCATGTTGTACTCATAAATGTGTGCACCAGTGGAAGTGACCCACTGTCACAATTGCTGAAATGCACCACTCACCTCTTCACTCACACCCCCCACTGCATGGTCTCCATAAATGTTCAGCAAGCATCAGTGAGTGTCAATGAGTGTCATTTTTTCCACATAGAGAAATGGCTTCATATACACTCTTAATGTCAGATGCCATTATGTCACACTGCCCTTTGCCACCATTTGTCACATGGCAACAAAATTTGATGGAATATTGGTGGAACCTTTACTGCAATACCACCAACATCCAGATCTGACATTGTGGCCCAACATGATAAAATAACAGGCATTATTTTTGGAGCAGCCCTCATATATAGATTGCTTTTTTTTGTATGAACAGTGCAATATATACATACATACATATTATATATATATATTTGTGAACCAATATTTTCACTGTATTTCCTGTTTAGATCTTCAATAGATTTAGTTAGTTCATTAGTTAGAATGATCTATTTAGCTTTAAATTTGATTTCATCACAGTTCACTATACTTAAATTTAGCAAATATTAACTTTCACTGCCATTAAAGTCAATGGCAAAGCTGTGACTTTCCAAGGTAACTGAAAATAATTTGCTCTATTTATTGTCATTGGTCTGATGCTAGGTACCATGTTTTGAGAAAAAAATACACAGTTTTTTTACTTTGCAGTTAATGTTTCAGTATTTTACAACATTTCAATAAATTGCATGCATTTTTTCTAATCTTTTTTGTTCTGATCATATCTAAACTGGTATAGTGTGGCACTTGTCTTGCTACCTGCTACTTGCTCAGCAGAAGTTAAGTGATAGCTTTCCATTGTGGTTTGTAAGCTGTTAAAGCAAAATTTTGCTCTCTGCCAAACACCCGTATTCATTTGTTAACATAGGTCCTTTGTAGAATGAATATTGATTTAGAAATACCCCATTAGAAAATGCATGTCCCACTTTATTTTATCTTGCAGATACATGCGGAGTGATTAATATGCTGAAGACATAAAGTCAGGTCACATCATTTATTCATCTTTAATGAGACAACTCATCTAGAGCAGGAGAGAAGTAGCAAATATTTTTGTTGACTCAGACCTCTGATCATAGACAAACAGAAGTATCACATGGATTGTCTTGTGTTAAAGCATTCCATTTAGCAATATGGTTCAGCATCTTATATCTCTGGATTTAAGGTGCACTTTTATTTCCAGTAGTCCAATGATTCTTCTGCTTTCCCTCTACCAATGGCTTAGAGTTAGCAGAAAAATTTTAGAGAGGTATTTATTAGATGCCTATGAATTCATATCTGTAGTGTGCTGTCAGGCAGGATGGAATGAAATGTAATTGGCTTAAACCATCAAAGAGGAATATTAATAAGTCATTAATCTGTACCCTAGAGTATCTTCTCAATTAATGCAGGAAAAGGTGTTTTTTTCTCCATTTAAACAGTCAATTTCTAAGTGTATTTTTATAGAAACAAGAGCTGAAGAATGTAGAGAATATATGTAATTTGATTGGCAGGATAGAGTAGGATAGAGGAATAGGAGAAACTGAAATATGGAGAGAAAAACAGCAGGGAAAATTCATATCAAAAGGAATATATTAAATATTAGGAATTTATGTTTAAAAAAAATATGAAGCAAGGTAATTTGTCACAAGAGGTTGGGAGGCAATATTGTTGAATAAAGTCAATGCTACATTACATATCCATTTACAATGCTTGATGAGAAATGTTGAAATCAATTCTGAGAGAATACATGAGTCTTGAAGCTGCTTCCAGATTTATTATAACATTATAATACTTTGTTAGCAGTATATGACAAGGATTCAGAGAGAACAGAGAAAGTCACAGAATCTTATATAAGAAAAACAAAAAACAAAAAAAAAACATATCAATAAAGCACTGTAATTTAGTCTTTTCTTTTGGATCTCCAGAAACTGAACATTGCCCATGATACAAATCGCGTAAAAGGTTAAGGACGGAGAAGAAAATGAGGAGGCATATTGTCATGTTGCCAATTTGCATACTGGGACAAAGGAATTGTAGTATTTATTATTCAGTGCATGGAAAGAGTTGTGTATTCTACAGGGTGAACTCTTTTACCTTCCCATCTCCTAATCTTTGTGCACATGAGATATTATTTTGTGTTGGTACCTTGGGGCTAGCTTCAAAATGAGGAATGGCTGCTAACAAAAGTCCTCCCTTCCTTGAGCTCCCATTCTGAAGGGAGGGAAAATTAAGCTAATATGCACAGCTTTGCCTCAAGCATCCGCTCTGGTTTCAGGAGATCAGGTATGAAAGGCCATTTCTTTTGCATCTAATTTAATGGGAGGGGATTTTAATTAGGAAAAGGAACTTAATTGGAATTTGCCCTTTTGCTTCTATTTTGCATTGAGAACAGATAGAGAAGCAGACCAAAGGAAGCTACTCTTACTCCCTTTGTAGTTTGCATCTGTAATTTTACCATCACTGGAGCATAAGAAAATATTGCTGGGGGAAGGAAAGCTGAACAAGTGGGACAACTTCTCCGAAAGTGTGCTTAAGGAGGCATCCTCTGCTAGAAAATTATACAGTAGTACAGCTGTGAGGATGATGGTGAGGATGATATTCACAGTGTGCTAATCACCTGCAAATGCACCTTGAGGTACCTCCAGAAACCCAAGCAGATATACTGAGGTAAGTGGCTGTGAAGATAATGTAAAAAGGACTCTAACATTTATTTATTTTTTTCTGGCACTCTTGATTGTGAATGTTTAATAAGTACTTTAGGACTCAAATGGGAAAGCCTGGCCACTGGCAGCACTCTCCCCTTTTTTCCCTGAATAGGACAGAGAGTCAACTACACAACACTACAAACAGAATTTTGAGGCACTTTAAATGAGGGAAACACCTACATCACTGACAAATAACACAATGAGATAGTTCCTCTTATTGGTATTAATCAGTTCTTTTCATATTTTTCAGTTCTAAATGTTATTTAGAAATTAAGATCAAGTCATATATTAAAACAAAGATAATTATTTTTATTACACTATCTAATCTTGTTATCTCATAAGAGTTGTTATTATTTTCAAATAGTATATCTGTGACAGTGAACAATGGCTACAAGTTTTCATCCTGTATTAATGCACAAGATACTTATTAAGGAAATCCAATGTATTTGAAAGTTCCTGTGAATTATGTTATTATGTTTATACCAGTCAAGTATCTAATAGTTACCAACTTAGTGTAATCATCATCAAAACAGCAAGGTATGTTCAGACAAAGAGAACTGCTCCATCTAGAGTTTCTTTTTATGCGCATGTTTATTAAAAATTTTAATCAATTATTTTACTGGCTCTTATTTCCCACAGCATTAACTGACTCTAACTTTATAATTATTGAGGAATAAAAGAATATTCCAACAACCTGAAAAAGAAAGCCCACCTCAAAAACAAGAAAACAACAAAGAAAACCAACCAGTAGTTCATGTGCTTTGGTGATCTCGAAGTAAATATAATTGTTTGAGAAGGAGAATACATATAACAAAAGATAACTAGTTTTGTAGTAGTGCAGTACAGGAAGAAGTTTGCTTCAGAGATGAGGTGCTCAGATCTTGATTTAAAGCAAGCAGATGACAATTCTGTAATTTTATTGAAGCTTATCTAAACTGAATGCACATCTATATGCATAATTTATGTAAATAATTTCTTGTGGCAATGTGTTCCACAGAATATATAAGCATCGCACAAAACTGTACTGGGATACACATAGTCTGCACTTTAATTTCACTGAAAGTCTTTTAGATTTTGTGTTCAAAGAAAGTAAAAGAGTGTTATCCTTTTTGTCTTCTTTATGCTACTTATGAAACAAGAATCTTTTTCTCAATAAATGTTTAATTTCCAGATTTTTTAATGTTTCTGATTCCACTTTACCTCTCTCCCCTCAATGTTTTATCTTCTCTTTTCTGTTTTTCAGTACTTCTTTGAAACAATAAATACTGGATAAATTCATAAAATGTGAAAAACACCTCATAATTTCATTGTAAGCAGCTCTCATCGCATAGGCTGTAGCAGCCACCTCTGCCTTCTCTAAGGCTGTGCATGTTGAAGGTGATCTAAGTTGATGTAGCCCTGTATAGCTGTGGCTCTTGATGCTAAGCACAGCAGAGGTGACTTTTCCGTTGAGTCAGCTCACCTGCGGTGAAGGATGATCTGCTCTAGCCAGGCTGCTACTGCTGTCACTAACTCAGAGGCTACCTGTATCTTAACAATACATGGTAGTTCCTTGTTTCTTGATCTGATGCTGCTGCTTTATTTTGGTTTATCACAGTGTGACTGGGGTTAAATGTGGAGATCTGAGTCGATTTAGAAGGCAGAATATATTCTTAGCAATATCTGGTGGAAAAAAAAGATAATAAAACATCATATGACCTACTTCCCTGGTGGGATTGCAGAAGAGTAACCATTAGCAGACCTACTGGAATAAATTCTCTAAATTTTAGGGCCTGAGTATTCAAGCAGTGAGAAACCAAACTGTCTATTAATTTTTCTGAGTGCCTAAGGCCCAGCATAATCCAAGATAATTATTCTGAATCAGTGTACACATCGGTGCTCATGGCAGAGAGATTTCATCTCAAAATTTTAAATTTCTTAAGTAAAATAAGTAAAATACACAATTAAAGATGTCACTGCACTTATTACAGTGTTAATCTTGTTTCTAATTTAACTCAATGTGTTATATTCTAGACACGTAATTATCTGACTGATCTTAGCAGTCTTTCCAAAAGCAAAAGACAAAGATGGCTTAGACCTTTCTTCTCTCTCCATCAGTATCAGTGGATATTAAAAGAGAATGCAGACAAATTAAGAAAAAATGATAAAGACTCAGTGAAACACTGAATTATGCAGGTAGTTCTTAAATGTTTCCTTGGAATATTTATGTGGAAGTGAAGGGCTGTCTGTTTTACATGCTGGATAAAAATCAAGTATTAATTTATTTCACTACACATTTTCTAATGCAGGAGTAGACATACAGACACTCCAGAGGAACTTCGAGAAACCTTCACCCTACTATCTTCCATTTTCATCTATGTAAGAAAACATGATCAGCTGGAGTGTGCATGTCTTTCTTGGAACTGCGAGGCTAATGACTTTTTCCTTTGTTGTATTATGGAAATATCTTAGTGTTTTCACAAAGTAGCAGATACAGATCAGTAACCAGAAGCAAGGAGAAAGAAATGATACGACTTTTAAACAGAACCGGAGCAAGCCATGCTGAGATACCTAAGTAAATAACAAGATTCTGAATTTCTCTTTTCTTTTCTTAAATTTAGCTTGTCCTACACTACATCAAAATACAATCTAGAAGAAATCCAGCCCGTAATCTTTTACAGATAATTTCACTGGTCTTTCAAAGAATAAAACATAGTAAAACAATGTAAAGGAATCTTTATCTGTAGCACACCTACTTGCATTATATTTGCCTCACAGAATAGTTCTACATGTGAAGGAAAACACACACTAGAGATGATTTATTGCCAGAGGTTCTGAGGGACTCAACTGGTAAACTGTATTTATTTTAAGAATACATGTAAGCATGGGAAAAATTTCTGTGAAGTTGTTTGCAGTTACTGAAAAACATGTCCTGCCACTTTCATCAGATATTGCATCAGGGTGAGGTTAGGACACCATAATTTCTCCATGAGACAGTTGCTTTCCCTGGAAATAGCCTGTTCAGAATTCAGAGAATGGGTGAAAGTGGGCGGAAAGCTGCCTCTGGCTTAAAATTTTTAAATTCATTATGCACACTCAAGACCCGACCTAAAAATATATCTCTGACTCTCAGGTACATGTACTCCAACCATCCCTTCAAACCAGAAATCATCTGCTTGAACTTTACATCAAAATGAAGATAGAGTATGTTTTAAAGCAGCAGTTTTCAACATTTTGTCCCAGATAAAGTCATTATTATGGACAGCAAATCCAGGAGGGAAGATCACTGTAATTTCATCCTCCTCTACTAATTGAATTCCTTTATAAACTGCTCATTTGTACTAATTTTGATACTACCAAAGGTATGGGTGATACCACGTTCTCTCTGCTCAGGGACAGATTAGCCTTTCTAAGATATTTTGCAGTTAATAACACTTGCTCTGGTAATATCCCATAGCCATGCATATAAAAAGATGTGTGGCAATCGGCCCGAGGAAATATAGTCATGGTTTTGGCTCTGGGTCACAAGTTCCCCACCTTTGTGGTTCACACATATATATAATTTATTATTATTATTTATATTTTTATTATTTTATATATATATATGAAGGTTGCTGTAGATTTGAATACTAAATCTATAAATTAATCCTATCTTGAAATACAGTTAACATTCTGTCAACAGCAGGTAGGCTCAAGAAAACAGTACTGGATCTTATAAACAGATCTTGATCTTATAAACTTTAAGGAGGGAAACATAAAACAGATTAATGGGGCCAGAATGGACAGCTACAGTACAATTATCAGAATTCGTGTATAAAAGAGAATGTATAACATTTCTCCAAAGTATTTCTTCTGCTAGTCCTTAACTTATACTTCAAGCAAAAATAAATAAATAAGTAAATAGATAAAAGATTTTGACTGAAAGTTACAGGGAAAGGAGAATCCACTGCAGTAGTCTGAGAGTTAAAGAGTCAATAAGCCAGTAGAGGTACTTTAAAAACATTTGTGTGCTCTCCAAAACTCTTATAACATTATTTGTACACAAAAAAGAAGCAGTTCAGCATATCTGCAAACAACTGGTGACATTTCTGTCTTCTTACTCCAATATTCCATTTATGTAACAAAGAAAAAACTAAATTTACCTGAAGTATTTCTATTATCTGAGATAGGTAGGAATACTATTTCTAAACTTCACACTCTAAAATTTAACCTCTCGACACAGTTCCAAAAAAGATAATCGTCAACCAAGAAAGCTGCACTAACAAATTCTTAAAATTTTGAGCCAAGTGGGGTCCATAATTGAATTGTATGAAGTCAGCATTGCATAAGCATCCACAGTGCATTAACGTAACTTGTAGGAATAATTCACTAACTTAAAAGGAGATGGAACTGTGACAAGTAATACTGCTAGAACTAACATAAAGGGGAGATTTCACATACATTTCAAATTGTATATTTTTTATTTATTATTCTGAAGATGTGCATAAATTCAGTATGATCAATATACAACAAAAATTAATCAAAGAAGTCAAATAATGGAAATATGAATTGTTATAACTTTGTAATTCAGAGGAAACTATAAATGGCTTAAAAACTTATTTGGTTACAGCTTTCTGTATTTCATTTTATACATGACAGTTTTTATAAAATTGAAAAAAAAATGTATCTGGGACTTTTGAATAAAATTCTTACTGATTTGTATAAATTGGTCTCCAGCTGCAATGTGTCTGAAGTACTTTGAGTTACTGAAGAAATAGGTAATTTCAGAAATAAAGAAGATTTTAAAAACAAGTGGCTGCATTTTTTCCAAATTCTTATAGTATGTTAAATGCTACCCAGTCATTCACTGTAGGGATCTGAATTATAATACTCTTATTTGCAGTCAGGTGTTTTGGTTTTCTGAAAGACATTTATTGAACTAGGCAGCAAAAGTATGAATCATGCTTGTCAGTCATCAATCTTAGCATATTATTTTTGATAATATACAACAATGTCACTCTACAATTATAGTAACACCATTAAAATATGCACTGTTCCACTGATTAGATAATCTGTGATTTATATCTATTAAAATGGAGTCAGATGATTTATATGTTAGCTGTAATCTGCATGTCTTTATTTATATTAGTGTCAGCTGTTTATGAGCTGGTTCGGCCCAGTTCTGTGACTAATATGTGGGGGACCCATGGACCCACACCCTGGGAAAGGGGAAGAGGGAAATGGGAGAGTGTAGGGAGATGGGCCTAAAAACAAAACAGCGGCAATGATCTGAGGAGGAAAAGTAATTTACTAAATGAGAGATGAGAATGCAGAATAACACAATACAATTGGAATTGAAGCTAATAAATCAAATAAAATGAGAGAAAGAGTGTCTGAAACCAAAAGCCTTATGCTAAAGCTGAAGATGAGATGGCTAGGGAACCTCTACTGCTAAGATGATACGCAAAAGAGGAAGTTTCTTGGACTTGCGTGAAGTTTTTACCTTTCCCTCTGGGTGGAAAACGGGAACATGAAGTCCTCTAGGGTATGTAGTTCTTCTCTTCTGAGAAACGGGTACTTGGAAATTTGGCAGTCCATGGACTTAGAGCATTAACTCTTTAACACCCAGTGCCTCATATTATTTTATGATGTGGAATACCAATAACAAAAATCATAAAACCATGACAATTAGTCTCAGACAATTAATATTCTTCCAAAAGGCTATAATTTATTCTTGAATTTTCATTTTTTGTATCATTTTTGTATTTTTAGTAGAAGAAATATAAAACATTAGATTTTCTGAAGTGCTTTTGAGTTGTAGCAACTCAAGGCATTAAGGCATGATGCCTTCATGAGGAGCAGCCAGCCAAACCCAACTTTTGCAAAGTTATGAGCAGTCCTCATGATCAGCCACTTGGTTTCTGCTGCTCTAGTGCTGTGTTATGAACTGACCTAGAGTACTCAAGAAACATTTTGGAATTAAATGTGTCATTTAACTTGTTTCCTTAAAATCAGCTATATATTAGTGTTAGTTATTTGTTCATCTAAATGCTCAGATAAGGGACAAGATTTAAGGGCGGGGAGAGTATTTTTTCCTGAATCAGATTGTCCTGAAGAGTTTCTTAATTTTATTAAAAGTGATCTTTGTTTTGTTTGTAATACACATATGATTTTTTACTTAGCAAATACATCAAGGAATTTCAGAAAAAAATGAAAAAAACAACAATTAATTGCAGTATCTTCAGACTAGACCTATATGATCTTGGTAAATGGGGCACCTCACAACTGGAACCTGACATCATCTTATTACTGATGCAATCAGGAAGTTATACTTTTTTACAAAGAACAACAGTGAAATAAGAGTTTACTCTTCTGTGGTGCATGATCATAGAGATCATTCAATGTGTCAGCTTCTGAGGGCATGACTGATGACTATTTACAGACATTCTTGTAGGAGAGTGAGATTAATATACTAATCTTTAAAAAATATATATATTTATTCTTTTTACTCAGTCTCTAATTCTAAGTGAATTCATCATACAGTAACAAGATAGATTTGTGGCAAAAACACAAAGTTTCTGCACTTCGAGAAATATTAATGACTACATCAAAGTCTGTGTTATACTATTCTAACAGAAAATAAATAGTAGGAATGAAAAATTTACTAAACTATGTTTTTTTGCTTTGCAAATTGTTGATGTGGAGGATATCCTTGCAGCTGACATGATTCACTAAATTCAGAAATACCTTATTTCCAGGAGAGCCGTAATACAATTTTTCCTCATTGTCTCTTCTTATATTTTTTAGTTTTAGAGAGTAAAAGATTGGTCCATGACCACTGTGATAGACAAATTTCTTTAGAGCCAGAAACATCTACGGCAAATATTATTGTACAAGAGGCAGTCAGGTACACTGACCTTGCTGGCTGTCGCACCAAAGGAGGAAATTGCACATAAGAAAATGAGATCCACACCAGTTAAACCTTACGGACAGCTTAATTACTGATTCTTATAGTGTGGTGTAAATTTCTACAAAATAATTTAACAGTGTCACAGTTTCATGGTTTTATTGGAGCACCAACACCTTGTTTCTTCTGATGGGTCACAAGCTAGATTTTTCTAAGCAGATAACCTCAATACATTTGAAAGCTATATTCAAGATGAAAAGAAACCCTTCTGGTGATTTAGCTACTACTAGATCACATAGATTTAATGTAAAGCAAGAATTGAGCACCAAAACTGTTGATCCTCGAATAGTACTTGCCAGTCATTGTTAGCTACTGACATGCACTGTTCAGGTTTATGCTTTGATGTGAAATATTTTTCTTAGGTTTATATCAAAAATGATCCTGTAAAGGTAATTATGCAAGACTTTTTAAAATCTGTATTTGTACTATAAATCATGTAGTGGTTAACAGTCCGGACAAGTACACTGTGTAGGAAAGCAGTTTAATTAAACTGCAGTTAAGTCAACAATACATAAGTAATGAAATCACAAAGTTATGGTTTGAGAAAGGGAAGACTTTGGCAGATAAAAATAAATAGTATGCTAGTTCAGCTCACATCAATTTCTACTCACTGACACTAGTTCAATGTCTATATAATAAAAATTTCTTAGCATGGAAATGAACTATTTTTCTTACTGTAGTTTGCTATTGAAATAGTCATTTTGCAAAACAGTTTCTAGAGGTTGTAGGTATGCATAAGAGCTCTCTATGACTCAATAAAACTCTTATCCACAGATAATTTAGTATTTCTGGACGTAATACGCCACTTATGTGTTTCCTGACAGGTTGATAAAACAGTACCAATATTAGAAGTTTTGTGTCCTTATTAATCTAACAGATTCATGTACCTACACTCACATGTACTAATATGTCAGCCTTGAAGGATTCACCATATGGTTAGATTCATATATGATGGAGTTTCATATATGATGGAGTATCATTGAAAGTTTGTCTGTTCTGAATATCTGAACATTTTCTCACTAGATCTCTAGTAATACTGAATTGATCTAATCTGGCAGTGGAAAGAGAATCTCTTTAACAACAATAAAAACCACTCATTTTTACCTACATTCTCTTTTTCCCTGTTTGAATATTCTAAAAGTGGCATTTATTTGTCTGTCATGTATGTGCATTTAGAAATGCATTTGGATATATCTTTGGGAATACTGAGTTAAATTACATTTCATTTTTAGTTTTGTATTTGTGTAGTCCACCACTCTTTGACACTTCCAATTTGGGAATGCTTATGTGAACAAATTTTTGTTAATACAAGGATTTTGAGAATTATTATTATTTGCAGGAAGATATATGTATGAAAATCTACGAAGATTGTTTGAAGTAATGTACTGCTTAAATGTTTCAGTCATGGAACAACAATATCTCACCACAATCACCATGATTAATCCATCTCCTCCAACCATACTTGGTCATGAGGTGGGACTAACACAAGAGAAATATAGGGGCTGAGAAACTACCACTAGGAATGTTCTCATAGATGTCACTGAGAAGACTCTAAATGTCCTGTTGCTCCTAAAAAAATCCATCATTGCATTAGCTGCGGTGAGGCTACTACACCAGTAGAGCTGTAATGTTTTGCTCACTGAGTTTCAGAACACAAGGCTTCAATTTATATACACAGCACTATCAACTCATCATCAGCTCATTGTCATCTGTCTTTTCTGTAGTTCTGTAATGTGCTGAAGTGCTTTTAAATCTTGGACTCACTCAGGGATGCTAAAAAAATATATTAGAAATACAGTTTAAAATTATGAAAAGGTGGTAAACTTCTATGTCATACCATGAAGTTCAAAAAGAAGATGTGAGAAGTTGTGAGTCAGAAAATAAGCAAAGGCCGTTAACTAATTATTTATAAAAATCAGGTTTTAAAGCTATACTTATTTTTAATGTTTCCTGAGTGGAGGATATTCCCATTACCAGAACACCCCTCTCACTTAGTAGGGGACCCACATTTTCCCTAATCTTCCTTTTACTATTGACATACTTAAAAAAACCTTTCTTCTTATCTTTTATCTTCTTTACCACATCCATTTCCAGGTTGGCTTTGGCCTTACTCTTCACATCTCTACAGGCCTGAAAACACTCCTATATTCTTCCCAAGTGGTCAGACCCTTTTCCAACACTTCATGGACCTTTCTCTTCCCTTTGAGTTTATGCATGAGCTCCTTGCTCATCCACACATTTTCCTGCCACCCTTGCCCAATTTCTTACTCACAGGGACTCAGTATAATGCTTGGTGTCATATTTTTTTATACTCTCGAGTTTCTGTGACTTCAAAGGCAATTTAATCTCGTACGAACTGTTAAGGAAAAGAGTGTGATTACCATTCTTTGCAAAATAGCCTACTATCAATATTTTTTGCACATGATTATAAACTTAGACTTTTGTTCTTTGTCCATGTGTATTTATAGTTATTCATCCTCACTTTCATCACAAGTATGTACTGTTTCATACTTATGCATCTTCAACCTATGACTGCTATAGAAAAGCCTTAGACTCACTGTTCTAAACGAAAACTGATGAAAACCCCTGTGAGTAACCAGCAGGAATCTCTATTCATAATATCAGTAATATCAATACTCTCACTGCTAGTGGAAAAATAGAGTTTGATGCAAACTGAACATGAACTATGAGTAGTCAGCCTTGTAGAAAATGGTCCTTAAGAACGTTATTATTATAACCTTGGCATATGCATTGAAGTTCCAGTGCAAGGCAATTATGAATACAATACTAGATTTAAAGATATGTCATGCTTCCCACTGCCAGTTAATCACTTTGTAGTTCACTGCAGCTCTATATACTGTAACTTGGCTGAGCAAGATCCAAAATTGTAAATAGATGCCTCCAATCTTTAACTTGTAACATATCATACTGTACATATGGCACACCTTGAGTTCAAAAATCTGGTGTGATCATCTCACAAAAACTATTCTGACTGCTTTGTACTGATAATAAAAACATGAATGGTCTGTGTATTGATGCAAATTTTTAATTGTATTGTCTCAAAGTGCATAATAAAATTCCTTTTTTGAAGGAAATCTTGAAGAATTACTAAAAAATTTTTTTTTCAACTTCATAACAATGTAGAATTGAATTGCAGAGGAATGACTAACCAGTGCTCTCAGGAGACCAAACTTTATGACTTGAAAAATATTAAGCCTATAATACCAGATTTTCTAAACACCTGTAAAATTTAAAGCAGAATTTCTTTAACACCATCAAATGTCTCAAGTATATGGTATATGAATAAATTACCTGGGAATTAAGGATAAGTTTGTTGATCTTTATTCTGACTATTTCTGAAGTTGAAATTTGCAAATAGTCTGAACTGAACTCTGAATTTTTTCTGAATGCTTCAAACTAAAATGGAATTCAGCTTTAAATTAGCAATGTTTTTGGCTAATGCTGCCTGTGTAATCTATAATGCTGATACAGGTTGTGAGAAAAGACAAATGTATAGCTACGAAGGACAGAAAATATGGCCTTCCAATTCATCTCTGTAAGCTTCTGTTAAGAGTCTCCAGAGAGCTCAGTAATATATCCTACTGGATGTACCGCTGTTATGCTGGTATTTTCTGATGCTGTTTTGTTATATTCAGGTAATTACAACAGATTTCTACAGGATCAGAAGTAGGAAGAGCAAATACTGGCATAGTACTATTTTTCACTTCCTGATTTATTATTGCTCCTATCCTTCCTTGACATTGTATGTAATTTAATTAGAGTTCGAAATAAACTAGTGCACCTCAAAATAAAAGTATTCCTGGCTTCTCTGTTCCTCTCAGAACAACAGTTTTTGATCTTCAGGGAATTTATCCAGGGGAGGGAAAATTGTATGTCTTTCAGTGAAAGAAAAATATGCCACCCTTTTTGGGTTTTTGGTCTACATCATGGTGTCACTTGTTCTCCATTTCCATTTCTGCACAGCACTCATTTTGGTGAGAAAAAAAAAAACATGACCCTTTTTTTTTGCTTAGTAACTGGCAGTGTTCACTCTCTTTTCTGTTGTTCCTCTTTCTGATTCTTACAAGTAGCCAAAGCTGGCTTTAGACAGCACTTGAATCTTCAAGTGATTCCACTGAAATTAAATCTGATCTCATCTTTCCTTGTATAAGAAATGACCTGATCTGAACTGCAATTGGAACATAGAAAAGCAGGTTTCTTTCGTAGGACTTCTTTCGCAGTCATGATATACTTTCACTTGAAATGTCTAAATACAAGACACATATAAGATGTGGACTTTCAATCACAAGGCCCTTTTTCTCTCTCACTTCTTATACACCGAGGTTAATGTTACTAACAGTCTATTAGTAAATCTGTAATAATGCTTTCCTTGCAGGAGTTGTGATGATTTTTTATGTGTTTATTAATGGCATGTATAAACAAGGCAGAGTTTGCTGGAATATATGCATAGCTACTGTAACTGTATAACCACCGAACTTCAAATTACATTGAAAAAACTTTCACTTGCTTTAATTTTGCTCTTGACTTTATAAATGTTTTACACAATTTGATCTTCAAATCTCAATATTCATGTTAGATGTAGCAGTGTGCTACAAGCACACATGAATGATGAGATCTCAAGATGGGATTTAAAATTGACCCTGATATTCTTGACATTTCTGTGGATTTTGTTTCCTCAGTAGTCTCTTCTTTAAGTTTTGTATGTAGGTTTCTTATCTCTCTGCTAACAGCTTTCCACCGCATAGTGCAACTATACTGCAAAGTTTGAGTCTTAAATCTCCCTTGAATATAATCACGAGTGAAACATATGTAAATTTGTGCCTTTAGTATCTCAAAAAGAAGTTTAAACATGAACAACATTTCCTAAAATGTCTTTCAGTGGTGTCATAGTCACAGAAATAAAATGAGGTTGTTAAAACTATCATATCACTGATCAAATCTTCTTGGGGTTGGAAATTCACATGTGGCCTTAAATACCAATACCAGTACTAACCAATATTAACAAGTATTGTGGACAATTATTTCTCCTTTCACTATTTGAGACACTGCATATAAGTTGGATCCCTTCTCCAGTTCTGAGAAACATAAGATACTAAAGGAGAATTTGAATACTGCTGTAGACTACTGGCCAGAGATTCAGTTAACACTGTTCTTACACAGATTCCTTGTTCACTGTGTGAGGCACTGAGACTGTGTAAAAAAAATTACAGCATAAAACAAATATGGTTTTACACACTATCTGAAATATGTACTTATTTAATTCATCTCGTTTTAGGAACTTTAACAGGAGAAAAGTGAGACTTTTCCACTTCCTATTAAACTCTGAAGAGAATTTATGCTTCTCTTGAGCTCAACAACCTGGCAATGTTTCTCTTTCAAAATTGTCAACAGTAAACCAGAATCACATGCAAAACTCACTCATATTATATAGAAGTCTGCTCTTTCTTTGTTCTCAAGCTTTTAAGATTTTTCTTTTTCCTTTATCTATTTGAGAAGAAACACTTTCTCTCTCTCTACTCCAGCAGCAGGGCATAAATGTGACTCACAGGAAGTTCCACATCTTGAATAAAAGCTAAATATAATCTATTGCTTTTTAGGAATGACTAACATCTGGAACAGCTGCTATTTTGCCTTGAAGATAGAGGAAGAGTCCAAATTATTTAAAGTGCTCATTCTCAGTATTCATATGTGAAGTGGAAAATTTTAATGTGTTTTGTATGTCAATGGAACATTTCTGAAATATCCTAATAGAATATTACCTAATTGGCAGACAAAAAGCTGAAAAACATTTGGATCAGAGTATATGCATAACAAAAATGTAATACTTTTTATATGGATAATTATTTTTACAAGCATACACTATGACAAAA
Organism: Cyrtonyx montezumae; assembly: GCF_038088225.1. Classification (NCBI taxonomy): domain Eukaryota; kingdom Metazoa; phylum Chordata; class Aves; order Galliformes; family Odontophoridae; genus Cyrtonyx; species Cyrtonyx montezumae. The sequence goes on from NW_027072041.1 coordinate 7,562,969, forward strand.
ATATTTTATCAATGTTTTACATGAACAGAAAATTTAGAGAAAAAAAATTATCTAGAAATCTATATCAGAATATTTTACTAAAGTGGATTGCACCAGATGCTGTGGCAGATTTTTAACTGAAAAGGAAATATAAGAAAAAATTGATTAGTGATAAATATGTCATTTTAACAATTTGAAATATATATATTTCCTTTTGAAATACAAAAGTACATGAATCTAAACATATTTTCATAAAAAGTGTTTTGAAAAACTTGAAACAAGTCTGTATTTTTTTATTTTTGAGAAGTTGAGAAAATTTTCTCTTTAGCTAGAAAATTTTTCAACATTTTGTTTTTATAGGAAATTTCAAATTGAAATTTCAAAATTCTTTATGAACAACAGTTCTTATTTCTCAACAATTCCAGTATCCAGCAGAAGAATAGGAGAGGAATGTTCCATCCGTTCGTTTGCTTTTTACTGTACTTATTCAAGTAGATATGCATTAATGGATGACAATAACAAGAGTGGAGGGAATCTGCAAAAGACACCACATGAACTCCTCTGTTGAAGATCACCACCAAACCATAAGTCCACAGAATATAATGTAAAAAGCTCAAGAAATCGAAGAAAAATAATAGGCCTTTGGGTATCTCATTGTGTTCATATGTGATAATTCAGATTTCACCTATCAGATGATTTAGATTTCATTTACTTAGACTTTCAGCATAAAGATAAACATCTATAAAATGCAAACCTGTCACAGTTATGAGATATCAAGAGAAACACATGAACAAGAGTGATGCGCTAACATTTTCTCCCATGTAACTAAAACATACTTTTAATTTGTTTGGTACCTGGGGAGATTCAGTGGTAAATTCTTCCCTCGTGTCCAAATATATGAGCCTATCAGCTCATGGTAGTGGTAACTGTGACTTGAAACCTAAATGCAAGGCATATTCTGTCATATTTCTATCTCCTTATATTTTGTTTAAGGAATTGAAACAGATCTGAATCAACTTCAGTTCTGCGCTTTTAATAGCCATTAATCAAACTCATCTAGTAGTACGGCACATTATAGGAAAGTTTTGCCCAACTAGTTTCTATAGAAAACAATTTTATTTTAGGCTTTTCCAAAATAACACCCTGAAAAGAAATGTCATAATCTAATTGTCTCCTCTTTCTTTAATTTCCTTGAGTTTTATTTTGTTTAGTGAGGTAAAAGTAAAAAACAAGTAACCATGTGTTTGCAAGACTGTATTTGGTTTCAATTTCAGAGAAAAATTGTATCTTTTTGTACATCATTGTTTTGACTGCTTCTGGAAATAACATCTGTGTGAGATGACCAAGGATCTGATGCTCTAGTGTTTTGACTATATGTATGGCTTCTAGCAGTTGCTCAGATCCATAAAAGTTAATAACACTTAATAACACTCTTAAAAGACAATAGTAGAATACTAGTAACTCATTTAGAGAACACTGCAACATATTTTTAGGAAAAAGCTTGTCTATGATGCTGTAAGTTCATACAGAAAATGACTGGAAAATATCTCCTATTTTCTTCTCAGGACATACAGATAATGACCGGAAAATTTCTCATGTTTTCTTCCCAGAACAAAGGAGAACCAAGACAATATCTTCCTTGCTACTAATGCTGGCCTGCCAGTACAGTGCTGCCCCCACAAATCTCAAGGAACAAATGGTATTTTTGCAGGAACTGGGCAATGTACCTTAAAATAGAACAGTCTGTGAATTGGGCTCTTGAGATTTAATCTTGTTCTGCTCTGGACAAATCACCTCTGCTCACTGTGCTTCAGTCTATGAAAGTGGTTTGTGACCCTTGACTCCTCCAAAGGCAAATGACTAAAATATATATTTTATACAGGGAATATGTAAAAATAGCATCATTCTCCTGTGCAAGACAGAATGCAAAAGCAAAAATCTTTGCAAAAGAATAAAGTGTATCTTGCAGCTGTTAACTGCAAGAGCTATAGATGCTTTTAAATGCTACTCAGGAGTATATAAAAAAGTAGAAAAAAATAAATTTAAATTGAGTTAATACCATTCTTGAGCAGTAAATGATATTTCTTACAGAATAAATTCTTGTTAAAGATGAATCAAAAATAACAGATTAAATTATTTTTAATTTTCAAACGAGGGGTTGAGAACATTTCCAATTCATTAGACCACCGTAAACACATATATGGATTAAGATTTACAGATTTTGGTTTGGGAAAGGGCATTCAAAACAATCAGAAAACTAATAAAAGCAGAGATAAACGTTGGACTAGAATCTAGCACAGTAAAACATATCATATATGCACAAATTTATATGCATGATGTATATATGCATATCAAAATATCTTGTAAAACAAGCATGTATAAGATACCATTTCCTACACAGTATTGAAAAGTTCACCAGTGCATTGAAACAGACATACAAAATTTCAACAGAAATAGGGTGTAAAAGGTGTCTTACTCTAATGCTAATATGTGGGAGATTTTTGTGATTTGTGTGTGTGTGTGTGTGTGTGTGTGTGTGACTATGACCTTAATGTAATGTTTCATATCTTAAAAGTGTATTTTATATAAAGCATTGAACTAATAAGTCTAAGCTCTGTTTCTTTTCTCATCCTTTACATAAAGACAGTAAGCGTTTCAGCAGCACTCTCAGGACACAGGCCCCTATGCTTGTGTCTGCTGATTTTTTCTGTATTGCAGTGGCTAATGATTGCAGACACTATATTAGAAAAGCTTTTAAAGTACTTGTAGAAACAGAACTAGTCGATAAACTCTTCTGCAGCAGGAGACAACTCTTGTTATTTTCAGTGCACAGATTAAATGCTATACCACTGAAATATTTTCTAGACTCCTGAGAAAAAACTTCCACCATTTTTCTTTCTTTCTTTTTTTTTATGTTCCAACTGGTTGTATGTTCTAACTGACTGTATGTTCTAACTAGTTGTACATTTTTTCCCCTCTTATGAATCATTATTTACTCTCTACATGCTAAATGTCTAGAGACTATTTGTATTTGCAGTAGGAGACCAACCTATGTAAATTACTTGCCTAGTTTATTCTTACAATTAACTTATTTTCTTGCATTTAATAAATATCAAACTCCAGAGGCAGTTCATGAGTCCAGAGTAGCAATCCAAGAGAGATGGGATTAATCTTACAGAGGAGTCTACTTCTTACTCTGAGTACAGAGGAGTCTAAAACTCTTAAACTCTTGGGTAGTTGAAGACCCCAATTTTATTGCCTTCTTTGAATTTATTGATATGGTTCAAGGATCAGTATATGCATTATTCCTAGCCAGACAGCTTGATTCTGAATACCTATCTCAAGCAATCTGCTGGGACAACTTTTTATCAGTATGATTTTTAAATCATATAAAATTGCATTTAAACATATTTTGTACTTTCTCAATCTGTTTTCACATTAAAAATTTTCTATGAATCAAGCTTATTTACACCTCCCTCCCCCCCCCCCCCCCCATTTATTTTAACTGTTCATGGTTATAACCTTATTTTCATTTTGCAGTATATGATTCAGGAAAAGGCCTCCTATGATACATTTAATTTATCATGTAGATTTCCAGAATGAGTAGTTTTGTTTGGATTACCAATCTCCAACAGAATTTTTGCTGAAATTTCTGTATGCTAAAGTTTAGAGCTGCAGTCATTTATTCTCCAGTACTCTGAGAATTAACTTGTTTGAGACAGTTGGAGATCAGCCTCTTCAAGGAATAAACCCTGGATTGCTCACCTTCCATATTTATTGATACTGCTACCTAAGGGGATTATAGGTTAGTCTACATGGGAAGTGGGAATTTTTTTTTTTGCAAAATGGAATACATTCTGCCTGAAAACACATTCTTGGGGCTCTCAAAACATTCTGATAATGAAAAGTTTTTCCATTTGAAAAATGTTTTGTTTGCACTCTTTTTTCCATTTGTACATTAGAAGATGTCACTTACATAATGTTAAAGGAGTTAATTTGGAGTTTATAACTTTGATTAATTATCTTTTGACTCTTAAAATACAATCTTTACTATATTTATATGATTTAACATCAGGCGTATATTTTGCAAAAGTTGACGTAATCAATATTTCTAAAGATTACTAAAAATTTTTTAATTGTCCGATCAGAGAAAATTTTGACAAGTTTGTATTTGTTAAAATTCAGAACCTAAAACAAAGAAACAAACAAAAAAATTATGTTCAAATCATATAGAAAATAAATTTTATCTAAACAGTTAGAAAAGCTAAAGGGCGAAAAATCCCACAATTTGAGTCGGCAATTCATTCACTTAAATAGGAAGTATTAAAATTGTATTCTTATGTTCAGATTACTATTTTTCCTTATAATTCTTTCATGTTTTTTGATTGGATTTCCTCAAAGAAGTATTACACTTTGGTATGTAGAAATATTTATTTTTATTTATATGTCAACCTGCAAGAAGCAAGACTTCCAATATCAAATTTACTTGTGCTAGAATACTTATATTAAGCGATACCAAGTACTACTGCTATCATCATATCAGTAAGTACAAATGCACATTTAAATATGGTAGGTAGTATTAGTATTCACAGTGTTCCACATGTAAAATTACTTTTAAGAAGTATAAATGAAAACATATGCTAAGAAATTTGATGCTAGGGATTAAACTCAAACAGAGGTACAGAGGAAGAAAGATTTCAGCTGTTTAAACTCATTTGAATGCTTTATGGAGTGTGTTTGAGAAGATGTAACTTCTGAAAAATCACTTACTAAATAAATACAGGAAGGCAACTCTTTTCTACTGACAACAAACTATAAGATTTTTGCAAAAGTCTTAACAAACCATTGCCTTTCTCTGGACTGTTCCATTAGCTATAACTTCTGTAAGGAGGAAATAGGTATCACACACATCTTCACATTTCATTTAGTATAACTTCCATCTGCAGTATTTAGGGATCAGAAAATGTGAATGAACCATTGTACACTGAATTTTTAATTTTTATGTAACACGAATAGCAGAGGATATCTAAGTTAAAGATATTTTTGATTTGGCTGAAATTTTTTCACATACCATTTGCTTTTCCGCTTTTCCTTCATTATTATCACCCCCCACGCCCCCCACACTCATATTCTCCCCTATGCCTCTATGAAAATAGCTGGAAAACATTTAATTAAAAAATAAAGAAACAAACAACAACAAAAAAAACAACCCAACACTTTGTGGTTAGTAAATGCATCCTGCCAGCTCTGAGTTCATCTGTTTGTTTGTCCCAAGCTTCTCTATGCCAGTTCTACAATCATCTCCTGCCCAGATTTGGCTTTCAAAATTAACATATTTTGTATACGACATATGTTTGAAATTAGCATGAAATCCAGCCAAGAACTGTAAATTAACAAGGAAAAGGCATTATTTTAGCAAACATTTGGGATCCAGGGAAGGCTTCGTTGGCTTTAAATATTAGGGCAGGCTATTGTCTATTAAATTAAATAAATTAAATATGTACTCTACAAGTTGTCATCAGCATTCTGTCTGTTTTCTTCTGCATGCATAATTTCTCCCTTCTTTTACATATACATGTCATGTATGTATGTACTTTTCTAACTAGACAAAAGAAGGTATCATGTAGTCCTCTCTCACGTTAAAAGTGGCTGTGAAGTCTTAAAAATCTTACAGTACCACCTCAGCCAAAAATTCCTGCTTCTCATTAAGAACTGGCATACTGCTGTCACACATATGCGCTAAGCATGCCACTATGGTCACTGGGCATTAGCTCTAATCTTTGTTGCCGCTACTGGTTTGGAAACAAAACAGCATTTTCTTTTGATTGTGTGAAGCCTCTAGGCATAAAATCTTGGATGTTTCTCCCCCAGCTTGTCTGTAGCCAGCTATATATGCCAAGGAAATAGTAATCTCCTGGAGGACAACAGTCCTTGGCACCACAGCCAAGGAGGAATGTTGGCACATGGAGGGAAATCGCTGCACCCACAGTGCTATGAGAGGGGCAGAAGAGGTGGGTGGCACAACCAGAGCACTGGAACCTACATCAATAGGCTGCATATACTGTCTAAACAATCTGACCAAAGCTTGTCTTCAGGGGTGGACTTATTTGTATAAGGTGGAGAAAGAAGTTACCTATTCCATTATATTAGCAAAATTTACCTTTGTATTTAGTGTTAAACTGCCTTGAAGAATTCTGGATTAATTTTATGTTCTTTCTCTTATCACTAACATTGTGTAGCTTGCTCTGAAAATAACGCTTCCTATTTATTTCCATGGAAACAGCAACAAAGAGCAAAATACCAATGTTTGATAGAGCAAATCTTCAGGTACAAAAGACTATTTTTCAACATAGTCATCACTGTTAACTGATTCACACTGATTGAGGTGCTCTTCATTTTGTTTTGTGACAAATGTGCACAGCTGTCTGGAACATAGCTTGTCTTTCATATCATGGTTGCATCTGGTGAAATGCACCACTCATTGCCCAACTTTGCTCAAATCCACTGTCAGTCTCCATAAACATTCAGCAAGCATTGATGAATGCCAGTGGGTGCCATTTTTTTCCACATGAAGGAATTCATTGACTCACTTTTGCTCCATATTCACTTCCATGTCAAATGCCATTTGTCAGACTGCCCCTCTTTTGCCATCTGTCACATGGCCACAAAATGTTAGGGAATATAGATACGAAGGTTCAACCTCTACTGCCATACCACAATATCCACCTCTGACACTGTGGGCCAAACTCATAAAATGGAAGGAGTTGCTTTTGGAGTAGTCTTAACATTTCAGCTATGTCCAGAGTTGAAAGCCTTTTGTCCATGACAGGGGGCTAGGTGGAAGTGAGAAAGAGAACATACTAAACTGAGATAAATGATTTTATTAAGACTGGCGAATGAATACAATATAACACAATAGAGAAGAAATCAAGAATAATAAATCAAATACATGGGGAAAATGTCTTCTCACTGTGCTACAAGTGTGAAGGAAAAAGATGTTCTCATGTCACTACATCACGTCCTACCTGGAAATCATGTAGGAAGGACCAGAGCATGGTGGGAGCTGCAGTTCCCAGTAACACTGGGAATTAGTAACTCTAACAGGCAACACTGTCTGAATTTTATCATTTCATTGTATGATGCTTCTTAGAATTAACAATTAGTGCATGTTATTTTTTATGAATCAGATATTCCAACTTCTCTCTAACTTCCAGGCTCAGCACAAAGGAAACCTTTACATAATCTTTTGATTCTGGCTTGTGCACAGGTTAGCATGCAGAAAGAAAGCTTTTAAAGTACATTACATGATGGTTTTTCACCCACTTGTCTTTTTTTTTTTTTTTTGATTGCTCTGGATCCCAACCTCTCCACTCATCTTAGATGTAGTCTTGTAAGTGGCATGTCACTTGTTTTGCCAAATCCTAATGATTCTGTGTTTCTATTACTCTATGTTAAATTTTAGTACAAACATCTCAATAGAAATGTACCTAAAGGAAGTAAAAATGCAGAACTTACTTTTTTTATTAAAATCAGATCAACTGGTAGATAAATCTGAAAAGCTTCATAAAGAATGAAAAGGAACACACAATGTATGAGTTACATCAATAGAATAAAGGAAACCTGTGGAAGAACTGTCAAAATCTCCTGGCTGTGTCAGGGTAAATCTAGTTCTACTTCCTTGCACAACAGACTACAGAATGTACTCTTCATTTTCCAATTACATATAAACTAAGAAGTGCTTATGTACTATTAGAGATAACTCCTCCAGGGAATAGAAAAAATATTCATTTAAAATAACATATTTTGTGGAAATTCAAAAGTTGAACTAAGATCAATTGTTCCATGTTTCATAAACAACAGGTTTGGAGCAGATACGAAGCTGTGCCAACTTTGGTCCTGCTGATGAATTTTGCTTGTTTTTATAATTAAGGGCTTGGTACATTTGGTCAAATCCTTTTCTCATGTAGGACTAATCTATCTATAAGCTACAGTAAACAAAAGCAGTTTTTCACTCTTTATTTGGTCAGCAAGAGCAAGTCAATTCACACTAAGGCCAGTCTGAAAACATCACTCTCTATCATATTTCCACAGTGTATTCTGAATAGAGATGATGCAAATTATGTCCAGAAATACAACCCAGGTATTCAACAGAGGCCAAAATATCTTAATATTTTCTAGTGTTGCAAACACCACATTCTGCATAAATTCAATTTTGATTATTTTTTAATTTATACAGTGAATTCAGCAGTAGCTATACCTTATTTTCAGAAAGTATATAAACCATGTGCATTTTCCTAATGCAATACAGTGGTTTCTAATACATTATGCAAACTCATGTTTAGTTCCCTTCCTGAACTCAAATGGCATGCTGAATATTTGGCTTCAATTCATTGAACTCATATTCCTACTTAGAAAGATTTATCTTTTCATATGGAGCCTTAATCGAGACAAATTCTACCACAGCAGTTACCACACATTTTTTGCCATGTGCTGCGTATTTAGTTCACTCAGAACCTACTTCAAAGTACTATAATTTGAGCATTACATCACTTCTGTCATTCTGACATTATCTGAAGCCTGTTTTATTTTCCATTTCATTCCCTCCTACCCCCACTATCTTATTAATATATAGGAGAGAGCATGTGTCTCTGTTTTATGCTCTGATTATCATCTTCCTTGCACTGCTGGTTTTGCACATACAGTAAATTTTAAGAAGATGGTCTTAGCAAAATGTGAATAAGCAGAATGACAGTGTGGGAGATGTCGAGCCAGATTCATAAGCAGAAATCAGATTTATTGGCTCCCAATATTTCTTATATTGACTTTTTTTTAAATTTGTGACTCATATATCACTTATGAAATGGTGACAAGCAGCTTATGAGTCAGCCAGTCTCCTATCAACAAATTGTTATGAGCTCATTACTGAGCTGATTTTGGGGCACATTAAACTGATTCCAGCTGGATAGCAAGAAATTTACAAAATGTTGCTCAAGCACTCTATAGGAAATGTTAATCAAGTGCTATCTGCTCTCTTCTTTAATTAACAGTTGAATAGTGCTGAGAGGTTTTATGTTTTTGGCTGATACAAAGAACAGAAAATGGAGAAAAGACTCATATATTCTGTGTCTATCATGGAGCTATTTACTACAGTGAGATTATTTGTACCTTGTAATTGTTGCTTTACTTTTACATCCACAGATGCAAATGTCTGGTTTAAGTCTAATTAGCTCTAGACAAACTCTGCAAGAAGTGGATTAAGCACTAAATTCTGCAGTAAGTTCATCCCAGTGGTATTCCATTGAAGTCCATCTACCAGCATGTTTACTCCTCTATAAGATCTAAGGAGTCTCTCTGACAGATATCTGAGAAGAGATTAACTGCACAATAAATATAAGATCTCAGGCAGAAAAGATTTGACGCATTTGAGAACATGACAGTGGCACTCCTTCCCAAGGACAGTGGGGCAGGGTTGATGTGGTTGAGGAGCAAGGACTGCTGGTTGACGACAGTTTGCTTCATGGCATGAAAACTGTGGAATTCCATTAGATTTACAAGGAATATATGCATAGCCTGAATTTAGACATCGTCAGTGTCATTTCAGTGGAAATGGAAGAAATGCAATTTATGAGACTCTAAAAGCATTTTTCCAAATTAAAAAGGATTTAAGTTATATGGTAGACAGATGCAGCCTAAGAGTAGATGTGCTGTGCCTAATTGAGATGCTCTCTGTGAAACAAGTCAGGCTAATATCAGCTTCAGTAAAGTTACGGCTTATCCCTAGACATGCTAGGGAACTGTATCAGTGGAGCTGTTGTGAGACAGACTTCCTTCAGTCTGTCTGACTACCTTGAAGTTGATACATGTCATGTCAGATGAAGAGAGTTTTCAAAAATATTTAAGAATCTGTGGTTACAAATGAGATTTTCCAAATCTTCATTAAAATCTAAAAGAAAATAAAAGTAGTTAGGCACTTGTCAACCCCTATGTAAGAGACAACCTGAGTATTAATCGTTGTCTTAATACCTTTAATACCTCTTACCCTCTTTGTGTCTCAGCTAATCCTTTCATATGGGACCACAATATTGACTACCATGAATAGATATAGTCAGATTTAATTAATGTTTTTAACAGGTTTTAAAAGAGTGCACAGTCTCTGGTAACAGTCATGATGTTACTGTTCCTAGTATTCAAGAAGCTGGACATACTTCTGGCATCAGGCAATGCTGATTATCTACTGTACGTCTTCTTGTTATATACTCCAACAACAGACCTGTTTTGCTAACCTCACACCCAGTCTTGAAAAGCCTTATTCATCACCTACAGAAAGATTATGGTCAAGAGATTTAAACATCCTGGATTATGCAATAGATTGGAAAAGTTCAAACAAAGAAAGTGGACCTGGCACTATGGGGGACTCTTGTACCTGTGATGTCACAGGATTTTCACCATCCTCACTCAATGCCCCCTCAAAGGCATTCTCTTTCCTATTGGCATGCACCTGTTCCCTGTGAGCAGCATGTAGACCTTACAGAAAGGAGTAAGAATACAACTCATAGGAAAATAGAACAGCTAACAAATTTGCTTTGTGAACATTTGATGCAAAGAGAATAAGAATATCTGAATGTTTCATTCTCTAACATAAACAATATATTAAGTTCATCCTGATCTGATCACTTCTCCCTTTCTTCAGCTATGACCCACAGCCAAAACTGTTAGACAGTTAAGGGAAGGGATTTCCTTCTGTACTGTGCACTCATTTATCCTCTCCTCGACTACTGTGTTCAGTTTAGGGCACCAAAATTATTACAGAACATCCAAAGTTGGCCTCAAAAATGGGTAAAATTCTAGGAAGGAAAATGTGTGAAGAGCTGCTGACATTCCTTGGTTTGTTCAGTCCAGAGCACGGCAGGCTGAGGGGAGGCCTCAGGGTGTGAAGGGGCAACGCTGAGCTCTGCTCTCTGTGACAGCAGCAGGGCCCGAGGGAGCAGCATGGAGCTGTGTCAGGGGAGGGTTGGGTGTTTTTCACCAGAGGATGATGGCATGGAACAGGCTCCCTGGGTAGTGGTAATGGCCCCAACCTCCCGGAGTTCAAAGAGCATTTGGACAATGCTCCTAGAAATATGGTTTGATTTCGGGATGTACATTATGGAGCTAGGAGTTGGACTCAGTAATCCTTGTGGATCCCTTCCAATAAAGAGTATTCTATGAATTTGTGATTCTATGCTAAGACATGAGTTACATCTGTAATCTCTGTTCTTACGCACCTCCATCAAGTAAAGAGCCAAAACAATTTCCTGGAATCCTGTTACTCATCTTATGCTCTCTTTTGGGCAAACAGGAAAAGAATGTGTTTTCTGAACATCCTTTGTAATAGGCTGGAAGCATTAGACCAAGAACATGACTGGGAGACATATAAAAGAAGCTGGGGAAAAAAAAAAAGAACAAGTAAAAAACCATTAGATCTATTTAGAGCAAGTAATATCAGATATTTTTGAGACTGTTAAACTTCAGACTTCATCTGTGGTACAATTAGTAAAACACTAGCACTCATAACATAAAATAATGGTCTGAGATATTCTCCAATATTTTTTCCTTACTGCGTGTCTATCCTAGTTCTTAAGTAGACTTGGCAAGCCACTTTCACATACCAAACTTTTTGATTATTTTGCCTAGAAAGCCTCTGCAATCGACTACCTGAGGATTTCACATATCAGCTTGAAGATTAGAATGACAACATAGGTTCATTATTTCATTGTTTTGTATTTAGTTTCACCACATGTTTTCTGTACAGAAAAACTCCTTGAATTTGTGCTCTTCCATCTCAATGTAAACCTGCCAATCCTGTGATCCTCAGAGTCTGCTACTAATGTTATCAAGGGATATTTAACAGTTTTTAAGTTCAGGCAATGGGTATCATTTAGCTGTTCAAAGCTGAATGTGCTTCATCAAGAGATAATGGTCTGTGATGAGAATGGGGTAAAAAACAGCAACCTGGAGAAAAATCTTTAGAATAATTTTCAGCAAGTATTTTTACACACAAAAAAAAAATCATTAATTCCATAGGCTTGGAAGATTCTTCCCAAAGGCACCCTCCTAAAATTCAAAATACTTAGAATACTTCAGTGGGCTTCTATGGAGAAGAGCATTTTTCCTAATAACGTAAATGTGAAAAGAAGGTTGAATTATTGACATTTCACGAGCCAAAATTTCTGCTGATCAAAAATGAAAAACTTATTAACACTGAGAAAGATACTGCTTACATAGAGGTATCGTCTCCTTCATTTTATATATAATGGCTTCACTAGCATCAGTTAGACTGGCAGATTTCCCAGATCTAAAGGTGCTGATAGTATATTCTATTCCTTTAACCAATACTGCTCACTGATGTGGAAAAGAAACATCAATTCCTAATAAAAATTTCTCTGATACTATCTAATGAGTAGAAGCTAGAGGTCATCTTGAAAATGAAATGTTTAATAGAAGCCCTTAAGTAACTGAACTAAATAAATAACCTTCATTGTGGTAACTACGTGACCATATTTATTTTTAATTGCTGGAATAAATGACTTCTGCTTAGATGGTTTAAATAGATATGCAGAGACTTTTCTAGGGTTATTACATAGCACAAGTGCTGATGTGCAAACTATAAGACCCTGAAGTGCATGCATAATCAATAATGCATCTAGCTGCTCTCTGACTGAGTTCAATTGTAGTATCTATTAGACCTTGCCGCACAATTCCTTGCCTTGAAATAATTATGCAGGCATTTCAGGGCAAGCTGTGCTACATTGAGTTCCTTCTGGTAACAACAGGAAAAAGAAATGCCGCTTGAAGTATAGATACTGTGCAGTGTAATAGCAAAATGATCCACCAAAGTGTTGTTATTCACTGGTAAAAATAATTGTGTACTCTTCATATTTATACAACATCTATGTAAGCCTAACTATTTGGAACATTTAATGTTCCTCTTATCTTCCTCTCTGTATATGCAAAATACGCAATATTCTTTCTACAGAAAGCACCTGTAAAATTTGTATAGCTTGGATATTTCTTTGTTTTAAGGATTTTATTCAATTAACATTTCATATGTAAAAAGGATGAGTGAAAAAAAAATTGAGATTTTTAAGAAGAACTAAGATTGCTTTATATAATAATTTAAAAATTCCTAACCTCTGTAGTATTAAGTTATGAATATGATTGATACAAATATTTATTCATCTTTGGTAGCTTTGGAACAAATGCATACCTTTGGGCTGGTATCCACCTTTTATGGATGTAGAATATTCTGATAATATTGAAAAATGGGGAGGATAAATTAAAACATTAAAAGACAGAATAATTCAGTTATTGAATTGAAAATTGTTCACATATTCCCAAGTTATATGAGGTCAGAATATGACTCATGCTTGTTGTAAATATTGTGGCATCATATCCTCGTTTTAGCAGGTGAATAGTCAAAGGAGACTGATTCTGGATTTTTTTTTTGTTATTATTATTTATTTTTTTATGGGTAAGGACTTTCTGTAATTTCTTGGTCACACAAAACTTTCAGTAGTTATCCAGTCTGCAAAGACAATTCCATTTTCAGCAGATGAAAGATCCATGTTTTACTCTTTCTCCATTACAAGAGATTCATTTAAAGTGTACTGGAGTTGTCATGGGCTATTCTTTCCGTAGTTAAATTGAAAACTGAAGAGAAATTCTCCAACTGCCAAACATCTTCCTTGGATCTACAACTGACAAAGTGTGAACTCGATGTTTGCAATAACATACTTTCTTTTGATTAATTCCTTCTATTCCCATAATTAGGCTGATATTTATAACATTTAATTACAAGTTGGATTAATTCTTAATTTAGAAATGAGCAGATGAGTACAAAATCACTGGAATACGCACAAGTTAGAGTGATATGGACATCATCATGAAGACAATGACTTCGTGCATAAAGTGACAACAGTAAAACTACACAGTGAACTGTAAGATCTTTAGGTGCTAAAGCCCTGATTGCAATATAGCAAAATTAAGACCTAACAAAAACACTAAAAATCTCTGAAGTACTAGGATCGACAGTTTAAGACAATCTGAGTAACATCCTACTATCTTCTGTATTTCTGTATTAAGCCTCTCTGTTTCTTGTGTCAAATTGCTCTGTAAGTTCATTACATTTATTGTTACGAGTCTAGTCATTGTAAGAATTCTTTTGTTGTGGCAGTATTATCAATTGCAGTAGTTATTTCAGAATATTTGATTTGTTTATTCTAATTGTATGAGAAAGAGTTCTGATCACAGACGAAATGAAGTTAATTTTGATGGTAAATAGGTTTTTAATTTAGTACTAGTTGGCTACTAGTGATGATCAAGTGAAACTATTCTGTGTAATATAATGCATACTACATAGAAATTACTTGAAAAAGGAGAACACCTACTATCATAAACCACTGAACAGTACTCTTTTATTTCTACTTCATATTTCTGATACTATATAATACTAATTTGCCATGAAAATGATGTAGCTTAATTAATCATTCAAAAAGAATTTAACTTTTTCCAGAGAGACTTAAGAAGTGTGCCCACTAATTCAGTTAATTGGTATCTCTTTTATTCTTCTCTAGTATTCTCAGATATGTGTTCATGTGGAGTCAGCTTTGCTCCTAGGCCATTTGTAGTGTAGATGATGCCTTATAATATTTTCTGTAAACTGCACAAATATAATTCAATCCCAAAAATTCTTTCTGGGACAGAAAGATAAATTCTTCTAATTGGGGCTGTATAGTATTCTGCTGACAACATTATCTCACCAGCTGTATTTGTGTGAAGATTCCAGATTTAATCATGCAAGTTAGGCTACAGAAATAGAGTAGAAATCAAATACAAAAATGTTAACACTTGAAGCTGAGATTTTTAAAATTATCTAACCAAAATGTATTAAATCCTCCATTCAATTTATTATGCTATCCTGACAGTGATAATGATAAAATAAGTTTACTGACTCTGTTTTGAAGAGACTGCAATTTTATTTTTAATTTCCAGACTACAATTTCTGATTTTATGTACAGTGCTATTTTACCTACAGGTACCTTGTCTTCACCATTATATTTCAAATAATCATCTTATTAGAGATACCTTTTAAACAGAATCAATTCTCTCACTCATCTACGTGTTCAATTCACAGTAAATTGTAAATTTTAAGTCCCAATTAGTTTCTTTTGGCCCTGCCAAAGAGAAGTGAGTTGTTCCATTCCTAGCTAAGCTGTACGCGTTGACTCACAGCACAAAGATTCCATTTTATGCAGAAAAACTGTCATAGAAATGTTCTCCCATTTTTTCCTTTCTGTTCAGGGAACAACGCTCACGAAGTTAGTTCTCTACAATATCTCATGCAACATACAGGGAGAGACAGAACCCTAGAATGTAGTCAGTTAACAAACCAACCTCAACACAGAGCAGAAGAGGTGTCTTAATCAGTCACGTTATAGTGAAATACACTTGTATTCTCACTCTATTACAGAGAGTATATAGAGGATCTGTGTTCATAGGCAAAAAAGCTGCTAATACCATCCACAATGGAAACAGGATGGAAACATAAATGAATGGAAAGAGAAGTGTCCCACTCTTGCTCTCAAACAAATTATTTCTGCATGGTTGTAGTTGATCTTCCAGAAAATGAGAGATGGGACTTTTAGCCCTCCTCCAACCTGGAGGCATTTGAACCACATTTCTTGCCTCATGTGAAAATGCCAGTCATTATTCTGTAAGTTACATTAAGGAAAGGAATCTTCTGTCTCTCCTGCTGAAGTTAAAAAACAATTCTTAGAACATAAGTTGTTTTTTTTGGAAGCATAAAGGCTGAAAACATATAGAGTCTCATTTGACTGAGGAAACAATTACTGTAAGATATGAGTTTCCTAGGTTTCTGATCCTGGCTGTAGAGACTGCTTATGCATTAAAGAGTCATGCTATGTGCTAACTGAGTCATGTTTAGAAAAGAGATAAAAGCCTACCAAGCACAGATGTGCCTGTGGAGTCTTAAGAACCTAAGTGCTTGGGTTGTTGTAGGTAACTCAGAAGGACTTTGGCATTTCTTCAGGTTGCACTCAAGATACTCAAATCTTTTTGATTTGGATTCAGGTCCTAATGGCCATGATTGAAGAATCTATGAAAACACATACCTAAATACTCAGTAGAATAGATTTTATGTAATAGAGATAAGGTGCCAAATCCCAGATGTTGCTCTCATAAGCAGATTCTTTCAGATGGAATAAAGCATGTATTTTTTGCAAACTCCTACTATCAAACCCCAACTATTTTTTCATGTAAAGGACAGCAAATTCTGCTGAGTAAAATAAAGTCTAGACTTCATAGTATAAAGAACACATTTTCTTTTATGAAGATAGTTATAAAGAATGAACCTGATTAGTTTTTATTTTAAATGTTCACAGAAGGAAAAAAAAGCATCAATACTGTAACATCCCACAGGATTCTAAATAAAAAAAAAACAATCAAATGAAAAAGAACGAATGATCCTTAGCCATTCAATGCATTGCTTCCAATCCCCCTCATCTACCATCATTTCCTACTTCCTAAACTTGTCTCAGCTAGACTTTGAGAAGTCACAGTGTCCCAGAATCAGTTTTAACACGAGATATCAGACTGGCTCCAAAATTGATTTAAAAAAATAATGAGAAAACTGTATATAGATGACTGTATATAGATGAAAATACTTTGAGGTCTGAAGGGATAATTATGATAATCTAGTCTCTAATTTTTTTTTTTTTATGGGGGTGTTAATTGTTCAGCATCCCTGTAACTAGTGATCGATCACAAAATATGTCAACAATATGATGATTTGGTATCATCATTTCAAGTAATAATGAAATTACTACACTTCTGAAAAATTTTTTCAAGCGGTATATGGAAAATGATATAAAAATAACATTTTAAATAACACAATTGAATTTAAATTCTTGCCTTTTATGAACTTTCCTAGCTAAGTTATCCAAAATTTATGATTTTATGGTTTCTCCTGTTAAACTGAAATGTCATTCACTGTAAGAAATCGTGTGGATACTCGAGGATGAGAATGAACAATATTTTCAGGTTTTTAATGTAAATATAGGAAGCCAAGTATCATAGAATCATAAAATAGTTTGTGTTGGAAGGGACCTTAAAAATCATCTAATTCCAACCTCCTTGCCATGGACAGAGTTGCCACTGTGATGGTTTTACGATTTTTGTTATTGGTGTTCCACATCACAACATAATATGAGGCACTGGGAGTTTAAGAGTTAATGCTCTAAGTCCATGGACTGCCAAATTTCCAGGTACCCGTTTCTCAGAAGAGAAGAACTACATACCCCAGAGGACTTCATGTTCCCGTTTTCCACCCAGAGGGGAAGATAAAAACTTCACGCAAGTCCAAGAGACTTTCTCTTTTGTGTATCATCTTAGCAGTGGAGGTTCCCTAGCCATCTCACCTTCAGCTTTAGCATAAGGCTTTTGGTTTCAGACACTCTTTCTCTCATTTTATTTGATTTATTAGCTTCAATTCCAATTGTATTGTGTTATTCTGCATTCTCATCTCTCATTTAGTAAATTAGTTTTCCTCCTCAGATCATTGCCGCTGTTTTGTTTTTAGGCCCATCTCCCTACACTCTCCCATTTCCCTCTTCCCCTTTCCCAGGGTGTGGGTCCATGGGTCCCCCACATATTAGTCACAGAAGTAGGCTGAACCAGTTCATAATCGGTTGACATCCACCCAACATTCCATCTGGCCTTGAAAACCTCCAGGGAGGGGGCATTCACAATTTCTGAGTAGCCTGTTCCCCTTTTAGTTTTAAACCATTCCCCTTTATCCTGACATTACCAGATCATGTAAAAAGTCACTCTTCCTCCTGTTTGAATTCTTCTCAAGTAGAAAGTAGAAGGCTTTCTCTTTTCCAGACTGAAAAACACCATCACCATCAGCCTTTCTTCATAAGAGGGGAACTCCAACCCTCTTTGTAGCTCTCCTCTGGACCCACTCAATCTTTCTTGTGCTGAGGGCCACAGGCCTGGGCACAGTACTTCAGGTGGAGCCTCATAAGGGTAGAGTAGAGAGAACAATCGCCACTCGTGCTCTTCTGGCCATTCCTCTTTTGATGCAGCTGAGGATATTGATGGTCTTCCAGACTGCAGGTGCACACTACTGGCTAATGTCCATCTTTTCATCCCAGAACCTCCAAGACATTTTCATCAGGGCTGCTCTCAATGAGTTCTTCTCTCAGGCTGTACACACACCTGGGATTGCACAGACCCAAGTGCAGCACTTTGTGCTTGTCGCTGTACAACCTCATTAGATTCTTATGAGTGTAATGAAACCTACCTAAGTACCTCCAGATGACAACTCTTCCTTCTATTGTATCAACTACACCACTCAGGAAACTTGTTGATAGTACACCCTGTCCCACTGTCTACACTGTTAATGAAAATGTTAATAAGCTCCAGTGGCAACATGGAATCCTGAGGGATACCACTTGTCACTAGCCTCCACCTGGACCTAGAGCTTTCAACCATCACCCTCTGGCTGTGACCATTCTTTATCCACTGAATAGCCCAGTGTTCAAATCCATTTCTCTCCTATTTAGAAATCAAGATGTAGTGCAATACTTCACCAGAGGCCTTCCCAGGCATAGAGGTCAGTGTCAACAAACAGCAATCTTCAGATCTTCCTTTCATCCTTTCTTTAAAATGGGAAAGATGCTTCCTTTTTTCAGCCACTGGGGGGTTTGCTTGACAGCTAAGACTTTTCAAGTATTATGGAGAGTGGCTTGGCAACCACATCAGTTCCTTCATGACCCTGGGATGCTTGTTGTCTGGCCCAGCAGATTTGTACACATTCATTCTCATGATTTGAGCATATAAGTTGTTTTTCAATAAACATGCTTTCCAGTCTAAGCAAGTTTTGTAGCTCTTTCCAAAATGTTTTCCAATGACCTAGCATTCTTTTTTTAAACAGAGTTGCCAGTACTCTTGTTAACAATAGTGATTTCATAACATAGCCATATTCTCTGTGGGAATTGTCTATAAAACTAAGAAAATTCTTTCCTTGTTTATTACATTAGCACAAAAAAGTTCATGTTCTGTTGGTCATTTATGGTAAGTCTTTCCAATGCCAGTGCACTGAAGAATGCTATCTCTCATCTAGAAATCACTACCTTATTTGTTTCTTCAACCTGATTTGTTTCTTTCTCAGCTTGTGACTGTGTGTGTGGCAGTGTTCATATTGATCAAATGAGCTAAGTGCAAGTGCATATGTTTTTACAAGAAGAGAGACTTAATTCAATAGTATTGCACTTTTCTTTGAGAATATTAACAGAGTTGAGAATTGAAGGCCTGCATGAAGAACAGTGCTCTAGATTATTTTTCCTATTATCCAATGATTTTAAATTGATATATCTTAATATAAGCTGTAAGGTATGTAGTGAAATATTTTCATTATAATCACCAGATAATAAGAATATATCTTCTAGTCTTCTATAAATTTTCTGCAATGAAGTATTTCATTACGTATTTTAAGTGGATTACAGACAAATAGAGATTATTCAATAAGGCATAAATTGTAGTACATCAAAGTATTGTCTTCACTGCAAATTTTTCCTTTTTTTCTAAATTTTTGAAAATTATAGGTGTACTGACCTGACTATGCATGTAGTTTTCTGTGAACAAACTGGAAGCAAGAAGAGTTTAATATTTTATATATCTCTATATTGAAGATATTCCACTGTATATTCTTTTCACCTTTCATTAAAAGTAATGTTGATTGTGATCCCATTGAGGCCATGGACTATGTCCAGAGAAAGGCAATAAAGTTGGTGAGAGGTCAGCAGTACAGGATTCAGGAGGAGTAGTGGAGGCAGCTGGGATCGATCAGTCTAGAGAAGAGGAGGCTCAGGGGAGATCTTATACGTCTCTACAACTACCTGAAGGTTGTGGTAAGGAGGGGGTTGGCCTCTTCTCTCTTGTAAGTAGCAATAGGACAAGAGGGAATGGCCTCAAGCTCAACCAAGGGAGATTCAGATTGGGCTTCAGGAAATACTACTTCTCCGAAAGAGCGATCAGGAACTAGAATGGGCTGAACAGGCAGGTGGTGAAGTCAGCAACCCTGGTGGTATTCAAGGAACATTTAGACCTTGTGTTGAGAAGCATGGTTTAGAGAGAACTGCTGTCGATAGGCAGATAGTTGGACTGGATGATCTTGTAGGTCCTTTCTAACCTCTGTAATTCTATGATTCTATGAAAAGTGGATGAAAACAGAAATCCAGCATCTTTGAACTAAAGCAAGTGGAACTTTTAGAATACGATGTTGTAAGGTAAATAACTCCCAATGATGGTACTCCACAAGGGGATAGTATAGAGGATGGTATATTTTAAGTAGTTCTATATAAACAGTATACAGATAATACAAAAGAGAAGATGGCTCACCTTTATGATGACAAGGCTCGCAGGGGACTCCACGTGGGAGGGATCTCCAAGAAGAGATCCTTCCCTGGTGGTGGTCAGCCCTTAAATGGGGTTTGAGAGAGGTGGAACCAGGCTCCACCCCTTCCACTCACACAGGTATATCACCTTCACCTGTGCCCCCATGGCTGACTTGGTACTCGCCTCAGGTGGCCAATCAGTGGTTCAGGCCGTGATTCAGCAGTTCCCATACAGATGTATACTGGAAATGGTGGCTGCCTAAGCTTTTGCAAACTCTTCTGAGAGTCACCTACTATGTATGATAGTTACAGACAAAGAACAAACAGAATTTTTCATTGTCTGCTCTAATGAGCAACTCATTCACTGCCTGCTAATTATCTTAATAATGCTCCAATATTTTAAATATTTTAGGCTCTTTCTAGTATAGAGAAGAAATATAAATTAATAATTAATGAGGCATTATAGAAGATAAGACCAGGAGAGGTTGAAATGGAATTCTCTTGTCTGAACAATACTGTTTTACAGTGGAGAGGATATTTTCAAGTTTCAGTGTTTGCACTGCCTTATCACTTCTGTATTTTTTTCAAATATTTTAATATCTTCCAATGAATTTTTAAACAAAAAAAAAAAGAAAAAAAAAAGTGACAGAATTTGTAAGAGACTATATTAGTGGAGCCTAGAAAATAAATTTGAAATTCCCAATAAATCAGATTTCCTTACTTAGGCTAATTAGGACAACACATTCGTAAATCCAGAGTAAAAAATCCTGCTTAGAGCGTGAATAAGGAAGATGTTTTCATTTGAAATCTCTATCCGTACCTTCATCTGAGTTTGGCTCTTAGAAAATACTTGGGAACAATGCCATGAGAAATGTCAGAATCCTCAAAGTCAGATCTAAAGTGTGTGTATGTTACGGTAAAGAGGTCCTTGTTTCTCAAGGATTAGCTACATATAGCTATATACATATATACATATATATATTAGCTATATATATATACACAATATTCAGTAACACTTCCAAATAATTTCATGATTGAAATGCTGGTTCTTGATTCAAAATTTAATCAGTTTGAAACTAAAATACATTTACCAGAATCAAAGATATGTAAAGCTATCGTCGATTAGAACACTTCTAGAAAAGCTTCCCATTTCCATGCATTAATCCAGTAAAAATAATTTTATTAAATAGTATGTCGAATGATCTCCTTAATCTTAGTCTCCCATTGATTGAAAAAGTGAGCATATACAGTGTGTCTTCCATTAGCCTTAGTTGTGAAGAATGAAGCATTTAAATTATAAGAATCTCTGATTGTAAATAGGATTCTAATCCCCAGCTCCTGCTGATTCAGAACATAAAAGTAAGTTAAAAAATCTGTTTAAAGTGTTGAGAAAAAATAGTAATAGACAGAAATTATTTTTTTTTTATTTTTAGATCTTATATCACAGATATACTCATGAAGAAAAAAGACTTTTAAGGAAGTATTCACTACATTTGTTCTGCTATACATAAGAATGTTTGTGTCTATGACAGTATACATTACTTATGGGACAATCTTTTTAACTACAGATAAGTTTCCTTCATACTTGGAAAGAGTAAACACAAACTGTATGTTACTGCACTGAAAACCTCAGCGTAGCTAGAACATCACAAACTAGCTGACTGATTTCAGTGGATGTCCATAGCTCAGCATCTACTGATATTTTGGAGTTACATCTTAAGGAGGAAATTCTTAATCTCACAAATAGTCACAAACATGTTGAAATCAATAAAGCAATAACAGATTAAAATGACCAGAAATCTGTGGGAATGTAAGAAATTATATTCAGAGCGGAAGCTTGTGGAGCAAGATAAACAGCATGAGAAAGGAGTGCTGAGAACCAAAGACACTCCAGAAGAAAAGGAAAAGAAGTTCAAGTAAGCTGTGTGATGGCTGCATAATGATGACCCTGATGAGAAAGAATATGTGGCTTGGAACAACTCATGACCCTGATTGGATACATGCCTATATGCATGGTCAAGGAGCGTATGTGGAGTATTTTGTTGACATGTAAAGGTGGGTGGGAAAGTTAAAAGAAAATACTTGTAAATGTGTATAAGGGATGTTAAAACCTGTAATAAATGATCTGGATCATCCATATCTGAGTCTGTGCCTCAGATATTGCAGAAATCTATCCCAAACTTCAGAGCTACAAACCAGCATGCCACAAACCAGCAGCAACATGTAGAAAAGTCATCTAAGCAAATCAAGTACTAGGGATTATTCCCCTCTGTTCAACAATTGTTGGACTATATTAAGGGCATCGCATTCCAACAACTGCAAAATTCTGATGAACTGGAGAGGATTGAAGTGCGACCAAGATGTCTAGGAAGCTGAAATACATGATATAAAAAGTGACACTAAGGAAGCTGGGAATAGATAGATCCAAGAAAAGAAAGCTATAGGGGTCTAGATCTAAGAACTAAAAGAGGAGATCATAGAATCAAATACCTCTCAATTGTCCCCAGCAACAGTCACAATACGAAATAAGATAAATTCCAGCTGAACATAAGGAACTATGTTCAGAGTGAGGGTGGTAAGTCATGAGGTAGGCTACCACGGTGCCAAGAATATTTACCTAACTTTGGGGTAAAGCTGTTCTAGTATTTGATGGGACTAGATGATTATTATAAGTCCCTTTCAGCTTTATTCTGTGATGCTGACACTTTCCTTTTTAACATCCAATTAGAATTTATAAAATGCTTTTGCTGTATCTGTCATACCACATATGTTGTACATTTGAGCTATGCAAGCATGGTTTTACATAAAACAAACAAACAACTACAAAAAAAAAAAAAATCCCTGACTGTGTGCTCAAATGTGAACACTTAAAAGCAACTATTCAGTTTTCCTCTTGTCTCGCAGCAGAAGGACAATGATAGATAAAATGGAAATCTACCAAGAGTAGCTGAGAAAAGGAAAACAATTCTGTGTTTTACTTTCTTATTATTATTATTTTGGTCGTATAACACTGTGGGAGGTATTGGATTTATCTCAAGAGTTAGCAGAAACTGATGGAACAGAATGAAAGGAAGAAAAATATACTTCATTCACTTGGCAGAAGTAATTCTTTCGGTAAATTGATGTTGGAGAATTATTCCTTAAATACAAAGTGGGAACAGTTTTACACAGGAAACAAACAAATAAAATAAGACCATTAACTATTTTGTTTATTTGAGGACATGTATTTATATATTTCATTGTGGCGAGTGCTTGTCAAGGCAGGAAAATTTCTAAGGAATGCAGTAAGTTCCTACATCTGGGAGAAATTTGAATGAACTGAAGTAGGTTCAACAAATATATTCAGGATTTCTAATGGTATAATTAAGAGCAGAAAAATATCCATTTTTATTTTTATTATTGAATGAAAACACTTTTTTATTTTTATTTTTATTTATTTTTTATTTAGTGAGAATAACTTTTCTGAGCAGTGTTGAAAAAGCACATAACACCTAGTACCTAACCACCTGAACAAACAACTGGAGATGTGGCTTAGCCTCAGAGACCTTTCCTAGGTTTCATAAAATACTACTTCTCCTTTAGAGTACAACTGTAGTCTATGTAGTTCACGAAACTAAGAGTTTCAGAGCTCAAATTAGACTCACTCAGGATTCAGATAAGCTTCCTAAAGGGAAAGTATACACATAAACATACGTGAAATCTCCACAAGGCAGTTCTTCCAAGACTATTCTGAAATTTTAATGAAAATAAAGCTGGAGAAAGCTATAGTGGAAGTTAGAGAAGCCTGAGGTATGGTTTTCATGCAAAATCTGTGATGCAAATAAAGGTTCAGCGATGTAGGCCATTGCTAAATTAAATGACATAATCTTACCTTTTCTGATAGTACAAGTTGGAAAGGGTGAATAATTCATTCTAAGATGTCAGTTTTTAGACTGAGCGAATTTTCCATATTTCATTTCAATCCTTGGAAAAGGAAGAGTCTTCCTTCTACTAAGTTTCTCTGCATCTCCTTCCTGGGGGTTCATCACATATATTATGAATAAAAATGATTTTTTTTTTTCTTCCAAGTGAGAATGTGTTATTTTAGAAACCAGGTTTGGGAGTTGGGCTGCACATTTTCTGTTACAGAAAGGATTGGCTTTAGTAGTTCTCAAGATAGAAAGACCTAGAAGATATGATCTGTCCTAGCTTTTCTAATTTGACTATCTTTTTCCCACAGACACCAGAGAAGCTTGTGACCTCTACAGAGTAAAAGAATAGCTCAAACTGTGTCCTCCAGTAGAAGGAACTGCAAAAATGAAAAATGAGATCTTAATGTTGAAAAGACCCTTATCCTTGTTTTATGACTCATTTTCTGAAGTTCATAAGCAGCTCTGATGCCAAATGAGGAGAAAAATGAGAGCTGTTTTACTCCTTTCTGGCTCAGCTTTTTCAAGTGGAAGGCAGCCAGGGAGACCTCTGAGTGATAAAAGTATCTCTGCTAATTCTGATACAGTTACCATTTTACCATTATCTCACCTCAGGGAAGAATGGATCTCGGGCTCCCTTCCAGGAGAACCTCCACTCTTGAGATACAAATAAATTTCAACTGGCTAGGAGTCCTGTCCAGACCGCAAAGCTGCAGCCAAGATCCTTGTTCTCTGAGTGCCAGTCTCAGGATTTTGCCTAACTATTTAACATTGGAATGAAAACCTGCAAAATGTTTTATAAAAGTTGAACAGATCCACACTGCTGAAGTCCAGCCACTGCTGTGTGGCCCAGTGTTCACAGGAAACAGGGCTGCAGGCTCTAGCCAAACTGGAAATGACAGCCATAAAGTAGTGGAGCTGAGAAAATAATGACCTTTTCAACATAAAGAAGAAAAACGTTGAACATTCAAATGTATATGCTTAAGTTATGGGTGCTGGAGAAAGAATGCAAAAAAAAAAAACCCCAAACAAACAAACAAACAAACAAAAAAACCTATAGAAAGTGCTTCAGATAAACTTTCCTCAGGAAGGATGTGAGGAATATCAGAAATAAGTAAAGATGTTTTGAAGAACACAGAAAGGAATCAACTCAGCAAGACAGATTTTTTTTATATACTCTAAGGAGCATAGAGATGAAATTATAATCTTGTTAAGATCAAACAGAATTACTCTGAGAAGTACATCATTCTAGATATGCAGAAATATACCTCTTTGCTTTGCTTTCTCCTACTCTTCATAAAGCCCTAAATGCAACTGTTCCTTTAATTCCATTTTCTGTAAGATCTGCAACAGTGAAGAGAACAAAGATTAAGACGAAGTATGAAGAGTGAAACTATTAAAATGGAACTGAAAGAACACTTTTGAAACTACAGTCAATTTGTGCACTGTTTATTCATTTCAGAACACTGGAAGAACAGATAAAGATGTAGTAATAAACATTAGATGTTCTACATAAATATGACAGCTGCTCCAAAAGTAATGCCTCCTATTTTATTATATTGGCATGTGACACCAATGTGGGTGGTACATGGTTTGGCAGTAGAAACTGAACCTCCCTGACAATTTTCCTGTTATATTTTGTTGCTGTATGACAGATAGCAGCAAATATTGGTAGTTATTGATGCTTACTGGTCATTTCTGGAAGCCAAATAGTGAGGAAGTTGGTGGTACATTTTAGAAGTTGTGACAGCAATGTAAATGACAGGCCATAGTCTGGCTGGCCATGCACAGCTGTCACACCAGAAAATGAAGAGTGTCCTAATCAGTTTATCTGTGCAAATTATTTGTTTGTTACCAGGGGACTCTGCTTGTTGCTGAATATCAGCTTCAATCCATTGGAAATCATGGTGATAAAGTTGGAATATTGCAAAATTTGTGCCAGGTGGCTGCCATGAATACTCACAATGGAACAGAAAGAGCGCTGTATGCAAGTCTGTCATGAATTATTGAACAAACATGGAGCTGAAGGTGGCAGTTTCTTGAATCGCATCATTACTGGTGATGAGACATGGTGCCACCACCACAAAATAGGGTCATAACAGCAAGCCACAGTATGAATTCTCCATGAAGGGAAAAGTTCAGGATGCAGCCTTCAGTGGGATCAGACTTCCAGAGTCAGTCCAGAGAGGCAAACAACTTTTCCCTTGCAACGTAATAGTGACAGGCCACACACCAGTCTGAAGACTTTGGAGCACATTGCTAGTCTTGGTTGGACTGTCTTATCACTCTCACTGAATAGTCTGGATTTGACATACACTGACCTCCATCTGGTTGGGCCTATGAAAGATAAACTTTGTGGGCAACATTTTCCTAGCAATGATATCATCATAGATGCTCTGAAAAAGTGGGTCAGACTCTGATGATTTTCTGTTTTTCTGGTTTTCTGTTTAGTTATTATTCTGTTTATGATTTTCTGTTTTTCCTGGTTTTCTGTTTATTCAGAAATCATCACTTAGATAGGTCAAACTAATTAAAATATAATAATAACAATGATAACAAAAATAATACTAACATTAACAATAAAAAATATTAAACATAATAATTACTTCAACGGGAACATCAACAATAATATTTATTAGCTCCAGCATACATATTGCACATCTTAACAAATAGGTAGTCAGAAATGCCAGAAATAAAGGCAGTGGTTTTGTTCTTACTCATGTAACTAGATGTCATTCCAGAACTTTATAGCTGATTATCTAAATCTCAAGCACATCCGAAGACCATTAGCATTAATTGACAGCGTAGAATCTAGGTATGAGAACACATTTTCTTGTATATTTCCTGTAATTTGAGGATTATACAGATTCAGATCTGCCAGACATCTCAGGCTTTCTTAATCTCACCCAATCAAAAGACAATCTGAACTTTTCTTCATTCCTAATGATTGACTGCACCCATCTTCCCTAAAGTTGCTAACAGCCGGTAGCAGTCACCACTGAAGTAACTGATAATTAGTATCTGCTGGCAGCTATACTGAAGCACAGCTAAGTGACAGCCAGATCATTAACTGAACCAAAGAAGACATTTCCTATAGTGAAATGACAGTTGGTTTTAGTACCTAAAGATTTTCTAAAGCTTGTTCAGCCCACAGTATCTTTCTTTATATATCCTACTTAAAAACTGGTGGAGGTCTAATGGAAAGAGAACTAATGGAAACAGAACTGAGAGTGAAGTAGTAAACACTGTCAATATCCAAGAATTAAGAGTTAAAGGGATTTTTATTAGAACTCTAACATAACCTATCTGGTAGTTCTTAGTGTAAGGATTGATTACCTTTCATTCAAACAAGAAGAGAAAGACACAAGAAATGAAGGAGCAACAATCCAGCAGACACAATGTGGAATGAACCGGTGGAATTTCTCTTTTATGAGAGCAAGAGAGTTTGCTATGATTTCTGTGGGGTCTTTCCCATTTCTGAGATAATTAATACACGGAGACTATGAAACATTGCAGGGGAGGGTGACAGAGCACTGACACAGGCTGCCCAGAGAGTTGGTGCAGTCTCCTTCTCTGGAGATATTCAAGACCCACCTGCATGCCTACCTGTGCAACCTGGGCTAGGGAGCTGCTTTGGCAGGGGGCTGGACTGGATGATCTCTAGAGGTCCCTTCCATCCCCTACAACTCTGTGATTGTGCGATTCTGTGAGTTTACTAGAAAAAAGTCCTTATGTTAACAATTTTTTTATTATTTCATAAAGCACCAGAAAATATAACACTTAACAGTAATACTTCCCAAACATATTTGCCAAAGAGTCAGGTACCACATAACCTCCCTAAGGCCAAAGATTTAGGAGGGGTTTCAGTACATTTGGCTTACAAAGCAGCAACATAATTACTTCAAAGTAATTCAAACTTCTTACTCATCTTCACACAAACTAGCTATTACTTCCATTCCAGTTCTGGACTCTAAAAAACAGTAATTTGAAAACAGTGATTTTTTCCTGAACTTTAACGAATCTTGGATTTCTCACCACATACATTATGGTGCCTCTTATCTATTAAACAGAACAAACAATAACAACAAAAAAGAAGAAGGGAAATGGGAAGGGAAGGGAAGGGAAGGGAAGGGAAGGGAAGGGAAGGGAAGGGAAGGGAAGGGAAGGGAAGGGAAGGGAAGGGAAGGGAAGGGAAGGGAAGGGAAGGGAAGGGAAGGGAAGGGAAGGGAAGGGAAGGGAAGGGAAGGGAAGGGAAGGGAAGGGAAGGGAAGGGAAGGGAAGGGAAGGGAAGGGAAGGGAAGGGAAGGGAAGGGAAGGGAAGAAGGGAAAGAGACTGTCCAGTATAATTTTCTTGAGGCATAATTCCCAAAATACAATTGAATTATAATGTGAAACTCTTAAGTTCAATGTGTGACAAGCTGCTCAGATCCCAAGGAGATCATCCAATGTGTTTCACCTTGCAGTGAAATAAAGTTACATCGATTAAAGCTCTTGAAATTCAGCCCAGCCATTAAAAAGGCACTGAATCTTTTTAACATCCACTTCCTTAATACGGAAGGTAATACATCTTTAAATAATTTGTAAGTGTGTTATATCTGCCATCATAGTTATTGAGAGCTTTCCTTCAGCAAAATGCTGGCTGCAAGCTCCAGATTTCAGCCAGCTGTCACATATTAAATATTTTAATATTGAGGGAAATTAACTTTTAAATGAATAACAAAGAAGGAAAAAGAAAAAAAAAAAAAGAGCCAGAGCCGGAGATGTCAGTGTATAATTTGTCATTTTCTTATTCAACTCTTTCCATTTGGTTTTGATTTAGCACTAGACCTCGGAAACCAGAGAAGCCGTCCTCACACAAAAGCTGTTTCAAATTATATGCAGCAAGTTTTTAAACACATTAGCAACAAGAACAAGCTGTCCTCATGCTAACTGGTCCTGCTTTGTTCTTGATTGTGGAAAATCTCGCTTTAACTGCCCTCTAATTTGTTGCAGATAGCTACTGCACCGGCAGCTGTCTTGGCATAGGATTAAACAGACATGAAAATGCTATTTTCCACACAAATTATTAACAATGCCAGAAGTCACAAAATCACTTCTGTAAAAATTATTTTTTTCCCACCTCTTTTTTTTTTTTTATTTGCATAGGTTGCTCTGAAATAATGTCCCCTGTTTATTTCCATGGGAACTACAACTGATACAGATAGCACACTTACACTATTGATTGAGCAAATTCTCGGCTACAAAGTACTATTTTTTCAACAAATTCACCAGCAGTAGCTATACATTTTCACCAGAGATGAACAAGAGCCTGCATGCTGTGTCCATAAAATTCTGCACCACTGGAAGTGAACTACTGTTACTGTCACTACTGCTGAAACACACCAGCAACCTCACTGTAGTCATGTCAACTGTTTTGTTTCTATAAAGACACAGCAAGTGTCAATGAATACCATTTTTCCTGTCTAGAGGAACTCAGTGACACACCTTCATTTCATACACACTTCCATGTCAGGCACCATTTTGTCAAATGGCCTCTCTGCTGCTATCTGTCACGTGGTAATAAAATGTAATGGAATATTGGTGGGAAGATTCAACCTCTACTGCTGTTCCACCACCATCTGACTCTCACACCTTGGGACAACATAATTAAGTAGGAGGCATTAATTTTTTGTAGCAGCCCTCATAGATTACTGTATTTCTGCCATGCATACTATTCTCCAAAAATATTTCTCCCTACAATCCTTTTAAAAGGTTTTGAAAATTACAAAACTATTTGTTTTTCCAAAACAAGGATTTAGATTTATTTTTTTACTGAAAGATGGTTGAAAAGATTGTACATCATCTTGTATGAGATGAACATCTGTCTATCACAATATAAATTTATTGGAGCCTAAAGTAATTTCTCAGAATATATAAGTTCCTATGCTAAAGACCAGACAAACTATCTTTTAGATATTTTAAATTACTTACAACAAAAATATGCATGAATAGTCAGGAAAACATTTTAAAAAAAAGGAAGGAAGGAAATAAATTATTTAAACTACTGTCCTCTACCAATTAATATATTTGTGTCATCATTGACATTCCTCACTATCACTGTCCCTAAGTATCATTCTGTGATTATATAAACATCTGGCATTTTTGTGAATGGGATCAAGGAGCATCTTGGATGCTGCTCTTTATGATGACTGAAAAGATCCTTCATGATTAGCACAGTACGTGAGGAAAAATTAATTTACTCTTTATTCCATCCTTGGAGAGTACCTTGGAGAGGAGTTGGCTGTGCCAGTTTCTCTGTGTGTGTAAACTTTGCCTTTATTCCATTTCGGTGAAATCCAATATAGGCGTATGAAGCATGTTGCAATACTATGCCCTCTAAAAATGAAGCTTTCTGACAACATAACAGAAAAACAGTTGTCTGACAGAGGTGATAAATCAGTGTCAAGACAGTTGATAGTGCTTATTGTTTCTTCCTCAAATCTTTTCATCAGTTTCTGTCCATTCCAGACAAAAAAAAAAAATTGGTACTGCACTGGCTTTTCCTTCCCTCATGTGGAGCTTCAGGGGAGCCTCCTGTGGCTTGCTGGAAATACATAAAAAATTAGTGCCCAAATTTTTTCACTCTGATACAATAATGCACATCTCTTCTATTTGAGGGTTAAAGAAGACATCTGTTGAGTAGTATAAATATGAATTTATTTTTCACAGAATAGAAGGGGTTGGAAGGGACCTCTAGAGATCATTGAGTCCAGCCCCCCTGCCAAAGCAGTTCCCTACATCAGGTCGCACAGGTAGGCGTCCAGGCAGGTCTTGAATATCTCCGGAGAAGGAGACTCCACAACCCCCCTGTGCAGCCTGTGCCAGTGCTCCGTCACCTGCGCTGTAAGGAATTAATAAAAAATAATATATAATAAAAAATAAATAATAAAAAATAAATAATAAAAATTACCCTAGGGATGGAACACCTTCCCTTTGAGGACACAATTAGTGAACTGGGGCTGTACATACTGGAGAAGAAGAGGCGTTGTGGAGACCTGTAAGCAGTCTTTCAACACCTAAAGGGGATTTAAAGGAAGGAAGGGAACAGGCTATTTTGCAGGGTCTGTTGTGACTGGACAAGGGAAAATGGCTTGAAAATAAAGGGGGTTAGATTTAGATAAAATATAAGAAATTTTTTACAGTAAAAGTGGTGAGGCATTAGCATAGGTTGCCCAGAGAGGTGGTGGATGGCCCATCCATGGAGACATTCAAGGCCATATTGGATGGGGCTTTGAGCAACTTGGCCTTGTAGGAGGTTTCCCTGTCCAAAGGGTTTTGGAACTAGATGATCTTAAAGATTTCTTCCAAAAATAATTAAAAAAAATAGTCCATGATTCCTGTAGAAAGCAATACTTTAGAGAGTGATGTTAAAAAGACAGGCAATCTCTATCACGTAACAGTATAAATTTGTTCCTGCATATTTTTGAAGCAATGGGCCAAAGCTTTCATTTCTATAAATTGAGAGAATTTCACTAGCTTCCATGCAACTGCATCAGTTAATGTCAGCTGAGAATTTAGCTCTAGTGTGCCTGAGACTATAGAAACAGCCCTTCTATTCAGAATAATTCAGAAGCTGCCAAAATATTTTAACTTTGTACTACTATAGATAAGATCTAGTTTTACATACTTCTTGGAATCAGATCCATACTATTCAAAGTACAAATTCTTTTCCTGAGAAGTTAGTGGGAACAGGCTGCAACACTTTCATAAATATGTAACCTAGTCATTAAAATCACAAGCATAACAGGTTATTGGAATTCCTAAACCGACTACTTTGATTTTGCAGGATTATCATCATGTTTACCTTCCATATTTTGCTGTTGAAGTTCATACCAGCAAATAAGACCACACTCAAAGACTTTGAAATAAGATGAATGTCATTAAAAAATGGCATATTTTTGTTAAATGTAAACTCAATCCTTTGAAGCCAGTATCATTACAGAGTAGATAAAAATGTCCTATTTTACTTTTAGGAAATGAACTTACAAGTTGCTTTCTATCAATCTGAAACTTACTACTTAAATACAACTGAAATAAATTATAGAAAGATTTCTTCCATTTACAGGTAAATCTTTCTTTCTTTTTACTGCTGATTACATGACAAGATGGAGTTATCAGGTGTTTTCATTTTTCATGATTATTTGCATGAAGGACTGTAGGGTGGATAATTCAAAAGGATGGAATTCAGAGGAGATATCATGGAGGATGGTGTATTTCCATAAGGCTTTATATAGATGGTACACAGACTACTGGTAAGTAAAGGGTGGCTCACCTTTTACAATGGTTAAGGCTCACCATTGACTCCACACAGGAGGGATTTCCAACAAGAGATCCTTCCCTGGTGGTGGTCAGCCCTTAAATGGGGTCTGGGATAGGTGGAGCCAGGCTCCACCCCTTCCTATCACACAGGTACATCACCTTCACCTGTGCCCCTGTGGCTGACTCAGTGCTTGCCTTGGGTGATCAGTCAGTGGTTTATGCCATGATTCAACAGTTCCCGTGCAAGGACTCAATAGCAAAGACTTTGATGTATGCAAAATCTCTTTCATCTTGCTATTCCCACTCCAGGGGCTTCACCAGTTAACAAAAAAAATTCTGCCAAAATAATACTCAGTCTCTTCAAAATGTATATAGATATTCTTTGCCCAGACTAAATCAAAGGTCTTTCACCACCAGATATACAACAAATATTTCCATATTTGATTACTTAAGTTTACCTCATTTTTAATTATATGGCTTACAAGCTGTTCAGAAAGCTGTTCTTTGTGGTGTTCTCTGCATTGATTAATAGGGCAGGCTGAGTTACTTTATACCTAGTTAAGTATTTCTACCACAGAAATGTTATCAAAACTGAGACAGGAAGGTGTTAAATTTTGAAATTTTCTTCCACAAGATGGTGAAAACATATTTCCAAAGAAACCAGAAGCACTGTTCAAGTGCTGAACCTGGATTTGATTATTTTGCTGAGTCCAGGCTTGAATGTGGATAGAATGGATCTGCCTCAGGAGAATAACATGAAATGAAAAGCTCTGACCTACCTCTTTTCTATTCCAACTTCATGTCTTAATGCTTATTAGCTTTGAACCTAACAAACATACCTCCTCCTGTGTCTGCATACTTCTCTATTGCTGCATTGCTACTTGCTGTGTCCCCTGTATTTGAGGAGCTCCCTCTCCTCTTTTGGTGCAGTAACACCAATAGCAAATGTTATGCTTTTAAAAATATTCCACTCAGGAATAACTTCATGGATGCTTACAGAAGATTAAAATGAAGAAAGAGTAAATTGTAGCTTTAATTAGTAACTTTAAGTGTAATAACTGAGAGGTGTACAGTACAGATTACCTGATCTACAAAGAGATTGTTCTCTGAAAGTAGTAATATAGTTGTTACAGGAAAAAATTTGCTGTAAAAGAAGGACCAGTGCATATGAAGGTTTTGGAAGATGAGTATCAGGGCTCTGCAAGGTTCCTTACAGAGTAAATTCTCTGTATTTTAAAGCACTAAAAAAAAAAAAATGACCTACTTGTCTAAACCTTCTTACTACAGTCTAGGTTAAAAATATCATCAGATCAACTGACTATATTTTCCCTTATAGGCTGATACCACAATCATATTCTACATTTCTTGGAAAAGCCATAAGTCGTATGGAAGCAGCTCCTCAGGTACCTCTAAAGTGTTACGTGCTTTCTTCTGAAAATATACAAACTCTCTGAATTCTGTGGCACAGGTATCTCTAGAGAGATGTCTATATGACTGAAAAGTGACTTAACTCAAGCACTGCTGGCTATGCACTTAAAATACAGACAGTAGAAATTGGTGCTTAGTTTTTATGTGCAATATTTTTCAAATTTAATAACGAGGAATAGTAAGTATAGTGTTTCTCATGGTCAGCAACACTATTTTTCTCACACAACTGGAATCTTTTGAGGATACAAAAAAAGGTCTCTTAAAATAACAGCTTTTTAAACTTTTGACATGCCTAACACAAAGAAAATGTAAAGGTTCCTTTTTATGCTATTGCCTGCTGCTTAAATAGTCAAAAGGTCACTGTAACACACTTCTTTTGTGCACATCTGGTGAAAAATCAGAAAGTTGCCAGTACTCTCTGTATTAAGCTTTCAGCCTCCTCTTGCTACATCCATTCACTCCCTCCCAACCCCAAACTCACAGCCCAGATTTTCATCAAAGCTGTCTTAAAGCATGAAATTCTCTGCTCTCTTTTCTTGACCCTGAAAGTGACTTTTGTCCATTCTCTCAAACGTTCATACCCAAACATAATATTGCTATATTCTGAGGCAGAGAACTTAAAATACCAAGGCCTAGAGAGATGCTGAGAAGCACCTAGGATAACACATTTTTTCCAGTCCTGGGAACATTTTTTGTATCTTGCTTTGACTTCTACAGTAAGTATAATTTTACATACATTCTTTGGTTTTAGGATATTATCATAAGAATCACACGTCTCTATTTCCTTCCTTCCTCATATACAAAACACACTCAGCAAGGAGGATGGAAAATTTGGAAAACACTTTAAATTTATTTTCCTTTCATTTTTAGATTTCCAGTGCCTCAATATCTTAAAATATGGTTGCAATTATTTAGACTAAATTTCATAATCCAACATGAATGGAAATTGAATAGCAGAAGCCACACTTACAAAAATGTTGCTGTATGGTGAACACAACTACTTTCTGCTCTTCATAGAAATATTATTACTATTATTATTATTAATGATAATAACAATAATAATACTATTTACTTTCAACATAAAAAATATATTTTCAATTTGTAATTTTGCTGTTGTTACTTTGGATATGGCTACAAGGGTATTATCATCTGAGAGACAGCATTGAAATTCTATTCACAGTTCCAAGTAGCAAAAGTGGATTTTTCTGCATCTTATTCCTATTAACTACTACAATATTCTTTAGCTGAAAATTACATAGATCACAGGTATGAGGTTAACCATTTCCTCAGCTGAAGTCCTAAATGAGGTGGTGGAGTTTGAATGGGGTCTTAGAGACAAACAAATAAAGGTTTATCATCAAACTTCAGATGAAGAAGATACATTCAGAGAACTTGTGAGCATCAGCCTGAGATAAATGCACCCACTTCAAGAAGATATGACTGAAACATTGTTTTGGAACACAGCTCTGGCACATCCTCTTAAGTATTACCACTGTGACTTGTCTAACTAAGTTCTCTTCCTGTAGCTACTCGTGAATCCCAACCTGTTGTTTCTCAAAGACCAAGCTAAAGCAATTTCTGCACAAAGTTGGGGACATGTTGCTAAGAGATGAATATGAGAGTCAGTAATTTTGTTGTTTTGCATATTATTTTGCTGGAAAATTAGCTGATGATGCTCTAACTGTTTCTAAGCTGATGTTCTTTCCTCATAGAAGACCACATTCTTTTGATTGTTTAAAGTCCCTAAAAGATGACAACAACAAGAAACAATATCATTCATATTGGTGCATAAAAAATAACTTATTTTCCTTAATAATAATGCACCACTTTACACCATCTGTTGAGGTTCAACAATGTTTTGCAACAGATTTTTTAAAACACTTAAAAAGACATTGTAAATGCCTGTCCTTTTATGCAAGTTAAAGCTTACTGGAATATATTTCTTGATGTGGAAATACTGTCTAATTTATTCCTTCTATCTCCTTCATCATTGAAATGCCGTGCCAGTTCAGACTTCAGTTAGTGTCGTTTGTATGTCAAATGCTACCAAAATGATTAAACATACACAGAATTTACAAAAAACACAGAAAAGTATACAGATACAGACATTTTACAGAAATGCCTGCAATATCTAACTCCTTTATAAATAGGTATGAAGATATTTTTGAAATCAAGTTTAAATATGTTTAGATACATGCAACCCAAAATTCTTTTTTTCTTTTTTTCTAGATATTAACTTTCAAAATAGAGAAAATAACCTAATTAAAAGGAATCAATCAACTTTTTTATTAAATAGTTTGCCCCTAAAACCAGGATTTGCATGGGAGTTTAGTCAAGCTCTTTCATTCAGGATAGTCAAAATTTTCCAATGCTGCTCAAAAAAGTCCTAATTTGACTTTCTTGTTTAATTTAAAGTGAAACATTCTTGTTTTAAATTAACATTACTGCACTGATCAGCACCAGTAAGGTTTGAAGTTGCAATACCATCTGTGGTAGTCGCACTTTCTCATGGATGAAGTCAAAGTATCACAATGTATTCTCAACATTCACACTTGTTTCTCAGTCACTCAAAGAGGTTGCATCTGCACTGTAAATGAATTCTTCACAAAAAGCTAGAAAGGCAAAGGAACAACTTGTAAAATTAGTCAAAGTGTGGAGAAAACTTTCTGATATTAGTATGTGTGGGAATCGTTATATGGCAAAAGCTTTATCTGTCATTTAACGAGATCAACCCCCTGGGACTGGAACAAAAACTACTAGTCTAGTATTTATTTTACTATAATACAGTGATAAGAAGAATGTCACAATTAGGTTGTCTGAGAAAAAAGAAGCAAACACTAATGAGAAACGGTAGCTTAGCTGAAACAAGATGGGAGCAGAACTCTTGATTCTACCTGATCTCTAAATTACAAACATAAAACGGTCAGAACCATTTTAGAATTTAAAATGGTCAGAACCCGGAACTAACACTCAGTCCTCGAGATCAACTGCTTTGAAATCGGCACAGCCGAGCTGTGGTTGAGTATCAGGAGCTGCAGTGGCTGATTTGAGGTACGGGGGGGGGTTCGGGAGGTTCCTGTATCACAGCAACTGAGTGAGAGCGGATAGTCCCTTCAGCTGTTCTCGCAAGAGGGTAACGTGGCGTAGGCATTGCCAGGGTAATGGTGCCCTCACCCACACCCCTCAGCTCTGAAAAGGGCTCAGGGAGGGCAGTGAAGTGTCATTGCCCACCGGGCACAGGGAAGAGCGATCTACACGTGAGTACTGCCCCCTTACTGTGCTGATATAGGTGTGGGAGCTGGTGCAGGGTTACTGTCCCTTCTCTCTTGCAAATCCATCCTATTGCTGGTCTCTGTGTCTGCAGTGTTTGTTTGTTTGTGTCTATTTTACATTCCACATTTATTATTATTATTATTTATTTATTATTATCATTCATATCTATATATATTATAATTTTAAACTATTTTTATTTATTTATGTTCAATTTTTATGTATTTATTTATTTTTGTTCTTTTTTGTGCCATGGTCTCTACTAGACAGAGGGCTTGCCTTAAAAATGCAGTGGCGACCCAGACAGAAGGTCTGTCTAGAAGCGTGGCTACACAGGTTGCAAGGAGTGCCAAAGCCTGCTGCTGCTGGATGAGGGTGGCAAGCAGCTCTCCTGTGCAAGGTGTGAGCAGGTGGAAGATCTGCTAAGCATGGTGGTAGAACTGAAAGAGGAGGTTGAGAGACTGAGGGCCATCAGAGACTGTGAGCGGGAGATTGACTGGTGGAGTAGCTCCCTAGAGCGCCAAAGAGAAAGGCGCCGGGGAGATCCCCCGCAGTTGGTGGTGGACTCCCTGACCTGTCCCCGTAGGGCAGAAGGGGGATATCTGAGGGATAGGGAGGGCTGGCAGAGAGTCCCTGCTCGGTACCGTGGGCCATCTCCCCCTCTACCTCCCCCGTGTCCCCAGATCCCCCTAAGCAATAGGTTTGCAGCGTTGGATGTTGAAGAGGAGATAATGGGGGAGGTGCAGGAAGATTCCCCCAGGGGGTCACCAATGACAAGGCAGTCAGCTACGCGCATTGAGACTGCTACTACTAAGAAAGAAAGAAAGGTGATCGTAGTGGGTGGCTCCCTTCTCAAGAGAACTGAGGGCCCCATTTGCAGACCAGACCCAAACCACAGGGAAGTGTGCTGTCTCCCTGGGGCCCGGATCAGGGACATTGCTAGAAGACTCACAGATTTGATACGCCCCACCGACTACTACCCGTTACTCATAGTTCAGGCAGACTGCAATGAAATATCTCAGAGAAGTCTGCAAACTATGAAAAGAAATTTCAGGGGATTAGGGTGATTAGTTCAAGGGGTGGGAGCACAAGTGGTGTTTGCTTCCATACCTTCTGGGGCGGTGAAGGACACAGAATGGGCTAGGAAAACACAGGTGATGAATAATTGGCTGAGAGGCTGGTGTAGAGACAGACACTTTGGGTTTTTTGACCATGGGACAGTTTACTCGGCTCCTGGCCTGTTACCTGTTGATGGAATGCACCTGTCTCAAAGGGGGAAACGAATCCTAGCACAGGAGCTAGCTGGACTCATTGAGAGAGCTTTAAACTAGCTGTGACAGCGGAAAGGGATAAAACAGGGCTCACCAGTAAAGAGCCTAAGGAGGCTGTGCTGGAGAAAGGGTTGAGGCAGATATCTCAGCGCATCTACACCAATGCACGCAGCATGGGCAATAAACAAGAAGAGCTTGAAGCCATTGTGAGGCAGGCTAACTATGACCTTGTGGCTATTACAGAAACATGGTGGGACCTCTCCCATGACTGGAATACTGGGATTGATGGCTACAAGCTCTTCAGAAGGGATAGACAGGGAAGAAAGGGTGGTGGCATAGCTCTCTATATCAAAGAGTGTTTTGATGTTGAAGAGCTTGAGGTTGGAAATGATAAAGTAGAGCCTCTATGGATAAGGATCAGGGGGATGGTCTGTAGGAGTGACATTGTGGTGGGGGTCTGTTATATACTGCCTAGTTAGGATGAAGAAATAGACGAGGTGTTCCATAAGCAACTAGTAGATGTCACACGATGGCCAGCACTTGTTCTCATGGGGGACTTCAACTTCCCTGACATATGCTGGAAATACAATACTGCGCAGAGGAAGCAGTCCTTGAGATTTCTAGAATGTGTGGATGATTGCTTCCTGACACAGCTGGTGCAAGAGCCTACCAGGGGAGATGCCTTGCTAGACCTGCTCTTCACTAACAGGGAAGGACTAGTAGGAGATGTGAAGGTTGGAGATTGTCTTGGCCAGAGTGACCATGAAATGGTGGAGTTTGCTATTCTTGGTGATGTCAAGAGGGTGACTAGCAAAACTGCTACCTTGGATTTCCGGAGGGCAGACTTTGACCTGTTCAGGACACTTGTTGCAGGGACCCCTCAAGATGGAAATCTTAAAGGCACAGGAGCAGGCTGTCCCT
Source organism: Cyrtonyx montezumae (assembly GCF_038088225.1). NCBI lineage: Eukaryota > Metazoa > Chordata > Aves > Galliformes > Odontophoridae > Cyrtonyx > Cyrtonyx montezumae. The sequence goes on from NW_027072041.1 coordinate 7,602,500, forward strand.
GAGTCCCGTAAGTCGAGCTGGAGGGGAAAAAGACCAGTGTGGATGAACCGGGAACTTTTGTTGAGATTCCAAGTGAAAAGGAGAGTGTATGTCCTCTGGAAAATGGGACAGGCTTCTTGGGGAGACTACAGAGAACTTGCCAAGATTTGCAGGCAGAAAGTTAGAAATGCAAAAGCCCAGCTTGAACTTAGACTGGCTACTGCTGTAATGGAGAACAGGAAATTCTTTTACAAATATATTAACAGCAAGAGAAAAACTAAGGAGAATTTCTCTCCTTTACTTGATGAGGCAGGGAATGTAACCACAGAGGATAAGGAAAAGGCTGAGGTTCTCAATGCCTTCTTCACATCTGTCTTTAATAGACAGAGCAGTTATCCACAGAGTACTTGCCCTGACGTCCCTGGAAGTCCGGGACAGAGTGCATAATACACCCCCTGTGATCCAAGCAGAGACAGTTAGAGACCTGCTCCTCCATCTGAACTGCCACAAGTCCATGGCACCAGATGGGATCCACCCAAGGGTGCTGAGGGAGCTGGCTGAGGTGATTGCCAAGCCACTTTCTACCATCTATCAGCATTCCTGGTTATCTGGAGAGGTCCCTCAAGATTGGAGGCTTGTTGATGTGACTCCAATCTACAAGATAGGCCGTAAGGAAGACCTGGGGAACTACAGGCCTGTCAGCCTGACCTCGGTATCAGGGAAAGTTATGGAGCAGATGATCTTGAGGGAGATCACACAGACTCAAGATCACACTTGTTCATGGCAATTAGGGGATCAGACCCAGCCAGCACGGGTTCACAAAGGGCAGGTTGTGCTTGTCCAACTTCATCTCCTTCTATGACTGGGTGACCAGACTGGTAGATGAGGGCTGTTGATGTAGTCTACCTGGGCTTCAGCAGGGCCTTTGACACGGTCTCCCACAGTATTCTCCTGGGGAAACTGGCAGCCCATGGTGTGGACAGGTTCACTCTTCTCTGGGTGAAGAATTGGCTAGAGGTCCGTGCCCATAGAGTGCTTACTGAGTGCTTAGAAGGGACATTTCTGAAGTATTATTTCAATGAGATAACTCATTTTCATTGATGAGATGCTCTCCTCTTAAGGTGTACACTAGCAAAAGTATACAAAATGTTCCTGATACTTACAGCTTGTGCAATGACATTTTTATTATTATTATTATTTTATGTAGCATTACGGCTACATACAGGAAAGAGGCTGTGCTCACAGAGGATATTTGCATCTGTATCAGAGTTTCAACAAGTGGGAGTTGGACATTCAAGCTGGAATTTGGTAAATGCTACATGTAGCTACATATTTCTCTGTTCCACCAGGTTTCAAATGGAGTATTTACACTGTATTTTTAAAGTAAGTACAACTACACTAAGCCTGAACAAAAAGACAGTTAATGCTTTTGAAAGAAAATCTCAGCCAAGTAGATTTATAATGAGTGCAAACATACTTTGAATAGGCCATCTCAGATGGTTCCTGCAACACTGGTATCACTATTACTGTAAGTAAAACTACAAAGCAGAATTCAGTGAGATAAGCTGCATATTGTTTTTCTTACTAATGGCTGGATAAAATTTTGGACACTGTATGATCACTGAGAAAGTTGAAAATGGAAGAATACAGCTGATATTCAAAAATCTCTGCCGGTGGCTGAGACCAAAGCCATTTGGAAAGAGATCAATGAACCAGAACACCCTGAACATTCATGCTTTTTCTCATTCATTTGCATAGCTATTGCCTGTTATGACAGTGAATATTTATTCATAAGGGCCCCTTTATTAAACTCAGTGTAACATTGTCCAGGTATCAGAGAGGAAGTTACATAATGCTAAAGTGGCCAGAACTTGTTCAAACTGCTCACTCCCCTCCAATGTCTACCAAAGAGCAGCACAACTGTAATCACAAAACCACATTGTAGTTAGAGCAACTGCTGTGATAATCTTTTGAGAGGTGGAAAGAATGTGGTGCTATTTTGCTATTCAACCCAAGGTCTCCCTCAATGATAATGGTTTGATTTTCCTTGGTTTGGCTGTTAGACTCATGCTGGCAAAGTCAATTTGACTTTGCGAGATATCTAATTCCTAAATCTCTGCTCTCCCTTGTCCTAGTAACACTACCATCATTCAGTATTCTTTCACACCATATAGTTACTGTTAGAGTAGAAAGCAAAATGAAACACCTTGATAATTTACAACTCTTTGCCTAATTAATGCGTTCTTGAGTAATAAATTAATTGAAATAGATTTAGTAAATTTTGTTCCCAAAACAATCCATATAATAAAATGTTAAATTGTTCTAAATATAATTAGCTCATCATTTAGATTAGGCTAGATATTACACATTAATTAAATTCAAATTAATTATTCAGACAGACTTATTAGTAGATATCTACAAGTATCACATCTCTCAAAAAGATTTGTTACCTTTAACACATATCTACTAATCATATAAATTAGAAGCATTACTAGATTTTCTGTTCAACTGATTTTCCTACACTCCAGGAGGTAGAAACTGACAAAATTACTATATTTTTTACAGGTAATTTTGTTTGATGTGATCTACAATACAAACCCATGAGCTATGTGTTTTCTGACTCAAGGTTTGCTCACCTTTGAAATGGAGATATAATACTTCAGTGTGTAAAATACTCTGAGATGTACAGATAACAAAATTATAAATAGTATTTATACGTTATTTTTACAATGGCATGCAGAAGAAGTGGTATTACCATACCAGCAATGGCAGCTGTCATCAGCACTACTGTGTCTGATCCCCCAAACCTATTAAATGTACAAGTCAATCTAATCATAGAAACCAAGGATAAGAGAAAGCAATGGAGTTATTCCTATTTTACGTTTAGATCTGTTCAAGACAGACCTTCATGGTTAAGCCTCTTAATGTTTGCCAAAAACAAACAAGCAAATTATCAAACAAACAGGCAGACAAAAAGGAACATAGAAAACAACAACAACAACAACAATATAAAACAGCAGCTCACATTTTCTTCTAAAATACATGAGTTGGTATAAGGTCTATTTCTCAGATCCCTCATGCTTATGCCAGAGGTTCTGAAGCAGGCAGTTATCTTTGAACCTCAGGAGCCAAGCTTATACCTTCTTCCATACAGAAAGTCATGGACTGTCTCAGTGGTGGTCTTTCAACCTGTTAATTTAAGCTATTCCACTCTATGCAAAGGGCCTTCAGAGTTGCCTAGTCTATACTAGCACCCAAGAAATCACCTGGATAGGAAAAAGGCTGTGGCATATATACTGGAGGCATGAAGACTTGGGTTTCAGCTGTTTTTCTAAATGTTTAGGTTTTTTTCTCTTGTAAGCAGGAAAGCTACTTCGAGTAGTTTGTGAGACAGTGGTGTTACTCATCAGCAGCATTTGAAATAAGAGTAGGTGAAAATAGTTTGTGTCTTGTTACTGCTCTCTGAAAATAGATGTCTGATCTATCTAAATGTAGCTATACCTTTGAAAATACATTTCTGTAACAAAATAATAAGTATTGTAAAATTCCTGTCACATTTTCAGTTTTTCTCCTTTCTAAATTGTAATAAGTCTATGGAATAAAAGCATAAAACTCCTGATTTCAGGTGCCTTGGTATTGGCTTTCTCTGGCAAAGCAGAGAATAAAGACAAGCAAGGCAGTCTCTTTTCTTACCAAGCAGAGTCTTGAGAATGGCACAATTCCAACAATTGTGAAACAACAATTCACATTTAAAAGATTCCATTTCAAATAAATTAAAAGCATTCTGACATTTTTTTTCTTGATCTTCTCTAGTCACAGGAGACAGCTACATATCTGATGGCTATTTGCTGCATGCAATACAGGAAAGAGAAATTTGCATTAAGGCATATTGAATCCTTTGCTGTCATTCTGTCAGCTGCTCTTTCTGTTTGACATCCCCATGAGATTACATCCATATGCCCTATGCAATGTCATTTATTTAAAAAATACACTACTCTGCAGTATTGTCTGTTATCTCAGTTGTTTTGATAATGATCAGTTTAGTTTCTTTTGTCATATTTCCTGTCAACTTTCTTTCCATCTCTAGAGAAATGTAGGTAGTAAGATTTCTCTTGATTTTTCTTAGCTTTTTATCTTTTTGTTGAAGTAGATTCATACTCATTACCGAAAAACTAAAGTACATAAATGAGCTGGTCCAAACTGAAGATCTGTGTCCACAGGGAAAACCAAATACTCAGAAAAAACAAACAAAACAAAACAAGTGATTCCAACCAAGAAATATAATGCATGATACCAAGATGAGTTGACGCACTAGAGGGAAGGGGTGCTATCCAGAGGGACCCGGATGGGCTTCAGAAGTGGGCCATTGCCATCCTCATGAAGTTCAACAAGACCAAGAGCAAGGTCCCGCAGCTGGTCAAGGCAATCTCAAGCACAGATACAGGTTGGACGGAGAATGGCTTGAGATCAACCCTGAGAAGAAGGATATGGGGGTGTCTCTTTATGAAAAATTCAATATGAACCAGCATTGTGTGCTTGCAGCCCACAAGGCCAACCATGTCCTGGGTTGCACCAAGAGAAATGTGACCAGCAAGTCGAGAGAAGTGATTCTGCCCCTCTGCTCTCATGAGACTCCACCTGGAGTACTGCTTCTAGTTCTGGAACCCCCAAAACAAGAAAGATAAGGAGTTGTTAGAGCAGGTCCAGAGGAAAGCCACGAAGATAATCAGATGGCTGGAGCTCCTTCCCTGTGAGGACAAGCTGGTAGAGCTGAGCTCTTTGACCTGGTGAAGTCTCTAAGGAGATCTTATAGTGGCCTTCCAGTACCTGAAGGAAGCCTACAGGAAAGCTGGAAAGGGATTCGTTTTGAAGGCATGTACAACATGACAATGGGAAATGGTTTAAAATTAAGAAGGTGGATTCTGCCCAGATATTAGGAACAAATGATGTACTGTGGGGGTGATGAATCTCTGAAACAGGTTGCCCAGATTGTTTGTGAATGCCCTCTCCCTGAAAGCATTCAAAGCTAGGCTCAATGAGGAACTTAAAGCAACCTGGTCTAGAGGGAGGTATCACTACTTATAACAGGGGGGTTGGAACTAGTTAGTCTTAAAGGTTCCTTCAAACCCAAACCATTATATGATTCTATGATATTAAAAGAAATAATAATTATAATTTTATTTTCCAGTTTCCAAATGCAATGAGGGAAGCAGCAATAGAAAGTAAGGGAAAGGCTGTTGAAGTAGTCTGCCTAGACTTCAGCAAAGCCTTTGATATCATCTCCCTCAGTATTCTCACGGAGAAGCTGGAAGCATCTGGGTTGGACATGCACACTTCACTGGGTAAAAGGTTGCTGCATGGCCAGGCCCAGAGAGTTGTGGCAAATGGAGTTAAATCCAGGTGGTGAATTGTCACGTGTAGTGTTCCTCAGAGGTTGGTACTGGGGCTTGTCTTGTTCAACATCTTTACTGATGACCTGGATGAGGGCATTACTGTATTCTCAGCAAGTGTGTTCGATCACATCAAGTTGGGAAGAAGTGTTAATCTTCTGAATAACTAGAGATAGGACCAGAGGGAATGGCCTCAAGTTGTTCCAGGGGAGATTCAGATTGGACAATAGAAATACTTATCTGAGAAATACTTATCAGAGGCACTGAAACAGGCTGACCAGGGATGTGGTGGAGTCACCAACCCTTCATGTTGTTCAGGAGATGTTCAAGAAATGTTTAGATGTTGAACTAAAGAATGTAGTTTCATGGGAAATGTTGGTGATAGGTAGATGGTTGGACTGGATGATCTTAGAGGTCTTAGATAATCTTTTCTGATCTTAATGATTCTATGATTCTATGATTCTTGCAACTACATCTGATTCCATGAGTTGCTCCTTTCCCAGAGCACAGAAGAAATAATATTTTCCAAGATGCAGGGTGAATTCCTCCTTCCTCTACAAACTTTCATCACAGAACTGTGATGCATTCTGCAAACAGATGGCTTTTACCTGTAGATGTAGCCTACATGCTGCCTGGAGAGTCCTGTAGGGCTCAGGACTTCAAGGGTACCTTTTGGTCTCAGGAACATTGTCTTAGAGCTATGAGATCAGAAGAAATCTTGTTCACTGGCAGGATACAAACTCTGGTTCAAGCAGGATATTACCTTGTTACTTCAGTTATATCAGAGACCTCTCCAGAACAGTTGGGTGCTGGTAAAACCAGAAGTTTATCTATACTGCAATCCATTGGAATTTCCCCAGCTGCATGACAAGTAACATCTCCTTTCAGTCTTTCACTCCAGTGTCTAGTATAACTGAGTTTTGAACCATCAACTATATATATATTTGTGTATTTATTCAAAATATTAAGCTAGAATTGTTATTTCTAGAGCAATATCAGATCACTCACATCCCCATAAGAGAAAAGGTGTGCAAGGATAAAACACTACTGGGCAGAAGTTACAGGTAGAAGTGTAACAAGGCTCTGTGCCATGAGTTTGGATTTTAATATGCAGGTTTTTCCCCTTCTGATTTGGGTGATTTGCTTATCTGTCCAATACAGAGCTCTCCCTGTTTTCTGTAGGCTTGCTTTGTTTTCTACTCTAGTTTGTAGCCCTTGCCATTGAACTCCTTTATTGACATTTACAGGTTTCATGTTGTGTCTCTGAACCATGTAAGTCCTAGCTGTAAATAAAAACACAGCACATTTGTTTTCTATGAGACTCGTTGAAGCTGATGGAACTCTTCACAGTGAGTTCAGCAGGAGCTGGAATGGGCCCCGTTTGTACTGAGTTAGTTTTCCCTGTAGTCCAGTTTCTAAGTAATATTATGAAAAAATTTTTCATGGAAAAAGTGATGGCATAATAATGCAATTTGCTGCACATTTATTATATCCAATAGAACAACCATGTCATTTCAACATTATTACCATGAAAGGCTTTTATTTCACAGCAGTAGTAAAATAGGATTATTAAGTACTCTTATGTACAGACTCATAGGACAGCATAACCAGAATGTTATTTTTAGACTTGCATATTCACTTCTTTGTAGTTTGGAATACCTAATAAAAAAAATCTCCTTTTTTTTGTGTGTGAAAGACAACATATTTTTCAAATACTTTCTCTGATCAAATTAACTGGTCATCTTCAAAAATTCTTATTCAAGATTCCATTCAATTTATTTTCTTCCCATAGATATAGTAAAGAACCTTTATTTCCATTGACATGGCACTTTTACATTGCAAAAGAATCATAATTCTTATGGAAAATTATTTCTGTGCCTCTTTATGTTCCATGTTTCTCTCTGCTGTAGAAGAATGTAGAATGTAATAGCAATAGTGTCAAGTGGACAAAAAAGGCAATATTAGACAGTGATTTCTGTACCACTTCAAGACTGTATAAAATTGAAAAAGGAAAATCTTTCATTTAGAACCTTAGGTTATGTAGAAAGGACTTCCCTTCTACGTATATCTATATAATTTTCTTAGAAAGGGTTTGGTCACAAGCAATCCTGTTTATGTTCTACATTTTGCATTTTAATAATGTTTTAACTTCAGCTACAAGAAACATAGCACTCAAAGTCTCTCATCACAATGGAAAATTACAATCACCCAGATAACTCCTTGGAGAATAACGTGGCTGGCTGTAAGCAATCCTGATGTGTCCTGGAGTGCACTGAGGGCTAATTCCTTATCCAGGTATAAGACAAACCAACCAGAGGTGAAGCACTACTGGTCTAGGTGCTAACCAGTGCAGAGGAGCTCATTAAAAGGTTAACATTGCTGACAGTCTGGGACGTAGCAATCGTGCCCTAGTTGAATTTGTGATCTTGAATAGATTCACAGAATCATAAAATCACCAAGGTTGGAAAAGGCCTCTAAGATCATCCAGTTCAACCAACTACCTATCACCAACATTTCCAAGTAAACCATGTCCCCCAGTTCAACATCTAAACATTTTCTTGAACTCTTCCAGGGATGGTGACTCCACCACCTCCCTGGTCAGCCTGTTCCACAGTGCCTGACTACTCTCTCAGATAAGTATTTTAACGTCCAATCTGAATCTCCCCTAGTACAACTTGAGGCCATTCCCTCTAGTCCTGTTGACAGTTAAACGGGAAAAGTGTCTAATTCTAATATCACCACAGCCTCTTTTCAGGTAGTCATATAGAGGGATAAGGTCACCACTGAGCCTCCTCCAGACTAAATAATCACAATTCCCTCAGTCACTCCTTGTAAGACTTTTGCTCCAGACACCTCACCCACTTCACTGCCTTTCTCTGACCACACTCCTAGGCCTTAGTGTGTTTCTTGTAGCAATGGGCTCAAAAATGAATATAGGTCAATATACCATCAGCCTTCTTGGTTACCTAGGCACACTTCTGGCTCATGTTCACCCAAGCAGCAACCAATACCCCCAGGTCCATTCCTTCTACAAAGTCTTCCAGCCACTCTGCCCAAGCATGTAGTGTTGCCTGAGGTTGTGGCTAAAGTGCAGGATCCAGCACCTGGACATCATAGAATCGTAGAATCATTGTATGGTCCGGGTTCAAAAGGATCTCAAAGATCATCTAGTTTCAACCCAATGCTTTTGGGCACTAGACCAGGCTGCCCAGAGAGACACATCTAGTGCCTCCAGGGATGGGGCAACCACAACCCCTCTGTGCAAACTGTTCTAGTTGTGTCACCACCCTCTGAGTGAAAAACTTCTTCCTAATATCTAATCTAAATCTCCCCTGTCTTAGTTTAAAACTCTTCCCCCTTGTTCTATCACTATTAACCCATGTAGACAGTCATTCCCTCTGCTGTTGATTCATAGGTTCATAGGTTCATTAGGTTGGAAAGGACCTACAAGATCATCTAGTCCAACCATCCTCCTATCACTATCCCTACCCAACTGCTAAATCAAATCCCTAAATGATATGCTCCCTTACAGTATTGGAAGGCCACAATGAGGTCTACCAGGACCCTTCTCTTTTCCAAGCTAAACAAGCCCAGTTCCCTTAACCTTTCTTCATAGGAGAGGTGCTCCAGTCCTCTGATTATCTTAGTAACCCTTAAATGGACTTGTTGAACTTCATTCCATTGGCCTCAGCCCAGCTGTCCAGCCTGTCCAGATCCCTCTATAAAGCCTTCCTACCCACAGGCAAATAGACATTTCCTCCCAGATTGATGTCATCTACTAACTTAAGTGGATGCACTTATCCAGGTCAACAATAATGATATTAAGTAGGACAGGCCCCAGTACCAACCCCTGGGGATGACTAGTCATGACAGGTTGCCACCTGGATTTAACCACCACTCTCTGGGCATGGCCATCCAGACAGATAGAAAGTGGCTTGGCTATCACCTCTTCCAGCTCTTTCTGCACCTTCAGATGGATTTCATCTTGTCCCACAAACTTGCGGCAATCCAGGTGGAACAGCAGGTCTCTAAATGTTTCCACTTGAATCGTGATAGGTTTATTCTGCTCCCCATCTAAAACTTAAAGGTCAGAGGGTAGAGTACCCCAAGAATAGCTGGTCTGACTTTTAAAGATGGATTAAGAAGAAGGTACTGAGAACCTTAGTCTTTTCCATATCTTCAGTGGTCACATTCACCGACACATCCAGTAAGGGGTGGAGATTCTCCTTAGCCCTCCTCTTGCTGTTAATATATTTGTAAATATATATTGTAAATATATTCTTCTCTTCTATCCCAACGGCCAAGTTGAGTTCAAGCTGGGCTTTTGCTTTTCTAATTTTCTCCCTGCACATCCTAACAACTTCTTTCTATTCTCAAGGTGCTCATCCCTTCTTCCATAGAAGGAAGACTGTCTTTTTCTCCATTTAGCCTCAGGAAAAGCTCTCTGTTCATCTACATCGGTCTTCTTCCCCACCAGCTAATTTTGTAGCTCAGGGGGATAGCCTGCTTCTGCATATTTAAGACTTCCTTCTTGGGGAGTAACCAGCCTTCCTGGATTTTTTATTCTTCAAGACTGAATTCCCACATGGTCTTCCTTCTGACTTTATCAAGGATCAAGAACTCTATCATCTTGTGGTCACTCTGTCCAAGACAGCTCCTGATCTTCACATCTCCCGCCAGTCCTTCTCTGAACAGCAGGTCTAACAGGGCTCCTCCCCTTGTAGGCTGTCTTACCAGCTGCATCAGTAAGTTATCTTTCATACACTCTAGAAATCTCCCAAACTGCTTCTTCCACACTGTATTGTAACTCCAACATATATCAGGGAAGTTGAAATCCTTCATGAGAGCAAGGGCTGGTGTCTGCATAAATTCTGTCAGCTGTTCATAGAACACCACATCTGTCTTTTCATTCCATTTAGGTGGTTTACAACAGACCCTCACCAGGATGTCTGCCTTGTTGTCCCTCCTCGTGATCCATATCCATAAGGATTCAACCTTATTATTCCCAGCCCCGATCACAACAACTTCAAAACACTAACATAGCCATGCCACCACTCCTCCTTCCTTGCCCTTCTCTTTAGAATAGCTTGTAGCCATGCATAGCAGCACTCCAGTCATGGGAGTGATCTCATCATGTTTCTGGAATGGCAGCGAAGTCATAACCTGCCACATAATGGCTTCCAGCTCCTCCTGTGTGTTGCCCGTGCTGCATGCCTTGGTGTAGATGCACTTCAGCTGAGCCCCTTGCTTCACCCCCAGTCTTGTAATTGTTCCCCTAGGCTCATCTCTAGTAGGCCTGGTTACCTCTTTGGATAAAGGTGAGACTCATCCACAGCCATCAGGCCAGGTGCCAAGTAAACCGCCTATCATGGTTTTATGATTTTTGTTATATTATTGATATTCCACATCATAACATCATGTAGTGTATTGGGAGTTAAAGAGTTAATGCTCCAGCTCCATGGATCATTGATAAGTTATGGGTATACCTGTCTCAGAAGAGAATAAGAACTGCGTACCTCAGGGGAATTTGCGTTGCTTTGTATTTTTACATTTTTCCAGTCAGAGGGAAAGATAAAAACTCTTTGCCTGTCATGAGACACTCTTTCCTTTGGGATCAACCCAGCAGTAGATGCTCACTAGCCATCTCACCTTCAGCATTTAGTGTAAGGCCTTAGGTTTATTGGACACTCTCTCTTGCTCATTTTGTTTGATTTATTAGCTTTAGTTCCAATTATATTGTATTATATTGTGTTATTTTGATTTCCGATATCTTATTTAGTAAATCAGCTTTCCTCCTCAGATCGTTGCCGCTGTTTTGTTTCTAGGCCCATCTCCTTTTTTCCCTTTTCCCTTTTCCCTTTCCTCTTTCCTGGTGAGTGGGTCTGTAGGTCCCCCACACCAATCGTCACGGAACAGGGCCAAACCAGCCCGTAAACCGCTGACACTGCCCCATGGTCAAAAATACAGAAGTCTTGTGGTTGCACCAGATTCTCAGCCATATATTTATGCAGTAGGTTTTCCTGCTCCTCTGAGTATCTCTCCCTGCCACAGAAGGTATGGAGGAAAATACTAGCTACACACCTGCTCTGTCCAATAATTGCCCCAGTCCTCTGAAGTCCTTTTTGATAATCCTCAGGCACTAGAACAGGTTGGTCAGATTGAATAGAGACCTAGCAGGTGGCAACCCTGTTTATGGCAGTGGGATTGGAAGTAGTTGATTTTTAAGGTCCCTTCCAACTCAAGCCTTTCTATGATTTTATGGTCCCATTATTCTATAAGTTTATGATTCTATGATATAAGCTTCGTTTTCACTCTCTCCTACCCTCCTCTCCCTTCCCCTCCTCTTTATTTTTCTCTTCAGGAAAGTTTCCTGAAGTATGTGATTAAGTTAAAAGATTAAAATGAATGCATCCTTTCTTTGGCAACTAAACATTCCAAATATATAACACTCATGTTATGTCTGCAAACAAAATGAATTAAGTGAAGCAAGGCAGGATGAATGGATACTTTCCTCTCTCTGTTTTCAATAGAGCCTAATTCTGGGAATCATAACATACTAAGATAAAAAACAAAAGTTTATTGTGTTTAGCTATTGATTTGCTGGCCTATAATTTGTGATCCAACAGGTTGCATAACAAACAATCCCCAAGAAACCATTCTGATTAAGAAACTGTTTGTGACATACACACCCTCTGTATCCATGACTCTAGAAAGGAAAGTGAAATAAAATTTATGGAGGACAAAGAGGACTTTAAACCAGCTACTGTGCTCATGTTTTGCTCTTTAGCAATTGGTTGTTATTTGTGTTTAAATCTTTTCCAGAGACATCTTTTTTAAAAGGATGATTTCAATGAGCCATTATCACTACCTATAATTAAGCCTGGATCATACTTTTGCTTTTTTCTTCCTGAAGGCTGCTCACAGCAAGGAACTTACACAGTTAAGCCACCCACAATCACACCACAAGTATGTGTTTATTGGGAAGGAAATTACCATCAGACCTACAAAACTGGCTTGTGTATTATTAACACCAGCTTTGAAAGTGTTATGGCCAAGTTATGGTAAATATCATCGACAGTATGATATTGAAGATTGTCATGATACGAGAAGTATGATATTGAGAAGTCATCAACCACAGCTTTAGATGTGAAAGACATGACATAACCACAAGCTGCACTTTACGAAATCTGAAACCGTAACATGAGAAGTGACCTAATTTAATTCATGTGGCTCCATGTGTTTGAAGTTAATAGACCCCTTCTTACTGAGGGGAAATAAGGCCTTCAATAAAATACCAACCCTACCCAGCCAAGTCATTTATCCTTGGGGAATGAGACATTTCATATTATGATTGATAATTTGTGGATTCCACAAGGGCTTCCTGTACCTTTTATACATTTTATTATTTTATTTGAAGGGCTAATTAACTACAAGTTTAAAATGTTTTCCTATCTGCAGGTATAAGAAGGTTCGTGGAGTCATATTGCTCACATATGTCATATCAGTTTTTAAGTCAGAGGCATGAAGAGGATGTTGGAAATTGAGTTGCAGCCTCACTTCCTAACGCTTCCAGGCAACACTCATCTGCCATTGTTCAAAGGCTTGTTCTTGTAAAAGTATTTTATAAGCTCACTTTAATTGGTTTGCTTTGTATGCATGCTTTTATTTCCTCTGTTTTGTGTGTTTCCACACCAGAGAATCAAATGCTTCAAAATATCACTGGATGATTAAATAACCACTATCAGTTTTTAAAATATTTCTGCATACTTCCCAGCTCGTTCTAATACAGCTTAAAGGGAGGCCACTAACTGTAACTAATAACAACTGTGTTTCCTAATTCCATCACAGCTGTTCTTTTTTTTTCCATCAGCCCTTCCCTGAAGTCACCTCCTTTCTGATGGACTAAAGGTAAGCACTTTAAAATGTTTGGTTTTTTTTTTTTATTATTCAGAATGCTGTCTCCTCGAGTCTAGGCAAGGATGTTATTACAGTAGACACTGAGATGTGATTGTCTAGCAGTTCCATCACAGTTTATATGTAAGTGATCCATCATGTTATAAAATACACTAGCTCAGATTTAGATGTGAAATTAAATCAACACTCTGGGAAGAATACATTCAGACATCATACTGTGGATGATGTAAAAGAACTGCCCAGAGACATGGGAATTCCAACTCTGTCTCATGTCACAACAATTGGACAATTCTTATCTGCTCATGCTTTTCTCTCTTGTTTTATAAGCTTTCTTTACCTTTGATCAGTGTCTTCTGAATCTAAGGCATATGGAGACCACTGACATGCTTCACTGGATTAGGAAAGCTGACAAAGTTTTAACAAGACTTTACAAACTTTTCCTGATTATTAACTTGCCAAGCTACTTTGCCTCTTTCCCTCTCTAATAATCACCACTCAAATGAAAATATTTTGTATAATTGCAAAGTAAACTCATTTTCTCCAAAGGCAAACAGGACATATACCTAACCTTTAGGAGAAAAAGGAAGCAACTAAACATATAAGAGTTTTGTCCTTCAAAAGCATTTGTGAGGCCAGAGAAAAGCATATGCAAATTTGTCTCACAGGAAATGAAAATAGCAGCAATTTTTCAGAAAAATATTATGTTCTAATATTAAAAGTCTTAAAAATACTGAAGTTACAGCAGAAGTCATCAAGGGTCATTACCTTGGCACACAGTTCTCAGCAATTTTATTCAATTTTTTTTTCTCATTATGTGTATAGAGAAGCTCAATAGGTATATAGGCTTCATATATCATGTTTTGGAATGAAATACATTCAAATTACTTTTAATAACTTAAGGCAAGATTGGTCTTCTAGAATACAGGTGTAACTCTTGCTGATCCAAGTTAACCATATCCAGCAAATAGATGATACATTACCAACTATGAGAATAACTTTTGCCAATTTCCTTTTTTTTTTTTTTCCCAGCATAATAAGAGCTCTGAATTGGCTTTTTGCTTTCTCTTTGGCACTGGAAAATCAGACTCTCACCTCAGTGCCTACCACTGGTCAGTAGGGTGGCAATAAATACACACAATCTTCTTACACAGAAAAACCTGCAATTGTTTATCAACTTTTCCTGATATTTCCCTACTTACACTTCGTAATCCATAACACACAGAGGATCACCTAATACTACTGTCACAGGTCATAATGTGTATTATCTTTCTACGTATATATGCATATACATGAACCGTTATGTTCTTGGAACAGTCCTCACCTAATAATGGATAAACAGGCCTGCAGCTAAAGAAGACAAAAGCATGCAATCTGCAGAGAAGTACTTGTGCATATATATCCTTTTATCTCCTCTGATCCTTACACAGCTAACAACTTTTTCACAGCACCTTCACCTCAGGATCTCTTGGCATGACAGCAATGCATTAAGATAATGAAAGGGAAGGTTCAGAGCCCTGCTAACAAAGAAGGCAAGTAAGCTGAGAGATGTCAGAGAATCTCTATAGAAGAGAAGACTGAAGGGTATCTCATCACTGTTTATAAATATTTAAAGTGCTGGAGTCCAGTGTAGGCTCTTTTCAAGAGTGTGCAGCAGTAGAACAGGGGACAGCAGGCAAAAACTGAAACAGAAAGTTCCATACAAACGTGAGAAAGAACTTTAATGCGAGGGTGAAAACAGTGGAACAATCTGCCTTGAGAGGTTGTTTAGTCTCCTTCTTTGGAGAAATTAAAAATCTGCCTGGATTCTTTCCTGTGCAACACAACATTGGGAGCCTCTTATAGCAGGGGGCTGGACTCAGTCATCTCCAGATGTCCTTACCAACCCCTATGATTCTGTGATTCTGTGATTTTATAGCATATAACTTCAATTTCCTTCAGCCTAGTGGACTATTAGATTCATGAAGTGTCCTCAATACCATCTTCTCTTTAAGAGAAAGTCCAAGTAGCATGCACTACTTTCCTAAAACCTTATTAGAGTAGCAGTATCTTAAAACATATGACATTCTGCCGTAGATATTGTTTGGGAAATTTGAAGCCATGGTAGTCCTAAACTGATAGCAGCAAGAAGGAGTGTGTTAGATTTCTTACTGGAGTGAGGTGAGTCCTATGGCTATAGCTCTCCCACATCTTTTGCCCAGAGAATCTAGATTCTAATCACTAAAGCCCAATGGGAAATCTCTGTGGGAGTGAGAGAGGAGTGTATTAGAATCAAGAACAGTTAAATATTGTCTGTTGCCAAATGACAAGGAGGTTCTCTCTGGCATCTCTTAACTTATATTGAGTTCTGAAGACAAGTATCAACTGTTTGTCATGCCCTTACGCTGTGTCTAATACCACTAGAAATTTCTGCAGTGCAGGTACAATTCCGACAGTAATTATCTGTTTTTCAGTAATCCTCAACAGATACTTTTAGCAGATTAAAAAAGTGTCCTTGGGAACAAGAAGAGTTCGCATTATTTCTAGTTTCAACCCTCCAAAAGATTATGAATGTCATCGTAACTTAGATCAAAACGCTAATGCAGCGCAAATTACAGCTTCTGTCAAAATTCGCATATACTTCTTTTAGAGTCTTGATTCCAGCAAATGATGTTGCTAACACCTAGAAATTCAGAATCAGCTCTTCTTACTGCAGATTTACTTTTTCTCCATAGAAATTACCTCAACATCACTGTAGCTATGGGATGATAAAGCTGATAACTTTCCTGTTTCTGCTTTTCCTGATCACAGTCTTTTCTGAAGGTGGCAAAATAAATAAATAAATAAATAACTCACCATCATCACTAACATCAATAATTATGCTGTTCTATTCTGTGGGTGCATTACATTTTACAATAGAAACTGGTAAGGTAATGCCTGCAACACTGACTTTATATGATGAAAACTACTCTACAAAATCGTTCCTTCTCAAGTTTTGTTATACTGAGCACACTGCAAAAAACAAATACAAAACATATATGAAAATGCTGCATTCATGTTCTATATTGGCTCATATTTGTTAGAGACATGAAGAAAACTGTGCTCAGCAAGGATTGATGAAAAAACTCCACTGAAGGAAACTTCTACAGGAACCTTCTAATCTGTTACCTGGAAAGAAGTAGCTACAAGGAACAAGGATGTACATAAGAAAATAAGAAAAATTTACTGAATTTTGGAGAGCCTTTTAACTAAGGCTCTTCTAGTTCCCAGTGTGAATTTTCTTAACCCTTGCTTTTGTGGGACCATGTCAGATTGTGAATAGTATTTAAATACAATTTTTAACATAATGTCTAAGCCTGCTTTCAAAACTCAAGTAGCAATTTAGTTACCTGGACTTCATTGTTTATTCCTGCTTCAAATCTCACATCTAATTTGAACACATTTTGCCTTTCATTTCAATCCAGTTTCTATAACTCAAAACCCCATGCTAGACTAGAATATGGTAATAGAGGCAATTATGTTATTAAGCATGCAGCACTACTCTCAGGTTAAGATTTAACACCTGGGTGTCATTATTCTCTCCCATATCAATTTATTATTTGAGGACTTATTATCTGAAAGCTCTTACTGTGTTCTGGCAATTAGAGTCACAGAGATTTTTGTCTGTTTTTTTTTTTAATTATTATTTGTTTGTTTTGTTTTTTCTGCTCTAAGTGTATTTATTTTGTTCACATAGATTTTATTATTATTATTTCTTTTTTCTGTGATAATTACATGTGTTTATAATGCGATAGTGACAGACTACTCTGAAACTGCCTATATTGCCCAGAATCTCTTTAATGATCTGTGAGAAAAAATACGTTAATATACGTGTGGATCTGCCTTATATACATGTACAAAACTAGGGAATAAAAATGTGATAAAAATATGTATAAATATTTTGGTTTTAGTCAACTTGACCAAAATGATTTTTGTAGAATAAATACAACAGTTGAGGTTGGACAATGTTACACAGTAGACTACCAAGTAAATAAAATTCCACGATTTAAAAGAAGGTACAAAATTCATTTAACATTAAAAATGATAAATTTATATTACCTATGCTATGGCATTTACATTAAGTTGTTGTTCACGCTAAGATTGTGCATCACAACTCACTAAAGTTTAGGAGGCAACCATTTCTGGGAATTTTCTCTTTAAAATGTAACGGGTATGTAAGTTATTTTCTCATCTAGGGCT
The DNA here is from genome assembly GCF_038088225.1 of Cyrtonyx montezumae. Classification (NCBI taxonomy): domain Eukaryota; kingdom Metazoa; phylum Chordata; class Aves; order Galliformes; family Odontophoridae; genus Cyrtonyx; species Cyrtonyx montezumae. Next base: position 7,619,998 of record NW_027072041.1, read on the forward strand.
GCAAAAACTATTCTAATTTTTTTCTGCTTCCCAATATTTGATTTATACTTCTAAGTATAAATGAAACCTCTCTTTCATTGATTATATAACTAAAGGAAGAGCAAGAGAGAAAGAAAAAAATGTTGATCTCCAAGGAAACCAAAACTTTTACCAAGGTAGGTCTAATTTCCCTAGAATAAAAAATTTAAAATCGCTATCCAAAAATTGAAATAGGAAGCAATAATACTGATCCACATTAAACCCTTCTAGATTTTCTGTATTATAAAATGACAGTATGAACCATTACTGCATGTTGAGATGTCAGCTTCATGTTATCATTGCTTGCACTGTCAGCTACCATTGAACAGAATACAGGAAATGAAATTTACCCCTTCTGAGTAGAAGTTGGTAAAAATGTTTCCCTACTTTATTCACCAACTGGAAAAACTGTACAATTAAGGTGTGCCAAAAACAAAGAAACAAATAAAAAAAAAAAAACAAGGGAAAGGCCTTAGTGTTTTTAGTCATGTTTTCAGATAGGCGTATACCAGAAGAAGATACTTCTAAGCTTGTGGAATTTGGTGTGGAGTGTCTTCTAAGGATCTAGATCAGGAAAAAACATAGTCAACTCATGAGATAGAGTCTGAACAGTCAGATCAGACATTGGAAAAATGTTACTTTCTGAAAAAAAATTTAAGACTGTAGTCCTCTTTCTAGCAGGCTAAAGCTAAGTAGTCCAATACACAGGAGGAAATGTATGAAAGGATCTTTAGTTTTTGAAAAGAAGTGATAAAGATTTACCATACTTGCTCAGATTTCCTTGCATTTAATTATTTTTTGAAGTGTTTACGTTAAGGTAATTGCTCTTAAACACCTGGTTCATTTTTGCTATGTGTAAATACTTAGCCCACAATTTCTTAATCATCAGATTAATTAATTTCCAAAAGAACTACCAATTTTGTGCCCAAAGTAATTAACAAAACAGTCTAAATTGATATTCACTCCAATGAGCCATGAGATATAAAGTCTATAGTCCATTCCACCACTGTTCACAGGAGTGACCACCAGTGGTTGCAATGACTCCTGGATTTTCTGCAGGGCATTGTTTCAAACCAAATCATAATGCTGAAATTAACACACAGTTTAGGGAGAAATCAAGGAAATAAATAAATAGTAAACTCTTAGGTTGCTACGTAACAATGCTGTGAGTTACTCTATGGGAGATGTTGGTTCAGCCTAACCCTTTAAAAAAATTAATATCTGCCTTGATCTTGCTACTGGCCCGTACTGGGGTAGTAGCCTGACATTCTTCCAAACACAGAACTGTCTCGATGGAGAAGAATTTAAAAAAACTAAGAAAAATTTAAAGTTTACACACTGACCATGATATAAAATGAATACGAGTTGAAGATCTTTCAGCTCAGTATTCTCTTCAGTTAAATGGAAATGCTTTGTCTTGTTGCCATCATCACAGCACTGATCCTATCAAGCCACTGGGATGGAAGAAAAGTAGTTTGGAAGCACAAAGCGTTTTGGGCTCTGATTAGGTTTAGGGTTGTGTTTAACCAGTGCATATCTAGACTTGTATGAATGGAAGCCAACATTGATAAATTCTTTAGGACTCCTGTTTAGCAAGGCAGATATTTGAGTTGGTTTTAACATACAATTTTGGTATGTCAAAACAGTGATGTTATAAGTGAAATAAGTCCTAGTACTGAAAAATAAGAAAATTAATGTCTCAAGATTATTTAAATTGGAAACATTTTCAGCAGAATCGTAAGTAAAAAAACTTATGTTCCAAGACACTTTACTTCCCAATCTCATGTATACTCTGGCTTAACTCTAAATATATGAGTTCAATATTTAGTCAGTAACAAAAAAAAAAAAAAAAAGAAAAAAGAAAAGAAAAGAAAGAAACAAATAACACTGTCAGTGGTTTGGGGCAGGTTCAGCTCAATTCCATGACTAAAGGGACAGAGGGATCCACTAACCCATGCCCAGCAGAGGGAAAGAGAAAGAGGGAAGATGTAGGGAGATGGGCCTAAAAACAAAAACACTGGCAACAAGCAAAGGGAGAAATTAATCTACTAATCTAATAGCAGAGTGCAAGATAATATAGTACAACATAATTGGAATCAAAGGTAATAAAATACAATGAGAGTGTCCAAAACCAAAGGCCTTACTGTAATACTGAAGCCAAGAATACCACAGTGATGAACAGTAAAGAAGGACAGCCTTGTGATTCATTCTTTTCCTCTAAATAGAAAATGGAAATGGAACAGTGAGTCTTCTGGGGTACGTAGTTTTCTTCTGAGAACCAGGTACTCAGAACTATCAACAATCCATGGAACTGGAGCATTAACTCTTTAAATCCCAGTGCACTACATGCTGTTATGATCTGGAATACTGATAACAAAAAAATCATAAAACCATGACAAACTGGAAAACAAAATCCACAAAATATATTAGTAATTTGGATTTTTAAATACATGCTAGTAACGGCTAAGAATTTTGTGGTTTTGTACTGTTTTGGCACCTTCTGCATATTTAGTTTCTCTGTTGTTCACAGTAAGATTGAATAAGACAATCTCCTATGCCATTCAGATAAACTAGTTTCATGAACTTAAACCTCCTGTCAGTTTTTACCCACTTTCAATCTCAGAACACATTTTAATGTGTTTTATTTGCCAGAAATGTGTCTTTTAAAAATCTGATTCTCTGAGATATAGAAAACAGCTTTGCGTATGAAAGCTATAAAATGCAAAATAGATTAGATGAATATATATTTAGAAATTGCACATTATCTAAAGAGTACAAATAAATTTCTCTTGTTTTGTTCTTTTTTTTTTTTTAAATTGCCACTATCTGGCTATATAGTTGAATATGCCAATCATTTCTTTATATATATTCTCTAGACTTTTGCCCTAAATGACAGAATTTCCACAAATCTAAGTACATGGTAAATAATTATAATTTTTATATTTCTTATTTTTTTCCCACTTCATTCTTGAGTTTTAAGATCAGCAATTTAGAATTCCTGATTTATCATTCATTATGCCTTTCCTTTTCTTATACACAAGCACTCATAATGTTTCCTTCCTTCCCAATCTTTTCTATAGCACTTATCACTTGAAAATAACTATGATGACTGAAAACTGTTTTATACAAAACAAGAAAAATGTCAGATTTGATGGTGAGATTGGTATGCTCAAGCAGGAAACATTAAAAGTCCTTTTTTAAAAATGGAAGACGAACAACAGAGAAGGAAGTATCTATGGTTTAAACATGAGAATAACCTCTAACAACATCATTTTTCTTCCCTAACAATTATTTTTTGGAAATCAATAATTCTAGAAAAAAAAGTTTCTCCACTGTGTGAGATATTTGCACGAGAGAAAAAGAGAAGTAGACTAAGAAGATATAAACTTTTTAACCATCACTTTGAATCATAGAATCAGGATCACTAAGGTTGGAAAAGCATCCAAGATCATCCAGTTCAACCATTCACCTACCACCACCATTCCCCACGAAACTATGTTCCTTACTACAACATCTAAATGTTTCTTGAACGCTTCCAGGGATGGTGACTCCACCACATCCCTGGGCAGCCCATTCTACTACATGACCACTCTTTCAGTGCAGAAATTTTTCCTAACATCCAACATGAATGGTGGAACATGAGGCTGTTTCCTCTACTCTTATCTCTTTTCCCTCTGATTGCTCCAACTTTTATTTACATTCCTACCTTATTTACAATGTAAGCACAATACTGGAGAAAGAACATAAGAAGAGAAACAATAGGGTTCCTGACTAGTGGATATAACACACTCTTCGGAAACAGCATCCTTTTGGAATTACTGTTTTTTTTCTTGGAAGTTCCTTGTTTCTTTAAAACAAAGGAACAAAAAAACAGAAAATCCTACTACAGTGGTTATTGTACTGCTATCATTTTAGATATATTCTACTCTGCACAGGTTGCTTGAAACAAATATGACTGTAGATTGCTCCATTTACAGTAGTGATGGTTACTACTGAACATTACTGAAGGTCATTTGCAGTTCTTTTATTACCTAAATAATAAATAGAAATGCTATTTGTATAGAAAAATTCATATCTTTAATCACTGTTAGGCATGAGAGAAGTCATTACAAAGTTGTGCATTATTTTCTTTTAGAAGATAACGGGACTTTTCACTGGCCCTTCACCTTGATTATGGAAAAGTAAACCTAATGTCCACTTCATCTGTACGTGTCGCTCAGAACAGCATCCAAGATGAATAAGTCAGAAGTCAAGTTCAGTCTAGCTTCACACATTCTGCATAAGCCACTGTCAGATTACAGGGTTGAGGCTTGTGTGGAAGCACATAACGATCACAATTTTTCTCTTTTGTAGTGATTACTTCTCTGTTATCTTGCAGTTTTTCAGCTGCAATTTTGAGACAGGGATTTTCAGTCTTTGTAGTAATATTTGCTTCAGCAGACAAAACTAATTCAGAAGACAACAGGTCAAAATCACTACAGCTACCTGGAAGCACCTAGATAATCGCAGCCTGTAGTAGCAGTATTCTTGAGATACTCCCGCTGGAACACAGTCAGGGTAACATCTTCTGCTCACTGCTTGTATTCTTTATTTGCCAGCAGCAGTTTTGTAGGTGCATAAGTACTCTAGAATATCCACCTGTGACACTGCAAAGGAGTAAAAAATGAAATGCTTTATATTGCCTTCATCCAGAATGTCATTTAGACTCTGTGGAAATTTCCAGCATAGCATACTGGGGCCTTGAGAAGAAAGAGATAAACAAAGCAGTTACAGGCTACTGATACTTGAAATTGAAGTGTCTACAGAAAGATCTGACTGTGTTTACCATAAATATGAGGAAGATTGTGTTAACTTCAATTATCAGCAGAATACTCCACATATTTTGGGATGAAATACTAATGCCTTTTCAGCTATGTATGTCCATTTCACATTGCTGTCTTCTGAGAGATCTCTGAAACTTACAAAAGGCCCAAGGGAGTTAATATGGGAGACAATATTATGACAAAAGAGTTTTTGTTGCTTATGAGGCTTTCAAAAATCATTCCAAATTACATTAAATATTCAAATGGTATGTGATTGTACACATATTTGCACCATGATAGTAATCCTTATTTTAAATACATTTTATATACAGAAAGCAATATTTAGCATTTAAAACCAATAGTAAAGAAACTGTTAGTCTAGCATAGCATGGTATAAATAAGGTCTCTGCTGGAAGGTAAATGAATAAACTGGTGGAGAGACGACTTTGCTAGTCAAAGTAAACTAGGCCATCTTAAGAAGTAAATGTGAGGTTAGAAGTCAAATACAGATTCTTAACTATTATTCATGCAACAATACGATCCATTTGAAAAGGAGGCAGTCTACAGCTAAAGTAGTTTAAATAAAACTTTTGGCCATTGTGTCTTTTAGGTTTTTTTCTTCCAAAAAACATAGCACTATAGCCTGTTCCCAGTAAGTGGCATTATGAAAAGTCATAATTTTTTTGATAGTAAATAGCTGAAGAACCAATCTTTTAGCAGACTCATCTGTTTATCATTGAACAAATAAGGATTCTACTACAGGCTTGCAACAGGAATCAAAACTGTTATGTTGACATTAGGCTTTAGGAAAGAAATGCTATAACTTATTGAAGCAGCTCAGTACCCTATCTCTGTCTATCCTGTCCTTCCCCTCTTCTTACATTATATTAAACTTCCTCCTTGAAGGAGTTTATCCTTCTTCCTTCTTCCTCCTACTCCATGTCCCTTCCTGATCTCATAATCCCAGGTCCTGCTTCCTCCATTGCCATTTTATTTTATTCTTCCGGCTTATTTCTGTACTTATTACTTCTGAATTTCTCTCACCACTTCTCTCCTTTCTGGGTCCCTTCTCTATCATAATGCTTCCTTATCTTCATCTGTCCCTCTGATCCCAACATTATTTTCAAGCTGTGGAAGTGGCATTCTTCCTTCTCTTTCACACAGTCTGAACACCAGTATGGGAGTAATAATGTACAGAAAAAAATAGTCCCCTTAAAATTATTATTGTGCCTTCCAACACAAAGTATACAGAGCAGTATCAGCAGTAAAAACCTCAACCTGTCTTAAGCCCCCAGGCTTGAGACTCTTATCACTAGTCATTCACCACCAGCCATCACAGAAGAGACCTGAGGAGCAAATTTTGTAGCCAGAATTTACAGAAAATTTAGTCAGCAAATTTTAACATAATTTGACCAAACACAATAACATTTTAACACAATTTGACCAAAAACAATAAAACTAAGAAATTCATAAAAATTCATAGAACTATTGAACATCCCAAGTTGGTAGAGACTCACAACAATCACTGAATCCAAGACATGTCTACGTGTAGGCAACATTCTGTGAGAACAGGACAAAGACACACCTGAAACAAAGCACCTCCACCGAATTTCATGTACTATGTAAAAGTGCAGACACAGTGTTCTCACCAAAATGATTGCAAAAGCTAGTTCTGAGAAATAGCTAGAACATTTCTAGGGTAAGAATATTCAGATTTTATAAGTAATTGTCATTTAAAATATAATCAGAAACAAAAACTTCTCTCAAATGGCGAAGCTGTCAAAATTACACATAACTGAAAGAGGACCTTAAAATGAAAAAATCATTATGGAATCTCAATTATTATCATTTCTGCTTCCATTTTCTTTAATTTTAATGACATAATTTTGATCTCTCTTTCACAGAGATTATCCAATCAGAGTCATTGACTCTGACGCTCAGTTCATATGACCTATCTGTTGGAAGTACTACATATGACTGACCAAATAGATTATTTTAAAAATACCAAATAAAATTGTTATGAGTTTGGCAACGTCCATTGTTTTGGTTTATTTTATACAAATAATGGCAGATCTCACAAGGATGTTATTCTGCTAAACACCTTGTGTAAAGAGCTGTAGTTTTTCTGAGGTTTAGAATACAGCCCACATTCATTTCTTTACCTCCTTATACATTTGTCCCTGGAATAATAAAGGCTTTGATAACAAGACTTCCAGCTTGTTTAAAAAGCACTAGCCTAAGACTCTATCAGTCTACTGCTTTAAGGAGAGGCTTTTTGATCCTCTGTCCAGGGACAACAGAAAAGGAGGGGGAGGCAAAGGGACGAGACTGGACTCTTCTCAGCAGTGTGTGGAGATAGGACCAGGGGAAATTGCCTCAAATTGAAGCATAGAAAGTTTCACACAAATGTGTATGGTAAGTTCTTCACAGTGAGGGTGGCAGAACACTGGAACAAGTTGCCCAGAGAGGCTGTGGAGTCTCCTTCTCTTGAGAAGTTCAAGGCCTGTCTGGGCAGCTGCCTGTGCAACCTGGTCTAGGGAGTCTGCTTTGGCAAAGGGGTTGGACTACATGATCTCCAGATGTCCTTTCCAACTCCTACAATTCTGTGATTCTGTTGAAAGTTTATGTAAACACCAGAGATGTAATCATACTTGGAGAGTGGGGTTAGGAGACAGTGGAAAACAAGAACAGTAACAATAGGTAAGTACTAACAAGAATAGAAAAAACAATGAACAGATATCCAACTAAGAAAACAAACAAGGGAACAAAAGCAACCTACATAGTCACACAGTCCTTTTACATATGCCTCTAAGTAACACGACAAATAACTTTAATTAGGATTTATGTGGAAAAAAAAATTAAAAAAAGCAAAACAAGGAACACCTTCAAAACTCCAGCACCAGATTACAGCTGCTCAGTGACAGTGTGGGGGAGTGGGATTTCTTTTATTCTCTATGTGTTGTTATACTCACTGAAATAATTTTAAATGAGAAAGGATTATGGACAGAGAAGACTGACCTATCTAAACAGATCATATGATTGGTTTTACTAGATGGACTCATTTATCTCCACTGGAAGAGGACAAGACCTTTATAACTCACTTGTGGCTTCATTGGTTGTGAATTATGAGTCTTGTCCCCTTACTAGTGGGCGCCAATTTGTTATCCTAGAGACTGCTATTGCTACTGTGCAACTTCTTTCTGCTTTACTGATATGTGCTAGAAGATCTCTGTTCTTTCTTATCTCTACCTCACAAACACAAGCAAATATTCTTTCCTTTGACATAAAACAAGTCTAGATAGTAATATAAGGTACACTCAGCTGAAGTCCTTTGAGTATTCTCTGTGTCTCTTTATATCCTTTACAATTCAGCTATTAAATCATTTCTTACTGCTGCAAAATCTTTCAGTAGTAAAAAAAAAAAAAAAGTCAATCTAAAAAGTACAAAACAGTTATTGAGCATGCAATCAACAAACACTGTATAGATAGAAGTGTAAGCTCATGTTCAGAAACAATCCCACAGAAATTAACATAGGAATATATACTTACAAAAAGTTACTGAGATATGTACCACAAGGCTGCTGTCCTTAGAAGCAGAGAACTTCTCTACTGGTTTAAGCCATATCTTTCAATATCCCTCAGTTCATAAGAACATCATTTCCAACAGTAGAGAGAATACTAAAATGTGGTCAGTCTTTAAGGACTACAAGCAAATTAAAGTTGGTTATGAAACACATAGTTAATGATGATTTAAAAAAAAAAAAAGAAAAAGTTATTAAAAAGTGTAACTGGGCAGCTAGATTTAAACTTAAAACAGCTGTGTTTCTGAATTTCTTGTGTTTATGTGGTTGCATGTAGTCTGTTACAGGAACAGCTTTAGAAGTTTAAAATGGCACCACAATCATAATCTAAACATTTTTACAATGTGTAATAGTAACTAGTCTTACACACAGAATGAGGGCAAAGACAAAATGAGTTCAAGAATCCTAATTATTTTATTTATGCTTTCAAATTCATACTCTTCTCCAATAAAATTTTTAAGCTAATATTAATGATAAGCAAAATCACTGCAAAATCTGTTTAGAAGAAATGCATCTTACCCATTTGAAGCTGCAGAGGATATTTTAGTTAGGCTAAATTTAGTTGCATTAGCTGAAGCTTGTACTAAGCATAGTCTGGGTCACATAACATTTATTATATTTCTCCTGTTGAGGTGGAAGTTGTATAATTTCTCCCGTGTCTTTCTAGACCCATTTACCTAAAATATCATTTAATTTAGTTACCTCCATCTGCCCACTTGCAAAAATTAATTGAATCTATGTAGTGAGAAAGTAAAAATTTGCCTGTAAAAATTAAGTAAAACAAGAATGCAAGAAAAGTACCCACAGTTATTTTAAAGATAAAAAGTACATGAAAAACAAGGATTTCATTTTGCATAATACTGGAGAAGGAGTTAAGATCATAACAGATTCCCAGGCCATGATATATTCATGCAGCTGCTACCTCAGACATATCTTACTGTCCTTCAATTTTAGATGAACAAATTGAAAATATGGAAGTGTTCTCAAAGGTAAGGGAAAATAAGGAATAGTGCCATGGTTGAAAATAAGCAATAGTGGGGGGAAATGTAGTTAACTGAAAACTTGGAAAGAGGATGTGTCAGTCTCCAAATTGCAACAGGACTCGCAGGGGCACCTTGACTCTTGGGAAACCATGGTAACACATATCTTGAAGATAAGAGAGGAGAACAAGTAAGGCCAAATATGGAGAAGACAAGACATGCCGCACATCCATTGGGTAGAGATAACCGCAGCATAGGCGATTGGTAATACTGTAATGTAGAAAGCTATAAGATGAGTGTGTTGCTTACAATAAACGCCATTTTGCCACCCACCATATTGGTGCACTCTATGGTGGCAAGTGGCACAGGTGGGGTGCGGGACCGACTCTGTCGGGCACCGGGCCTGAAGGCTGTGAGACCACTGCAGGCTGGAGCGGACCGTAACCTAGGTTGCCAGGGAAAAGGCAACATTTTCTTTCAATTTTAGATGAACAAATTGAAAATATGGAAGTGTTCTCAAAGGTAAGGGAAAATAAGGAATAGTACCATAGTTGAAAATAAGCAATAGTACCATGATTGAATTGTTTCTTACTGCACTATTTATTATTAGGAAAGAAAATAAACAAACAAACAAAAACTCTTACGAGTAGATGAGGTGTTTCAAGAGATATGATAAGGAAAAATCTCTTTGAAACTAGTTAATACTTTCCAGTTAATGAGGTACTCTGATATGTCAGAGACCTGTTTACTTTTTCTGCTAATTTCTTAATAGCAGTACAGGGCAAAGTGCCTTGAAAAAAATGTTACTATGGTAAAATTGCAGAACTGAACACCAAACTAATGGATGAGGGAAGGAGTGGTGTGTACTGAGTGAAGGCTCCCAGCTGTTAATGTTACTTTGGATAGGGACAGTAAATAATTGACAGTTGTCATCTAGCAGATTCTTGGTTATTAATAAGCTTAAAGACAATTCTTTATATCGGTGCCATCTAATCTTGTTACATCATTTGCAGTCCTCAACTCAAACGTTAATATGTCTGTTACTGATATGTGATACACACTGGCTTTTCAGAGATATCACAGACTGCTGATCTGTACCAGTCAAAGAGAAGTGTAATTGTCCTTGGCACACAGAAATATTACTGCCAGACTGAGCAGTGTAAATAATAAAAAAAAATCCTCCAGCACTGCATGGAGAAATCTTCATAATTAGAGAGATCTCTTCAATCACACCCACTGTGCATCACTCCTGAACTAGAAAAGCAATAGACTAAATGGAAATGTTCAGTTCAATCATATTGAGCACCTGCACTCTTTTGATTATATATCATGTAGCTACAGAGCAGGTGTCTGGGTTACAGTGAAGAGAAACGAAGGAACAAGAAAGTAATTGAGATTTTGATTCTGTTTCTAGTTTTAAACACCTGTAGAAGTGGTACAGCCACTTAGCCAAAGATACAGATATACAGTGATAAGGCAATATTAAAACCAGTTAAATTGATGCTCCTAATTGCATGCTAGTAATCTGAAGATGTAGTGAATGAGGAGTTCATAGTGGGGAGAGCTACAAATAATGGTGGAGTTAAAGCAAACGTCTGCATTATGTTTCAGTAAAGATCAGACAAAGCTTACTAACAAGAGGTAATTGAAATCTGAAGGAGATTTAATTTCATATAGCACCTGCACGTCCATATAAATAGTACAGGTAAGTAGGCATCACTCTGTAATGAGCCTTACCATAAACTCTGGCCAAGTGGGCATGTCAGGTTTCTCCTAATTTGAGACACTGCCAGTTCCCATTTACATGAAAATGGGAGAAAAAGGGAAAATGAGAGAAACACTGACTGATTCATCACTGACAGGAAAAAGCAGAAACCAGAAATATGAAAGAACCCACATAAAGCTCACTCTGCTTAATCCATCTCCCAGGCTGAGAGGGAGCACGGTTATAGAGAAGCACAGAAAAAAAGTGGAGGAATGGGAATTGAAGATGGAAAAAAAAAATCTTACTACAAAAGGAAGTTGTGAATTATGTCCCTCCTGAGTTGCTAAGGAATGAGGAAGTACTTCCTCTCTAAGGATTTCCTCCTCTGCTACAGAAATCAACTAAGCTTTCCCCTTGAGAGGGACAGTTAAATATAGAATTATAAAATCATAGAATCATAGAAATAGAATCACCAAGGTTGGAAAAGACCTACAAGATCATCCAGTCCAACCACCCATCACCAATTGTTCTCACTAAGCCAAGTCCCTCAACACAATGTCTAGGGTTGGTGTCTCCACCACCTCCCTGGGCACCCAACCACTCTATCAGAGAAGTAGTATTTCCTGAAGTCCAATCTAAATCTCCCCTGGTACAACTTGATGCCATTCCCTCTAGTCCTATCACTTGTCATATGAGACATTCACACCACTCACTCACTCAGGATTGTCTACGCATTATTCGTAGAAGCCCTAATACAGAAAAAGCTTACACCTAAAATTACACTTACTTCATGCAAGTGTACTTTTTTACTTACCATTCTTAAGATCTTAACTAACTTTAAACACAGGCTAAAATGCTGCTGACAGTCAAAACATGCAATAATGTACATGATTCCTAGGAAGTAAAGGCTGTACCTTCCCACATACATTCCAGTTGCTGTGTGACAGATGGCAGCAAATGGGTATATGGATAAAAAGGATAGAACTGAATTCCTCCATGCAGAAAAAAAAATGGCATCCACTGGCATTTGTGGATACATGGTAAATTTTTGTGGAAATCAAGCAGTGGATGTGAGCACAGTGAAATATTTCAGCATTGGTGGCAGTGACATGAAAGGCAAGCCATGTTCTGGACAGCCATGCACTGCTTTTACATCATGAAATTAAAAGCACCTCAATCGACTCATCTGCAAGGATTGGCTACCTATGTTGACAACATTGAGAAAGAGCATTTAACAGACGAGAATACAATCTATTAAATAACTACTTTGTATTTGTTGTAGTTTCTTTGGAAATAAAGAGAAGTCATTACTTTTGGAGCAACCAATTTACTACAGGAAGTTTTTCAGTATTGGCAGCACAATGCTCCCAATGAAATCAATGGAAATTTTAAGACTGACAGATGGTATGCAAATATTTATGGTTTCTAGACATAAAAAAATATTCACAAGCAAAAGTTGTATTTTGAGCAATTTTTTTTTATAATGAAGTTAAGGATAAAACTCTCATTATCACTCAAGACCAGAAATATACATTACTAAAGAAGACAGACATCAAAAAACAACAGATCATGGCAGTGGTGCAAGGAAAAACAACCAACAAACAAGCTGGGCTTGGTATTCAGCAATTATGCTAACTGAAGACACCGTATCAAAATAAACAATTGAATTCCTATTTAAACTTTAATTAATATAGACATTCTGAATGTATGCTCCATTTTACTCACATATTTTCCCATTTTATGGAAAAGCTGTTACATTTCTTTTTTTCCCGAAGAATACATTATTTTGCTCCCTCTATGTTTGTAGTATTTTACATAAAAGTCATGAGTTTTTTAATATTCACCTTGAGACAAAATGAAGTAGCAAACAAAGGAGAATCTTCATTTTCCAAAGGCAAATAAATCCTGAGGTTAATATAAATTGAGATTTGTGCTCTTTATGAAGATTGAGTGCATAAACATAAAGTTATTTGTCTTTTATTTCATAACCAGAAAAAATGGAACACAACAGAAAGGTGTGTATCATTGCAAATTGCTCAAATATCAGCTAAATTCCAGTGAATGCCATTATTATTTTTTCCTATTATAGAGCAAAGAGTGACACCTCTTGGGGTGCCCTTTTCTTGTTAGCTATAACTTCTTTGTAGCATGTAAAAAACAATATCGTGAAGCAGGTATGATTCTGGCATCACATCCTCTTCATTCATGCTAATTCTGGGGCTCTCCCTTTTGCACAACATAAAATGTTACCTAATCATGAATTTTTTCAAAGGAAATTGCAGACTTGCTAAACTGTCAAAGTATAGAGAGAGCTGAAATAGATACTATTAATTAGCTCGTGTTCTGCATGTTTACCTTCCGAACAATTCTCTATATTGTATTTCCCAGGCATGTGCTATCCACAGCTGATTTGGACTTAGAAGTTCAGGGGTAGAAAATGGTCTAAGAAGGCATGGTTCCCTTCATATGCGCATTCCTGATCACATGACATACTTATAGTCCATTGAGCTAGGTCCTCTGGCTGCTTTGAAGAGAGTCTCATTTGAAAGACAGTTTAAAATTGTTCATTGCAGCTCATTGAGATATTGTTCTTTCCTAGATGTAACTTTCAGAATGCTTCAGGAACCAGAAAGTGTTCATTATAATGTTAAAGTGAATAATTTACGTATTTTACAATCATCTCTTTAAGAATACTACCACAAAGCCACGACTGGCTGTTAGAATAAAGATGAATGCCACTGTTCAGTGCATGTTTCAAAATAAATGGATTATATTAACTGATGTTTAAAACTCCTTTCTCTGTGATTACTTTTAATTTGTACATTCATAAAACCATAGACTACTAATAATAGCTATCAATCATTTTCCCTTAAACAGTTTGACACTAAGTACTAGAGATCACAGTGAATCATAATGAAATCTACTGCTTGTAGATAGCATGCAAATACAATTGCATTTCCCCCTCAAGGATTTAGTAAAGAATACTCCCAACTCACACACTATCTTATTCTTCCAAAATGGAGTGAAATAGCCTTTTAGCATAGGCAGAGAAAGCCACTCATGTCCCCTGATAGATTCCTGGTGACTGCATGCACTGTTGACTTCCGTCAGTCTACTTATGCCCATATGCTTGCCTGACAACACGTGTCAATCACAGTGAAAGAAAATAATTCCAAAGTCTGATAGACATATAGTTTCAATTCCAGCAGAAAGGCTATTGATATTTTTGTTGTTGTTGTTGTATAATTAATTAATTACCAAATACTTGAAAGAAAATAAAATTACATACTATGGCTGCCAACAAACTCAGTTCACAGAGACCTCTTCCTAAAAGATCTTCAGCACCAAGATATATTAGGTTAGTGGTATGTAACTTTTTCTGAGGATCTCCCACAAAATCCCTTTAGAATACAGGTTTATAATGGCTGCATGAAATCTGTCGCCTAATAAAACAGCACAGGAAAATGTAAGCAGCTCTGAGAGCAGCTGCTACAGAAACTCACAAAAATCCAAACATCTGGAAGCAACAGCCACACTACACTTTTAGAATTGAAATGTATTAAAAATGCTTTTTGTTTCCCTTTTATTTTTATTTTTATTTTTTGGCTAAGACTGTAGCTCTCATTACCTCTTCAGACATGTAGGTGCCACTACAAATCTAAAACTAAATAAAAGTGAAAATTCATAGCCTAGACTTCAGAGGATTCTGCCATTCCTGTTCTTCTCCAGGCACAACTCTGGAACACTTTGTAGCCACAGGCTACAATTTTTGTAGCCACAGGCTGTGACAGGCAGACAGGATAGATTCTCCCCCTTACTCCTATATTCTCCTTCAGGGACCTTGCCTGGACTGGCTGAAAAACAGGATACATTTCCTTAAGGAAAACACAAGACTACCAGTAAAGTAGAATGCTTTACTTCCTTGCCTCACTCAAAAAAGTAGTTCATTAGTTAGCAATTATGCACTCTCAGAGCAGGAGCAACAATGTGAGTTAGCTAACAGGCTACATCACTGCTTAAAACTAGTAAGAGCTGGAATATTTATTGGTTAACCAGGTCAAAGCAGCCTGCCACCTAGAACTTCATTAATTATCATTTTTGCCATTAAAAGCAAATCCTGACTTGACTGGAAAGAGTAAGGGGACGTCTGCAGCACAGGCAGAAGCAGCAACCTAGTTTGTGTGTTGACTTTCTGTGTGTGAGATATATAGTCAGCATTTCTAATGAATCTGCTTGGAGTGGCTGGAATTTTATGATTTATAGCACCTTCCCACTCTCTATCATAGCATTTTATTAGATGGATGGGAAGCCAGTAGTAATGAGGTTAGGAATGAGAAAACATCCATCAAGCTTGGCTACATCTTCTCAGGAAAGACAACACACTATCTCTTATGTCACAGGCAGTGATCTAGGTCACAATGGTATAAAATGCATGATTTAAACCTAGCATTTGACACTAGATAATAGGCATCTAGTTAAAAAATAGCTCTAGTGTTCCCAACTTTTAATTAAACCCGACTCATAAATATGCACTGCAGTAAATATATTGCAGAATGGGTCTTGTTTATATCCTGCCACATAACAATTACCTCCAGAGCGAACCCTTTATTTCACTACATGCTGTTATTAGGCAAGAGACAGTCTAAAATACAAATGTTAAGCCAGTCGTGTTAGGCAGGCACACAATGATTCCATCTACTTCAATTACTTGCTCTCCTCATACTTGCCACTGCAGTTATCAATCAAAAATAAAGCACCCTTAATCATTTTTAGCAATCTTTCAAGACATCTTCGATTGCCTCAGTAATAACAGAGAGAGGGGGGCTCTTAAATACAGAATGGTAGCGCACTGTAAATCTATCCCTTTTACAGGTTTATTCTTTTCCACGTGGCTCATTTACAGAAGATTTTTTTTACGTGGCTCTGAATAATGTAAAGCTGACATTCATGCACAAAAACCACATTCAAGCAGGCACTGGATCAGCAAGATATTTAACTGTGTGCCTGACTTCATGACATTAGTCACCTCATGAAGTTTAACAGTCAATTACCAATTGATTGCTCGCTCAAAAATTGATCAGTAAAAAGTAATCCTGTTCCCTAGTGGCTTCAAGAGGTAACATCCTCATGCTGAAGCTAAAGGCATTGAGGTCAAGTTCTAGATGTTGAAGAAATACTGTCATAGTGAAGGCAATAGGAGGCTTTGAGTGCCTTAGATGGCAGAGCAGCAGGATATAGACCTAGCTGAAGAGAACTGGTCAGACAATTGGAGGTTAAAAGACCCAGGGTATTAATTTCTACTTACAGACAGCAGTAGCCAAAGGTAAACCTTTCTGTCTCTAAAGAGGTTATTCTGATCCACAAACAAAATACAGTAATATCTTAGGGTGAGCAAGACACAATCACAAACCTGATGGATGTGTCACGCTGAGTAAATACTTTGACCTAGACTCTTCACTATTTTCCATTGTAAATAGAAGTTGTAAATTTTTTTCATCATGTGATATCCACATAGTTATCAAGAGTGAGCAAAGCATTCCATGTGTTGAAACAAAATAAGGAACAGAGGAAAACAAAGCTCACAAAAATATAATACGAGGTTTTTCAGCTCTTCAGAAACACTACAAACGTACAATTTTTAAAGTTTCAAAGGAAGAAAAAGTGACATTTTATAATGGTGACACATCTCTGTATACATGGTGAATTCTCTGTTGTGGCTGAATCATGAAATTTTATAATTTGCCCAGAAGACTGCCAGATTTGTGACTTCTGCCATACAGTGCTATTTTCTCCTCTAGATATATCTTTGAAGCATTTTCTGGTTGCTTCCAAGGACCTAAATAATTGTGTGATGCTTCCTCTCTTTCACCTGTGACAGTGAAAGCTATCTTTCAAAGGTAATTTTTCCATATAATCAATACCCGTAATTGTTGACTAACTTTAAAAGCAAAGGTAGATGAAAATGGACTTTATTATTTTTGGGCTAAAGACAGCTGTATCTATACAAATATCTCTGAAAGAAAATATGTTGGGTTGCTTCAGTCAGAATATTAAGCGTGAATTCTACAGAAGCTGTTGCGCTAGTTGTGAAATACCACTTTTGCCTGAGATGTTTGGTAGGTAGAGTATGTGCTGAGCTTCAATCCAGCTAATGACTCTTGAATATACTAAAATGTACTGACCTAATTTACTCCACTGCTACTATTTTGTTAGTGAAAAGTAAACATAAACCTAAAAACACATACTGAAATTCAGGACTACTTCACTTAATCAAGCGTTCTTTTACTGCAAAGTTCTAAAATACCCCTTCCCACTATTATTAATTGCTTTCCACTATCTTTTATTTCATGCATTCACTAACATTTTTGAAATAGTAAAATATATATTCAGTAGTCAACAATAATATTCAGCAAATATACAAAGCCTTATTGAGCATAACTGGACAGTAAGGTGGAATGAGAAATGGCAGACTAGCAGAGCTCAGAGGGATGTCAGTAATGGCATGTGGTCTGTCTGGACATCTGTAATTACATCTGTCCCCAGGGATCAGTGCCAGCTCCAGTCTTGTTCAATATATACCAGATATGTTAGATATGATATAGTCCACACTTCGAAAGTTTGCTGATGAGATAAAGCTGGGAGGAAGGGTTGACACACCAGAAAGCTGTGCTTACCATTCAGCAAGTCCAGGGCAGACTGGAGAGTTGGGCAGGAAGGAATTTGATGTGAGCAAGTGAGTAGAGTCTTGCACCAGGAGAGGAATAACCACTTGCATTTTTTCAAGTTAGGGGATGACCTGCTGGAGATGAGCTCTGTGGAGAAGAACCTGGGTGTTCTGTTGGACAACAGGTTGGCCATGAGCCAGCAGTGTGCCCTTCTGGCCAAGGTCAGTGGTGTCCTGGAGTGCATTAAAAAGAGCATGACCAGCAGGTCAAAGGAGGTGATGCCTGTCCTCTACTCTGCCCCGATGAAATCACATTTAGAATATTGTTTGCTGAAGATGATAAAGAGCCTGGAGTATCTCCTGATGATCAAGGACTGAATAACCTGGGTCTGCTCAGCCTGGACCAAAGAAGACTGAGAGGAGATCTGATAAATGTTTATAAATATCTATGAGACAAGGCTCTTCTTGGTGGTACATAACAATAGAACAATGAGTAATGGCCTAAAACTTGAACACTGGAAGTTCCACACAAATATGCGAAAGAACTTATTTACAGTAAGCATGATGAAGAACTGGAACAGGTTGCCCAGAGAGGTTGTGGATCTCCTTCTATGGAGATATTCAAGATCCATCTGGACACCTGCTTGTTCAATCTATTGTAGGGTACCTGCTTTAGTAGGAAAGTTGAACTTGGTGATTTCTTGAGATCTTTTCCAACCCCTATAATTCTGTGATTCTTTGATAACTGGTAGCATCAGCAGCCAAGCTCTCTTTGTGTCATACTGTGGTGAAATATGTCTTTATAGTATGTTTAATGGGTCCCTGTTTACACTGGATGTTACTAACGGTGGACTGGCTTCAACAAAAAAGACAAACTCAATTGTTAATAAGAGGTGGGCTGTGGTGCCACCTAAGTGCTTCTGAATTTAGTAAAAAAAAAAAAAAGCAGTTTCCTAGAGGAAACAAGCACCACGCTAATATATCATGGGCTGCCTACTTACACTCATCATAATCCTAGCTGAAGGAGATTTATTATGCTGTATTTTGTTATGCATCCATTTTTCAGAGGAATAAATTACATGCTTCTTTTGCTGTGTTAATATTGCAAGTAACTATGACTGCTGCTGTACACTCCCTTGGAAACATCTCTTACACAGTGCCAATTAAGCAGGAGGTGGGAATGTTGGCAAGAGGATTTCAGCATCTCAGCAAAAGGTCAATATGGCTACCCACTAGCCAGCATTTATTTAGTAATGGACTGTATAGTCAGCACTGGGTTTGAGCCCAGCTTCTGCTAAAAAATATAATATACAGTCTTCTGAATGAAAGCAGTTACTATCAAAGGAAACATCACAGTATTTAGGATGATTTGAAATTGTTATAAAGCATGCCCATGGCTTCATTAGATCAAGATTGCTTTTGCACCATTTTTTCTTTTTGTAAGTAGTGTTAATGTTTCAGTATTAAGCATATACTGACATGGTCATTAACACTGTACACAGACTCACAGTGTTAGCCTCTCTCTTCCCTTTTAATAAATGGCAAGAATCTCTTCTGCAGTCATAAAGTACAAAGGGGCAGATAGCTCAGATGTCTTCTGTCCTCCAAGGACGAAAGTCTATCATCTTTGTAAGATTATTCAGGACATTATAGGCAGTTTAATTTATCTCTGCTATGTTTGCTGCTTTATATTGTTCAAGTGAGATTTTTCACTTATCTTTTTTTCACTGGCCTTCAAGAAACCATAGACTTGTGTCATGGTTTTATGATTTTTGGTACTGGTGTTCCACATCATAACATCATGTAGTGCATTTAGAGTTAAAGAGTTAATGCTCCCGCTCCGTGGATCATCGATAGTTCCAGGTATACCTGTCTCAGAAGAGAAGAAGAACTCCATTCCCCAGAGGACTTTGCGATGCTTTGCGTTCTTACATGTTTACGCTCAGAGGGAAAGATAAAAACTGTCTGCGGTCACGGGACACTCTTTTTCCTTGGGGATCGACTCAGCAGTGGGTGCTCGCTGCCGTCCGCCTTCAGCATTAGCGTAAGGCCTTCGGTTTATCGGACACTCTCTCTTGCTCATTTTATTTGATTTATTAGCTTTAATTCCAATTATATTGTATTATATTGTGTTATTTTGCTTTCCGATATCTTATTTAGTAAATTAGCTTTCCTCCTCAGATCGTTGCTGCTGTTTTGTTCCTAGGCCCATCTCCCTTTTCCCTTCTCCCTTTCCCCCTTTCCCTTTCCTGGGGCGTGGGTCCGTGCGTCCCCCGCACCAATCATCACGGAACCGGGCCGAACCTGCCCGTAAACCGTTGAAAACTTGACTGATAAGTATAAATGCCTAGAGTGGTTCTGAATGAATAAAGCAAGCATTGGAATCCTCTGTAAGACCAAAAGTTGATATTGAGGTAGAGACATTTTAGCTTTTATTAGGGAATATGCTGACTTGTTCTCTTGTACTACAGTAGAAAAACATATTCTTCCCTTTGTAAATCGGTCCCCACAAAGAAAAATAAGTAGATACTAACACTTTTCCGTAATTTCCCCATTCTTGGCCCTTTGCAGGATGAGATACAAACTGACCTTTGTTCCCCTTCCTCCACCACTCTAGCATGTTCCTTGCCTCTAGCCATATCTGGATTTTGGACAGTCGTTGCTTCTGAGATAGATTTTTTTGCCATCCAAAATTAACAATAATCTCATCTTCCATGATCTTATCCAAATTCTTCTCATTCTGCAAGAAGAAACACATTAGTCAAAAGCATATACATGGAGAATTTCTTCTTTGAATTTATCTGTTCTGAAAATATTATTTTGTATTGATGTTTTTTCAAGATATACAAATCCATTCAGACCTGAAAGAGAAAATTATATTCCTTTGTTATTTAAATGGGTTAAAACCAAAATTCTTACCTTTTCTCACAGTTTGGGAAAGGAAATCATCTTTTAATTTCTTATTTACTTTTCCTGGACAGTAAAATAAAGTTTACCATCATCATTGCTAAAAAAAACCCATCAGTGTTCATCAGCAATAATTGATGATTTAAGGGTAGGTATGTCATATGTCAGGACTGGATTGAAGTTTTCTGCGTGACTTGACCATGTGACTCCCTATGATGCCCCAAATTCTGCAGTTCTGATGATGATCTTTGGTTTTATCATACGTGACATGAAGTATAATTTATCCTAACTTTATGGAAATCAGCTATTTAAAGAGAAGGATAATTCCTAACAATCTGACTTCTGGTGTGGATTAGATATTACCCAAGAAAGTAGCTTAATGGGTGTCTGTCTTCACCTACATAGTCTTCACTGATGCCTTCAAATTGTGAAGCATGAATCATTCAAGCAGTGAGGAAAATATATTTTTCATTTATTAGCAAGATCATACTTCTCTCACGCAATCCACCTCTGGAGCAGCATGCAAAAGCACCTTATAAGGGCTCTTTACCAAAAGCATCACATGAGCCAAAGGGTTCCCAGGACATGAGCAGAAGGAGCTGTGCTTCTAAAGACCGTTGCGTATATGTTCTTGGTTGTTTACCAACTCAAGCTGATTGCAGCTCATCTCTATGTCTTTGAGAGAATAGACAGAAGCAGCAGCAAAGTACAATTACTGAAGATTTGCTTTCTGACAGAGAGCCAGTCAGCACCTCTGGGAGCACAGGAAGCAAAGCTCTGCACTGTGTAATGCAGATATAAATGGGACATGTGAAAACCTCTTGTCCGTACTTGGTCTCTTCATAACAGAGCCGACAACCAATCCATCATGAGGAGCATGTGTTTTGGTTTTCTTGTTTACAAAAGATAAGTTTTATTTAGTTCACAAAGAAGCTAACAGGCAGTTTTTTCACCCTGCTGACTACAATAAATTATTCTGAAGGTGAGACCCCTAGTATTCAGTGAGTCTAAATCCTTGTGATTCCTAAAGACTTGATTAAACATCCTTAGTTTCTGCCCCCTCAAAAAACCTCGCTATCTTGACTGCACACTAAGATCAATGTGAGTGTGAATCTGTATTTGTGCAGATAACAATATTAAAAGAAAAGTAGCCAAGGTAAGGGGTATTTTCATTTACAGAATTAAGAATATTTCATGGAGTTCCTCCCTTACAATGAGTGACATCACGGTCAGCATACAACATTTTGTTAACAAGAATTTTGTTTCCATTACAATATTTTGACAAGAGAGAAGTAAGAAACAGGCTAGCATTTTTACTGCAAGAAAACTATGCTTCTGTAAGTGTCACTTTCCCAACAAGAGACCCCACAGTGCCATTGTGTTTACTTTCTTTGCACAGAAAAGCTAAACAGTGAGAACACTGGTGCATAAGCCCTTCAACTATTGAGATATTGAATTCTGATCTTTAATAAACCAACACTGATTTACTTCACTGCTTCTGTTTGCTTAGTTAAGCTCCACTGGCATAGGAAAAAGCACACATAATTTAATCAGATTGCTTTTTTCATTTGATTTTTATTAATGCAGCAAGCAGGCATTGAGCTTGGTAAATTCACTCTGTTCTCACCAGTTGAATACCTCTTCTCCCTTCAAACTGGGAGTTTTGAACAGTGAAAAATCACAGTAAAGTGCTTATACAGGTATAACATAAGATCTATTTCAACAAGATAGGGTCTCCTCTTTCAGTGCTGCATGAAAACATGCTTTGTGGAATAAAGAGTAGAGTATTTCAAGGGAGCATTGAATTCCCATTTCAGTAGGGCTGTAATAGTTATGCCATTCAGTTGTTCATTTCTGCTAAGAAAAATCCTGCCACTGTGGAACTCCAGGACATCTATCCAGCTACCTTATTCCATTCAGCATCTAGCACAGCCTGACATTTTTAGCATTCTCCTCCTAAGGCAGACACATACAGTACTGTTGAGTTGTCACAACTGGAGGCCTACAAATTTTCTTCTCTTTCATATTTTGTAGACCATGATAGTATATGCCAAGTATTTCCCATTTATCTTGCGGTCAGATCTTCAAAAAAGCACAGACATTCATTTTTCTTTTTACAAATGATTTTTACAAATGATTTTAAAATAAAGCTGAGGGTCATGTAAGGATAACTCCATACTGTCCCTGACCAAGAGGTCTGAAGAGTTCCTGTTTTGTGAAGGAGAATTTATGAAAACTTTGGAGATTCAGTTGTTCAGTTTCTAGTTAACTGTTCTCCTAGTGGTCAGTAACATTGACTCAGTTTCATTATTCCACTTCTATCGTACTTGTTTGTATTCCATTTTGTAATATAAAGACTGAACTGACACGTGCATTGACTGTTATGAATATACATATAATATGATTTTAAAAGTCTTAACCTCTTGGAGCATCTGCCTGATCATATTTGCAATTACAATGTTATGGTGTCTCCTTTCATCAGGGATAAGTAACTTGTCTACATTTTCTTTTATCCTCAAAAGAGCTTACAAAGTAGTGATGTTAATTGTCAAAATTATATATTCCCAGCAATGGTAGATATTACTGTTAATGAAAAATCTCACATGACAAGCTAGGTAAAGAAGAGGAAATGACATGTTTTTCTTGCATGTATTTTCCTTTATCAGAAAAAAAAAAAAGAAAGAAAGAAAAAGAAAATCTGCTTGAACAGCCTGATCCTTTACCTACTTTGACAACAGAAATTCTTTAAGTGGAACAAGAAATTTCCTTTCAGTCCATTTTACACTTTATTGCTCAAAACCTTGCGCAGAAATAAATATAGCCTACTATATTTAAAACAATGAAAGTTAAAACTGAGCTAGTTTGTGCTAGATCTGCATGATGATACATCAAATCCCTCTAAGGTTTCAAACACTTACTGTTAGCATTTTTTGTTCTTATGTTTACAGATATACTTGTACTAGTGGCCTATATCTTATGAGAGGCCTCTTGTCCCTTTTCAATTTATAATTATTCTGTCTAAAAGTCTCTGCCTGCTCATTGCACCTAGACTGATGGTTTTTGTAGTAATTCCACTGAAGTCAGGAAGAATTTTATTGTCTGTTTCACTAAACAAGAGAATTTACAGAAATTCTACCTTGCTTTATATTCATTGATTATCAAATGACAAGTAGGCAAGTTAAAAAAAAAAAAAAAAGGAAAAAAAAGAAAAAAAATACATATTTGAAGCAACATAATCAACAAAATAGATTTTCTTCCACAGTTTTCAAACTTAGGAACCAAATTAAAAATACACAATGAATAATATTCCACTACTGAGCACCTAGAGGCCCACAGAAATCCTTTGCACACTCTAGTTACATTACGCTAATGAGTTCAAATCAAGTCTCCTGAAGCACTAAACTACCTTTAAACTTGATCAAGTTTAACAACATATTCACCCAACATAGTACTTCTTTTAATCTATAAATGTATTAGTTTCTTAATATTAAAGACCTATTATCAACAACAGTATTTTAGTATTTCAACATGGTATGCCTGGAATATATATGATTGTCCTATGTACTCATACTATCAATCCTCCTGAAGGTACTTCTAAGTTTGAAGTCATTAATTTCAGAAACAAAGCCAAAATAAAAAGACAGAAGGAAAAAAAGCACTCTACATTCTTAAAGTATCCTCAATGAAATAAAGCAGGAATGCAAGGAAATTCACAGAGGTAACGAACACTGAACATTATTATCCTCAGTTCTTTGGTCCACAGCACCTACCTAATTTGTAGTAGCATTCTTCCACACAGCTCCTGAAATATCCATCCATGTGGAGATAGGTGTATTGAAACAGAATATTAGACTGATTTTCATTTCAAGGCTGCAGTTTCTTGAATTTTTACCTATAAAAGTAACAGCTGGGTTGCATTAAATCTCTGCTTTTTACAGTTTAATTTCACAAGAACACAGAAAAAATAAAGTTACAATAACAACTTTAGCGGAAGGATCTGAATAGAACTCTAGAAACACTCATACATGGTATAATACATAATCAAATGGAATAAATACTATGTTTAAAGCATTCTAGATTTATTTTTCACTCTTGTTTTGTCTGACTAGAAGAAGAAAAACTATGCAAAAAAGCAAAATAGTTAAATCAATTGTTGAAGCCTGTTTTTTCTGTGAAATAATTTGGTCGATAAAATAAAATGTCACCCATCATAACAGACTGTCCATCCCTTCTGAAAAAAGGTTCAGCCTTTGGTTTGCTTATTTCCTTAATTGATAGGGCAGCAGAACATTGCTACAATGACAGGATAAATTAGTTCAAAATCTTGTCTCCTCAGGTCCTCCTCCTGTTTTCAGTCAACAACTTTACTGCCCACCGGTATGATAAACA
Organism: Cyrtonyx montezumae; assembly: GCF_038088225.1. Lineage (NCBI taxonomy): Eukaryota > Metazoa > Chordata > Aves > Galliformes > Odontophoridae > Cyrtonyx > Cyrtonyx montezumae. The sequence goes on from NW_027072041.1 coordinate 7,645,044, forward strand.
ATATTCCAAAGATAACTATTCTAAATGATTGTTTTCTTGATGTTCGTGTGTCACGTGAAACCTATTGGCACTCTACTTTTATATATACTAGAAGCTTCCAGTGTTCCAGCAGTGTTCCAGCAGAATGTGTATGATACCAGAAGAGACTTCTTAGCAAGTTTCAGTCATGAAACAAAGATGTAGAAAACAGTTCTCCTGTAAATCCAATGACTCATAATAACACAACAAAGAGATGTTCACACTAGCTTACAGACAATCTTTCAAGTACATATGTTTGCCTAAAAAATACTTCAGGTTTTGCTTACGTTTTACATTAGAAGTGAAGGAAAAGCGATGCATTTACTATTTGTATAAGATTTGGACTGTGTTTTAAAATAAATTGGCCTCAGAATTGACAAATAATTCAGTATATCTCACTTTTTTCAAACATATACGCAGTTGTCTTCAGGAAGGATTCCAGTCTGAGGGCCAGATTGGTTGTTGCAGCAAATATACAGTACACCTCTGTGTTTTTAAAGCTTGTTCAAAACAATTTCGATTAAAGTATTTATGGTTGTTTGCTTATATTTCTGGCAGGAGGTTGCTGATTTGTTTTGTTTTTAAATGTAAATCAAAAGTGATCTGTTAAATTCAGTCTCTTTTAATAAGATGAAATATTTAGATTCTCAGCCTAATCTTGCATTCCTATGCAGCAACAATATGCAGACTCTCAATCTGCAATTCTGAGGTATAATCCCATACAAATAATGTATTAGGTTCATGGTAAGCCTTCCAGAGGAGGGGAAAAAAGGATTAGACTAGTGCAGTTTAATGAAGATTCAGTGAATGTGTCATATGCCATGCTTTGACATAAATAGTCACTTACAATCTAAACCTACTGCTTACCTAAAAATTAGCTACATGTTGGTGAGAAAATTAAAAAATTAAAAAACCTACCACATGTGTACATAAAAATAAATTGAATTATCTCACAGGTGTACTCAGAACTTTACAGGATGGCCATGTGTAAACAAATTCATAAAACTGTGAACAGGGAGCGAAGGATAAATCCCAGTAGTGAATAAATGGATTCGTTCAATTTATAGTTGCATAAAGCTTGGAAAATCTACATTTTCTTGTCTTAGCTTGAAGACTCAATGTCTGCTTTAGATATTCTGTCTGTTAGTACATGGAAAATGTATTAGTTATTTCCATTGCCTGTGCATGTGGTCCAATGTGTACAAGAAAACCACCAAACTGCAAACCAAACAAAAAAAAAAAACACGTCATTATTAGAAGATACTACCCAAATGCATAATAATATTAAAAAAATAATGAAGGTAAGTATCACAAAATCCTAGAAGAAAATTATGTTGGGAAAAAGTTTCAGTTTTTCAGACATTTCCTTGTTCTTAAAAAAATATTTTTTGTCACTTATTTGCCTTATTTCCACTTCTTTCATATCTTGTAATTTTAAGCTTACTGTCCATTTTACTTTCTCAGTATCATTTTCCATTTCATTCCTGCAAGAAAACGCATTTTAATTTTCCCATGGTTTCTCTCTCTATTGTTAGGACTGTATTTTAGAGTACCAACAAAACTTACAGTATCAGGTTTTCATTGTTATTATTAACTTTTTTTTCCGTTATTCTTCTCCAAACCTCTGCTCTGCCAAAAAGTTTTGTATTTCCTTCCTTGTGGGACACTTACAAATATTGTTTTTTAATCTATTACATCATGTCTCTTCTGTCCAAGATCTAGTTCTCTATATTAAAACTTAACATTACTATTCATTTGTTTCATCTCTCCCTTTCTCAGGTTGCCCTTATGAATGTTCTGCTGTTTTGAACAAGTTGATCTTCTGCCTGTTGAATGACAGTATCTGTCTCATTTGCATTTTCTACACACCTTTTATATCAGCGCTTCATTCAAATTAATATGAATCCTTTTTTTTTCATATTCAGTGCCAGTTGTTTCATTTATCCTCAGTCTCTGTTTAGCACTACTGTCCCCACTTCAGTGCTTCCTCTGGACAACATTGCCTCTGACTGTGATTTCACCAGGAATCTATCTCTCACTGTTCTTAAATAATAGTAATAATAATTTTTAGCCTCTCTGCTGCTTTCTCTCTCACACTCCTTCAGTCCTCTGCATGATGGTTTTTAGCTCTCCTCACCAGTGAAATGACTCAACTAATGACATTTTACAGAGCTACAGTAAATAATTTAGGGGCAATGTTAATAATGCACAGCAGAGGAGAGGAATTAAGAGATACAGGAAAAGAGGAAAAGTTTTCATCAGAGAACCACAACAACATTGAAAGATACAAATACATTACTGCTTATTATCTGTTCTTCAGATAAAACAACTCATATTCCAAGAGTTAATATGAAGGAAAGTGGGATAAATTCTAATGCTTGATAAACGAAGGACTGAGAACTGGGAAGGCGCACATATAATGGTTTAGCATAAAGCTGCAGAAGAAGATCCTGAACAAAACAAAGTGGGATTTTATTTACTAGAGCTTGAAAAGATTGAAGAGTGACTAGCAGACTAAAGAAGGTGTTATGGTTTCATACTACTGAGGCTATTGTGGCAGCCAGAGATCATTATGCACTTCAAGTGCTTCCTATTTTCAAGTCTCAGATAGCACACACACTTGAATTGTTAATAAAGGTAGTCTGTTATTTCATCAATACGAACTGAAGCAGTTTGATTTAAAATACAGTGTTTCCACTAGTAATTTAAGTATTTGAAAGCTCTGTATGATCTTGCCTGGATTCTGCTTCAGAGAGGATCTAATGAATTGCAGTCAGTATGGATAGTTTACCATGACATGAGGACATGAAACCAGAACTTCCAGAGCACTTTCCAGAAAGTTTAGTAAAAACATTGTCTATGGAAAAACTTAATTTTTCTGGGAGGAAACAGAGGATATATTTCATGAGAAATAAATAAATAAATAAACAAACAAATAAATCCGCTGTTGTGTGGGTGAAATAAAATGAATGCAGTAATGGCATGATTTGTCTTGCTTCCTGAATTAGATCTCCCTTTTTTTTTTTTTTTTTTTTTCCATGAACGCACAAGGAAAACTAAATCTTAAACGAATGCTTTTTGTGCAGAAATTTTGGGTTCAAATTTTCCATCCTCTTCTTCCCAGGGTAATGATTGCATATTGTCACATATTAACTTACGTCATGTAGCAAGAAATTACTTAGTCCCTTTGATGAAGAAACTTTCTCATTTGGAAGACATGCTTTGATTCAGATACTTCAGCACGTTTGACTAAATGTCATGAAAAGCAAATATTTTGGATAATTTTATGGGGGTTAGGAACTGGTAAGGAAGAGTTTTCAAATACCTTCAGCAAAGAACTTTGTGAACAAGCAGTCTGAAAGAATTTCATGGAATCATGGAATCATCTACATTGGAAAATACTTACAAGATCAGCAAATTCAGCCATCTACCTAATCAAATACCGTCACCAAACTATGTCCCTTGTTGCCATATCCACAGCTCTCTTAAATACCTCTGGGGATGGGGCCACTTCCCTGAGTAGCCTGTTCCAATGTTTAACCACCCTCTACATGAATAAATTCTTTCTAATATCCAACCCAAACCTCACATCTCTAGACATCTTGGGTTTCTTTTCTTGCATCCAGTCTACCTCTTGTGACCTGTGAAAAGGGACTGAAACTCTCCTCACTGCAACCTGTTTTTGGATAATCGTAGAAAGTGATGAGGTCCCTTAGCCTCCCTTTCTGCAGGCTAAACAACTTCCTTTCCCTCAATCACTCCTTGTAACTCTTTTTATTCCTAGACATTTTCCAAGTTTTGCTCCTCTTCTCCAAACATGAGCAAGCAACTCATGTGTCCCCTTTCAGAGGGACACAAAACTGAGCACAATATTCAAGGTGCAGTAGCACTACTGCCAAGTACAGTCACTTCCCCAAGTTCTCCTTGTTACACTATTTCTGATACAGGTCAGAATGCCACTGGCCCTCTTAGTGGCCTGGAAACACTGCTGGCTCATATCATAATACAGGAGAAGATTTAGTTTTCAAGTTTCAACTCATTTCTGTTTTAATGGCTTTTTTGTAACTATTCAGGTTAACTAGAGCTATTTTTTATTTCTGTGCAGTTTCAGGTAAACTGTATTAAATAAATAAACAAATAAAGCTTTTACTCTTATTTTACTTCAAATCAAATTCACTTCCTCTAAGGACTGAACTGAAATAACCTAAACCAAACTCACTTAAAACAAAACTGGGTAAAATCATATAGACACACAGCCCTCGAGTACTGTGTTCAGTTTTGGGCCCCTCACTACAAGGAGGACATTGAGGCCCTGGAGCGTGTTCAGAGAAGGGCAACAAAACTGGTGAGGGGTCTGGAGCACAAGTCTTATGAGGAGCGGCTGAGGGAGCTGGGATTGTTTAGTCTGGAGAAGAGGAGGCTCAGAGGAGACCTTATTGCACTCTACCACTTCCTGAAGGGGGGCTGTGGTGAGGAGGGGGTGGGCCTCTTCTCCCTGATAAATAACGACAGGATGAGAGGGAATGGCCACAAGTTGCGCCGGGGAAGATTTAGATTAGACCTGAGGAAACATTTCTTTTCTGAAAGAGTGGTCAGGCACTGGAATGGCCTGCCTAGGGAGATGGTTGAGGCACCATCCCTAGCGCTGTTCAAGAAGCGTTTAGATGAGGTGCTAAGGGATTTGATTTAGTAGTTCAGTGGGTAGGGATGGTGATAGGAGGATGGTTGGACTGGATGATCTCGTAGGTCCTTTGCAACCTAATGAACCTATGAACATATGAGCACCACCAGTTACAAAATATATACAGATAAAAATAGAAAAGCAGAAAAATCCTTGTGTACCTATGGCTGGGATAATGATACAAAGCTGAAAGGAATGACTGACACGCCAGAAGTCCGTGCTATCATCCAGTGAGACCTGGACAGGCTGGAGAGTTGTGAGGAGAGGAACCTGATGAGGATAATTCACCTCAGAAGAAATAACCACAGTCATCAGTACAAGTTAGGGGATGACCTGCTGTAGCAGAGGAGTCCTAGTGGACAGCAGGTTGGCGATGATCCTGCAGTGTACCCTTATGACCAGGAAAGCCAATGTGCACTGGAAAGAGCATGGCCAGCAGATTGAAATCTCCCTCTACTCAGCCCTGGTGAAGCCACAGTTAGAATACCTAATAGAATACCAGGTCTGGGCTTCTCAAATCAAAAAAGACAGGGATCTCCTATAAAGAGCCCAGCACAGTGACAAAAATGATGAAGGGCCTGAAGTATATCTCATACAAGGAAAGGCTGAAAGATCTGGGACTGCTTGATCTGGGGAAGACTGAGGGAGTATCTTAACACTGCGTATAAAGACCTAATGGATGGGTATCAAGTGGATGGGGTCAGGCTCTTTCCACCAGTGCTCAGCAGCAGAATGAGAAGCAGTGGGCTCAAACTGAAATATAAGAAGTTCCATATGAACTTGAGGAAAAACTCATTTACTTTGTGGGTGATAGAGCACAGGAAGCTGTTTAAAGCTTCTGTTCAAGAAGCGTTTAGATGAGGTGCTAAGGGATTTGATTTAGTAGTTGGGTAGGGATAGTGATAGGAGGATGGTTGGACTAGATGATCTTGTAGGTCCTTTCCAACCTTATGAACCTATGAACCTAGGAACCTAGGAACAGGCTGCCCATAAAGACTGTAGAGTCTCCTCCCCTGGAGGTATTCAAGACCCATTTTTTTGTGAAAACTACTATGGGGAACCTACATTAGCAGGAGGGTTGGACATGATGATCTACAGAGGTCCTTTCCAAGCCCTATGATTCTGTGATTCTTTGAGAGTCAAAAACACTTTTCTTGTAGAAATAAATTATGCTCTGAATTCTATTAATTCACCAAAATATTTTTTAGAAAATGCATGAACTGACAAGGGTCCTTGAATCTTCTCTCTGTAGCTTCATAGAATCACAGAATTTTAGAGATTGGAAGAAAACTCGAGTAGATACTCTCCGATAAAGCAAGTACTCAACAATAGCTCTCACAAGTAGGCATCCAGATAGGTCTTTAATATCTCCATAGAAGGAAACTCCACAACCTCTCTGGGCAACCTGTTCCTGTGCTCTGTCACTATTATTGTAAATAAGTTCTTCCGCATATTTGTATGGATGGTGCAGTGTTCCAGTTTTTGGCCATTATTGTTGTCATATCACTACACACCACTGAAAAAAGCCTGGCCTCATCCACTTGCCTCCCACCTCCTTTAGGTATTTCTAAAACTTTACCAGTTTGCCTCTCAGTCTTTTTTTCTACAGGCTGAACAGATCCAGGTTACTCAGTCGTTCTTCATACAGATGTTCCAGGCTCTTTAATATCTTTGTGGACTTTAGCTGGAATTCTTTTAGGAGATCTCTGTCTTTCTTTTTACTGAGGAGCCCAGAAAATGATTCACCAGGCAAAGCAGAGTGGAAGGATCACTTTCCTCAACCTGCTGGCCACATTCTTTTTGATGCACTCCAGGATACTATTGGCCTTCACTTACTGTAAAATCAGAATTGCCAGTATCTTTAATCTATTATTTCTTTCTTCTGGGGTAGGGAACAAACCTGGTCATAATCAGTGATCTTCTTACTGTTCTCTACTGTCATCTCATTTGGTACTTATATACAAATGTGTACTGGTAGACTGTCTTCCACAATTTACATTTCTAGACAAAATGACTGTCTATTCAATAAAGTATCTCAGGACTTCCTTATTTATCGACAAAATCCTACACCTTCTGCAGCAAGTGATCAACCTCACTGAGCCTATGTGGAGATGATCCTTTATCTTGTTTGTAATGATATTACAGTGATGTCTTGCCTGTAATTCATGGACTTTAATACGTGTAGTTGCTGATGGAGAAAATCAAACAACAGTATTGCAGAATGTCATCTTTTTCTGTCTATCTGAAAAATTAAGATTTTGCTCTAGAAGCAATCTTCTTGCCACCCTTGGTGTTTTGAGCATAAAGTTTTTTCACCTAAATCTCCCAGTGAGCTTCTATCTTCATCATTAGAGGAGCTGTATTCCTTACTGGGGTTGTCTGAGTGAAATTACTAAAATCAGTTAAGCTATGTAAGCCAGCACTGCAGACAGAACAACTCAGCTTACTCAGTTATGTTGAACTCTACTGCAAGGAAGCAAAAAGCAAATCTTAACCTTCACTCCAAATTAGGGGACTTCTTTTTTCATTTAAGTGAAGGTAGTTGGCAGCAATGCTGGCATAGCACCAAAGCGGAATTGTGTGGCAGCCCAATCTCCCACATTACCTCTATATGCCACACTACATTAATAGGATCCACAGTTACTCCAGCATGTCCCCAAATCCACCAAAGTAAATTCAAAACACTGTTTTTGTCCCTTAAATATAATCTTTTCCCAGATGCAATCCTGAGCCACACCTGAGGAATAAACCCTGGCTAGTTTTGGAATTTTTTACAGACTATATTATTAATATATATTAATATTCCTGGCTTATTCCTTTCTGATTTTTTTTTTGTAATAGATTTTAATTGCAGTTAAAGAATGATCCTGATTATTTGAAAAAATTCTGTGTGCATAGCTTTTAAGCACTCCCCATTTTAGCCATTTATGATGTGGGCAAATGACAAACAAAATTTCTCAATATAGTAAATATTTTCAACTTCTGTCATGTTAAATTGTGACTTCAATCATAATGAATGAAACAATTGCCTATTTCTTTGCAGATGCAAGTTGATCCCAACTGCAGTATGTGAAAGAGATGGGATTGCATGGCCTCTGTGTGCCTTACTCCACTCTACCAGGTGTATCTTTGAGATGCAAAGTTTATCCTTTCTTCACTACAGTTTATTGTACCCTCTTTTCATAAGTTTTTGTTTGTTTGTTTGTTTGTTATTGCAGCTTTGAAGGTAACTGTCTGGTCTAACGGGTGCTTCTATCCTAAATGTCAGCCATCTGCCGCAGCAATATAAGTGAAACTATCATATGTACCTGTATGGCACAATCAAGACAACCTCACTTCAAACCAGAAGTTTTGGAGAAAACTTCTCTAATGTATGTCTGGAACAGCCAGCGCACAGAACGCCAGACTGTCATCAGATAAGCTACTGCTGAGGAGAATAAATGAGCAGATTCAGAGATTAAAATTCAGAAAGAACCTCGGTTGGATTAATAACTTATAACAACATCTCTCTACAGCTAACACTTCACCTGCACACTAACTATGAGTAGTCTCACTTTTTCCCTAAGCTGCAGACATGAGCACACTAATGAGAGAAATAACATGTGCCACACGGTTCAAAAACTGTCCTCTGAAAGAGAGGGAGGACACAGTTAGACTATGCCATAGTCACTGGCTTTCTAGAAGCACATCTCCACCAGACTACAGAAAACAGAAACCATTGCTTTCTTTCCTGCTGTGACTATCATGCATGAGAAGTGGAAGTGGTTAAAAGCAGCAGTGTGTTGCCTCCAGACTCGAGTGGCCACTGCACCTCAGCTACGCAAAAAATGCTCACATCGTGCAGAGGCATTCTTACCTAATTTCCATATTGGGACACTAAGCACTCAGCATTTTCTTGTTCATTTTCTATGGCTTCCAAGTGAATTCATTAATTAACCCAGTAACTTTGTTGATGAATATTTAAATAATATTAATATGGTACATATGCAAATTTAGACCATGAAAGTGTCACCTGGAAAAGAACTTCAAAGTCTGATTTATTGGTGGTGCAAGTTTTGTTTTACCACTCTTCCTCTACATTAGGTATGTGATTTTATAGTAATAATTACACCCTTAGCCCAAGTCATCCTGGAGGATGATTTCACACAGACAAGAAAGGTTAAATATTTTTAAAATGCAAACAAGATGAATTTTTAAAAGCATCAAAATAGCTTTGGACCCAGAAAGCCCTTTACCATCCATGGGCAGCTCTCTTTAACAAAAGATGCTCATAAGTTATGCAGACTTCTTATTTGTCAGTTCAGAGATTTCTCTGTCTCCTCTGCCACATAGTCTGTATAATTTAAGGTGACTCACTGTACAGGAAAGTTCACCTTCCATTAAAATGTTTTCTTTAGTAAGCACTCTACTGGAAGTGCTGTAGTGAAAACATGAGTGGCTACGAATACGAACATTTATTAAATAGTGCTGATGAATTTTTCAATACCTAAGGGAGAGCAATTCACAGCTCAATCATTCAGACCATTTTAAGTGCTGCACAGGACAATTCCACTACATCTTCCATTAATATTTAATTACCCATTTTATTCTGTTTACCTTTTTGGTTAATATATAATTTAAAACCCTTCTACTAAAAAGGAGAGGAAAAAAAGAGATCAACTGTTAGTCTGCTTTTAACAAATCTCTGATGAGAGCTTTTACTTGATTTAAAATTCATTGCAAAGAATTTTATTTAATATCAGTAACACAAACCCCAGGTATTAAAGCAAAACTTGGAAGCAATTGTTGCATAAGTCCTGACACTGACTTGAATTTGACACAAGTCTCTGACCAGCAGCCTTTGACAAAGCTGCCTGGTTTGATGCCACTTACCACAGCTGTCAGGTGAGATAGCAGTGACAAGCATGGAGCATGCAGATATCATCTCCAGCAGTACGTCTCAGGCCCAGGACAACTTCTGCATGGCTACTCACACCCAGCCTGATATCCAGGTCAGGGGATCCCTGCCCAGGCTGGGGGTTGTGGCTGCTGCTTTCACCTTTGTAGATTTAACTGGTAGCAAATCTGCCAGGAGCACACACACACATGCAGCCAAGGACAGGAATTGACACCTCCAGTCACAAAGGCTGCCACAGTCCCAAGTTGCCTTCAACAGCACATACCATGGAACACAGGTAAACAGCCACCAATAGCCAAGACTCCTTCCTCTTTAGCTGGTAGAGATAGAAGTGCATCAGCTGAGGCACACAGACACAGCAGTTTGTTCACTATCACAAACACATCTGTAGATACTTGGAGTACAGGCCCAGCCACCCTGTCCATCCAGAAACCCTGGACCATCTTATGCACTCACCAGCTAATCCAGCTTGAAGCTCACTGTAGATATGCACACAGGCATCCATCCTTTAGGCCAATCACATCTGAAAGTTCCCTGAGCTTACCATCATCACCCTACCACCTACCTGATACCTCAGCCCAGATCTGACGCCCTTGCTGCTGCCTGGGTGGTCCAGCCGAATGTTTGCAGGTGAATGCACATGCACACCCCATGAACACCAGGCTGTGGAATGTACAAACACTTTGACCCCGAGCAGTCAGCAGCAGGCATATGGCTTGTGACCCATCACCCAGATTCAGCCTCCAATGTGGAGCCCTGTGCTCCCCTTACTCAGGCCAGTCCCCCCCAGTAGGTTTGGGAGCACACACTGCAGCTGCCCCTTGGCTTCTGTAGCTGATGCTGGGACTCCACTTGCTCCAGTAGCTGGCATCACAGTCCATGGTCTGTACCCTAGCCTGACTTCAGCAGCTGGCACTCAGTTCTCTCACAGCAATCCCTCCAATAGCTGTCATTCCAGGCTCAAAATCTTTAGAATGATTTCTGATCCAGAGAGCTACAGCCCTTCAAACTATTGATGCTAGAACCCCCACTTGCATCAGTACCCATCACCCCACAGTCTGTCTTCAGTAGCTGGCACCAATTCCACTTGCACACACACCTGTCACACCAGCAACTGATGCTGAGGCCCTGAACTTGCTTGAGGTGCTGGCTCATGTCAGAGTGTTCATTCCCCAACCTGACTCCAGTGAGTTATACTCACCCACATCCAGGTTTTGCTAGTGGCTGGTATGTAGTCCTTGCAGCACACATATATATAGAAGAAAGAGTGCAAACACAAGAGAGAGTTAAGAAAAGATTAAATGAAAGAAAACACAGGGTATCAGGAAGGATCCTCATGATCATGGGCAGGGCTAGGACAGACAAGCAGGCTGACCAACCATGCTTCACATATTACCAGCCATTTTATACTGTTTCCTACCTCTGTATCCTCCTACTCCATCTTCTCCATTCATTCTTTTCACGGGTTTTCAGAACTCTGCAGTCTGTTCTCTCCCAGACCAGGCCCCTTGGTCCACAATATTATCATCTGCAAAGTTCATTCTTCCAGAAATGGTGCATATAGCTTGTTAGCCCACCAGTTAGTATGACTAAGAGGTTTGTTCCTTGTGACTATTTCCCACCCTAGAAGCCCTCAATCAGATAATCTTTCTGGAATAAACATGCCCAAATTCTCAAGTGCTCCTAAATTAGTGTGACTGCCCAGACTTGGTTCCTATCACTGCTTCCTTTTCTCATTATCCCTTGTGGCCTTGTAAAAGGTCCTTAACCAGGTGCCTTTAAGGGAGCAGACTACCATAGCCTGCTTAACTTTGCACTCTGCCAGCGGGAGAAAGCACACAAAAAAAGCCAGTGTGACACAAAACACTGCTTTTGTGCAAGGTTTATTCCACCGGATTAATAGTGTTCAAGGTTTTATTGGTGTTACAACACTTTGTTTTCATATACAAAAAAGAAGAAAAATTATATATTTCCCTATGCTGTTTTGAAAAAAAAAAATCACTGGATTAATATTCCCAAAAATATTTGGATATTATAAGTGGGATAGTGAAAGCAACAGTCTTGTAAAAGTGTAATACTTGCTCTTTATCATCAACCACTGAAATTTTGCAACAGGAATGTAATAAAAAAAAATTAAAAAAAGAAAAAACACAAACTTATTTTATTACAAGCAGTAACATAGTTTTTGATTTTGGATAAATATTAATAGCAACAATGATTGAACTTTTATTTTTGAGTCCAAAATTAAATGGACATCAGTATTGAAATGTTTGACTTCTCAGCAGCTATAGATTTGAGCTTGTGCTTTCCTAGTGCTCTATATAAAAATGATTAGGGAATTGCAGCCTGAGATACTCTACCACTTATAGCTGCACCTGTCCTGAGATAAAATCTGTGTTTTGTGGAATTCCAGACACCCTTCAATAGCTGTCTAGTGCGCTCCTTCAGCTTTGCATAGAAGATACAAATGTCCTTTCCTTTGAGTAATAAAGAAATCATTATATTACTTACCCAATTCACAGTTCATCTGTAGTTTTAATTCTTTTAGCAAGCAGTTCATTTAAAATTATTATAGACATTTATTTACATGCACACACATTTAATAGATAGGACTATATTAGATATAGATTTCTATTTCTATACATATGCACTCCTATATGAGTAGATTTCTTCATCTACATATACTATTTATTTTAAACAGAAGAGAAATCTCTGAAAAGAACTTACATTATTTTACAGGAATAAAAAAGCCTAGAATGAAAAGCCTAGATATTATACTGCACACTCTGAGTTTTGCTTAGTTTTGGCTTTCAAAACGTGGTTACCAGAAAAAGGCCTGCAAAGATATCATGTGTTCTGTCCTTGCAGAAGGTTATTTATGTTCTTTTCAGCTAAGATATGGAGGTTATCTCAAAGCCAATGTCTGCTAAATGTCTTTTGAATATAGTACAGAATGTTAGAAAAGATAAAGACATCGGTCATGTAACATTTTTGGCTGATGTAATAAAACTGAGATGATTAATACATTTTCATGCACATAACTTCTACCTGTAACAGTATTAAATTAAGGACAGAGGATATGTACAATGAAAGGTCAGAGATTGAATCCTGAATCTATTCAAATTCTGAGAAGTCATAAAAAATAAATAAACAATTAGAAGAATTAAATTCCTTAACTTTTTTTCTTATTCTCTTTTCTCTCTCTTGTTTTTTCTTTCCATTAACTTTCCCGATTACTCTTGGTACATCTGTACAAGCATTAATACTATGCCATGGAAATAAGCTAGATCTATACAAGTTTCTAGAAGCCTGACTGCATTAAGCACTCAAGCATTTTATTTAATATGGTTAATATTCCTCACTTTTCTGAACTATGCATGACATAAAGGACTAGTTTATTCACATTCGCAAGAACAGAACTTAACATATACAACACTTGATTAAAGTGAGAAAATGTGAGCATATTATACAATATTAGAAGGACTAACCTCAACTAGCATATTAAAGAGAGCAACAATGATAAAAAATTGTGTTAATAGAGCAGAACATCCAAGCTAAAATCTTCAAAGAGGAAACATATCAAATAGAGTATTTAAAAACATTAATATTGGATTGCAGTACATTTTCATCAACCCTGGGAACAGCCTAGGCATTCTCAGGGACACTATCTCTGTCCTTGCCTTTTAATGTTAAAGCCTCAATGTAGCAGACTAAGGCTACATAAGAAAACTAACTGAAAATACTTAGTATTACTGTCTGAAGTGATAACTGGCCAAGGACAGCATCACTAGGAAGTCTCTATGTTTAATCACTAGGTCAGGAACAGACAGTCAGTGTGATCATGGGGAAGGTCAGCCTATATGTGTGTGACCTCAAAAGATCACACTCCAACTTCATTATACCAAAGATAACCCAAGTCTGGCTAGAGATTAAAGGAAAAATTGAATACAAAGCAAGACACCCTCCACTCCCCCTTTCTCTGAACTTAACAGGGAATATTTTGAATCTTAAGACTTCTACAGAAAAAGACACAGCAAAGCTTTTAGGAGGTTAATTCCTTCTCAAAAGTTAATTCCTCAGTAACCATCCCAGCCATGAGGATCTGTTTCTTTATCTACATGGTCAGTGTGCTGTGATTTGCCTGCTAAGGGCATCTCTCCAGTGCTGCTATTTCCCATGACCTCTATGAAAACAAGGTGATGCCTACCTGTACTCTAACTCTAGTTTGTTTTGAGCTTGTTGCACAGAATAAGTGCTGACTATCTATAGTCTAGTTTCACCTGTTCACTACAGACTGTTACTCTAAATGTCACTAGTACTGGGCCTTCTATTTCAATTGTTAACTTACATTAAACAAATACATTACCTCCTTTAAGCATAGTATGTTCTTATTTATACTTCTACCTTTGTGAAGGGATCATACCAGTAAATTGGATATAATCAACAATTAGCTGTGAAGCTTCTGAATTTCCTTTATACAGGTACATCGCTCTACAAGTATCAGTAATCAAGTTTCACCTTTGTTCCAAAGTATGTGCCTGTGCCCTTCTTAATAGATATTCCTACATATAGTTTTCATAACAAGCAAAGATGTTGCATGCATTTCTGAAAGACAATGATCAAGATAATCATTATAATAGACCTTTCTAGGGAGGCTGCATACATGCAATCTTCAGAAAGTGCAGCCAATACATGGAGAAATGAAGATGAATCTCATGCAGATCTTACTGCCATAATGAAAACTGTTACTGAACCAAATTAAACAGCGCTCAGTATTATCTACAAAATATTTTCTCTTGCATATAGATGTGCAAGAGAATTGCACATAAACTCTGAAGAAGTTAGAGAAAGTTTCAGAAAAGTTTACCATATGATTTTTGAACTAATCAGGGACAGACTCGAGGAAGAACACTAAGCTGTCAAATCAGAGTAATCTAGAAAGATTCTGAAATCCTTTGTCAAGCTGTGCAAAACCACTCTTCTTTGTTGTCAACACAGAGTTGACAGTTCTCACATGAAAAGAAATTTCCAAGCTAGATTTAGAATTACATCAAAGGAAAAGAGGTAAATTAAATGAAACATCATTTTATTACAGTTATAGCAAGAAACATTCTAAGACAATCCATTCACTGAGCATCTGAAACAAAAAGTAGTGGATTCCCCTCAGTAATAGCGGTGATCAGCCTAACTGCTCTTCAGGTTATGCCTGGTATTTAAAGGTGGTGTTTTTCATTATGATAATGGGCTGTGTTCTGAGGTCTGACATTTGAAAAAAAAAGGGGAGGGGAGGGGAGGGGAGGGGAGGGGAGGGGAGGGGAGGGGAGGGGAGGGGAGGGGAGGGGAGGGGAGGGGAGGGGAGGGGAGGGGAGGGGAGGGGAGGGGAGGGGAGGGGAGGGGAGGGGAGGGGAGGGGAGGGAAGGGGAGGGGAGGGGAGGGGAGGGAAGGGGAAGAATAAAAAGAGTATAATGCATATAAACCTAACATATCTTAATTTGTAAAGTCAATTTCTTAACCGTCTACATCTGTCATATTTCACTGTGTATATAACCAGTAATGTGAATACTTTACAATATATTTCCAAAACAGAAGGGAAAATCTATTTAAACAGTCAGTTTTTAACTTGATCTAATATACTTAGGCAGTTATAGCAGTTCATTCATTCAATACAAGAATATTTATACCTACGTTATATACATCCGCTGATGATGATACTTAGCTCCAACTGATACAAAAAATAACGGTTTGCCTTGTCTTTGAATGATCATTGGAAAGAAGAGAACTGACTATAAACAGTGTTTCCTTGGGATGAATTAGAAATTGCCTCATTAATTCTTTCATCAATTAAGGATGTGTTTTTCCTTCTAGTTCCAAAGAGCTGACTTTAGGTCAGAGGTATTAAACTGCAAAACACTGTACATTCATGATATTCGAAATAAAGTGCCTAATAGGAAGAGTAATTGTGTTAGCTTCTTTTATTCTGGACATGGGATAAAATATAATTAACACCAGGAATATTCTTCTTCAATATCTAAGACTAGGTTAAGGTAGTAAAATACACCATATGTGTCCAATTTACACTAAATTATGGAGAAAATAGGGTAGAATTAAAACAGACGTTTATCACTTCCAAATGAGTTTACCAGAAAAATAAATAGTTGTACTTTTTGAAATGTTTGCTCTTTTTAGCATAAATCTTCATGTTTTTCAGGTTATATATTTTCTTACTCTAAGGTTCATGTTTCAATATTTATCTTCCATAGTGAACAGAAGTCAAGGTTCATTATTCTATGCTTCAAGAACTTGCACGATAAGCAGACCACCAAAACTTACAGGATAATGAAACAGTGCTTTATTGTAGCCATCTGTCTCTTCACATCAGTTTCTTTAATGATTTTTACAATCTGGTCTCAGAACTTCATAAGGCATTTTATTAGACAGTGTTAATAATAATATTTAATTAAATGATTTAAGGTTCATTTTGGAGTTAGTTTTCGGTTAACTTAAAACAAGTGGAGGCGTGCAAGTGTCAGAGAAAAGGGCAGGAGAAAATGTGTTGGGAATTATTTATTTTGCTCTGCTTGACTGGCTACTCAGAAAGAAGATAAGGCTCCAGCTATGTTATACACAGCCTTTGCTTTTTCTCTTGACCTCCCTCCCATCCCCACTCTGACAGATAGAAAAGTTGAGGCCAGTGCTAATTTAGATAACATCTAAACCCTTGCCTGACATGGTAAATTCAAATTATGAAGCAATCCCTTCACATACAAAGACCTTGTTAGTTAGATTAGTGGTGGATTGACTCTGTGTGACAGCTTGTTTGCTGGAGGTGAGCTATGTGCATTTCCAATGCAGGCAAGCTGTATCATCATTTAAAGAAAAATAAAGATGTCATTTCTCTTATTTGTCACACAGCTCATGTAATATTCCTTCTCAGTTTTCTTCATTGTTGACTTCTTAGGGAAATAGTGGCAACTCTGTACCTTCGAGTGAGACACGTAATTTTGTTATGGATGAACACAGTGTTGTGACAAAACAGTGGCACAGCTGTCATAACAGCTGTCACACATTAATCACGACAGTGACAAATAGCATAATTACTTTATCTGGAATGTCTAGCATGCACACTCAGTATGCACCACTGCAGTGTAAGCATATCAAGCATGGTTTAATTAAAAGACATCAATACAGGTTAGTTAAACATGGTCTTGGAGACACTGATACAAAATGAAAATAAAATTATTTATTGGTTAGTTTTTAGGGACACTCAAAGACTAATTATTTAGTAGACAAAGTAATTTGAAACTCCTTTCCTCATCACCCCCTTTGATGCCAGTTCTGAATAGTAAATTGAGCTACTGGCACCAATGTGTTTTTGACCTCAAACCTCGGCTTTATATGATGGTTCAGTTGTTTGCTTTCTTCCAGGATAGCTTAAATATTCACATCTGTCCCATATCCTTTGATTGCGCAAAATGTAGCAAAATAACAAGCTTAATTGTGTGCTGCTGGGTAAAACTTTTCTTTCCCACAGACTCTCAAACGCAGAGAATTGTGAGATTTATGTCACAACTTGTGCTTTGGGTTCTACAATTGCACCTGCCAAGGCTTAGGTATTATGTAGCAGGAGCTCATTATAAAGATAACTACCATTGAAAAACACAACTACAGCTCAGGCTCTAATTTCAAACAAACCAAAGCTTTAAGAGGCAAGTTTTTGTACCAAATCCAGTTCAATGTTTTTTTAGCATCACATTCTGGGTCCACATATGTATGAAGGCTCGCAGCTGTTTTGTTTAGACTTTCGTGAAGACAAAAACAGCAACAAAATACTGTTGCCAAAGCTCACTTCAGACAACAAATTCCACTGGTAATTATCAGCTCATAGTATTTTTTTTCTTCAGATTTGTTAAGCTGTGTGAATTCACTTATTGAATTTCTAGGGGCAGTTCATGAATTGTACTCAAGCCTACTCAATGAAATATTAATGAATCAATTTCCATAGACATGGATTCATTATCTCACTGGATGGCATCAGAAAACACAGTTCTGCAGGCAGTACCCTTCCACCTGCCTAGCAGAGAATTTCATTATATTATTCACTTTTAAAGCCTACACTCAGATTTCTTGATCAGTTTACACCAGCAGCTTTTCAGACACTTGCTCTGAGACAGAATTAAGGAGGGAACATTGTAATATTATTTATCTGAACCTCACTAATCCATCAAAAGTGATTTCCTATTAATCTGCAAAGAGAGATCGTCAGTAATGTGTCATGGATCACAGGAGAAGATTATTCAAACACAGTAAGTTCTTTAAAAATATGAAAGGTTTTTATTTTTGTGTAAAAGATATAAAGGGAAAAACATTAAAATATGTTAGTGATAAGGTTTTAAGTGAAGTTACATTAAAAGTCAAAAGTTACATTAATGAATCCAGGATTTAATGGCTTGGTTTCAGTTTTTAATAGCACAGAAGCTATGTTGAAGTACAGGCTTCAGATTATGTGCTTTGGCCATGTAAATTTTAAATAAACAACCTGTGGTCACCTGTGATGGCTGGCATAATTACTTACATGTTATTTAACCGGCACATCTAGGAAATGCACTACTTGTACTTGTTTTCATCTCACATCCTTCAGATTTCTAACTGAAATCATTACACTGACTTCCACCACTCCTCAAACAACCCTGAATTTACTGAAGAGAAAAAACAGACGGCTCACCTCCTTTGACTTTCTGGATTGTTGGAACAGTACACAAGACTCTGTTTGACTCGTAGAAACAGACAACTACTCAGGATAAACTGCTTTCATTAATGTTAGGTTCAGCTGAGTTAAGCAGCAGACTCTTAGTATTCTAAATAGCCTAAACAGCCTTAATTTTTAGAGTATACTTTGGTATAACTAATTACAAGCTAGAAGATAAACTCCAAAATCATCACTTGCTTGCTTAAAATAATAAATTTAATAAGGGAATTCTTAATTCTTCTTTGTGTTCATCAGATACCCCACAGAAGTACTTGCTCTTCCTGACAGTGGAAACCACCAGCTTTTCACTGTGAAAACTAGCGGCAGCTGATTGTATTTATCTCTTTGACTAAGAGGTTTATTATTTATCTTCCCTGTTGCAGTACCCATGTGGCAGCACTGATATTGAGCAACTGGACAGATTGCACCCTGGAGCCACATCTGCAGCTATATAGATCAACACCACTTTCATTGCCGCAGTGCTGGAGAAGTTTATCTTCTGTCAGCTAGATTTACTACCTACTTCATGAATTGTTAAGGGCTTTTCCTTCCCCTCCCCAGTTTGATTTTCAAACCATGTTCGTGTAATCTGGTACTGATTGTTAACAGCTGATTAGGTAAGCATTTGTTTACTTTTTTTTTGTCAAGTAACTCCCCCTCTTCCCCCCAATTAATAGGGATTTGCAGTTGGATTTGCAAAGATGAATCTTGAACAGCAAGAAGAATAAACAGCAGTTGCTCAGTGAAACTAGGAAAGGAAATAGCAGTAAGGACTGCAAGCTGTAAATCAACAATAACCAAACATGTGAGTGCACTGTAGATCATAGTTGTGTCGTTGGTTTCTATGTACCTGAGCTGGTCACATAAGACCTTTTTCTCTGAGAAAGTAAAATACTAAATAATTTTCTTTCCATTAAGTACAATAAAAAAATGCATGCTGATCTTGACAGCAACTGTATTCTTTTGAAAATCTCTGTATTTTTTTTCTATTTAACTGTTTAAGAAACATCAAGTTTGTACTTCATCCAGTATCGTCAAGATTCTGCCTTGTTTTCATACTAATGGGTAGAATCCAACGACTCATTTTGGCTGTTAGTAATAACTAGTACTGAGTAGATCTGAAGTTTTCATCTCCTCAGGTCATTCTAATAACTCCTAGAACAAGTCTCTCATCTTTCTCATGATCCAATAAAACAAGCAGGTTTCAACCGACAAGTTATCTCAAAGCACAGGAGTAAAAAAAAGTTAACTTTTTGTTTAACTCTTAGCAACTTATATTTGACCAACATAGAATAACCTTAGTAAAGCTAGCATAGCCTCTGCTTGGCTTTAGAGAATTGTTTCCCTCATTCATTTTCTTGATTTCAGTAGGCTGTAGTTACATAGAGCTGAAAGACTTTCATTCCTTCATTTTGTTCCTTACAAACTGAACAAAGTTGTACTGAGTTCTAGTCCTGAGAAGAAACTAGCAGAAAAACAGGAACTGTCAAAGTATTCAAGGTCATTTCAACTCAGAAAGTACATATGTATATATCTTCTGTGCTCAGTTTTCAATGCCGCAAACCAAAGATCCTTCACATAACTCCAGTATTTTTGATGTAAATCTCCAAACCACCTGATGTCAAGCTGTGCATTATAGAAAGCAGATTAAATGCCTAGTTAATAGCACATATCTTTGACTTCTCTAGCCTCCTTCCTGAGATAAATATATTGGTGAACCTAATAGTGCCCTGCCCACTTAATAGCATTAATTAATGACTGTCACTAGCACACTGAGTTTCTGTGTGATCAAATCTCCACTACAACTGACATGTTAACCTAAAAATGAACTCAAACAAAACATGACTATCAGAGTATATAGAAAAAAATACTACTGCTGTGAGGTCAGAAACCAGAGGTATTTTAAAAACAAGCTGAAAAAAATCAAAGTGAAATTTGATCTGCTCTAAATTGATTCAAGTTTTTTATCTAGCTTATACACACTGTGTAGATTTCCACTGAGAATAATGGTTTCAAAACACAGGTCAAAAGGAAGACAAGCACAACAAAGAAGTCAGACACTCTACATGCTTAA
Source organism: Cyrtonyx montezumae (assembly GCF_038088225.1). Taxonomy (NCBI): domain Eukaryota; kingdom Metazoa; phylum Chordata; class Aves; order Galliformes; family Odontophoridae; genus Cyrtonyx; species Cyrtonyx montezumae. Next base: position 7,665,460 of record NW_027072041.1, read on the forward strand.
ACAACCATCTAGCTAACAATGTGAAAAGTTTCTTCTTTAATTTTCTGTAATTTATAAGCATTTTAATAGCTCTGTTTCATTACATCTTTGAAATGGATATTCTTATTCCAAGTGACCTTTAGAGAATGTGAAGGGCTGGAATTTGGTTCTTCATGTCTGTAACCATGATTCTATTTTAATCTTTTTATCTAAACCCACAGTTGTGCTGTTGAACCAAAATTAAAGAGTTCTTTATGACAATAAAAGGGACACAAGGAATCTCTAATTCAAACATTTTATTTTCACTGATGGTATAACCTTAATACATTGATTAGCATATCCTTCTCTTCACCTCCAGATATTACAATTTTCTGAGGTTGAGACTGAGCAGTGTAAACTCTGTATTATAGCAGTGCTGTGTCTTCATAGTGTAGCATCCAGTTGTGTCTATAGAAGGATAGCATGAAACATCAAACTTACGTTTTCTTCTTCTGTGAGTAGAATACAGGGAATATTGCTAATGAGGTGGGTATCAGGTCACCTAGGCACATTAGAAAAATGTTACCACTTTATTTTAAGTATCTCATCAATCACTATGAATTACTGTAGCGTTCTTTGTTGTTACTTATTTTTTCATATGACATTAATAAATACTTCAAATGTATCCTCTGAGAGATATTTATGTAAAAATAGAAGGTCAAGCATGAATTATTCTCTCTCCCTCCTCGAAGGACGCTACTTCTAACTTTATGAATTGATGCTTTCTTTATACTTCAAATTATGCAGGACTGAACAATAACAAGCTCTTGAGAAAAGCACCTCTTTAACAACCTCCAGTAAGTTTCATCATCCTTTACAGTTGGCAAACTGCGTTCATATGTACCTGCAGACTAGATTTCCTGTTCAGCTATCATATTCTCATATGCTTTGTAGGGTAATATAACAGACTTATGCCATGTGCAGCCCTTCATGTTCTTCACTGAGAGTTATACCACCTGGACTCGTCTGTAAGAGCTACAGCAAAAACATCTACAGCTCTTCAGGATGTCACGGTGTTATCCGTGACAGTGACCCAAGGGAAAACCGAGAAGGGAGAGAGTAAGGGAAAGAAAAAAAACCGCACCGTCAGTGGCCACGCGGCTGCGGCTGCCCGAGCAGAGCTGTGCGCCCTGGGGGGAGGGGGAAACAGATGGGTCTACAAAAAAAAAAAAAAAAAACAAAAAAAAAAACAACGGCACGATCTGAGAAGGAACGGTAACTTTACTAAATCTAATAAAATTGAACAACTGAGAGAGAGAGACAGTTTCCAAACCAAAAGCCGTGAGCTTACGTTAAGGAGGAACTGGCGCACACGTGCAGAACCTCCACAGCAGCCGAGAGAGCGCGCCCCGGCAGCGCGCCGCCTGCATCCAGCGCGGAGCTCCGCCCCTCTGCTGCTCCCACAGCATTAACTCCTTCACTGCTGCATGATGCTCTGATGTGAAATACCGGCATCAAAACTACAACACAGGACAACACTACACTGTTGACCGTTTGGCGATAATTTTTTTTCTCTTCTGAGCAGCATGTATGTTTCTTTAAGCAGATATTCTCCAGCATTTTCTCTTCTTCATGTCTGACTACATTTCCTCTCTAAGCATGTAGCAGTGGCCATTCATTGTACGTGGACATCCAATTTATAGAATCATAGAACGGCTTGGGTTGGAAGGGACATTAAGGATCATCAAGTTCCAGCTCCTCTGTCACAGACAGAGTTGCCAGCTGCTAGATCAAGTACTATATCAGATTGCCCAGGGCCCCATGCAATCTGGCCTTAAACATCTCTAGGGATGGGGCATTCACAGCTTCTCCGGGCAGTTTGTTAGAATAGTTGTTTTATGAAAGTGTGAATGGAAAGAAAGTAAAGTAATGATGATTCTACTGTGTTGCAGTAGTAGAAGTCCTCTGAGGACAGTGAGTGGGTGCATAAAATCTCCAAACTTTATGTAGCTCGTTCCTGCAAAAATGTCTGCGTAAAAAAGTGGTTGTCCTAATTTCTTCCCAATAGGAATTTGGGTAATGACTTGAAAGTTTCAGTAAAAAGGCAGAAATAATTTTGACAGCTGGTCTGTGACCTGTGCTTTTGTTTCTTGTCTGTAGTGCTATTATGTAGCAGCCCTGTCAACTCATGAAATTGTTCACTCTCTTGAAATAATAAATTCTGTTCTAGAAGTGCTTATATCTGTTTAAAGGTTAACTCATATGTGTAAAATTAAATGGGCTAAATATATGCACGCTTGAGACTTTTTATATGGCTTTCTTCTTCTTTTTTTTTTTCTTTTCTTTTTCTTTTCTTGGACATAAGGCAATGTGAACATAGCCACAAGGTTCCAAGCTTAAGCATTTCTTCATGCCCTATCTGAATCCCTTAGTAATTAACTGTGCTAGCTCAGGAGTTACTGCTTTCGTGGTGTTTGGGTGCCACAGTCATGTTCAGAGGCATCATCAAAAGCAGCAATAAACACTCCGAGCATGAAGCTGCTTTCAAATTTTACAGAGTTTATGATTTCAAACTATTCATGTTCTTTAAAAATTTAATCTATTATTTTCTTCAGTCCGTTCAACTTGATGCACAGTCACTAATGCAACTGAATAATAAGCAAAGAATGTGCTACAATTAATACTCTTTGTTTTTATTATGGAGGAAGATTGATTTAGAAACAAGTCTTGAAGGCTGGGCAGTTCTAAGACAACTATCTCCTATGCATTCCATACCTTATAAATCACAACTCTAATCTCATTATTGCACTAACTGTCCAGGTGTCATGACCACATCCTGAATATTTTCTTTATTCTATAATGAGTGAACTTAAGCATACTTAACAACTGAGTTTAACAAGCAATCATTTTTGGCTGCATGACTAAATAGACTACTGCTGTGACATTATAACAGATGAGTTTCTCACTTTGCTACTGAATTGTTATTGTAAACCATATTTAATAATAATGTAATAATAATTCAATGATTCTTCAGCAACAGTATCCTTAGCTATTTTTCAGTACATCCCCAAAGAGAAGGACAAAAAACACACCCAAAAAAATAGAATTTTCATCAGAACCACAGAATCACAGCTCGGTAAGAATACTCTCACACTTAGTGAGAATGCTCTCTCATTTTGAATCTTGTATCTTGTTAAAAAGTAGTTTTTAAGCTTATAGGAAAAATAGCCTTTAAAACAACCAAACATTTCTTGTATCACCTTCTTTAAAACTTGAGCCCTAGATGTTTGAAAAGTAACTGGGATGCATACTAATACAAACACTAATATAACTAGACAGTATAACACTTACAAGGACTTGAGAGTGTATAGAGATATTCCTTACACTGTGTGAATTTCGTCATGGGTCTAGTACGTTCTATGTGATAAGAAAAAATGTGCAAGACTTCACTAAGTACCTAAAACAGTGAAAGAAACCACACATACCTCTTTTGTATGAACTGAAAGAGATAACTGATCAGAAGGAAAAAACAGGATATCTATCATACTGAATTTTAAATGAATAAAATGTTTGTGCAGGGCAGTGCTTAATATCCATTAGTGATTATGCATGTTTTTTCAGGAGTAATATATCTAATACATTAAAGGAAGAAGCTGAAAGAGATACAATGAAACCATGAGTTCAAAAAGGCCCTGCTACCCCATTCCAAACCCTATGAACAAAAGAACCTCTTACAAAATAATAATAATAATAACTGAGAAGAAAAAAGAACTGGGAAAAGAAATTAAATAGGAAAGGAAATTATTACATGTTACTATAACTGGGACAGATTGTATCACTGGATTATTAGAATTTGGAGGAAAACATTATTATTTTCTAAATTGAATTGGATTATTTATTATGGTTTTAAAAAGTATTGAGCACAGGGAAGATTTCAAGCAAATATTAGATTAGGCCAGGAAATAATATGTATGAGAGAAGTGGCTCTGAGATAAATCTCTGTATAAACATTACGAATATTAAATTCTCCTTCGTGTAGCTCTGATCTGATAAGAATAGGTTTACTTTTTCTAAATAGCTAGTACTTTAGTCCTAGTCACTACCTATGTAGAAAAACTGTAGGTCACATTCTGACAGCTAGAACGCTCAAGTTCAGAAAAAAAGTACAAGAGGATATTTTTCCATCCTTGCCAGGCCTCAACTTACTCTTCAGGTTTTGCAAACCTTCCATTTGAAGAGATTATCTATACTCATGTTCAGAAAATATGGTACGACAGCACCTCCTTCCTAAAATTTTTATTTTCCCAGTGTAGATGTGAAAACATTGAGTTTCATTGTATTCTGCAGAGGCCTAAAATACTCTCTTTACATCTTTATGTTCTCTATCAACAGCTTGGAAGAAATTAGGTTGTACATTATTTTAATCATTAAACATATATCTGCTTTCGTAGGGTCACAAATGTAGTCTGTCTGAATCTGCAATTTCAGAGGCCGCAATCAGTTAAGTGAAGCTTTTTCTCTAACTTAACGCCCCCCCCCCCCCCCCCCCCCCCCCCCCCCCCGCCAACTACCCTTTGGCTCAAGAGAAGTCCAGTCTGACTCTTGGACTTATAGGACATTTTTCTTTTCATTGGGGAGTTCGAAAGCCAAATAAATCCTCTGAATTATTGACAGTAAGTAGGTTCATGCTTTACATTTGCAGAATTTTGAATACATATCAATTCTTCATCTAAGTAATTTATAAGACTGAGTACGTAAATTTTAGAAATATTACCTTATTCATTTGATGAGAGCATTTTTATCTCAGTTACTTCCATTTATTTTATATACTCTATACATGATTTTGCTCTCAATCTACCAGAAAGCTCACTTGTAATTCAACCTAGGCTTATAAATCTGCAGTCAGGTTAAAATTACCATTGTCAGAATCATCGTATTCACAGAAATAATAGTCAGAAACATGATGTCATGGTTTTATCATTTTTGTTATTGGCATTCCACATCATAACATCATGTAGTGCACTGGGAGTAAAAGAGTTAATGCTCCAGCTACACTGATCACCAATAGCTCCAGGTACAACTGTCTCAAGAAGGGTAGAACTACGTACCCCAGAGGACTTTGTGTAGATTTGCATTTTTCCATTTTCCGCTCAGAGGCAAAGATAAATACTGTTTGTGTGTCACGAGACATAGACTCTACCCTTTTGGATTGACCCAGCAGCAGGTGCTTGCTAGCCATCTCACCTTCAGCATTTAGCATAAGGTCTTTGGCTTATTGGGCACTGTCTTGCTCATTTTGTTTGATTTAATAGTTTCAATTCCAAATATATTGTGTTATTTTGCATTCCAGTATCTTAGTAAATTAGCTTTCCTTCTCAGATCATTGCTACAGTTTTTTGTGGGTTTTTTAAGCCCAACTTCCTTTTCCCTTTTTCCTTTCTGAAAACCCTTAACCTATTCCACTTCTCTAGGGCATCTCTGATATATCGTTAAAGCAAAGAGTGTAGACCAGTGCCACAATTAAAACAGCAAAGCCAATATTGCATGGAGAATTGCTTTTAATATTTTCTCTTAGTTACAAATTCTGCTCTAGTCTCTTCTTGTCTGGTCGATAAGAGAGAACTGGTCATTAGGAAACAACAGTGGGAATTCTCTCTCCATTACAGCCAACTACTTTGTTCAGACCCTTAGTATTATAGTTTGCCAAGAGCTTTAGGACTTAGGGTTTTAGGGTTGTGGATGATTTTGTTTTGTTTTGTTTTGGTTTTTTTGTTTTTCTTGAACAAGTACAATAATTCTTAAAATCCCACATTGGAATTATTCCCGGTGCTTTTGACAGAAAAATAAAAATGCTAGATACAACAATTTCTTCCTCTAATGCATCACTCCAATTAAAATCTGTCCCAAATAGACAATTAAATAATATCATAATATTTTGATTAGGCATCAAATTAACGAGCACTAAAGTTGACTCTTTCCTCCCCAGTCCAGGTCACAGAACTGCAAGGACAGGTAAGGCTGACTTCTTCAGCAAACAACTTTAAGGATTATACATAAGGTATACAGCTCTAGGTAATCCATGAGCCCTTAGATTTAAGGCTGTAGGAGCACAAGTATCAGGAATGTTCAAGCCCTCTAGACATTAAAGTTAATTACCAATGATATATGGCGTGAGGTCCCTGCAGGTGCACTACCTTGGCATACTGACAGCCTACTCTGCTTTGCAACCTTCCACTGTCCTCATCAGCACTGTCAGAATATAAGCATCTCATTAACATTTTTGAATTAATTTAATCTCTGAGTTATAAAAAAACACCTTCTCCATCATTCAGACAAGACCACTGCTACTCGGGTCATGATGACAAAACAACTTTATAAATACAGCTGTTGTTTTAGTAAATCTAGATTGTAAATTTCTGAAGCAAAATGTGTCTTCTATATATGCCGAGTGCCAGCTGAGACATACATTCTCATTAATCTATCTCAGGGGACATATCTTATGTTGGAAGGTTGGAATGAAGCACCCAGAGTTGTCCCTGTGCTACAGTTTATGTTCTCCATTCTTGTCCTGAAATAATTTTTTAATTATACCTATTTCTCAGAGAGGCTGTGAGTTCATTAATTAATGTACACAAAGCACTTTTAGATCCTCAAGAGATGCAGAGAACAGTACCATGACAAGCATATCATTCTGTGATTTCTTCATCTGAAGACCCCTCAACTGGCCAGTGCACAGGTCACTCTGAAAGTAGTGGCTCCTGCTTATATTCATGGAAATTTTTACAGATGCAGAGAGTACAATAACACTGTTTGCTAGAGCAAATTATCATCTACAAAATACTATTTTTTAACACTGTCACCAGCAGTAGCTGTATGATGATTTTGCTAGCAATGAAAAAGAGTCTGTATGCCATGCTCATGAAAATCTGCACCAAAAAAATAACTCAGTCTTGCTGTCTCCACTACTGAAATGCACCACCAACTTCCTTACTGTGCTCACACCCACTGTTTGTACTCCATAAACATTCAGCAATCACCAATGAATGTCAATAGGTGTCATTTTTACTGCATGGTAGAATTTGATGGCTCAACTTTTCTTCATGTGCACTTACAGGTGACGTGAGGGGCTCATCTGAAGTGTATCTGCACCAATGCACATAGCATGGGCAACGAACAAGAAGAGTTAGAAGCCACTGCAAGGCAGGGAAACTATGATGTAGGTAGGTTCCATTACGGAAACATGGTGGGTTCGGTCCCATGACTGAAGTGCTGCAATGGATGGCTACAAGCTGTTCAGAAAGGACAGACAAGGAAGGAAGATTGGTTGCATGGCTCTCTATGTAAGAGAGTGCTTTGAAGTTGCTGAGCTTGAGACTGGGGACTATAAGGTTGAATCGTAGTGCATAAACATCAGGGCTAACAAGGCAGACATCCTAGTGGGGGTCTGTTATAGACCGCCTAAAGAGGATGAAGAGACATGTGAGGTTTCCTATGAGCAGCTGTCGGAAGTGGGAATACAACATAGCACAGAAGAGGCAGTCTGGGAGGTTTCTAGAGTGTGTGGAAGATAATTTCCTCTTGTAGCTGGTGAAAGAGCCTACCAGAAGAGCTGCCTTGCTAGACCTGGTATGGAGATTTGGAAGTCTGGAGGAAGATGTGGAGATGGGGGGTATCTTGGACAGAATGACCATGAAACTGTAGCATTCTCAATTCTTAGTGGAACCAGGAGGGGGTATAACAAAACTGCTGACTTCCAGACAGTAGACTTTGAATTATTCAGCAGAATAGTAGGGGAGGTGCCCTGGGATTCATTCTTGGAAAGTAAAGGGGTCCAGGACACTTGATCACTCCTCAATAAGGAAGTCTTAACAATGCAGAAGCAGGCTATCCCCCTGAGCTGCAAAATGAGCTGGTGAGGAAGAAGGCCGATGTAGATGACCAGGGAGCTTTTCTTGATGGAGAAAAAGAGAATCTAACACCTGTGGAAGAAGTGATAGGTGACTCAGAAAGAGTACAAAGAAGATGTTTATATGTGCAGGGAGAAAATTAGAAAAGTAAATCCCAGCTTGAACTCAGCTTGGCCGCTGGGGTAAAAGGGAATAAGAAACTCTTTTACAAATAGATCAGCAGTAAGATGAAGACCAAGGAGTACCTCCATTCTTTACTACATGTGGCTGGGAATGTGGCCACTGAGGATAAGAAAAAGGCTGATGTTCTCAGTGCCTGCTTTATGCCTGTCTTTGAAAATCAGACCAGCTATCCTCAGGGTACTCTACTCTCTGACCTGGACGTCTCAGTTGGGGACCAGAATAAATCCCACGATACAGGAGGAAACAGTCAGAGACATTCTGCTCCAACTGGACTGCCACAAGTCCATGTGGTCAGATGAGATTTACCTGAGAAAGCCGAGGAAACTGGTGGAGGTGATAGCTGAACCACTTTCCATCATCTATCAGTGCTCCTGGTTTATTGATGAGGACCCATAAGACTAGAGATTTGCTAATATGAAAAGAAGGTTTGTAAGGAGGTTCTGGGGAACTACAGGCCTGTCAGCCTGACCTCAGTGCCAGGGAAGATTATGGAGCAGATCATCTTGAGGGAGATCATGTGGCTTGCACAGGACAACCAGGGAATCAGGCCTAGCCAGCATAGGTTCATGAAGGGCAGGTCCTGCTTGACCAACCTGACCTCTTTCTGTGATCTAGTGACACATCTGGTGGACAAGGGAAAAGCTGTTGGTGTAGTGTCACACTCCAATATAAAGGAGGGAGTCGAGGTTCTTTGATTATGTGTATACCCAATGGCAAGATTAAGACACAATGGGTCAAATGTTAGCCCAATCAGTTTATTACAAATACTAGTTGCTTAGGGATATGGGGAAGGGAAGGTGAGTGATAGAAAAGAGATAAAAAGCAAGGAGTCTTGATAGAAAGCAAGAGAGATATAATCACCACCGTGGATACAGCGAGGTTCATAGTAGGTTGATCTCAGGAACTCTCTGGTCACCGCAGAGGGATGGGAGAAAGCCGGGAAGCTTCGCAGCAAGCAGGCCAAGGGGTTCGTCCAAAGAGTTTCTCCCCTCAGCGAATTCTCCATTTACTCTTTGGGAGTTCTCCGTCAAAATTAATTGGGAGTTCTTCTCCAAAGTCATTAGTTTAGTGAAGGCCTTTTATCCTCCATTTCTCAGTTTTTTTTCTTTTCTCTCTGTTAGTGTGACATACCTGGCCCAACAGATAAGCCAGCAGGGAGTGGTACCTTCGTTGCCATGCACAAGCATTATCATCTTTTGCAGTGATCAGCTTCTCCAAGCCAAACCCCAGAAAAGACAGGCAAGGCCTTGCTTCTGCTTATCTTTACAACAATAAGCTGAGGCACTGTGGCACGGTGACACCCACCTAGATAACCCGCAGTTCTCACTCAGAGTCTTGCCACCAGAAAAGGCCTTACGAAGAAAGCTTTGAGACCAAAAAAAAGAAAAACAGTTTCTGTCTTTCACATGTAGTCTTCCTAGACTGCAGCAAAGCCTTTGACACTGTCTCCCACAGTATTTTCCTGCATAAGCTGGCAGCCTGTGGCTTGAGCAGGTACACTCTTGGCTGGGTAAGGAACTGGCTGGAGGGCTGGGCCCAGAGTGTGGTGGTGAATGGAGTTAAATCCAGCTGGTGAATGGTCATGAGTGGTGTTCCCCAGGGGTCAGTACTGGGGCCTATCCTGTTCAGTATCTTTATTGATGACCTGGATGAGGGCATTGAGTGCATCTGCGGTAAGTTTGTAGATGACAACAAGTTGGCTGGAGTTATTGATCTGCCTGGGGGTAGCAAGGCCCTACAGGGAGATCTGGACAGGCTGGAGAGCTGAGCTGAAGCCAATGGGATGAGGTTCAACAAGACCAAGTGCTGGCTCCTGCACTTTGGCTACAACAACCCAGGGCATCGTTACAGGCATGGGGAAGAGTGGATGGAAGACTGTGTAGAGGAAATGGACCTGGGGGAATTGCTCAATGCTCAGGTGAACACGAGCTAGCAGTGTGGCCAGTAGGACAAAAAGGCCAGTGGCATCCTGTCTTGTATCAGAAATAATGTTGCCAGCAGAAGCAGAGAAGTAATTATCCCCTTGTACTCCACATTGGTGAGACTGCACCTAGAGTGCTGTGTTCAGTTTTGAACCCCTTACTGCAAGAAAGACATTGAGGCCCTGGAGCATATCCAGAGAAGTGCAGTGAAGCTGGTGAGGTGTCTGTAGCACAGGCCTTATGAGGAACAGCTGAGTGAGATGAGATTGTTCAGTCTAGAGAAGAGAATGCCCAGGGGAGATTGTAGTGCTCTCTACTATTACCTGAAGGGAGATTGTAGTGAGGTGAGGGTCGGCCTCTTCTCTCTGATTACTAGTGATAGGACTAGAGGGAATGGCTTCAAGTCACACCAGTGGAGATTCAGACTGAATATTAGGAAATATTTCTTTTCAAAAGGAGTGTTCAGACACTGGAATGGGCACCCCAGGGAGGTGGTGGAGTCACCAACCCTGGAGGCATTCAAGGAACTTTTAGACACTTTGTTGAGAAACATGGTTTAGTGAGAACTATTGGTGATATGTGAATGGTTGGACTGGGTGATCCTGTAGGTCTTTTCCAACCTTGTCAGTTCTATGATTCTATGATTGATTTGATTCTGCGTCAGACATCATTTTCAAGACGGCACCTCTGTCATTATTTGTCACATGGCAACTGAATGTAAAAGAATATAGATGGGAAGATTCAACATTTATAGCCATACCATCAACATCCCCTCTGACACTGTGGGCTGACATAAAATAGAAGGCATTACTTTTGCAATAGCCCTCCAAGATATTGACCAGTTGATGCTCTTATCTCACAGTGTTCTTATACACAGACTGCCACAGTTCAGCCTGGTTTGACCCAGTTTCCATGACAAGAGGACAAAGGGACCCACAAATGTATTTCCAAGTGAGGGCTGGGGGTGAGTGGAAGGGTAGGGAGATGGGCCTGGGTGTAGGTTAACAGCAGCAACAAGCTAAGGAAAAAAGTTCATTTAATAAATATAGTAGCAGAATGTGAGATAATGCAATATAATATAGTGCAATTGAAATTTAAGCTATTAAATGAAGTAAAATGAGAGAGTTTCCAAAATCAAAGTTCTTACTCTAATGTTGTGGGCGAAACGGGCATGGAGCAAAGAGGAGTCTCATGACTCCCTGTCAGTTTTATCTTTCTTTTCCTCCAAAAAGAAAACAAACATAAAAATGAAGTCTGGGACTTATAGTTCATTCTTCCTTTCTGGGATCAAGAGATCGGAAATATCAACAATCCACAGAACTGTAACTTTTCAACTCCCAGTATGCTGCATGATATAATGATGTGGAGTTCTGATGAAAAACCATCAAACCATGACATGGACACTAGCTGGACTCATTCATATATGATTTACATTACCAGTATTTAATGTGAGGAATACTATCACTGTTCATATGTGAATGAGGGTTAGAAGAAACCTCTAGAGATAAAGGATTAAAGGATGGAGATTTATGGAAGAGAAAATATTTATATATTGCACTTTCATTACTGTTTACCAATATGTTATACTTATTTGCATGGTTTCCTTTTGCAATGAAAGGGGCTTACATGGTTCATCTGAGATGCCTATCTGCCCATTTAATGAAATTTGAATTGCTTCATACTTCATCCTCCCAGCTCCACCTTTTCCCTGTATGTATCACATTCTACTTTATTGATACATCTGAAGCGCAGATGGCAAATGAAATTCCCAGGCACTTAAATGCCTTAGGTTGCATTCAAATCCCATAAGCTTTTAGGTCCTAAATACTGCTGCATTTCAAAGAAAATAGGAAGATTGTATCAAGCAATCTGTGATACAAACACAACTCTTTTTCCATTATTTGTAGTTTTATTGCTGTAATTGCAGATTGTAGCTAGTTTGGAAAAGGTATCTATTTCAAAAATACTTTAAAAACATTTTCTTGAATGATTCAATTGTTTCAACATCAACCAGGATCTTACCCACTGAGAAACAGTTTTTTCACATTATTGTGTTTTTCCTGTTACAAACACTAGACAAGAGGATCCTCAGTAATTACTAGACCTGAACTTTCAAAGATGATCTTTTAATTCATGAAGAATTAACAAAAAAAATCTCTTTCCTACCTTACCCAATTATACCATACTTAGTAGTATCAGTCAATCAAATAACTGCCCTATAGAAATGTAAGTAGCAGTGGCAACCTCAACTGCTTCTGACATGCAAGCATTCAAAGAAGATGTGGAAAAATTATGTAGAAATGCTAACAAGTCATGGTATGGGACACTGTTTTAATCCTGGGTAGAGTACACATTATTCAGTGTGGGGCTGCACCATAACACAGAAAATTCTCAAAGAAGTTGGAAAAATCAAATCAAACCTAGAGACAGAAAAAAGTAAGAAAAACTGCTATCCTTTAAAAACAGCAAAGAACAAAAAGTAGCAGCATGGTACAGGTTCAGCAACTTAATTTGAGAGTGGGAAAAAATACTTTTCCATGTGCAGTGTGATAACATTAATGGAAAAGTTGTTTTGTTACAAGAAGTCTACTTTAATCTTGCCTCAATATCAAATCAAATATTTTCAGGTAAATATTTGAGTACATAGGATATTTTAAATTTCCTTGTGAAGCAATTTCTAGATTAAGAGTTTTCCAAATAGACCTGAGACTCCTTTTGGTATTCATTCCTTTGTGTAATCTCTCCTTTATTCTATATCTCAAAATCACAAGGCTGTAGACTCACCAAGGTTGGAAAAGACCTCCAATATTATCCTATTCAACTATCCAACTACCACCAATATTTCCTTTCTAAACAAAGTCACTCAATACATCTAAATGTTCTTTAACCACACCAGGGACAAATGAGTCTTACTGATACATTAAAAAAAAAAAAGTGTGTTTATATTTTTATTTTTATAAGTTTTTACAAGTTTATGTATATATTTATATGTACCTTTATATATGTTTATATTTGATTTATGGAGCATCTTAATGTTATATATTTATTCTAAACAACTGAAATAGAATTATTGCCTGGAAAAAATATCCCTAAAAAGTCACTAAATCATAAATATTTTATTCCTGTCTCACTCTCAGCACATTTTGTTTCTGTAGTAAAGAACATTAAAAACCCTCACCTAATATCAGAGGTGCTCTCCTTTCACAGTAGTGAGATTCCATGCCTAAATATAATCGAACATATACATATACATATTAAATCCTTTTTGAAAGCAAAATTATGGAAGCTATATTGCAGTTCTACGTGGAACAATGTATGTACAATTATCAGAGATTATTTGACATGCAGACAAACAGTACTTTCACAGTTTCATGCTAAGATACCATTGTGTTTTTAAGTAGCTCAGGGTATGAAAAGGCATTCAACTGGAGCTCAGGGATGCTGTAAGCAAGGCTGCAAAAGAGCAGATGTAATGACATCATGTCCAACCTTGACTTTAGGCCACATAAGTCTTCTCCTTTCCTTTTCCAAGGGCTGCGTGACATTTTGTGTTTAGATTGAATCAACATCCCCAGTATTTTCATGTAATAATGATTTTGATTTCTGAAAAAATTCAAACATTTAGCATCCATTACCAAATAATATCCACATTTATTATACCATAAAAAATGTCAACACAGATTAAAACTAAGCAGATGATCATTAGGTTTTTTTGCAAATGATAATAATATGTAGCAAATGACAAATAGTTTCTTCTCTATAACTCTCAGTTCCCTTAATAGAAGTTTCATTAACAACAGACATGTTTGGGAAATGGAACTTCTAACATATTCTAATACAAATTACCATTTTGTTCAGATTAGCTAATATATGGAATTCTAGTTCCATGTTGAATGGACGTGTGAGAATTTATACCATATCTTGGATGTACGACGGCAGTATTAGAGGCAAGGTTTGTATGGCGCATACAGGAAGAACAACATGTTATCTGAGAAAGACCAGAGAAGACTTTGAAGGTGTGAGAGAGACAAATCTGTAAGGCTGGGAATTAACAATGTTCCTCATTTCAGAATCTCTTCTCTAAAACATTAGCTAAGATGCTCCAGCAAGGTAGTTTCAACATACCTTGAGCGCTTGTGCTATCATAAAACTTTGTATACAGCTTTGTCTGTATGCCGCTTGGTCCAAATATCAGAGGATCTGATCTCTTCAAGTGGCCCAGAAGATTTCAGTATACATATGGACCAATAATGTATATCTTAATCCCATTTCTTCTGCAACGTAATCCTAAATGAGAATATCAGAGTGCTTTACAAACATTAAGAGATTTATCCACCCCATCGTTCAGCAAGCAGATACTATTTAACTTAATCATAGGGAAATTGAGACATATTAATGAAGGCCAACATTTTGCAATGGGCTAAGAAAAATCTTAATAAAAGATGAGTCAAAGTTCTTGCAAAAACTCTTTTAACCTTGTGATACAGAGCATCCCTATCTTAGAAGAAATTATGCTCTCTGACATGTGTGACCCATCATGTAAGCCTTGCCTGATAACAGAAGAGATATTAAAATTTGAAAAAAATAGTAATAATTTAAAAAAACAATAAAACATAAGGAAACTGCATTTTCATCTCTGCTTTATATAATGCTCAGGTACTTGTATCTATCGGTTTTATTTAAATGAATGCATTTCCCTGCAAAATAATATGTAAATTCAGTTGTTAAGCAAAACGTGTATTATTACCCATTAGTGGCAATAGTGTAGAAAATTTGATCATTAGACTTTGAATAATTAATCCTTTTTAAAACAGAAATGGTTTGCTTTTCTCCCTCAGCAGTCCATTTTCTCTGAACTTTAACTGTTCAAAGTTTTTGTTCTGCTAGTTTCCAGAAAAAAAAAATCACATAGGTCATATTCAGAAAGCTTGGAAAGTTCACTGTTGTTCAACCCCTGGTCTCCACACAAATAAAACAAGATAAAGCTTCTGTGAAACACTGCAGCCTCATGGGAACTAGCATATCAAATCTCTCCATCTTCAAAACAAGATAACATAGCATTTGGAGTGAGATCACTGCGCCACAACTCCAGTATGCATATGATTTCCTCAGTGTGTTCAGAGGAGATCAGAGTGTGAGGGTTTAGTAACAGCTCTAATTTAAAATACTTACTAATCAGTAAATTTTAACAAATACTATACTGTTTCCTACTGTACAATCTCTGCTATAATTTTGCTATATTATATATATATATAATCCTATCATACAGGATTAGGGAGGAAGCGCACTAAATAGCAAAACAGAAGACCATCAGCATTTTTTCCAACTGTCTCTCATACTCAAATTTCACAGTGGAATTATAGCTGTGGGATTTGAGTAAGAAGGTGGATTTAAGAGATGGATAGGCAAAAAAAAAAAAAAAAACACTAGAGAACAGATCTTTTGATTTAATTAATATTATTTAAAAGGAAGACTTTTATCCCAACACAGCTCAGTCAACTTGAAGGAGCAATTCTGGGATCTGAGAAAAGAAAGAAATTAGCATATTTAAGCACTTTATTTTTCTGGACCCGAACATATTTTCCTTCATATCCAAATGTTTTTAACTCTTTCCAAGTATGAACGCTTCTTTCTCCTTCCGGCACATTGCCAGAATTCATCATTTTCTTGATCCTGCCTCTTTCTTTCTTCCTTAATAATTTTAAATGTTTCTTCTTCCTGATGGAACTCAATTATCTGAAATAAATCATTACAAAGAATATGTTTTGTTTTGTTTTGTTTTGTTTTGTTTTGTTTTGTTTTGTTTTGTTTTGTTTTCCAGGAGGACTAAGGAGGGCACTCAACAGAGCATAAGAGTAGCTGTGGAACCCATAGGTATAGTGATAGTTTCTCCATATTCAACCTCCTTGCCTTACTGCCTGTTCAAGTCTCCAGCCAAAAAAGAATTAGCAACTTACAAATTCAGTTTTTCTACATGGAAATGAAGAGAGTCAGATATCTTCTTGCCTGTCTACTGAGTTGAGTGCATACTGCTATACTGTTTTGCCTCCCATGACTGACAATGATCAGATGGTGAGATTTACTTAAGTCTTGGGGAACAAGAATGATGATTAATAACAGAGTATAATTAGCACAGATATAACCATAGAACCATAGAATATCCTGAGTTGGAAAGGATTCACAAGGACCATCATGCTCAACTCCTGGTTCCACACAGGACCACCCAAAATTCAAATCTGAAGTCTGAGAGCATTGCTCAAATTCTCCTTGAACTCTGGCATCATAGGCCCATGCTCACTTCCCTGGGCAGCCTGTTTCATGTCCACCACTTTCTGGTGAACTTCCCCTAACCCCTACTTGACCCTCCCCACACATAGCTCCATGCTATTCCCTCAGGCCCTGTCACTGTCCTCCAGTTTTTCTTTGCATATTTCTTCCACTGACTTATTTTAAGTCCACTTTCTTAAACACCTTTTAGCTTTCTCCTTCCTGATTCTGAGAAAATAATTGGTCATTTCCCTGTCTTAGCCTTTTTGTTTGTTTGTTTGTTTGTTTTGCTGTAATGTATTATAAAAGCACAGGGGGAAAAAAATTGGTAATAGCTTTCAAGCAAACATGGATGTGCATACAAATACTCAGTTGCAGACAACTTTAAGCATAGAGCTCTGCAGATGTTCCTGTGTCACACGTATCTCAGATTGCCCACAGACATTAGCCCACAGTTACCACATTATTCTTTGAAAGAAATTTTGGCCCCATATTTTCTGCTTTCACATTCGGATCTCCTAATTTACTTCTCTGCTAAACTCATTTTCTCTCCTCCTACTTAAGATACACGTCACACTGATGTTTCAAAAACACTGATGACAGAAATATGTTGCATGAAAAGAATCTTTGAAAACAAAACAAAATTTTAAATGGAAATTTTAATGAGCAGCTAATGGAATTTGATTTCTGTACTTCAGTTCCTTACTGTCATTGAACAGTTCAAGTCTTTCAATAGTTATACAGTGATTGTAGCTTTAAATTTTTACTGGTTCTGTTCTTTTTTGGAGGAAGAGAAAGAGAGAAAGAGAAAGGAAGAGGGAGGATTAAAAATGTGCCAATGTGCTTGTTTATGTGAACTTCAAACACCTAAGGGTTGCCCCCTACTTTAAACGCATTGCCACTCAGACTTCATGGTCCTATCTTTCCCTCAAATATAAAGAACTCTGTCAGTGATAGATCAGAAAATTTCTATGTAAAGGATCATTAAAAAGAAAATACCTGTGGATTCTTTTTGCATACACATTATTAAAACATAAATATGGATTAATTACAAAATATTTTAATGGTGTGTATATCACCCAGTATGATTATAAATCCAAAGGAATTCAAATCTGAAATGCATGCTTACTTCTAGTTGCTTTCCAGTACTGGTGATTTGTTAGTTACTCAACTCTGCAATTAACTGTACAAATCCACATCAAAATGTTTAGAGCCTGAAATAATTACCTGAACATGACTCAATGAAATTAGAACAAGCATTGTCTCTCCTACATTTAGTACATTTGCCAGAAAATAAAGTAGTAAATTAAGAAAACATCAAAATGAAAGGAATTAAAATGAAAGCTATGAGAAGAAGGATAAATATATTTAATGATGTTATGTACTTTCTTCTTTATAGTTGCCTTCTTAGTCCTCCCAAAAATACTGGTATGAAGCAACTTTAACAAACAAATTTGAAAAAAATAGTACTGTTCAACTCAACTAGAAAACTTCTCCATGGTACTTTGAATTATCTAAATTGTTGGTAAAATATATGTTTCTAGGAGACTGGGCAGGGGAGTTTTGATTTAAAAAAATATTTAAGATTTGGTTCCATCATCTCTTTTTTCCTCATTATTCAGACTTCAAAACTGTCCTGGGCATTAATTACAAAAAGAAATGCACGTTTAAATGTGTGTTCATAGTATTTACGTATTTTTTCTAGATTTTGATGCAAAGTGGGTCTGCAGATCTTAAAAACAGAGCTATATCAACATCTGACTGAGGTCAGTATTGTTACTGTTTCAAATTATGATATCATTTCAGAAGCATACTATACAGCTTATTTTTTCTTGAGGTTCCTGTCATGGAATAAAATTTTTTAGTTTTCTAATGGTAAACTTCCCAGAGACTTTTACCATCAAAGTAGGTTTAAAGGTTCAAAGCAACGTTCTCAAAGATCTTGATTTCCCAGTTCAATTTGAGAACTGAACTTCTGTATTATTATGGAGAATTCTATTAAATATATTTTCTACCCTTGGAATAAAATTGTCTTCATTATACCAACAGCATTTACATAACAAACACTATCTTTATTGAATCTAAAAGTCACTGCATTTCAGGGATTATTGTATAATTACAGATATTAATATATTATAATATATTGCCATTATATTGTGCTTGACTTAAGGATTCCCAAGAATTCACAAGAAAAACAAGCTTATAGTAGAAAAGAGTGTTTATTATTGTTGACACATCTACTGAAATCAGATTCTCACTCAAGAGTCTCTTCATTTTGCTTGCTTTCTCTTTTTTTCTTATACACACAAACATTTTGATTACCATCACTCCAGCTTTTTCTGTATTTATCCTTATTCATCGAATGTCATCCCAATTTTCTTCTCATTCCAGCTGGTTTCTTCCTCTCTGTATTTGTACTTAGGTCTAGGAGCAAGACTGCTCACCAAATCTCTGTTTTCTCATATTGCATCAAAACTCGTTGTTTGGTTGCACAGAAGGGTAGGACCATTAGAAATAAGGTTCTGCCTGAGGATCATTTTATTTTCTTTTGCTTTGGACACTTAATTAGGATTTGATGCAGTGAACTTGTGCCAGTGGAGCTGTCTGTGGGATAAACATGAAAAGAAACCTGAGGGAAAATGAAAAACATAATAATTCTCATTTAATATACTGTGCTATGGTGATTGTAGAGAGAATCATTTCAAACAGAACAGAACATCCATTTATGTTTTAATACGGCATAATATTTTGATATATTAGTTCAACAAAAGATATCAATCATTAAGCATAAATACTGATGTAAATACATATTTTGAATTTCCTTTTTGTTATTTTGTTTTTGTTTATTTTTGCTGAAGAATTAATTTTGTAAAGTGTAAGAGAATGTTTTTAAAAAATCCCATTAAAAAAACAAACAAACATGAAGAACTAGCTTATTCTCTGCTTCTTGAATGTATAATTTTAGAATATATATTGTAGATAGCAGCCCATGCAATAACACAAAAACTCATCATTCATTAAACCTAGAAAGATAAATTTTAGAAACCCTGCTCCATCAAGTAAAGATTTATAGCCTCTGTTCTTCTTTATCATTACTACAGTTTTCTTAAAATATTATTATCCTTTTAGCTCTTTAATCATAAGCTCTATTTACTGGATAGCATCTCATAAATTATTTCAGATAATTTTAATATAAACTAAGCTGAAGGCCATTTCTGTTCTGCTAGTGAAGTCCTCTCACTTTTATATAACTTCCATTTCCTATTCTTACAGACTGTCCCATCATGCTTACATAAGCAAATATCTCATACTCATCCAAAAAGTAAAAGTCTGCAATTTGAACCCAATACAAATTCTGTGACATTTGCTGATAATTGTACTTGCCATGATGATTTTTAGTCATTGTCCCAGTTTATACCACAGAGATCAAGCAGTTAAATAAAATGTAAACATATTCAGAATGAATATTAACTGACTTTCTATTTATTTCATGTTTATTGGACTTTTTTTGAAGTACAGGTAAGATTAAAGTCATATTATTATAAACATGCAAAAAAAATTTCAGCCCTGTGATGACTAACCGGGGGAATACATCTCGCTAATAATATATAACCTAGTAACATGGAAGAAGGCATAATATCCAGTTCTCTTTTCCAGAAGATGTTATCTGTTTGGCTTCTGCTCAAAATATTTTACTAACCTAAAGTTCTACCTTTCAACATATTTCTAAACATACACTGTTCAGTTCTCTAAAGAAAACTCATATCAGTTTAATTGTCTTTGATGTTCTTTTGGCAGTCTGAATTCTATCCCACCTTTCTAATCCGAAACTTCTAGTAATACATGCAACTGCATAGTTGCACTTTGGATTTTCTCAAGTACTGAGAGCCTATTGCAGTACTAATGAGCTCATAAGTCTGTCAAATAATGCCTTCTAGAAAGGGTAGAGAATATGCTTTAATTCCTCTTTAAAATTCTTTAGATGTTCACAGATTATTAATTTAATATTGCATTTTTTATTAGCATAGATAGCATAGGATGTACAGTGTGTAAAGTCTTACTCCAAATTTTAGCCATGCTCTACAATGAGGATGTTGGGTTACACTCAGAAACCCTTCAAGGGATTCCAGAACACTTTCCCAGAGAAGTTTCTGCCAGTATAAGTATCAGTCTTGTCAAAGAGTGTATCATTCTCATCAAAGAATGTATGTTTTCCAAGAATCCAGATATTTCGGCCAATGTGGAGCTGTGAGGCAAGGAGTTTGGATTTTATTTCATCAGTCCATCCATAGAAGCTTTCACAGCCTGGTATTATCAATTCTGCTAGCCAAAGTGCTTTCAGCACAGTCAGGTGGACTGCTTCCAAGTTGTTCTCGGAGAGCAAAGCAAGGTAGAATTTATTTTTCTATTCTCATGCATCTCTAGGAAATGAAAA
The DNA here is from genome assembly GCF_038088225.1 of Cyrtonyx montezumae. Taxonomy (NCBI): domain Eukaryota; kingdom Metazoa; phylum Chordata; class Aves; order Galliformes; family Odontophoridae; genus Cyrtonyx; species Cyrtonyx montezumae. The sequence continues at coordinate 7,686,132 of NW_027072041.1, forward strand.
ATTTCTATCTCAGAACTTGGGCTTCAAAATTTGCCATTTGGATACAAGAAAATCATGTAGTTAGCTGAAATGTCCATTCATATTTAGTAGGCAAAGAATTTAGAATATCAGTTAATAATATGAATTGAACATTAAATAAATTCCAAATTAAAAACAACTGATATTTTTTATGTTTGTTGGCTGTGGTGAAGCAACTTACAGGTTCATATCTGTATAGGCCATATAAGATTCTCCTATTTTTCCAGAAAATATTTTTAGTTTGTGTAAGGAATATTCATAAGAATCCCTATGGAATCATTGGGTGATTGCTCAAGAGCTAACAGAAGAACTTTGGCAAAACAAGTCTGAGCATTATACTAACTTGAAGAATATCCTGACCCTGAGATAGATTTGCAGGTTCCTCCAGAAGGACACAGCACTATCTTGATATCTCCAAATGACATGTACAGAAAGCTCTAAGCTATGCAGTAATTTAAACTAAAGACTTGCATGGCAATAAGTGTCCTCACTCCTTACGGTAGAAGTAGGTGCCAATTACATGAACTCTTGACTGAAGGGAACAAGGTGTCATGACTTTTATCCTCAGGTGATAGAATCTTCTTTGAGACAGACATTTACACACCTTTGGAGGAAATGAGGTGGAGGTGGCAGCAGTGGTTCTTGGTTCTCTAAACCACTTCATTTAATGATCAAAAACAAAAACCAAAACATCTTCAGATTTCTCATCATCTGACTTGAGATTTCACAAAATATTTGAATCATTAAGATTGGAAGGAATCTACGGAGGTCATCTGGTCCAACTCAGTCGTTCAAGCAAGAAATCTAGAGGGTCATCTAGGACCATGTGCAGATAGCTTATCAGGTTCTCCAAGGAGGGAAACTCCATAACCTCTCACTGCAATCTGTTCTAGTGCTCTATCACTTGTACAGTAAGAAGTACTTCCTAATGCACGAACAGAACTTCTTGTATTCCTGCTTCATAGAAGGATATAATGGCTTGGGTTGGAAATGATCTTAAAGATCATCTAGTTTAATCCCCCCCTGCTGTGGGTAATATTGTCAGGACCCCATCCAACCTGTCCTTGAACACCTCTAGGGATGGAGGGCATTCAAATGCAACCTATTTTAATGCTTCACCACCCACCCTCCAAATGAAAAAATTTCCTCCTTATACCAAATTTCAATCTCTCTTTTTAAAAGCATTACATCTTGTCCTATCACTACCAGGCTGTATAAAATTCACTCTAGTTATTCTTCATCTTTTTTATAAATTTGCTCCAGCTAATGAAAGGAAACAATGAAGTCTCCCAGGAGCCTTCTCTTCTCCAGTCTGAACAAGCCCAGCTCTCTCGGCTTTTCTTTGCGGAGAAGTGTTCTGATCATCTTCGTAGCACTCCAATAGATGCAACAGCTCCAAATCTTTCCTGTATTAGGGAATGAAGACCTTGATAAAGTACTCAAGATGGGGCTCAAGAAGGCAGAGCAGAGAAGGACCCTCAGTCTGCTGGCCACCCCTTTTGATGCAGCCCAGGATACAGTTGCCTTTTAGGACTGCAAATGAACACTGCAGACTTGTGTACAGCTTTTTGTCCACCAGAACTCAAGTCCTTCTCAGCAGAGGCAGTCAGTGTGGTCTTTTTCCCACTGTACTTAGTCTGGGATTACCCTGACACAAGTGCAATCCCTTGCTGAACCTCATAAGGTTGATATTGGCCCATTTCTCAAGCTTGCTTATGTCCCTTTATCAGCTTTATATTGTCTTCAAGCTTGCTGAGGGTGCACTGAATCCCATATGCCACTGATAAAAATTTTAAATAGCACCAGTCCCAAAATGGGCCCCTTATGTTGTCCCTACAGGATTCATTCCTATTACTCTTTGCATTCCTTGACAAGTTCAGTTCCTGTATTTTGGCTTTTCTGATTCCTTATCTACATATCTGAGTGTTATCCCTCTTCTATCCCCAGGCCATATGCGTTTGCTTTGACTGCCTGCACAATTTCTTCTCATTCCTCAGTTTGACCAATAGGTCCTTGTTCAGTTGTGCTAGTCTCATGACCCCTCTGCTTGATTTCATGCGCTGGAGGACAGAGAACTCTTGTGCTCTGAGGAAGGTCCTTAAAGAGTTGTCAGCTCTGCCTAGTACTTCTGTCCCTGAGGATAGTTTCCTGGGGAATCTATTCCACTAATTGTTTAAACAGCTGGAATTTCACATTTCTAAAATTCAGGATCCTCACTTTGTTCTTCACCAAGCTCATTTTCACCAAAATCACAAATAAGATGTGTGCCCAGACTGCCAGCAGTCTTAACCCTTTCAATAATCTCTTCTACAGTGGTGAGAACCAGGTTCAGTAATACTTCACTTCTGGCTGATTTTTACTAATACTTGGACTATGAAGTTTTCTCTTACACACTCCAGGAGTCTTCCTAATCCTTTGCAACTCATCATTTTGTTTTACCAACAGACATTGCTTCCAGCAATGTCCTGTCCCTGAGTGCCACTGAAAAAAGCCAGACTTCATTCACTTCCTCCCAGATTTCTATACCACTCCTGAACCTTCTCTTCACAAGGCTTCACTTTCACCTCCTTCTCAGAGGAGAGTTGTTTCTGTCCATGAATCATGGAGTCCTCCTTTGGATTCTTCCTGATATAACCATGTCTCTTGTACTGGGCAGACAAGAATTAGACATGGTATTCCATGTATATCCTCATCAATTCTGAGTAGAGAGGAAGGAGGGATAACCTACTTTGACATGGCAGTGATAACTGCCTGAAGCAGCTAAGTCTTCTTAGCAGCAAAGGCACATGGCTGAGCCAACATTGTACATACAACAGATAAACACATGCTCTGTAAAAACTCCTTGAATCAGGCCTTACACTACCCAAGAATTCCCTTTATAAGTGGACAAGAATGAAGATCACCAATGAAACTAAATGACATTTTAAGTGTTGTTTTTTTTTTTTTATTTCACATCCTTCAGCTGCCAAATTGCTGAAAATGAGATAGATGAGGATCAATATAATTCCTGAATGATGGATTCAGTACTCAAGTGTCACTTCTAAAGGTTACAGTTGAAATAATTTTCAATATAACTTACAAAATCTTGATATTAAAATTACAGCTCAGACATACAAGAAACTTGTAAGAAATAGGAGAAGACAACCGTCAGTGTATTAAAATTATCATGCAAAGTTAAACTAAAATTTTTAATAGATATGATGTAGTTATGCTGATTTAGCTCAATCGGGATTGTACCCACACAAATCCACAATAGTGATCTGGTTTTCTCTGCCACATCCTTCAGATTTGTTTTGGAATGTATAAATACATGTATAAATCAACCATATTTTGGCTAAGAATTGACTCAGAACTGTTTTCCAGAATCGTAATCTTCCAAGCCATCATTTACAAAGAGCATGTTTAAAGAACACAGAACCTGTGTGAAATGTCTCAGAAAACAGCCTTGGCTCTTGTCGCTTTTCTTTCATTCATAGGATCATTTGCTGAAAATACTGGTGATTATATACAGATTCTTTTCTAAAAATTTAATCTTATGTTTTATTGATGCAGTAACTCCAGACTGAAGTTAAAAAGGGAGCCTAGATGAGCTCTGATAAAATAAAGACTGAATATCCCTTCTTGATGAGAAAAAGAAAAAAAGTTAATATTTTGCATTTATTGGATTTAGTTTCATAGATTTGCAATAACAGAAGGCCATCTGCCCTTTGCAAAATTATTCTAATTCACATCTCTGTGTTAAATTATTCTAATTGAGACCTCTATGCTCAATTAGAGATTGAATGTACTCTATTCTACTCCAGTTACTGAGCAAATTGGGTTAACGCAGCTCTCCTTTCTGAATCTACTGATGTGTTGGCTTTTTTTGGTTTTTTTTTTTGCTTGTTAGTTTGTTTTTTAAAATAATCTTGACCACTTTTGCCCTATCAGATATGGATTGGGCAGTATTATTTTCAACCTATCAAAGTGCATAAAGCTCTGATATATTGCAACAATAAAGGCTTCAAGCATTACAATCAATACTTAATGGAATAACGTAAAAACAGCTTATGTATGATTTCAGAAATGAGTTCTCTTGCAAAGAGCAAAAGATTGATGCATAGCAGCAGAAGTGCATCTTTTTTTCTCTTCCACTTCCCCACACCATCTTGACAGTCAGAGCTATAAGAAAGGCACAATAATGTGTTAAAGTTGCTTTGCTTGTATTGTTATTACTGTATTTTTTTCCAGGCTGGTTTAAAAGGATCCAGAGAGACACTGTGTCTCCCAGGGCTCTGTAAAAACCAAGTTAATGGTATTCTCAGTCTTCAGACACATTTACACATCCTCCATCTGCTTGGGAAGAAAAAGGCAGATTTCAATAACAAAAATTGTACAGATCTGCCTTCAGGCAACAGAAAATGCATGTGGTAAGGGAACAGACATGGAAAGCACAGGAGTGTTTAGGTCTTAGCACTTATTGACTAGAGACTGTAAAGGAGACATGAAGGATGTGTGAAAAATCCTAAATAAAAACCTAGAATAACATATAATGTGGTTAAGAAAATGTTCTTGAAAGGAATGCAACTGTCACTAAAGAAAATGGTAAAAGGAGGTGGAATGGAAGGAACAAATTACAAGAATGAAGATAAGCAGCATTTTTTTTATCTGGAGTTTAGTTCAGGAAGCATACTGTACTCTGAATTTCAATCACTTGGGTATATTACATCAATTCAAAGAACACTTTAAATGCACAAAATGTACTTTCCACTCTCCTCTTTCCTGCCTTTGAGGTGTATTTCTTCATATTTCTACTTGGAATGAGGTTAGACCCATGAGTTTGGAAAGATAAAGAGAATATTCAAATTCAAGGGGAAGTGGAAGTGTCAGAAATAGCGAACAGTAATCATGCTTTTGATATTCACTCATTCACGTAACATTACTAATTATAAAAATGCTTTTCATAAATATTGCATCTGTAGTGCATAGTATTTTATTCCAAACTTGAACAAAATAAGAGAGGGAAGTAGAAAAACATTAACAAAGTCATACCTGTACTTTCCAGATGAATAATGATTTACTGGAACTATTACTTTCAGCTATGTATGTTCCAACGCCAGACTCAAAGACACTGAAAGTTTGGGTGAACTTACTCCTTTTTTTTTCATATTTCTGTTCAAACTATTAGAAGTAGTGACTCTACTTAAACTCCAGTTTCTAGCTTCTACAGGAATCATGTCAGAATAATTTCATTCACAGAATTCTGAAGAACACAGTGAAAGCTTAAGTATTTTTGTCTTCACTACTGCCTCCTGTAATTTGATAGATTTAAAGATGGTAGCCACCTAATTCCTAGAGAAAAAATTCCCTTCAACCACTATATTAATCTGTTTTTATGTCAATATTGTCTCTTACTTGACCTTTAGCTTGCTGGGAGTTCACTCACAAGTGTTTGGTCTCAAAGTGTGCAGATGGATAGCAAGCATGCCCATTTTAGGCTACACAAATCAAGAATATTCTGGTCTCACCTTTAAGACACACTTCCTTTTTCTATTTTTTATTTTTTTATTTTTATGGAAGGCTTACTAAATCCACATATCTGTTCAAGCCTTGTCTGTGGAAAAGAAGCAGCTAAATCTGTCATTCCTGTATTCCAGACAATGTGGTCAGAAATTCTGAACTGGTATATTAAAAGAGGAAAAGAAAAAATATCAGACCAGCCAGGAAATTTCTGTTCACTATTGATTCAACAACCTAAATGTTATCTGTTCATCAAAGAATACATTAAATTTTGTAACTTATTTCCTTATTTCAAAAAAAAAAACCCTGTTTGAGTTTGATTTGAGATGACTGTTACTGTTCAGTAATGTTACTGTTCAGTAATGTTACTGTTCAGTTAATGAATCATAGAATCAAAGAATCATAGGGGTTGGAAGGGACCTCTAGAGATTGAGTCCAACCCCCCTGCCAGAGCAGGTTCCCTACACCAGGTCGCACAGGTAGGCATCCAGGTGGGTCTTGAATATCTCCAGAGAAGGAGACTCCACAACCCCCCTGTGCAGCCTGTGCCAGTGGTCCGTCACCCTCACCGTAAAGAAGTTCTTGTGCACATTCGTGCAGAACCTCCTGTGCTGCAGTTTCTGTCCGTTCCCCCTTGTCCTGTCTCCACACACTGCTGAAAAGAGTCTGGCCTCGCCCCTTTGTCCCCCACACCTCAGATGTTTATAAACCTGGATCAGGTCCCCTCTCAGTCTTCTTTTCTCAAAGCTAAAGAGACCCACTTCACATAGCCTTTCTTCATAGGAGAGATCCTCCAGGCCCTTCACCATCTTTGTGGCCCTGCGCTGGACTTTTTCCAAGAGATCCCTGTCTTTTTTGTACTGGGGAGCCCAGAACTGGACACAGTACTCCAGATGAGGCCTCACCAGGGCAGAGTAGAGGGGGAGAATCTCCTCCCTTGACCTGCTGGCCACGCTCTTTTTAATGCATCCCAGAATGCCATTGGCCCTCCTGGCCATGAGAGCACACTGCTGGCTCATGGTCAACCTGTCATCCACCAGGACACCCAGGTCCCTCTCTACAGAGCTCCTCTCCAGCAGCTCATCCCCCAGCCTGTACTAACGCATGAAATTATTCCTCCCTAGGTGCAAGACACTACACTTGCTTTTGTTAAATTTCATCCGGTTTCTGACTGCCCAGCTCTCCAGCCTGTCCAGGTCTTGCTGAATGGCAGCACAGCCTTCAGGCGTGTCAACCAAATCTCTCAACTTCATATCATTATCAAACTTGCTGAGGGTGGCCACTATCCCCTCATCAAGGTCATTGATGAAGATGTTGAACAAGACTGGACCCAGCATGGACCGCTGGGGGACACCACTGGTTGCAGGCCTCCAACAGGACTCTGCACCACCAACGACAAGCCTCTGCGCTCTGCCAGTCAGCCAGTTCTCAACCTACTTCACTGTCCAGTTGTCTTTCCCACACATCCTTAGCTTTGTTATAAGGATGTCATGGGGGACAGTATCAAATGCCTTGCTGAAATCAAGGTAGACTACATACACCGCCCTCCCCTCATCCACGCAGCCAATGACAGCATCATAGAAGGCCACCAGGTTGGTCAAGCATGACCTTCCCTTGGTGAGCCCATGCTGGCTACTCCTGATAACTCTCTACTCTTTCAACTGCCTAGAGACAGCATCCAGAACAAGCTGTTCCATCACCTTTCAGGGGACAGAGGTGAGGCTGACTGGCCTATAATTACCAGGATCCTCCTTCTTGCAATGAAATCTAGGAGAATTTATATGTTCATGAAAATTTTACAAGAGCTGCTCTGAAAGTAATGTCTCCAGTTTTATTATGTTGTTCCATTACTTCAGAGGCAAATGCTGGTAGCTTGGCTGCTCAGGATGTATCTTCCCACCAATATTCTATCACATTCTGTTGCAGTGCAGCAAATGGCAGTAGATTGGAAGTCTGACAAAATGGTGTCTGACATGGAAGTGCGTTATGAAACAAAGTCATACCGTTGAATTCCTCCATGCAGAGGAATGTCTTCCACTGACATTCAGTGATGTATGCAGAACAATTATGGAAATCAAGCATGGGATGTGAGCACAGTGAGGTGGTGAGTGGTGGATTTCTGCAGTGGCAACAATTACAGAGGTTCACCTTCACTGGTGCAAATTGTTAAGAGTACAGCACGTAGGCTCTTATTCATTGCTGGTGAAAAAACATAGCTAATAGTGGTGACTATCTTGAAAAGTAGTGTTTTGTAGGTAAGAATTTGCTCTAGAAGAAAGTATTATTATGCTCTTTGCAACTGTTATAGTTTCCATGGAAATAATTAGAGCAACCTACATAGCTTAGACCTCAGTAGGAATCACAAAAGGAAACAAAATGTTAGGAACTATCAGAAGGGTAGTTAAAACAAAAACAAAAACAAAACAAAACAAAAAAACAAATTAAAAAGTCCACATAACACAACTAAGTCACTATAGAAATCCATTACATATACGCTGTTTAAATGCTGCTTGGTACAGAGTCACAGAATTGTAGGGGCTGAAAGGGACCACTAGAGATCATCTACTCCAACCTCCCTGCCAAAGCAGCTCCCTAGACGAGGTTGCACAGGTAGGTGTCCAGGCAGGTCCTGAACATCCCTAGAGAAGGAGACTCCACCACCTCTCTGGGAAGCCTGTGCCAGTGTTCCATCACCCTCACTGTGAAGAAGCTCCAATGCACATTTGTGCAAAACTTCCTATGCTTCACTCTGTGGCCATTTCCCCTCATTGTATCACCACACACTGCTGAGAAAAGTCCAGCCTCATCCCTTTGCCTCCTGCTCCTCAGATATTTATAGACATGGATCTGATCAGTATTCTTTTCTGAAGGCTGAACAGAACCATGTCCCTCAGCCTTTCCTCATAAGAGAGGTGTTCCAGGCCCTTTATCATCTCTGTAGCCCTCCGTTGGACTCTTTCAAGGAGGTCCCTGTCTTTTTTTGTACTTGAGAGTCCAGAACTGGAAACAATACTCCAGGTGAGGCCACACCAGGGCAGAGCAGAGGTGGAGGATCACCTCCCTCGACCTGATGGTCATGCTCTTTTTAATGCACCCCCAAAATACCATTGGCCTTCTTGGTCACCAGGGCACACTGCTGGCTCATGGCCAACCCATTGTTTGCTAGGACACACAGGTCACTCTTCTCAGAGCTCCTCTCCAGCAGGTCATACCCCAGTCAGTACCGATGGATATGATTATTCCTCCCTAATTTCAAGACTCTACACTTGTTCTTGTCAAACCCCATCTGGTTCCTATCTGCTCAGCTGTCCAGCCTGTCCAGGTCTCGCTGAATGGCAGTACAGACTTGCAGTGTGTCAGCCATTCCTCCTAGCTTTCTATCAGCAGCAAACTTGCTGAGAGTAGACACTATCCCCTCATCTCATTCACTTATGAAGGTGCTGAACAAGATCGGACCCCGCACAGATCCCTTGGGAACATTGCAAGTTACAGGCCTTCAATTGTACTCTGAGCCACCAATCACAACCCTCTGACAATCCACCAGTTCTCAACCCACCTCACCATCCTCTCGTCTATCCCACGCTTCCTCAGCTTTGTTATAAGGATGCTGTGGAAGACAGTGTCAAGTGCCTTGCTGAAATCAAGGCCTACTACCTCTACTTCTCTCTCCCCATCCACCTAGTCAGTGACAAAATCATTGAAGGCTACAGGTTGATTGACTACTACCTCCCCTGCAGAACCCATATGCAGTCAGCATGTGTAGATTGATACTACTGGTATGAATCTTTCTATCTTAGAAATTGAACAGAAAAACTGGAAAAGTCTCAAAGAGAGAAACAAATATAATCAAAACCATTAAGCAAGCTTATACTCATCAGCTTCAATAAGATGCAAATGAGATTGATTGTGATGTAGTTGTAAAAACACAAGTGGCAGAGAGGCATTGGAAATGAAACCACTTGTAAAGAAAAAAAGGCAATATTTCTTTAAGTTTGGAAGGTTGGAATGAGATCAAGGTCTGCAGAGGATATACTGCTCTATATTACACTGGTATTTTTCCCCTTCCTTGGTATGTATAACTATGTTTGAGCAAAAGTAGGCAACAACAAAACAATCCAGAATATGTAGGGCCAAATTTGCACAAACTTTCTCTTTTACTTCCAATACTACTGGAACACAGGGCATAAGCTGCATTGTTAGCCCCTTCTTCCTCACAATATGCATGCAGCCCTGTTGGGGTTTCACAAAGATGTTCTGCCCATAGTCTCCTAGTATGCTTCAGTTGTCTGAAAGAAAAAGCACAGTTAACAGTCATAGAAAATAAATTTTAAAATATATAAATATCTGAATAAAAAAAATATCTCCAATAATTTTGACAGTTAGAATTTTCATCTGATTTTTCCTTTCTACCCAGAAAAGGTTGCAGAAGATATAATTGTATATTGTATAATTCCAGCAGTGGAACTGACACATGGTCTCCTCCAGTTGCTGACCTAATTTAACAGAGTCACCTCATAGGACAGCCTTTTAGTGACTCTGAGAACAGAGCATAAGAGATGAGGGATGAAATTCTGCCATATGCTATAGCATATGTACAATAGCATTCAGTACTTACATCACAATGAATTTATGTCAACATGAGGCTTTCCAGTTTAAACATACTATCATAAATTCCAAACTCAATTTCACCTAAACAGTCACATTTAAATGAAATAAAAACAAGAATTTCCCCAATACTAGTATTCATCATAAAATCTAATGTCAACTAAATATCTTTTTTTTTAATTTAAACATTGTTTTATTGTATAAATGACATTTTCAATGTTATGTTATTGGTACAAACTACACCTAGTAACATACCCCATATCCTTTTGCTTGGCTTTTGAACAGGACAAATGCCTAAATGATTATCATTTACAATTTGTGCCTGCAGTATTCTTCTAGCCTATAATTACGTAGCTATATTAGTGCTAAAAATGGTAGGCAAATTTATGTTCTTACTAGAAAGAATTTACAGACTTTGACTATTAAGAAACATTATATGTGCTTAAAAAAATGTTCAAGGAGTTCAGCTGACTATACAACTGCAGACATTCTTGAGTTCTTAAGTTTATGAAAAGATCTTTGTTGATCTGGGGCCTAAGGTCTCAATCCTGGACAGAGCTGCATTTTTAATTTTAGATTATTAACTTCTCTACAATACAATTGTATGTGTGTGTATGGTATGGAGTGGGAGCATAATTTAAGCTATTTTCAAGTGAAAAGGAATTACATATATTATATAGTCTTAAATGAGTTTTTAGAAGCTGTTCCTTGCAGATGAGTTTTCAGAACTCAGAACTTTCAGAACTGTCAGAAGTCACCTTGCTTGCTTTATAACAAAAGCAAAATCAGCCTAAAAGGCTAGTATTTTCAATTTTTTAAAATATTACAAATTTGATTTGTTCATTGATCAGTGTATAAAAAGAGGAGCACAGCAGCAAATAAGTCAGTGGAAACAGTTTCAGGAGTCTGGATCTTATGTAATTACTCATGACTATTAGTACCAAATGAAGTCATACTGATACCTTAGTGGGCTACCCATTATAAAGAGATTATATCCCTGTAAGTAGGTGTTAGTCAAATAGGATTTGAAATAAAGTATCTTCTAAATTAAGGGAACAGTGTTGAGGAATGAGAACAGTGAGGAGAAGTTATGGGATTGAAATTGATAGAAGGGGTGAGAGAAGTTTACTGCTTCTTTTGTTGCTGTTTTCTGTGTTTCTATGTTTTTTTGTTTGTATGTTTGTTTTTGTTTATGTTTTTTGCCATGTCCCTTTATTTCATTCCTCAGACACAGAGCCAACACGGTTATACTGATATAAATGTGATATCACCTACATAAGAAATGCAACCTCAGTTATCAATAAGAAATAAGAACATCTAACTTATAGCTATTCACATTTATTTATCCACCTATAACATATGCCTTCTTATCACCAGATTTGTGGTAGTATTCTATCTTATAATACTAAGTATATTTTTCTGTAGTTCCATGAATTAGAACTGCTGACAGTTCTATTCCTTTGTCACTACAAATGTGCAACAAAAATCATTTTGTGAATAATTCAGGAGATGCATACACATTTCAAATCCTGCTGTATACTGTATAGCAAATTGAAGACTGGTGTCATCTGTGTTGCTCTTCAAACAGAAGAAAGCAGAAACTCCACTTTCTTAATTACCAAGACTAGTGTAGCTTTAGGCTCTCTCTGTGCCTTATTTTCTCTAATTGTAGGTGATATTCTCTTTACTGATAATTAAAAAAAACACCTGATTTGATGGGGATTAGTTAACTCTTCTACAATGTTATGAATGTGCTAATTACTCTTACTAAAGGTTTAAGACAGGATAATGCAATACAATTGTCCATCAGGGTTCTTTCCTTGACATGAATGTAACGTAGTGTAAATTGCCCATATGTTATGGCATATGGTAGAATTCCAGTATCTCTTCATACACCTTATTCTTTTTCAGGGTAAACAACTGGAGCCTTTGAGGGGGGGGGGGGGGGGGGGGGGGGGAAGCTGAGATAAATAGGCCACAGGTTCTGTGACTTTATACTTTTTCTGGAGATAATTAACAAGATGTAACTACTAAAATACAAGACAAACTGTGAGTTTCCCCAACACAGTAGGGGAAAAAATTACAACAATTTAAAAGTTACATGACACATATGCAATTAAGCCAGATTAAAGGGAAGGAGGAGGGGGAGGTAGAAAGAGAGGTGAGGTGGGGAGAGGCAAGGAAAAAGCCTTAAATAGGCATAGTTCAAGAAGATTTTGGATTTTCCCTATTCCCACCCCCCACCAAACCAATAACATTAACCAAGAAGTAAGTAGTAAGATCTTTCTTTAAGTCTTTTCTTCTCAAATCCTTTCAGTAACTGGACTTAGTGGGCCAAATATTATGAAATCGAGAATAATCCATTTCAAAATCACCTCCAAAGGTTCTATAAGTTTTAAAAAAATGAGCTTCTGTGCCCAGTGGGTAAAATATTATCCACACCACTTCAAAGGAGAATCAAAAGTGCATCACCCTTGTTTACTTATGTACCTGTATACTACACCATAAAATCACAGGATATAACGAAAAATTTGGAATGATTGAAGACTGGAGAATGCTTAAGAGCAAAAGGATGTTAAATATTGATTTGTATTGGGGAATTAACTTGCTGATGCCAAAGAGTGCACACTAAAATCTTGATTGCATTTTATATAAAGAATGGCACTCAGGTTAGATGGAATAATGACTTAAATAATTTCAAGCTTTGATTATAATTTTAAATACTACAAAATAAAATTCTATAGAAACAATAAATATAACAGTTCGATCTCCTAGCCAGCTGTCTGTTATATTTTATGTATGCTTATGGCAAAAAATATCAAGTTCAAGCAAAGTTACAAAGTCGAATTCTCTGACAAGATATGGAATATGTGGAGAACAGAAATGTAAGCGTGGACAAAGGGTTTTCTACTCCCCTGCTCATTTTTTCTTTTCTTACCAGCTCAAGTAAGCTTTTCATTTTAAGGTTAGCATACTTATACAGCAGCTGATATATTTCCATCAGGCTGCAGGTTTTTCAGAGATATTTAATTAATTATTCAATTAATTAATGTGGAAATAGCATCATATATATGATACTTCTTCATTTTGAATTGCATTGTTGCTTCATCCATGCACTAGTGAATTTTGCGACATAACTCCAGTTTATCAAGCCTGATTCCTGGATGGAATAAGACAGATATGTACAAAAGCACTCAAGTTAACAAGAGAATCTACTAGAAGTTTCAAAAAAATAAAATAATTCAATTAACCTAAGTAATCTTAAGCATAATTACAGATCCAGTCTTTCAAGCAGTATAGGGTGGTGGCATAGCTCTCTATATCAAAGAGTGTTTTGATGTTGAAGAGCTTGAGGTTGGAAATGACAAAGTAGAGTCTCTATGGATAAGGATCAGGGGGATGGCCTGTAGGGGTGACATCATGGTGGGGGTCTGTTATAGACCACCTAGTCAGGATGAAGAGACAGATGAGGTGTTCTATAAGTAACTGGTAGATGTTGCACAATGGCCAGCACTTGTTCTCACGGGGGACTTCAACTTCCCTGATACATGCTGGAAATACAATACTGCACAGAGGAAGCAGTCCATGAGATTTCTAGAATGTGTGGATGATTGCTTCCTGACACAGCTGGTGCAAGAGCCTACCAGGGGAGATGCCTTGCTAGACCTGCTCTTCACTAACAGGGAAGGACTAGTAGGAGATGTGAAGTTTGGGGATTGTCTTGGCCAGAGTGACCATGAAATGGTGGAGTTCACTATTCTGGGTGACGTCAAGAGGGTGACTAGCAAAACTACTACCTTGGACTTCCGGAGGGCAGACTTTGACCTGTTCAGGATGCTTGGGACTTGCTCCTGAGGGGTAAAGGGGTCCAGGAAGCCTGGATGCTCCTCAAGATGGAAAACTTAAAGGCACAGGAACAGGCTGTCCCTGAGTCCCGTAGGTCGAGCTGGAGGAGAAAATAAACAGTGTGGATGAACCGGGAACTTTAGTTGAGACTCCGAGAGAAAAGAAGAGTGCATGCCCTCTGGAAAATGGGACAGGCTACTTAGGGAGACTACAGAGAACTTGCCAAGATTTGCAGGCAGAAAGTTAGAAATGCAAAAGCCCAGCTTGAACTTAGACTGGCTACTGCTGTAAAGGAGAACAGGAAACCCTTTTACAAATATATTAACAGCAAGAGAAAAACTAAGGAGAATTTCTCTCCTTTACTTGATGAGGCAGGGAATGTAACCACAGAGGATAAGGAAAAGGCTGAGGTTCTCAATGCCTTCTTCACATCTGTCTTTAATAGACTGAGCAGTTATCCACAGGGTACTTGCCCTGACCTGGAAGTCCGGGACGGAGTGCATAATGCACCCCCTGTGATCCAAGCAGAGACAGTCAGAGACCTGCTCCTCCATCTGAACTGCCACAGGTCCATGGGACCAGATGGGATCCACCCAAGGGTGCTGAGGGAGCTGGCAGAGGTGATTGCCAAGCCGCTTTCTACCATCTATCAGCATTCCTGATTATCTGGAGAGGTCCCACAAGATTGGAGGCTTGCCGATGTGACTCCCATCTATAAGAAAGGCCGTAAGGAAGACTCAGGGAACTACAGGCCTGTCAGCCTGACCTCGGTATCAGGGAAAGTTATGGAGCAGATGATCTTGAGGGAGATCACATGGCACTCAAGATCACACTTGTCCATGGCAATTAGGGGATCAGACCCAGCCAGCACGGGTTCACAAAGGGCAGGTTGTGCTTGTCCAACTTCATCTCCTTCTAGGACTGGGTGACCAGACTGGTAGATGAGGGAAAGGCTGTTGATGTAGTCTACCTGGACTTCAGCAAGGCCTTTGACACAGTCTCCCACAGTATTCTCCTGGGGAAACTGGCAGCCCGTGGTGTGGACAGGTTCTTCTTCTCTGGGTGAAGAACTGGCTGGAGGGCCGTGCCCAGCGGGTAGTGGTTAATGGAGTTAAGTGCAGCTGGCATCCTGTTATGAGTGGTGTCCCCCAAGGGTTGGTACTGGGTCCTATCTTGTTTAATATCTTTATTGATGACCTAGACGAGGGAATTGAGTGTACCCTCAGTAAGTTTGTAGATGACACCAAGTTGGGAGGATGTGTCAATCTGCCTGAGGGTAGGAAGGCCCTTCAGAGGGATCTGGATAGGCTGAATAGCTGGGCTGAGCTCAATGGGATGAGGTTCAATAACGCCAAGTGCTGGGTCCTGCACTTTGGCCACAATAACCCCATGCAATACTATAGGCTTGGGGCAGAATGGTTTGAAGAATGTAGAGAGGAAAAGGACCTAGGGCTGTTGGTTGATGCTTGGCTTAACATGAGCTGGCAGTGTGCCCAGGTGGCCAAGAAGGCCAACGGCATCCTGGCCTATATTAGAAATAGTGTAGCCAGCAGGAGCAGGGAGGTGATCATCCCCCTGTACTCAGCTCTGGTATGGCCGCACCTCGAGTACTGTGTTCAGTTTTGGGCTCCCCACTACAAGAAGGACATTGAGGCCCTGGAGCGTGTTCAGAGAAGGGCAACAAAACTGGTGAGAGGTCTGGAGCACAAGTCTTATGAGGAGCGGCTGAGGGAGCTGGGATTGTTTAGTCTGGAGAAGAGGAGGCTCAGAGGAGACCTTATTGCACTCTACCACTTCCTGAAGGGGAACTGTGGTGAGGAGGGGGTGGGCCTCTTCTCCCTGATAAATAATGACAGGACCAGAGGGAATGGCCACAAGTTGCGCCAGGGAAGATTTAGATTAGACCTGAGGAAACATTTTTTTCTCTGAAAGAGTGGTCAGGCACTGGAATGGCCTGCCTAGGGAGGTGGTTGAGGCACCATCCCTAGCGCTGTTCAAGAAGCGTTTAGATGGGGTGCTAAGGGATTTGATTTAGTAGTTTAGTGGGTAGGGATGGTGATAGGAGGATGGTTGGACTAGATGATTTTGTAGGTCCTTTCCAACCTAATGTACCTATGAACCTATAAGCCAGGTGAGATCATTTTGACAATGCACTTATTTTCAGTAATGATTTTTTCAAGACCAATAATTCATTAATTAACTGTAGTATTTCTTACAGATGGTTGTTCTGTCTTAGTTTCAAATAGGAAGGATTCCACTTTAAGAATGCTACACTGTTATTCTGAAGTCCATTATACTTATTAAAAATTCACATCTCAGTTTCGGTATACCCCTCCTTCGCTATTGCTTTGGAGCAGTATAGGAGGGGCTATTTTACCATTTACCTTTCTCCTCATGAGTAGTTAGAAACTGCATTAAATTATCTCATAAATTTTATTCAGATGAATTAAAACATAAACCTTTATAAATTCTATTTATTTAATAACTGTGAATTATTTTTTTTCTCTTCCCTCGAATCCCTCTTCTGACTCTGTGATCAGTCACTTACAATTTTTCCATATCAGTTTCTGAGTTTGATAAAGTAGATTAGGAAAAAACATAACAAAATCAATACTTTTTTCAGCCTATTAAAAATACAGTACCAACCACTAAAATGTATCACAGTACTTTATATTCTTGTAGAAGACAGGTTTACAACACCTGGACACGTGTTGCCTCCTTTTGCTGTAGATTATACATCCTTTTATCATTATAGAAGAAGTGTAACCAGTATGTCAATTTTAACCAATATTCTAAGGTGTGCCAAGAATGCCTCATTCTCATTTTTCTTCACATTATTCTGGGACTACATATTAAAGGTATTTATTATTATATTTTTTAAAGAGCTGTTTTATAACTTAGTTAACATCTTCCAAAAACACTGTGGGAGGCTGTCAGATTCACAAAATCTGATGTTCTGAGATATTTTCACAAACGTGGCTAGAAGTTCAACAAGTTCTGCTTGAGGCCTGTGGGTAAAATATGAAGCATTTTGTAAATTCTTCTCTGATATAAAATATAGTAAGATTTTCTTAAACTGTCACTGAAAATAATTATCCTGATCCTAAGGGTAGGTTAATCAGAGCTCATCTCCAGGTATGAAAAAGAAGCCCACAAACCAGGTATTTACTGAGTTTGAAGACCTATGGTAATGTAAACAATACCAATACATAAACATTTCCAACAGTGGTTTGTTTTGAGTGACAGAGACTGTCAGAAAAAAAAATTAAAAAAACCAAACAGCTCAATCATAGCTTAAATCTTCAGGAGTCAGACTTGGGAAGCATACAAGTATAATAATAATAATAAAGATAACAGTAATAATAATAAGGTATACTATATGGCTAGGTATGCGTGTAGTTTACCAAACTTAGTTTGGTAAATGCTTAGTTTGGGTTGGTAAGCATATTGGGATTAAACCAACCAGAAACTTTTGAAGCAAATTTAAATATTCCTCAAATTCAAATATTTTATTTGTTCAGTTTTCATTTCAGCTCTCCAAACGAACTATTCCTGAAGCACGTGTAACATGCTGTTTCTCATTAGAATCAAGAGCTCTGATAGATAAGCATTTTTTTATCTGCATAGTTAAGCCAATAATCTTGATAGAAACTTTACTTGTAGATTTCTGTGTCACTACAGACAAGCAGAAAAAAATGCAGACAAAACTAAAACTAGCTGCTCTCAGTATGTTTCAAAATTGACCTCTCAGTATTCAGTGTGTAAGACTCAGCTGAGCTCGTCTAGATACTAGTGGAGAGTAATTTGAAGTGAACTACTTTCCACAGAAAATACAAGTCAAAATGGCAACTTTAATGCATATACACATGGAGACTACTCTTTCCAGCTTGCACACTGAGTGTAATTTTGATGCATAGCTGACTTAAAGCCCAGTTTTATGGAGCTAGGCAAGCAGAGTAGCGAATCCACAGTTTTTTGAGCAAGCAATTTTGTCCTGCATCTACAGAGCAAACTCATCTTGATAGTGCCTATGTATCCCAGTATACAAGTATGCCTTTCAGACAGAACAGCACCAATTTCATTAACAATTAGCAAGGAAAATCACTGGTTCTATCACATCTATGTTCCTGTTAATTAATAACTTAAAGACTGCATTAAAAAGAATGTAGAGAAATTCAAATATTCTGTTGGCACCAGGAAAAAATATATCTCATAAAAAGCAGTGCGGGCAAAAAAATAATAATAAAGAATAATATGATTGCATTCTAGATATGACTAGTATGACAGCCATAGAGAAGACATCACCTGATTTTACTTCTTCTAATAGCAGTAGAGTTCCTTTTAGACCCCATTTTAATGAATTTTACTTTAAGCTAATTGGATAAGAAGAAGTGAAATAACATCTACTTGCTGGCTCCTTTCAGAGATTTAAGACAACTCATTTTTCTGTCTGAGATTAATGTGGACTAGGAGTTAGATATCTCTAGTTCCTTGTAGTCCTATTTCTCAGAGAGTTCTCTGAAGATAGACAGTACTTTATATCTGGACAAATGTGCTGAGATTCTCCCTATTCAGTCTGTGAGGAAAAGACTGCAGATTTGTGTATGCATGTTGCAGGGAGGTCTTTTTTCAGTAAGAAAGTAAAGACTTCAACAGTGTTATTGTATAGTGAAATATTTATTCCATTACAAACAGCTCCTTCATGTAAGAAAGATATGGCAAGCAAACAGTATGTCTTAAAGTCACCATAGGGAGTCTCTCTGTATATCTTTCTGATGTGATAAAAGCAGCAGGAAATACCCTCTCTGATTCAGTGTTTGACAGACTCATGTCTCTGTCAGTCTGAAGGCACAGAAAGCCTCTTTGGAAAATACATGATGATTCCAAGTTTCTACTTATCAATGAGCTGAAAGGTATTAGAGAAATTCAAAGATTATTAAAACAAACAGAAACCAAAAGAAGTAATAATGAGATGATACTCACTGGTCTTACTCAAAAACTTTAAAAAATAACAGGGCAACAATCACAGAGATGAATTTTGATAATATAACAACAACCCAAACCTCCTTTATTCTTATGTTCAGTCAGCATAATTGCAAGTGAGGAATCATTAAATTATCAATCTGCTTCTTCTGCATATTAATATATAGAAAGGTCAGGTTTACTCTGAAACACACAAACAGTTGGGACAGGTTTGACTGTGGATTGAGTCTGGGACTACAAAATTAATGTTAAGCATTAAGAGAAGTATTTAAGCACAGGATCAAAGGTCACTCAGGTTTCATCAGCCACACATATCAGTTTCAAGTTTCCAGAGCCTCTGTCACCCATAAAATATTTTTATGCCTGACCTATGGAAAATGTGCACAGGAGCTTATTTTTAATAAGAACTACTTTGGTGAGTAACACCAGGGCCTTCTTCTACATCATTCCCCTAGTGGAGAATCAAATCTTTTATTTATATTTCCTAACAATAATGTTTTTATGGCTCGCTATGCCCTTCAGGATTTTTGTTTTGTTTTGTGTTTAATCTCACTTGAAAATCCTTTGATAGTCATGAATCTGACCAAGAGAGAATACCAATAGGCATTCATACTTCTGTACTTCACTGCCTACAAACACAAACCATGCCCTGTAACATAACAGTTTCAATATTTTTCCTAAAATACTCTTATCTTGTCTCATCTCATCGACCTCCTCCTTACTGGATATAATGTAAAGAACAGAAAATTCATTAGTTGTCTCTAAAATGGACTGCAAAATACAAACAGCAATTTATGACCTTCAGACAGTTAGTAAAAGGCTTCCTATTTTCTTACTGTTTTTGTCACTTCAAATTTTGAATATTCCCTTTCTCTGTATTGAGTGAATCTTTTTGCCTCTTCCATTCACACTGCCAGCATGTCTGTTTTGAGCATTTATCATACTTCTAGCAGGCATTTGCTAGTTTATCATTAGCCAGAACTCTGGAAATTTTTATCAACTGTTACGGAAAAGTTAAGCTGCTCATGAGTATATATATATATATATATACACGCATACACATACACATATACAAATACATATACATATACATATATTTTAATAGATATTTATATGTATATACAAATATATAATTCAAGAAAGAAAGACTATGCTCCTTCTATAATAAGCTTTTCATTTTTCAGTTTTAAACTAGTAAGCAGCTTTTATGGCTGAGGGCTAGCTTAGTTCTTTGACGTTGGCTGGGGAGGATCCTTGGAATAGAAATATATACAATAAGCCAATAATTCTGCCTACCTTTCTGCTGCTCCTGAGGGTATCTCAGTTTTGGCAAACAGACAGGTAATGGGAATTAGAAGGAGGAGAAAAAAACAGCAGTAAAAATATAAGTCACAAAAGGAAGGAAATCCATTTGGTCCTTGGCAGCAAAGACACCGTTCAGCTAATCCATGCTGAGTGCAATCCAATACTCTTTTATATAATCCTGTTCTTGTGGAAGAAAATTAAAGTTTAATGCAATAACAGCTGACACAAATCACTTTTGTTGCCCAGAAGCAGATTAAAGAATAGTTAAAATCATACAAAAATGATTTCTTTCTGTTGTTGCTGTGCTATTTTATCCAGTGACATCTTTATTCTTTAATCTGCAGCATCAATTTTTGATCATTAAACATACATTCCCAATATAAGAGAGATTTTGAGATGGAGAGAGGGTAGAAAAAAAAAAAGGACAGCCAATAAATTATTAGGTCTTAAATGCTACATGTTAAAGCCCATTCAAAATCCATAAATTTTTCATAAGTTCATATGGGGCCTTGCCCTTAATCAATCTGTGTCAAGGGGACTTTGAAATAAGCATAAAGGTAATGGAATGTTATCAGTCATAACTGAAGCTGTACAAGTCACTCCCACTAGCAATCACTCCTGTGTACATATGCATTTGTTTGTTGGTAATACATTCGAGATCTGTCAGAAATAAGAGAAACTGAGAAACTCTGCAAGAGTGACACCAATGTAAGAGACAAATGTTGATACTGATCTCCCTCATTACTCCAGTAATGAACTACAACCCTCTCTTCACCAGCAAATTGGACTAAAATAACCAGTAAGATGAAAGCTGATCTTTGGCATATTGAGTTCCATACAATTAGTTCCTTCAGAACAGAAAAGGTTACAACTTATCTGAAATTTACTGAAACAGCTTTTCTTTTTCTCTGCCCTTGTCCATAATTCCTACATAACCTCCCTAACAAAACAGAAACTTTCTTGAGTATACTTCGTTACTGGTGGTATATCATAATGGCAGACTTATGTATAGAGAATGCACAGCTGCCATTTTTCCCACTAGAGCTACCTAAGAATCATCCAAGGTGCTTTGATTTGAGAAGCTGGTGAAATACAATATGGAAGTGGAAAGGCTGCATAATTCCTCCAGTATTGCTCTTCTTCATACTTGTTTTTGCAGCAATATCTCTGCAGGTGTATATAACCCATGTTTCAAGAATGAAATGCAGAATCATAGAATCATAGAATCATAGGGGTTGGAAGTGACCTCAAGAGATCATCAAGTCCGACCCCAAAAAAGTGGGGTTAAAACCATATCTTTGAAACATGAAAGACTTAACTATTGTTTTCATAATATATTCATTAGATTATGTAAAAGGAGAGGCCTACACATTAAAACAGCTCAAGGCCTCTTTACATTTAAAGAATTCTCCAGAAAATATGTCAGAGCAAAATACTTGCCCCAGAAATGTCACTTTGCCAGGTTCAGTTGAAAAAAAAAAAATCAAAAAACACTACAGACTGACAGCCTACAATGACACTATGGGGTAAAAGAAAATAAAACCGCCAAGCTTTTTTTGTGTCTCAGTCATAACCATGTAACTCCTAGACTGGAGGTATTTCATGTCAGTTCAGTATCTGTTCTTAGCATCAGCAAACGATCAGCCCGTGGCCAGTTGCACCAACATGGCCATAGGAAAATGGCAACTTCTTGAATTTCAGAGTGTATGCATATCAAAAACTGGGAATAGGGAGATTCACTACTATATTGGTCCTTTTTACAATCCTTTCTTTTTTATGGGGACATTGCTACTGTTGGGGCACAAAGGGAATTTATTCTAATTCCTGGTGTGTGAGAGGACGCTTATAGACTATACAGCAGGATTTATATATCGTTATGAGGAAAAGCTTCTAATAATCATGTGCTAGCAAAAGTGCCTTTAGAAAGACCAGAACATTTCAAATAGTGAGGGTGAAATTGTCTGATCTTCCCTCTTCACCCCTTTTGCATTCATGTGAAGAACACAACAGCACACTTTATTACACTACTGCACAGTGATCTACTCCAATTATATAGGATCTTCCAGCAGTAGCAAAATTCACTTATCTGGAGTGCTATTACATCTATAAAGTATTACTTTGCTGGGCTGCTTGTGTTGGCTTCCTATGCATACTGGAAATTCAAAACATAGTGCAAGAGCTGTGTGTGTGTATGTATGTGTGTTCTGAAGCTTTTTCTCCTAATCCCTTTGAATCCTGCTGAGCTTAAACTACAAATGTCATCATCACAAAAGCAGTAGTTGAATCCAGCAGGTGGGATAATAAACCATGACAATTCTAGCACAATTAATTGTACTGGAAGTTCTGGGATAGATTTCAGTATCACAGAATCACAGAATTGTAGGGTTTGGAAGGGACTTCTAGAGATCATCTACTCCAACCCCCTGCCAAAGCAACTCCCTAGATGAGGTTGCACAGGTAGGCCTAAAGGAGGGTCCTGAACGTCCCCAGAGAAGGAGACTCCACCACCTCTCTGTGCAGCTGTGCCAGTGCTTCATCACTGCACTGTGAAGAAGTTCCTACACACATTTGTGCAGAACTTCCTATCCTTCAGTACGTGGGCCATTTCACCTCGTCGTATCACCACACTGATGAGAAGAGTCCAGCCTCGTCCCTTTGATTCCCACTCCTTAGATATTTTTAGATGTGGATCAGATCTACTCTGAGTCTTCCTTTCTCAAGTCTGGATAGACCCAGGTCTCTCAGCTTTTCCTCATAAGAGAGGTGTTTCACCTCCTTTACCATCTTCATAGCTCTTCGCTGGACTCTTTCAAGAGGTCCATGTCTTTTTTGTACTGAAGTGTCCAGTATTGAGACACCAGGTGAGGCCTCACCAGAGTAGAGTAGAAGGGGAGGATCACTTCCCTCACCCTGTTGGTCATGCTTTTTCTAATGCGCCCCCTAAATACCATTGGCTTTCTTGGTCACCAGAGTACACTGCTGGCTCATGGTCAACCTGTCATCCATCAGGACACCCAGGTCACTCTCCTCAGAGCTCCTCTCCAGGTCATACCCCAATCTGTACCGATGCATGTGATTATTCCTCCCTAATTGCAAGACTCTACACTTGTTCTTGTCAAACCTCATCTGGTTCCTTTCTGCCCAACTGTCCAGCCTGTCCAGATCTCGCTGAATGGCAGCATTGCTCTCAGGCATGTCAGCCATTCCTCCCAGCTTTTTATCATCAGCAAACTTGCTGAGGGTGGACTCTACTCCCTCACTGAGGTCATTGATGAAGACGTTGAACAGGACCGGACCCAGCATCAACCCCTGAGGAACACTGTTAAGTACAGGCCTTCAACTGGAATCTGCACCGCTGATCTCAACCCTCTGAGCTCTGCCAGCCAACCAGTTCTCAACCCACCTCACTGTCCACTCATCTATTCCATACCTCTGCAACTTTGTTATAAGGTTGCTGTGGAAGACAGTGTCAAGTGCCTTGCTGAAATCAAGGTAGACTGCATCCACTGCTCTCCCCTCATCCACTCAGCCAGTGATGACACCACAGAAGGCCACTGGGTTGGTTGAGCATGACCTTCCCTGTGGTGAACCCATGCTGACTACTCCTGATAACTCTCTACTCTTTCAACTGCCTAGAGACGGCATCCAGAACAAAATGTTCCATCACCGTTCCAGGGACAGAGGTGAGGCTGACTGGCCTGTAGTTCCCCGGATCCTCCTTCTTGCCCTTTCTGAAGACTGGAGTAACATTAGCTATCCTCCAGTCTTCAGACACCTCTCCCATTCTCAGGACATCACAGTGTTATCCGTGACAATGACACAAGGGAAATCAAGAAGGGACAGGGAAGGAAAAAAAAAATAAACTGCACTGTCAGCGGACACACGGCCTACCGAGCAGAGCTGAGCGCTCCCAGGTGGGGGAACGGAGGGAGCAGATGGGTCTACAAAAAAAAAACAAACAAACAAAAAAAACAACGGTAGGATTTGAGAAGGAACGGTAACTTTACTAAATCTAACAATAGTGAACAATTGAGAGAGACAATGTTTCCAAACCAAAACTGAGAGCTTATGTTAGAGAGGAACTGCAGGGGAAGCACAGGTGCTGAATCTCTGTGGTAGCCCAGCTAGCACAGGAGAGCGGGCCTGCCCTGGTGCGGAGCTCCGCCCCTCTGCTGCTCCCCAGCAGCATTAACTCCTTAACTGCCTGCATGATATTCTGATATGGAATACCGGCATCAAAACCACAAAATCACAACAGAGGACCTCTCAAAGATGATAGAGGGCAGTTCAACAATCACCTCTGCCAACTCCCTCAGCAGACATGGATGCATCCCATCTAGGCCCATGGATTTATGTACAGTGATGTTGCATAGATGCTCTTGGACCATCTCCTGCCTCATCTAAGGGGAGCTTTCCATTTCCCGGACCCTCTCACTCCCATAGTCCAGGTGTCCTGACGGGGAGTTCCCACAGTGAAGGCAGAAGCAAAGAAGGCATTCAGCTTCTCTGCATCCCCCGTTACCAGATCACCTGCCTCAGTTAGCAGGGGACCCACATTTTCCCTAGTCTTCTTTTTACTGTTGACATGCTTAGAAAAACCTTTCTTATTATCCTTTATCCCCTTTGCCAGATCCAACTCCAGGTTGGCTTTGGCCTTCCTTGTTGCATCCCAGCAGGCCCTGACAACATTCCTATATTCTTCCTAAGTGGTCAGACCCTTTTTCTACATTTCATGGATCTTTCTCTTTCCTTTGAGTTTATGCATGAACTCCTTGCTCATCCACACAGGTCTCCTGACACCCTTACACGATTTCTTAGTCACAGGAACACACCGATCCTGAGCTTGGAAGAAGCACTGTTTAAATGCTGACCAGTTCTCACAAGTCCCCTTGCCTTCTAACACCCTAGCCCACAGGATAGCTCCAAGCAGGTCCATGAAGAGAACAAAGTCAGCTCTCCCAAAGTCCAGGGTGGCAATCCTACTTTTTGGTTTGCTTCTTCCACTAAAGATCTCAAACTCCACCATCTCATGATCACTACATCCCAATCTGCCCATAACCTTCATTTCCCTAACAAGAACATCCTTATTCATAAGAACAAGGTCCAGCAACCCCCCACTCCTCACTGGCTTCTCCACCACCTGCATCAGAAAGTTATCTTCAACACATTGTTGCAGGAACCATCTGGAGTGCACATGCCTGGACACACTGCTTTCCCAACAAATATCTGAATATTTGAAGTCCCCATAAGAACCAGTGCCTAAGGCTACTTCCAGCTGATTGTAGAAGGCCTCATCAACTTCCTCCCCCTGATCAAGGGGCCTATAATACACCCCGACAACAGTATCACCCACACTAGCTTGTCCCTTAATTCTCACCCACAAGCTTTCCACTGGTACATCACCCACCTCCAGGTGAAGTTTGATATATTCCAGCTGCTCTCTCACATAATGAGCAACTTCACCACCCTGCCTTAACATCCTGTCTTTCCTAAAAAGCATGTAGCCATCCATGGCAGCATTCCAGTCATGCAAACTGTCCCACCACGTCTCTGTGATCGCTATGAAATTGTGGTCTTGCACTCACATGCAAACCTCTAACTTTTCATGTTTATTTACCATGTTGCACATATTAGTATACAGACACTTTAGGGAAGCAACAGGTGCAGGTATCCCTAAAGTGCAAATATGTACAAATATGGTTTCACTTGATGTCAGCAACAAGGCCAAAGAAGTTGTTTCTACTCTGTCCACTGAACCAGGGTGTAAAGTTCCCACCTACGATATGCTTTATGATCTTTCAGTCGGTGAAAACTCTGACCTACATCATTCCCATCTTTTCTTGTTCAGCTGCTGGGTGGTGACAACCTGCTAGACTCTGTGTCTGGTGTAGCAGTGATTTACAGCATAATAGAAATAGAGTATTAGCATGGTATTCCTGTCCATCCAAACCTAAAGGGCATTGATGGTGTAGGAGAGGTGTTCTGAAGGAATTGCAACAACAAGGATTTGTGAGCCAGGACAGTTCATAAATTTAAGTGAAACATTACATCTATGCTCCAGTTTCTTATCCTTATGACAATTTTAGTAGCTACTTTTCTGAATTAAATGCTATCCTGCTGTTCCAAGAGCAGGACATATCCTTCATTCTACTTGGAATTTTTCCTGATTTTATTTATTAAGTATACATATTATAGTTTCCCTAACTATATGACCTAGTTAAAAATATAGATTTTTAAAACTCTAAATTAACATCTTATTTACAATCAAATTGCTCTATCAATTTCAAGTTATCTATTTTGCATCCATATGAAATTCAGAAAAAAAAGACCAAAATTTCCATTTTTTAATGAATAACAAGAATAACAAGCAATAAATCCTTATCCCATAAAATTTGAAGTTTATAAGATTTTATTCTGTTAATTAACTGAGTCTTTAAAACTAACTTATTTGAAAACAAACTTCTTTCATTCTATGATATGATCATTCGTGTTTCACTGTCATAGAATAATTGGTATTCTGTATTTCTAAGTGCGTAGACTTTCTCAACACCAGGTATCACAATTTGGAGAAAAAGGAAGTAAAGAAGAAATTTAAACTGCAGATTCAGAAAGGAGAATCAGCATATAAGTCTAGAAGAAATTTCTAGTAACTTATGTTGGATGAAATATTTTCCTCTTGATATTGGACAGATACGAATAACAGCAACTTCAACATTTTCTAAGAATTCCTTTCTTGCTACAACTTTTTGATTTTCTATATTTTATGCAACAGTGATAACAACTTTAGGTATGTGTTTGATATTGAAGATGGAAACTAGCTCCTAATTAAGGAATTAATTAAATTCTTTCTAGTTTACTGCATTTTCCAAGCCTCCTAACATAAGGAAATTTCCTTTACAATCAGGTATCCTCACCTGGAAAAATTAAAACCTTTGTCCTCTTGCGTCAGTTTCTTCTGTCCTTTCAAGATATTAAAATATGTTAATCTGGATCGAGTGAAATACTTCCTTTCCAAAAATAATGTTTAATTAATTAAAAAAAATGTTCCAACAAGTGCAACCATCTTTTTCAATGATGTCAGTGGTAATCTTTCTCTTAAATCACTTCTACAAAATTATAGAAGGAAAATTTTCTTGGTCTTTCCAGTCTTTCATTTCGGCAAGGTTTACAAATTCAGAAGCAGCAGAAAAATAGCAGAAAATAACCCATGAAACTTAATTAATCAACTCAAGTATTTATAGTAGTGTTTGAATTTCTATGTGCTTTCAGTTAGTAGGCATAAATTTCTGTCTTAGTGGTACTTGACTGCACAGTCACACTGACTTCAGTTTGTTGTCAGGTTGTTTTAAAATGAACCTTAAAATAATCTATTTTCAACCTCTGCCATGGGCAGTAATACCTCCCACTACATCAAGTTGCCCAAAACTTCATCCTACCTGGCCTTGAACACTTCCAGGGAGAGAGCATCCATGATTGCATTGCAAAATCTGTTCCACAATCTCACCACCTTCCCAGTAAATAATTTATTCCTTTTACCTAATGTTAATCTTTTATATTTTAGTTTAAAATTGTTGTGCCTTGTCACATTGCTACATACCATGACGTAATGTCCCTCTCTTTCTTTCCTGTAGACCCTCTGTAAGTAGAGGATGGCTGCTATAAGGTCTCTCTAGAGCCTTCTCCATGTTAAATATCCTCCAACCGTCCTTATCTGTCTTCATAGAAGAGTTGTTTCCTGACCACTTCCATGGCCCTCCTCTGGACCTACTCTAAAAGATCCGTAAGCTTCTTAGGCCAGGATAACCAAAGGTGAACACAGTGCTTCAGATGGGATATCATGAGAGTAAAGCGGAGAGAGGGAATCACTTCACTTGTTCTTCTGACCACATTTCTTTTGATGCAATCCAGAATATGAGTGGATTTCTGGGCCCCATATTTGACTCATGTTCAGTTCTTCATTGACCAGTACTCTCAAGTCCTTCACCATAGGGTTAATCTCAATTGACTCATTTTCCAGACTGTATTCATGTTTGAGTTTCCTTGCAGGACTTTGTCTTCATCAGTTTCCTGTGGATCCACTTCTCAAGCCTGTCCAGATCCTGCTAGATGGCATCCCTTTCTTTTATTGTGCCACCTTCAGCATTCAGCTTGGTGTCACCTGCAAATTTCCTGAGGATGCACTCAGTATCACTGTCTTTGTCACTGACAAAGATGTAAAATAGCACCACTTCCAATACATACGCCTGAGATATATCACTTGTCATTGGTCTCAACCAGGACATAAAGTTAACAACCAGTTATTTGAATATGACTATCTAGCCAGTAACTTTCCTTCCTAGTGGTTCATCTATCAAATTCTTGTTTCTCTGTTCTAGAGAAAATTATGTGCTGTGGAACATCTAATGCTTTGCACAAGCTCAGGTTGATTACGCCATTTGCACTTCACTTATCCACCAATACTGTAACTCTGAAGTAGCAGGCCACTGTAAGGGCCTTCAAGTGACTGTTAATATGAGCCTGTACAACACTGTATGAGACAAATAGGTCACACAAAGGAGTCTGGTGTCCTTTCCCTTAAATTAACTGATGTCTCAACCAGTATTGGAAGAATCTAGAACAATGCCCACAAAAATGTCAAGTCATGGGGAGGGGTCTGATGTCACTTTCTTCAATTTGACTGGTGTTCATTGTCCCAACCAGTCTTGGAATTAGAGCCAACTACATTGGGGCCAGTCTCAGAACTTGCATTTTGTATATATAGAAACTGTTTATGACATTGAGGTCTCAACAGTCATCAGAAGATTCTAAATGATAACAGACAATTAAAAAAGGTGTCCTCAATATTAATATAGTTGCCAAAGAATTTGAACCATAAAAATTAGTCCTGCATGTGTATCCTTTCTCTTGCTGAAAGAAAGAAAAAAAAAAAAAGAGTTTTAGCAAGTTTTGCAATTTCAGTAGTGCAAAGGCACTGACTTCATTCTACGTCCTTGTAAGAAAGGAGAACAGCAGGATGTGGTGAAAAGAATGGAAAGCAGGAGCACTAAACAGCTAATCACACTGCATGGCTCTCATCTCAAATTCAATACTTCATTGGTAATCAGCATACATCATTATCTACACACCAGTGCAGCAATCCTAGAATGCAGCTCATGGAGCATCAACTGCTCCCCTCTAGAGAACTTTAGGCTGTCTCTTACACCTGCATAATCAAAAATACAACAAAATCTGTAAAATCAAGATAAATTTTAAGATATAACAGCAGTGGCAGCTCAAAATGCTACTCATGTTCTCACAGAACTTCGCAGTACTCAGAAATGAAAGCTCTGACCAGCCTCTCCATTCTCAGGCATGCAATAGAACAGCCTGACAGTACGATCAAGAAAGCACCATGAGAGCATGGCAGCAACTGCTGTTCAGGTCTACTTAAGCATGTTCTAAATTTGTCTGTTTCTCACAGTCAGTTTTATTGTCTAATCTCAAGCCAAAAATGTATTTTAACTAATAGGCAGAATATTAAATGATAAGGGACATGAGGGATAACAGTCTTGTTTTGCATGATTTCTACTCTAGTTGCATTCTGTTTTTGTTTTAGAATGCAAAAGTTTATGATGCATTCATAAACTTCTTTTTAGTCATATCTTGAAGTTATCCCAAAATCTGTATTTTCTTAGAATAGTATAGCCCTTGCTGAATAGACTGAACTTAGAAAAATCGGGGTATATACCTGTGATAATAATGACTGCAGGCTTAATTATCTCTCTCTCTGCCTCTCTTTTAAATTAAGACATCACTCAATATTTTTGTCTGAGCTCTAGCTCAAGTATACTGCTACATTCAAACAATAATAATGAAATCATGTAGCTCAGAAACAAAAAGGAGAAAAATTTGGGAGTTTTCCTTGAATTCAGCTTCAACTGTAATATAATGAATGGAAATCGTCAGTTTCACTGAGCAAATAATTAAGATATTTTTTAAGTAAAAATTTGCTCCTGATGATTATTCAAATCTTAAAATTTCCTTCATTCTATTAGAGTTTCTGGTGTACTTTTATGAAATCTCATATCTTTTGTTCAGTACAGATATTCAATAAACACAAATTTCCATTTATCAGTCATCCATCTGTTCTTTACTGTAGCAATATACTAAAGAAAGCTGGAGCATTAAAGGAATAATCTTTATTTGGCTCTTAACTGCAGTTACCCTATCAAGATCCTAGATTAATCAAACTTATATAAGGAATATACTTCATATTTTGCTGGTGTAATTTATTCCATTTGTAGATCATTGTGTCCAGTAGTCTAAAAAAAAATAACACTCTTATAATGCTAATCTACCTTCAACTTCTGGCTTTTCATGGAGTCACTTAATCATAGAATCATAGAATGTTTTGTGTTAGAAAGCTCTTTTAAGATCACTTTGTTCTAATTCTCCTGCTATAGGAGAATCCCTATATGATCACCTCCCACTGGATCATATTGCTCAATGTCTTGAAAGCATTTAGGGAGGGGGTGCCCACAACCTTGCTATGCAATCTGTCCCAGTATCTCACTCATCACAATAAAGAATTTCTTCCTGAAAGAAGAGATACCCTCTTCTAGTCTAAAACCATTTCCCCTCATCCTGTCACTATATGCCCTTACAAAAAGTCCCTCCCCAGCTTTCCTGAAGGCCCCTTCCAGTATTGGAAGGCCACTAGAAGGTCCTTCCAGTTCCTTCTCTTCACCAAACCAAAAAGCCACAGATCTCTCAGCCTGTCCCTGTAAGGGAGGTGTTCCAGCCTTCTGATCATCTCTGTGGCCTTCCTCTGCACCTGCTCCAACAGCCTGACATTCTCCTTGTGTTGGCGGCTCCTTTCCAGGTGCAGGACCTTGCACTTGACCTTACTGAATTTTATGAGGTTGGCATCGGCCCACCTCTCAAGCCAGTCCAGATCACTCTGGTCAAGCATCAAGAAATCACAGAATTGTAGGGACTGGAAGAGACCTCTAGAGATCATCCAGTCCAATCTCCCTGACAAAGCAGGCTCCCTGTACCAGACTGCACATGTAGTTGTCCAGGCGGGTCTTGAACATTTCCAGAGAAGGACACTCCCCAGCCTTTCTGGGCAGTCTGTTCCAATGTTCTGTCACCCTCACTGTGATGAAGTTCCCATGCACATTTGTGCAGAACTTCCTGCCCTCCAGTTTGTGGGCATTTTCCACTTGTCCTCTCTCCACACACAGCTGAAAAGGGTTTTGCCTTGCCCAATCCCTGTAGCGCATCAACTACACTTCTCAGATTAATGTCTGCAAGCTTGCTGAGGGTGTACTTGATCCCAGTGTCTATGTCACTGATAAAGACTTTGTCCTGGTTTTATTGTTCCATATCATAACATCGCAACATCCATGTCACCTACAAAGATGTCAAATAGTACTAGTTCAAGTGCCATTCCCTGAGGAATACTACTCATCACTAGTCTCCACTTGGACACTGAACTGTTGACTGCAGTCCTCTGAGTTCAACTGTGCAGCCAATACCTTATCCAGTGGTTCATTCATCAAATCCATTTTTCTCCAATTTGGCACTTAGAATGTTGAGTGGGACAGTGTCAGATGCTTTGCACAAGTCCAGGTAGATGATAACAGTTGCTCTTCCTTTTTCCACTGACACTGTAACTCCATCATAAAAGGCCACCAAGTTTGTCAGACATGACTTGCCCTTGGTGAAGCTATATTGGTTACCACTAATGTGCAGTATTAGAGTCATCAGGAGTATCTCCTCCATGATCTTGCCAGGCATAGAGGTGAGACTGACTGGACTGTAGTTCTCTGGATCTTTTCCCTCCTTCTTGAAAACTGAGGTTATGTTTCCCCTTTTCCAGTCAGCGGGATATTCACCAGATTGCCGTGACCTTACAAATACAATGGATAGTGGCTTGGCAACTTCATCTGCTATTTCCCTCAGATCCCATGAACAGATCCCATTGAGTCCCATAGACTTGTGCATTTTTAGCTTCTTTAGATGATCTCAGTCCTGATCTTCACTTACATTGGGTAGATACACTTTCTCCCAGTTCTTACCTTTGTTTTCTGCAATTTTGGCAGTTCAGCTAGTGCCCATACCAGTGAAGATTGAGGCAAAAGGTTCATTGAGCACCTCAGGTTTTTCCATATACCCTGTGGCCAGGTCTCCAGCTCCTTTCTGGGGAGAGTCCACATCTTAACTGCCCTTCCTTTTACCACTGACATAACTGTGGAATTTCTTTTGTTCATATGGTAGTTCTAGTCATATATTTTACATTATTCTACCCCTGATCAAGACAGTTATAGAAGGATGGAATGGCTGAGGTTCGAGGGGACCTTAAAGATCATCTAGTTCCTACCCATCTGCTATGGTCAGGACTGCCAGCCACAAGATCAGGCTGTCCAGAGCCCCAGCCAATCTGACCTTGGATGTTTCTAGAAACTTCTCTGAGCATCCTGTTCCACCACCTCACCACCTTCTGAATAAAGCACTTCATCCTAACATCTGAACTAAATCTACCCTCTTTTAATTTAAAAACATTCCCTCTTGTTCTATCACTATCAAACGATGTAAAAATTTGGTCCTGCTCCTGTGTGTACACTGCTTTCAGATACTGAAAGGCTGCAGTGAGGTTTCCCCAGAGCCTTCTCTTCTCCAGCTAAACAAGCCCAACTCCCTCAAATATTTTTCCTTGGAAGTGTGATCCAGCTTTCTGATAATCTTTGTTGCCCTTTCTGGCCACTCTCTAAAAGCTCCACAATCCTCCTGTACTGGCGGCCTCAGAGTTGGACACAGTACTCCAGCTGGGGCCTCTCAAGGGCAGCACTGAGGGGGACAATCACCTCCTTCACCCTACTTGTCACCCCTTGTTTGACGTAGCCCAGGATACTGTTGGCCTTCTGGGCTGCAAGAGCATACTGCTGGCTCACATCCAGCTTTCTGTATACCAGGACACTCAAGTTCTTCTCCCCAGATCTGTCCAGTTAATTTTTTTTCCCAGTTTGTACACATATCTGGGATTGCCTTAAGTGCAACTCATTTCACAGGGCCTTGTTAAAAATCTTATTAAATTCTTCTTTCTTTACTTTTCAAGCATGTTCAACCTCTGAATGGCATCCTTCCCTTCTACTGTTTCAACTGTGCCACTCATCTTGGTGTTATCTGCAAACTTGCTGGGGGCTCACTCAGTCCCACTGTCTGTCATTGATAAAGATATTGTCCTGGTTTTATAAGTATGCCATCATAACATCACACAACAGACTGTTGGATGAAGAGATGCAGTGTACAGTGGAGCTGTTTCCTGTTTGTTTCTAGCAGTCTCATGTGAGTTCTGACTCTCCAATGGGAGATTACTGGGATGTACTGTATTTCCCAGGAGCTGCCACATGATATCCAATTCCAGGTGATGGAGGAAAAGCTCTCAGGTCTTTTCTGGGAAGTGAGCAAGGTACAGCCAGCTGACAGAGATTTGGATGGACTCCCTCTCTCTCCTCCAGTTTTTTTTTGTTTTTTTTTTTGGGGGGGGGGGGGGGTTGAGGGTTTTTTGGGGCTCATTTTGATTTATTATTCTTAATTATTCCATATTATCTCACATTCCTTGTAATAAATAAGTTTTTCTCAATTGAGTTTTTCTCTCTTCCTTCTCCTTCCATTTCTCCCAACTCTTCAAATCACAACAGATGTTGAAGAGTGCTGGTCCCAAGATGGACTCCTGGTGGATACCATTCATGACCGCCCTCCTCCTGAACATGGAGCTACTGACAATCCTCTAGCTGTGGCTGTCCAACCAACCCTTTATCTACATTATAATCTAACCTTCAAATCCATATCTGTCCATTTTAGAGATAAGGATACGGTGTGGGACTTTGTCAAAGTCCAGATAAATGACATCATTTGCCCTTACTTTGTCCATTGATGCAGTCACTCTGTCATAGAAGGCCACCTGATGGGTCAAGCTGATCTGCCCTTAGTGAAACTGTAGTGGTTGCCTCAGATCACTTCTACATCTTGCGTATACCTTAACATCTGTCATAATTTGGTCTGGTTTCTGTGACAAGAGGGTAAAGGGACTCACAGATCCACCCCACAAGAAAGGCAGGGTCAGGTAAAGAGAAAAGGTGGGGAGTTGGGCCTGGAAAAGGAGACCAGCAGCAAGGAGGTAAAGAAGAAAAATGTAATTTACTAAATATAATAGTGGAATGTGAGATAATGCAATACAATAAAATATGATTGAAATTGGAGCTAATAAATCAAACAAAATTCAAAAGAGAGAAAGTTTCCAAAACTCAAGTCCTTATTCTAATACTGTAGGTGAAATGGACAGGGAGTAAAAAAGGGCAAAAGGTCTATCTCATGACTCTAAGTCAGTTTTATCTTTCCGTCCAAATGGAAAATGGAAATGGAAAAACAAAGTCTTCTGGAAGCTGTAGTTCATTCTTCTCTTCTGAGACTAGGAAGCCAGAACATGTGAAATATATGTCGATAATCCATGGAACTGCATTATTAACTCTTTAACCTCTAGTGCACTGCATGATGTTGTGGTGTAGAATACCAATGAAAAAACATGAAACCATGACATCTTTTCCCCAAAAGTGTGCTTTATGACCTTTCCAGTTGTAGATGTAAAGTTCACTGGCCTGTAGTTCCCTGGGTCTTACTTTCTCCCTTTCTAAACATGGGAGTGGTGCTTCCCTTACTCCAGTCCCAAGGGACTTCACCTGACAGCCACAATTTTTTGAATACAGCACAGAGCAGATTGGCAACCACATCAGCCAGTTTTTTCAGAACCCTGGAATGCATATCTTAGGCTTGTAAACATCCAGCCTCATGAGGTGGTCTCAGACAGACCTGTGGTGGCCCTGTCCAGTGCTTGAACCAGAAAGTTACCATCAGTGGACTTCAGGATTCCCTCAGAATACTTGCATCTTGCAACACTGCTTTTGCAGCAGGTATCTGGTGGTTGAAATCCCCCACCAGTATGACAGCCTGTAAGCAGAACACCACTTGCATCAGAAGCAATAAGGCTTTGTCAACAGTCTCCTCCTGCCTGTAGTAAACTCTGACCACTAGATGTTCTTCATTGGTCCAGTCACTAATTTTAACCCACAGGCTCTCATCTAGTTTATAACTATTCCTCAAGAGCAGCTCTTAGCAGTCCACTTCTTAACACAGAGAGCTATCTTATCTATTCTTATCCACTTCTTAACACAGAGAGCAACTCCTTCATGTCTCCTCATCTATCCCTTCTAAAAAGCTTATAGCCATCAATCATGGTATTCCAATTGTGTGAATTTGACTACATTTCTATGACAGCAATCTAATAGTTTTCTGCTGGACATCAGCTGTGTTACCCTTACCCCATCTAATCCAGTTTAAAGCCCTGGTGATGAGCCCCAGTAGCTTGCTGCCTAATATATTCATCATAAGATGCAGCTGCTTACAAGTGCCTGCTAGTACCTTGTCCTGCTAGCTTAGTTACACTATCCCACATTATGTCATAGACAGGGTTACTTTCACCCATTTTCCTCTTATAACCTTGTTTTAAACCCTGTCAATATGACCAGACAGCTACTAGGCTAAACTTCTTTTCCCTCTCTGACCCAGGTGGGTCCTATCAGCAGCCATCAGGCCAAGTGCTGAGTAAACGACCTCATGGACAAATGAGCCAAAATTCCTGCAGGGGCACCAACCTTCCAGCTATGCATTTATCAAACAGGTTTTATCAGTTTTGTTGCTTGAGTTTATGACATAGCACTAGTCATCTGTTTTGGATCCAAAGTTGCTGCTCATCTCTCTGTTGGGACAGAAAATATGACTGTCAGATAAGGTGAGAGCAATTAGCAAGTTTAGCAGGGCAACAAAAATAAATCAAGAGAAAATCATCTGATGATTAATTCAGTCTGCCATCATGGTGTGGCTGGTATAATCCCAGTTATATTGCAGACCCGAATTCTGCTTTCAAAGTGTGAGTACAAGTACTGCAATATTTTTCAGTTTTCTTTCACACCTCTTTATCTTGACCCAATGCGAGTAAATAAAAACACTCTTGTGCGTTAAAAAATAAATAAATAAAAAGTGAAAATACAGTAAAAGAGCATTTTGATTATTTTTAATCTAAATTGATTTATCATAGATTTCAGAGAGAAATGCAAAAGAAAACACTAACTTATGAATGCTTGGCCAGATTTAAATGGGGTATTAATGAAATAGATTCCCAGGGGATAAAAGGAAAAGAAAACAAAAAACATCTTGCAATTGGAATATTAGACACAAATTGTCAGGTATAGAGGTGTTCTGAAACATTTTAAATGAAGACCTTGGTATTAGCTCTTAGTGAAGTCTCTCTCTCCTCAGGATTTCTTGAATGGTCTCAAAGTTGTTGCAGTAATAAACATTTTTATCCTTTGGTTTCGGTGTTCACAATACATATTGCTTTTAGCAGCTCTTTTACAGTGAGATTTCTAGGTCAGGACACATCCTCCTCGCTACTACATAAATGGGCCACAAGAACATTTCAAACAATCCTTTATTGAACACCTCTATTACAAAGTACTATTTAATGAGTTCAGTTAAGAAAATCACTGTTCACAAAAGGGAGGACAAGACAATATATAATACAAATCTTTTTAACTTAAAAAAAAATCATCAGCCCAACTTGTAGATAGTATTTGAGCAGGAACAGTAAAATATAAAAGGGCAATGTTGTTAACATGGTAATATGCAGGAAACAAGAGAACAAGATCTTAGTATACTCAGAGTATGAAAATGTATTATTATCTGGATGCAATGCTTTTCTCTGAACTACAAAACCTCAGGAATTGGATTTTCTGCTCCACAGATGCAGACATACCTGAAGTATACTCTTCAAGTAAAGCATATTCATACTATATTTCTGTAAATACATAGAATTTACTAGGTACAATCTTCCTATTGTCAGAATTGCAGCCAAGAACCTCACTCAGAACGTGATATTATAATGCAAAGGAACAGTAACATTACAGACAACAGCTTCAGCAGTTTTACAGAGTGGTGGTGAAACTCTGCCATAACAAAAGGAACGTGTTGCAGCAAAAGAGGAAAATGATACTGGTTCACTATGGCAAGCTTTGCTTCATTTCTAAGAATATATCACCAGTGACACATCATTACTGAATTTCAATTTGCAATAATAATCTATGCAGTAATAATAATACTTGCTCGTTTTATTCTATAAGTTGTTCAACAAAAATAGCCCCTTTCCAAGGAAACGCTTGAATATAATTAATCCCTAATTGATAAACAGAAGTATGTAATTAGAAAATATAAGAAACATGATGAAAACCAGGAAATTCTGCTTACAGAGGTAATTCAAGAGTGTAAACTCTGGCTGTTGCTGGACTCAGTGGAAATCTGATTTTTAAAAATACCACCCCTAAGGTTTATTGATCACGTGTCTTGCATACTCAACCTTCTACATAACATTTCAAAAATTTGGATTGGCACCATGATTAAATAAATATCTGAAATATTAAAAGAAGAAGAAGGAGAAGCAGCACACGGTGTATGAAGCACAGACTTAGATTTTTAATTCCTTGAGTGCTAACACATACTATACCAACAAATCTGTATTAACTCTAGGCCAAAGTTTGTAGTTCTCAGACAAAATACAATCAAACTCAAGTAAGAAACACCTTAGAGAAGGCAACAGGATTCAATATTTTCAGTATTTCTTTTCCCTTTGAAAAGCCAAGGCAAACAGGTTTTATTACATTTTCTGCATGCCATCATGACGACTGGGGATGTGGAAAGAACCAGAAAGGACAGAGTTTCAGAGAATAATACCTTTTCATTCTTGATAGCCCCTCACTATAGAAAATCTACATGTCAAGGTGATCAGGGCAATGGGGTGAGTGCAAGTGCTCAGAAACTTTTGGAGATTCAAAGGGCCACTATATTTCTTTCAAAATTATTTTCTTTTCCACTACTGTGTTAAAATTGAAGTCCCTTGGGTCCCATTTCTATGGGAGCCAGCCCCCACTTTGCTTGTCACTGTACCTTCTGGATAGACGAATGGGTTTAAGACTACACATTAATGCCAAACATAGCAAAAGTCATGATATCATTCTGCCACTGCTACTCTACTGATCTTCAGTATCAAACCGAATTCTTTCTTTCAAATTATTTCAGGGAAGAAGAAATTATTGTGCGTTTTCTAGACATAAAATATGTAATCAAGAAAATGTGTTTAGTAATTTATAATACGGTACGTTTCACTGTTTGTCATATAAGTGCTGTGATTTATTAAGTAATATTATTCTCATCATTATACTTCTATATTATTTTTACATTGTCAGGCAATTTGCAGAAATCAGTTCTGCTTCAGGCAATCCTTACCCTTCCTGTACAAGTGTTGCTACGTTTTTCTCATTATGATAAGTACTTTGATCTCACAGCAAATGTTCAGCATCTTATAAACTATAACATAAAACTCACACAGAGCAAAGCAATGACTAAAAAGATCATAACAATCACAACTGTGCTTCTCAGATAACCCTAAAACACACAAAGGAAAAATAAGAGGGGGAGGGGAGAAAATAATGCTTTAATTGTCATAGACTTTGAAATAGTTTTGTGCATTAGATTATTTTCTTTGTCAACGAAGACACTTGAAGATCTCATTTTTACAGTCATCAGAAGCCAAGCTGAAGTAAAATACCTCAATTGTGAAAAAATGCACCCTTTATAACACAGATTGGCCAAGGCATGGATGTGTAAGGTCTCTTAAATAAGTAGAAAACAGCCCAGTAGCTCAGTCTTTCATTATTTCATTCAGTC
This sequence comes from Cyrtonyx montezumae, assembly GCF_038088225.1. NCBI lineage: Eukaryota > Metazoa > Chordata > Aves > Galliformes > Odontophoridae > Cyrtonyx > Cyrtonyx montezumae. The sequence goes on from NW_027072041.1 coordinate 7,725,207, forward strand.
ATCCTCTTTCTCTTTCTGAGAAAAGAAAAAAGCATTATTTCCCATGGCAACTTATGAAAATTAGATTGGCCCAGTTTGAGCAGGAATCTCAGAATTAAAGCAGTTTTCAAAAAAAAGTAAAACTTGTGGTGAGGTGGCAATCAACTCCATTGTCATGCAAAAAAAGCTTTGACTATGCAAAAGACCGGATTTCCCCAGGCTTGCAGGCCAGCACAGTGAGGGTTTGCCAGAGACATTGTGGCACTTTCCTTTGGACAGATATCCCTTTCCTTCTCCTGTCCTCACTTCCTGAGCTTTTCCCCCTATTGTTGCTTCCCATCACTGGTAAATCAAAGCTCTGTGTTTTATACAAAGTTTGTCTACGTAAGGAGGCAAGAAAAGCCTATAAGCATTGTGAAAAGAAGCCTAATAAACATAGGGAAGGAGAAATTGCTGGCAGATAAGGAACAAGCAAGCAAAAATCTGTATTCCGACTGGGAAGAATAAATTAACGTTCAAAAGAGGATGGCATGAGTTTTACCATTTCACCTGTAATGTGTTGCAGCTGGAGACAAACTGTTGACACAGACAGGCAAAGGTAGAAAATAATCTAATAAACATGAAAACAAGAAATAAAATCACCTCCATCAGAAGTTATAATGCCCAAGAGCAACACTTTCAGATTTATAAATTGCTCTTTGCAGGGGCACTATAGTGAATCACTTTGTTTCAAGCAGAAGTTGTGCTGTCCCCATTCTTCTCAAAGGTGCAAATTCAACTTTAATACCATGTGGCTTACACTGAACAGCTCAGGTCTGAACGATCACTTCAGAGGTGCCTGGAAAGGCCATTTAGGTTAAATACCAGCTCTGTAGCTGTATTTGGAAGATCTTGTACTTTCTGTATGCTCTTGATTTTATAATCACAGAGGGTAAAAGAGCAAAAGAAGTGTTCATCATACCAGATTTGGTCATTAAACACCAGTTTAACAAGGTTAATGCATTACTTAGATTAGAGCAGAAAAAATGGTTAACAATGAGGACAATTGTGCATGTATACCTGAAAAGCAAACAAATCACTGTTGGGGGAAAATAAAATTAGATTTTTGAAAATGAATACTGTGTTCTTAAAAGCACTGAAGGCTAAGATTTTGTCACCTTCTCTCCTTTTCTTAAGTGATTGGATTTATGGATCACACTAGGAGTATTTCCAATAGAGAGGATCTTACATATTTAACTGATACAAAGAGTTAGCATCAAGGCCAAATAGTCAGCAGAAGATGATATATCAACAGATATATGTATGTGTGTGTGTGTGTATATATATATATATATGCAGAATACTATTTGGACACTATTTCTCAATATGATTCACAAATGCTCATTATTCATGACATTGTAAGTTATTCATTTAATAAATATCTTATTTTTCACATTGGAATCAGTGTAATTCCATTTCATAAATGCAGTGCAAATCTATTCTTCCATGAACTGGAGGGTTGTATAAAGGCAGAGGCATGAAAATTTTATTAGCAGATTGCCAAAATAATTCTGCATATAATGCTGCACCAACTTATTACAAAGTCTTATTTCAGTCCAGAATCTTCAGCATTATTGAAATCCTCATTCTATACAAACTGTTGATGTTAGCTTTGTTCCCTAATCTTACAAAAGAGCTGTTGTGACCCTCTGTGAGATATGGTTTAGGGTTGCTTTGTTTTCTAAAATGTGATAAATATACTTCTAGTTACTACTATTAAAAGACAACTCTAGCAAACAGATTTCGCAGCTTTCAACTTTGTAAGAACAGGAAAAGAAAGCAAAATTTCAATTAACTATGATCTAGCTGTAAACTAATGAGTTATCATTAAAAACCACTCCCAAAAATCTAATGGGGAGAAAGGGATACATTATTCTGAATGTTTGGAAAGTGTTTTGAAGGCCTTACTTATAGATATTACACACTTATGTACAGAGGAGTTATGAAGGAGGCACATCAATTTTAATTACTCTGTCGTACAGAACTACACTGGTTGCATTCAACTTCTAATGTTTCTTCCCTACTAGTACAGTCATTGCACTAGTAAAAAGTGAACCTAGCTAAGAATCTTCAGAGGTTTTGGATAATGGAATTAAAAGCTTCCTTCCTGCAAGTGTAGCAAGCGAGTATAAAGAAAGTTTTGTAGGATTAAATTTGATGTGAAAAGAGAAAAGAAGCACTTTACATGGAATAAAAAGTAGAAAACCTTATCCAGTAGACCAAGGCAAAAAGAAAAAAAAAAAAAGAAGTTTCTCAATCAATCTGTACAGCTCCATTAGGGATACATCTATGCAGTGAGTTACAGGCAGATATGAGCTTGCTCTGCTTATGTTCGAGTCAGCTCAAAGCCATGTAACGCATTAATGCATAATCTGACATAAAAACTCTGTCTTGTCAATGTGCTTATTGGACAAGACTAGCAATGGACTGTGCTAACTTGATTTAGAGTAGGTTTTGTGCATAGGCAAAACAAACTCATATCTTCCTGTTAATACTGAGGGTAATTGACAGTTTAGAAAATATAAATCTTTTGCTGGAGAACTGCACATGTCTCTGAATCATGGCACAGTCAACTGTAACTGTTAATTCAACAAAGAACTGGATATCTTAGGTAAAAAAGGCAATAAGAGAGCAATAAGCAACAGACCAGCTAACTTGTTAAACTGATCTGTATTTAAAACAACTACTATATTATCTATATTGAAGTAAGAATGCTATCTATTCTTCAGCAAACTGTCAAAAATGATTCATCAAATCTATCTGAACCTTTCAGTTCTGATAAGAAAATCGGATACCTTAAAGACAGTAGTATTCGTGGTCCTTGATGGTAAACACTAGATTTGGGGAGATATTAGTGGTTTGCTTAAAGAAAGGTGAAAAGGAAACTTGGAAATGTTTTTCAGTAGAAAATTCACATGCAAGTCAAAACATATATTCTGATTAAAATAGTAAGTTTGAACAGAGTAACCTATGTACAAATATACACGTGACACTCAATGCTATCTAAATTAATCAGACCTGGTCTCGGCTGACCTACCCATCTGTGTTGCTCAAATGGCAGAAATCCAGTACAGTCTACCCTGTCTCACCCTTTCACAACATGGTCTCTCCCCTTCCCTGTTCATCTGGAGAGCAAAAAGTACAAGCTGCAGAGCAGAAGTAGCAGGCTCACTGTGTGTGGCGAACGGCTTTCCTTGACCAAAAGGTCTGCCACTGGGACTTACATTGGGGGCTGATTATTTGGCAGGGTGTAAAGTGGCTTAGAGCCCTCTTGCCTCTGTAGTCCACCACCATGATAAAATCCATTTAATCTGTCCAGCTGATTTGATCTGTGATTTTTAAGCCACAGTATGACATTCCAAAATGACCTCTGGGCCAGGGAGGGTTAAACTATAAAATAACACTTAGTGAATTAAACCTGGCATGAGCTCACTGTGCTTTCCCTTCCAGGGGATTAGATCTTTGCTATGCAAATTCTAACTGTAGACAGGCAAATGGATATATTGGTATAAATCACACTTCAGCAGTTACTCTACTGAGAACAGTAAGAGAATATAATGCACCGAGCAGATTTATACTCTGCTAGGTAATCATCCAGGACTGCCCCCACTGAAAAGTCAGCTCCAGTTTATGTCAGAAGCAGTCAATAATATAGGAAACAAATACACTGAATTGAATGAGTGTCAGTGGCTTAATGCATGCAGGGGGAAGGTGGGTTTTCTTAGCAACCCCTTCTTACTGAGAAGGTTGTGTAATGTTTTTGCAGTAGAATAGTAAGAAAAATTTTACAGAGGTTGTCTAGATAGGCAAGAATTATCAAAGCTAAACAAAAACAATTTCAACAAATGTCTGACAAGTCTGGCTTGCATACAAAACAAGATGGGGTCCCTCTCTGAACCTTGAACGGAAACATTAGTTTTTCCTCCACAAGAAGCCATCATCACTCTTTCACCATAAGGAAGGTCACACCGTCTTTCAGAAAAGATTTGCCTGCTTGTAATTACCGCCTGCAGTGTATGGACAAATGCAATCTTTTAAAATGCTAACTGTGTTATACTTGTACCCGAGGGATCCAATGGTACAAATGTAATGTGGCCTAACCAGTTTGTCTTAGCAAGACCTTACAGTGCTGATTTGAAACAGCTGAACTAAATCAACAGTTACCTTGAGCCAGAGGCCTTTGGAGAGCAATTAAAGTCAAAGCCTGGGTTTTGAACCCAATATGCTCTGTCAGTCTCAATGATTTGTGTTTGTTGTACTCAGCCTCATTTCCTGCGTGAAATATGAGGCTGTATAAAGAGGAAAAATTCCCAAGATTAAAAAATATTTGACCTCAGTGCATTTGTGAGCATGAAAGTACACATGTCTAAATGACCATTTTGGTTTGTAGTACAAAGTTCTATTGATGTTGGCAGGCTGAGCTTCCCTGTCTCAAAGCCACATGAATGGTTTCAAGTTTCAGCCAAAAAATGTTTTCCACATGCTTTAGTGTGGGCCAATTTACACAGCAGATTTTGCGGAGACTGTGGCCAAGTGCTTCATAAAGGGCTGCCTTCTTTGGGATCAGGGAAACCACAACAGACACATTGCTAATGCAATCTAATTATCTGCTTGAATATTTTTCCAGATGTACCCAATGTCTAAAAATACTTCAATAAAAAAGGTATTATTTTGCTTCTTGGACTGAAAAAGTGGCATAAAGAACCTGCTTGTCTAAAAGGAAAGTTATTACAGTATAATACTGCAACTGCCTTTAAATCAATCACACAAAACAGAACACCCTAAAGGTAGGCTATTTAATGCTTTGTGCTTAGAATCAGTTTCCAAAAGGAAAGCATGAATAAAGAGGTGCTCTTTCATTCAAAAAGTGCATACAATTCTTACAAGTTAAATTCCCTTGTTTGCAGATTACAATTTGATATTGTTAGGTTGCTGTAATATGTAACAAAGCAGCTCATTATTTTTCACTAAAACAAGAAGGCTCTGGGAAGTAGTATGTGGATAGTTACATCTTGAGTTATTTTTATTTTTATTATTATTATTCTCTATAGGCAGATTGCTCAATACTGCAGGTTCAGACAGCATACAAATTGGAAGTATATTTTTTCCCTATCAAGTCTTCCTAGATTGCCTATTTAACTGTCAATGAGGGTTAGCTTCTTGGTGTGCCTAAAAATTACAGATTATATAGGTCATTGAAACAGAAACTGACCACCCCATGGATTTGGGTTTTTTGCTTCACTTCTGTAGTTCATAGAAACACAGAAATATAGAATCATAAAACCACCAAGGTTGGAAAAGACCTACCAGATCATGCAGTCCAATTGTCCACATATCAACAATAATTCTCTCTAAACCATGTCCTTCAACACAAAGTCTAAACATTTCTTGAACACCTCCACAGTCAGTGACTCCACCACCTCACCACCTCACTGAGCATTAGGCTTTTCAGTGCCTAATGACCCTTCTGGATAAGTATTTCCTAACATCCAGTCTGAATTTCCCCTGCTGCAATTTGAGGCCACTCTCTCTAGTTCTATCACCAGTTACAAAACAGAAGAAGCCAACTCCCACCTCACTACAACCTCCCTTCAGGTAGTAATAGAGAGCAACATGGTCTCCCCTGAGCCTCCACTTCTCCAGTCTGAACAATCTCATCTCACTCAGCTGTTCCTCATAAGGCCTGTGCTACAGACACCTCACCAGCTTCACTTCACTTCTCTGGATATGCTCCAGGGCCTCAATGTCTTTCTTGCAGTAAGGGGTTCAAAACTGAACACAGCACTCTAGGTGCAGTCTCACCAATGTGGAGTACAAGGGGATAATTACTTCTCTGCTTCTGCTGGCAACATTATTTCTGATACAAGGCAGGATGCCACTGGCCTTTTTGTCCTACTGGCCACACTGCTACCTCGTGTTCACCTGATCATTGAGCAATTCCCCCAGGTCCATTTCCTTTACACAGTCTTCCATCCACTTTTCCCCATGCCTGTAACGATGCCCTGGGTTGTTGTGGCCAAAGTGCAGGAGCCAGCACTTGGTCTTGTTGAACCCCATCCCCTTGGCTTCAGCTCAGCTCTTCAGCCTGTCCAGATCTCCCTGTAGGGCCTTGCTACCCCCAGGCAGATCAATAACTCCAGCCAACTTGGTGTCATCTGCAAACTTACCGCAGATGCACTCAATGCCCTCATCCATGTCATCAATAAAGATATTGAACAGGATACTGATAATAAAGATCAATAATAAATCATTATATAAATGTATATATATTATAAAATTATTATATAAATAATATAAATCATCATATAAATATATATATTATAAAATTATTGATAATAAATCAATAAAGATACTGAACCAGTACTGACCCCTGGGGAACATCACTCATGACCATTCACCAGCTGGATTTAACTCCATTCACCACCTCACTCTGGGCCCAGCCCTCCAGCCAGTTCCTTACCCAGCCAAGAGTGTACCTGCCCAAGCCACAGGCCGCCAGCTTATGCAGGAAAATACTGTGGGAGACAGTGTCAAAGGCTTTGCTGCAGTCTAGGAAGACTACATCAACAGCTTTTCCCTCATCCAACTGGATGGGTCACTAGACCACAGAAGGAGGTCAGGTTCATCAAGCAGGACCTGCCCTTCATGAACCTATGCTGGCTAGGCCTGATTCCCTGGTTGTTCTGTGCAAGCCACACAATCTCCCTCAAGATGATCTGCTCCATAATCTTCCCTGACACTGAGATCAGGCTGACAGGCCTGTAGTTCCCCAGATCATCCTTACGACCTTTCTTGTAGATGGGAGTCACACTGGCAAGCCTCTAGTCTTATGGGATCCCTCCAGTTGACCAGAAATGCTGATAGATGATGGAAAGTGACTTGGCTAACACCTCTGTGAGTTCCACATCTTGATCAAGGAATATAAATAAAAATTCAAGTATCTGAGTGCATGAATAGTAATAGTAACTTTGTATAATCTACAGCTCCAGAAACACAGACCTATTTGTTCAAATGCTTTTGTTTTGTATTTTACAAAGGATTTACATTAATGACTTTGGCAAAGTAGATCTGCCAATAGAAAGATTTCTTAATCTCTACAAGAATATTTTATTTTAGGATATAATGAAAAGCCATGTATAATTTTTGTTTTGCTTTAATATTTAACTTTTCATCAGTACTAAAATTTACTGCTACTACTGGGAAAATAACAAAGATAAGGCAATAATGTTCTGAGTACTCTCTGTAAAAATGCACCAACAAAATCAACAAAACTATATGAGCAACTCTCCTAATTTCCACCCAGAACCACCAGGATGAGCACTAGTGCCAAGGTAATGTGATCTTAAATATGGAATTGAAGTTGTGGCTGCTGAATTTGAATATAGCATGAGAAGAATGCTGAAAGCTGCATGGGAGATAATGACCAAGCAGAAGCTGCTTTGGTATTTTTGGCATTTCATTAAGTCCCTTGAATTATTTGAACTATTTCAAAGCAATTATATTTGTCACATGCTATTTACATGAGGATGCAGTTAAGTGTATAACTTTAAACATATGAATTAGAGACAGCATTTACCAGTTGTGTAACTTGAGTAATTAGATACGAAGTTGCAACTGTGAGTTAGAGAAATTAGTCCAAAAATGCCTTTGTTTTAAATCACTGTTTGTATATATTTAAACAAGAAAACAAACTTCATCATGCTTCCAGCCCTCCCTTCACTACACTTTCCATAGTTCATCATTCTGTTTGTTTGTTTTTTTCATGCAGTGAGTGCATGGCTTTGAAAAATTATTTAATGAATTTGAGAAATATGAGAATATGTAATGTATATTTTGCATGATTATTTACAGTGCACAGTCATAGTAGGTAATTTAGAATACATACTACAGGTCAGGTGTAAGCATGTTTGTACACCTCACTCTAATCCAAATGAATTCAATGTTGGCAAGGTGTTAGCAAGCATCCAAAATATTAACATCTTTTCAAACTGATGATATCATCGATTACATGTCTGTTCTGTTGGAAGAGCAAATGAATAGTAACTGATAGTGCAAAAAAAAATTAAAAAAAAAATCATTTTCTATATAGGTCACATATATTGGATGCCCAGGCTCTTTTTTGGTCCTTGTTCCCAATGCACAGATAGCTTACCAACACACGCAGGCAGTCTTGAAAGTAAGGTATACATGACTGCATGCAAATTATACACGAAGCTTGGATCATGCAAAAGTGTCATACACATAAAATTCTGAGAAAAATTCATACATTTCTTGTTTATTTCTCTTTCAGATAAAAACAGCTTGCTCATTTAACAGTGATACCATCTCAGTATGCAGCTTTCTAAGTAGCAGATCCCCAGGATGTGTTTCTGCACAGAGGACAGACAGCGGCACATAGTGGGCGACTGTCCCTGTGATGGATAAGAAAGTAGAATTAAGGGACAGATTTTGAAAAAAGACTTAATTATCAAGAAGGTGGCAGCTGAAATGTACTGGGTATCAGTGTCCATGTCTACTGAAGACCTGTAAGTTTTTAAAAGCATCAGTGAGCTTTGATCATATTTCCTATGTTGCGTTATTTTAATATTTTGCAGACTGTCCAAAAGAGCAGTACATCAAATGTCCACTGCAGGGTGCTGTCTTTCATAATTTCAAACGTGATAAATCTTCAATGAGCTAGAGATTGACCCGCATTTTGAATAAAACCACACTACGCTGTTTGCACAACATGGGTTTAAAGCACAGGCTTTAAGCTATTTTCACAAGTATGCAGGAGTCTGTTTTCCAATCATTCTTCACTTTCAAGCAAAATACTAGAAGCTAAGTTATGTAAAAAATGTTTTTATTGCAGTTAGGCTTGGTTAGAAATCACTGCCCAAAACCACATGTGAAGGATGCTATTGCCTGACATCTATTGGACTACATATACAAACTTCTTTTTGGTTTTACTTTGGTAAAATGACACATTTTAAAGGCATGATTATTTTAGTGTTTAATCTAACATAGACCATGCTGATACAATAAGAAGGAATGACTTTACTGATAGTTATGCCAGTAAGTCTAGCAGTGAGGTTGATGAGGAATAACCTCTTCACCTTTCAGTCTGTAGCTTCTTTGCTGCATGTCCTCTCAATCCTTTTCTTCTTTTCATCACTTGCTCTCTTGTTCCCAAATAACATACCTGCCAGTATTTCAAAGACAATACAGCTTTAGTGCTCTGAGCCACGGGTGAAATGAGGAATTCTTTCTGACTGTGTCATGAGAGAAGAATGGGATGGAAAGGGAAAGGAAAAATGGAAGGTCTGTTGAGGCAACAAGGGTAAGTGGGAAATCAGTCTGATAAACAATGAGATGGTACTTTTATGGAAAATAGACAGCATAACCAGGATTGTGACTATTACCATAATGTAAAGATTACCCTAATATTGATAACATTGCCAATGATGAAGTACCAGCTCCCTTTAGTAGCGGGTCTATTGCTGTCTTGGATTTTTTCCTTTTTTCTCTGTTTTTTTTTTTTTTTCCTCCGGAGGTCTCTCTCATCTTCCTGGCATCTTTCCCTCCTATGACCTTTTCCTTTATCACCTTCAATCTCACCATCTCGCTCTGCTTTTTGCTTTCTCACATTTGTAAAAGTCACAGCTTTAACAAAAGGCTGGTGGATTTCTACATGACAACAAGGAACCAGAAGGAAAGAGAACTACCGAAGGCTGCAAGGGATTCTGCAGAATGCAGTGTTCTGCTCTTATGTGTTAAAACCAGATGGAGAAATACATACAATCCCCATACAATTGATGTAAAATGACTGCTGTTTTCACTGGACAAATAAAGAGAGTCCACTAAGCAACTTGTGTGGAGTTGGTTTCTGCTTTTCTCTACACTAAGAATATTCCACACAGATCCAGATGCAGATTCTGGTCTGTGTGATTAATTACACATTATAATGGAACTGAAATGTTCCCAGATAGCAAAAAGCCATGAGAGAATGCACATTTATGCCAGTATCACCACCTATTTGATACTGCTGTTGGAAACCTTTGTTTTTTCACAAAGAGGAACACAGAAACAAGATTATTCAAGTGTGGATTAAAAAAAAAAGAAATAAAAAAAAATAGAAAACAGTGATATAGAGCATAATTCAAAGCAAAGTTGCAATAAGTTACAGAGGGCATAACATCTGTGAGTCAATAAAATTTTAAGACTAATTTTCCAGCTACAAACATTTCATCTTATGCTCTTATTTTTGTGTGTATCACTGAACATAATCCATCAGCTCACAAAACCGCTTACAGATGAATGGAGAAAACTTTAGAGCACGCAGCATATTAAATATCCCTATGCTGATATCTTGTAGAATTTCCTTTCAGACAGCAGGCTGTCAACCTTTTATTAGAAGAAGATTTGACATGATTCACTCTTCTGAAAAAATTGTCAAAGCAGAAATAAACACTTAAAAGACCAACAGAGAAAAGCAGAATGACCTTCAGACTCTTCAAGATCTTTCTGAGGTAGCACTTACTGACACAGGCACTCACTTTCCATCTATACACGCACATTCACAATGAGCACTACAAAGACACAACCTTCTTCTTTTTTTAATTTTTTAAATATCTTTGTCCATTTAAAGAAAACTGCTCAAAGAAAATCATAAATTACATTTTGTGTCACAATAAATTCATGAGAATAGTACATAACAGTATTTGGAACTCACTCATACTGGACAAGTTAAAGATTTAACAGCATTTACTTGCATTTCATCTGAGTACATCTGCCCTTTTATTCAAGAACAGGCTTGTGGGTACTCATTTAATCAAAACTACTGCTGTGATTGCCACTCGTATAGAAAATTACAAAGCAGCAGCAGCTTCAAAGCCAGGATTACAAAGATTAAATAGGAGCTGCTTTTTGCTAAGTGTTGGATACAAATGAATTACGGTATCCTTAAATTTGAAGGAAATTAGAGAGAAAGAATTATTCATTTGACCCTTCCAGTATTCCCTAATTTTCATTTCCTCCCTTCATACTTAGAGTAAATTATAAAACTGAGAATTCAAGAAAGACATAGGCTGAGTGAGAAAGAGAGAGAACATCTGATTATGGTTCATAATCATACACTTTGACCTAACTTTACAACCTCCCTTTAAGTAGCAAATATGTTTTATTTTGATGTTTTTTAAACTACTGAAAAGACATTTTCTCCATTATTGTTACAATATACCCTAAGGACTGGAGCTTGAAAAACTGTGTTTCCTTGCTTTTGTCTTAAAAGACACAGCACTGTACACATCACATTGATATATATCGGCAGTTCCAGGTGAATATAAGGAGAGAGGGGGTTAAGAAAACAAGCAGAACTGGACTCCTGACATTTAAAAATGCTAATAGGGAAGCAACAAAAATCTAAAAACAAGTGCAATCTTTTTTATTATTATTTAACAGTCTTGTAACACATTTACCTTGAAATAATGCATCTTAAAGATCAATAAAAAATTTACTAATCAAGATAATAAGTCTCATATTGATAAGAAAAATTATTTATATTATCTCATGACATCATTTGTATTACCAAGTGAGATAATCATTATCATAGAGTGACGCGGGCTTTAAGGTGCTCCGAAGACAATCTAGTTCCATACTCCTACCATGGGCAGTGCTGCGTCCATCTGTACAGTCATGTAATTCCAGTGAGCTCCCAAATACAGTGCCTGCAGTTGAAAAATGCAAAGATGGGACGTGGAAGCAAAAGAGAAGTGTCACAGTTGAGGGAGAGCAGAACAGATATGGAAGATCCCCATATCCAGGAGGATACTGCCACACTACAGGAATACTTATCAGTTTACTACTTTTCACTTAGTCTTTTATATTACAGCTACACAGGTAAGTAGCAAAATATCCATACTGGGTCTGAATATAAGCTCAAATTTTATGTGCACTCCTCCCTTTCCCTGCAGTTTGTTTTTGCCTTATTACTGAAATAATATGATGAGAAGAATTTAAGCAAAGAAAAAAAGATACTAACATTAAGCAGTGCTTTAGACAAAAGATGCAATAGAGAGTGTTGCTAAGGCTTACTTTTTTGCACAAGAATAGTACAGCAGCATACTTCATTACTAAATGCACCATGGAGAGGATAGTCTATGGCAGTTTGGAGAGCTAGAATAAACTTAACTGGCAACAGCACTTTCATCATTAATAACTATTTCCATTCTTGAACTCCTACTGAGAGTACAATATTGAGGAAAAAAATGTAGCTGTGTAGTCATAATCCTCACTTTTATATCAGCCATGATTCCTTAAGGGCAAACCTGTTCCCATGGCCTAAAATCATTTTAAACCTTATTTCATACTGAAATTGTACAGGCAGAATGTTCTTTGCACTTCAGTAAATCCTAATTTTTGTACAGATTGTTGTATGTATCCAGGTCTAAATCGAATGTGGATGGCATTGCAACGATGTAATATCCATTCCGTGCACTTTACTTCAAGTATCCACTAATTTCAGAATAAGGCCCTTGCTTTAAATTCATGATTACATTTTCTCATAACACACAAGTTCAAGTATGACTAGCTCAGGATTACATTAAAGTAGGAAGCCAGTGAATTTGCCTTTATCCTAAAACCCCATAAGGAGGTTTCAACATCAAAAGAAATGTTAAGTTGATTTGATGCTTGTCATCAGCAGTTCTCTACAGGATCAAGCTAATTTCAAGTGGGTTAAATAATACTGACCTCTAATTCTCCTTAATCTTTTTAATTTTTTTTTCCTACACATTAAGGAGTTTACATATAAAACAACATACCTTAATTTTTATTAACCGAGGGGAAAAATACATACCATACAATAAATTACTGGTGATAAGCTGATTGTCTGTTTGTTGTTGGTTGCTTTGGTGTTTTGTTTTGTTATTGTTGTTCTTTCCATTTGACTTTTTTTTTGTGTGTCTGTTTTTGTCATAAAAATAATGTAAGAAAATTATTTGCACCTATAATACTCCTTCAAAAATGATTAAGAATTTATAGTTATAAAATCTTCTGAAACTTATTTAATATTTAGGTCTTCAGAAATTTCTGCATAAAAGCATCAACTTAGATGGTAATGCTGTCATAATTTAAAATAATGCAATGGTGTCCACAGTGTAACACATTAATCAACATTAAGTAAATAAATATTAAGCCAAGCACATCAACATTCTTTCTATATATGTTACTTATTTTGTCTACTTAACAATTTGGCAAGATGTTAACTACACTTAATGAACCTTTAATAGCTGCAGCATTCAGCGTTCAACATTTCATGTATTTACAGCATGGCATTACTAGGGTAAGTGGCGATTCTGAACCTATGCACATGCAAAATACTTTTAAACATCCAGGAACAGATCCACTAATAGTGCCCAAATAGATGAAAGCATGTTCCTTTGCAGTCTCTGTTACAGCAGTAAAATCAACAATTCTATTAAATTCCAGCTCCCTTGAATTAACAACCACTGATGTGTCTTTAAAGCTGCCATCTTCTCTTTCCTCAAATGGATTTCTATAGTTACATAAAAGATTACACCAAAAGATTATGTTACAATTTAAATAGCCAATCTTCACTCATCCCTCCTCCTAAGCTGAAATTAAGCCTTGAGCTAAGGCCACTGCCAAGGAAGGCCAAGGGAGGGAGGCATCACCACTCACTCACTCTCAGCACTGGCTTAACAGGCATTCCCTGTTACATATGGGAGACCATAAAAAATTAAACCCTCTGCATTTTTTGTAACACACCACCGGGAGATTCACCTTCTCTGATCTGATCTGTTCCTGCACTTCCAGAAGGCCAAAGAGGCACAAATGTTGGTGTTTTTTGAATATGACTTACATAGTATATGTCAATTTTTTTTCATAAATTCCATGTCTATAAACAGGAGACAATTTTTTTCACTTCTATGAAGAATGACTTACTTCATAAAAACAAGGAAGGAAAAAAAATAACAAACAGAGTAAAACCATAACAACATCAAACAACAACTCCTTAAATATGCACAATCCTTATCTGAAGTTCAGATACACAAGTTGCCAGCACACAATAAATAGAGATGGACAGCATCCTTCTTGATGTTCACTGACAAAGTCATCTGTATCATTCTGTCAAGCTTCCTTGGTAGTTAATATAACTTCACTGTTCAGAAGAGTACTTCACACATAGGATTAACAACAGGACTACAATTGGATTTCTGGGGGCAAGATCAACACCTGGTTAACTTCTTTGTCCTTTTTACTGTGTCATTCACACAGCAAGAAGAAGTGTCAGTACATTTAGAGAAGGTCTAAAATGAGACAAGTGTTATAATGTGAAGCTTAGAAAATCTCATTTATTCATCTCCATCTTCTATGGACTGAGAAGTAACTTGAACACTGTGTGCAGGAAGTCACATAATGAAAAGATGATGCTGAGAAGCTTTTTAACCTTACTGTCAATGGCATAATAAGAATCAACTGATAGGGAAGTTAGATAAATCCAATTGAGAAATAATACAAAATGTTCTAACTGTGAGAGAAATTGAAGGCAGAAACAGCTAACAAGGGAAAGTCAACAAGATTTGAAATCTTTTGAGATAAAATTAAATAACTTCTAAACATGCTCTAATTTAGGTATGGCATTATTTTTTAAATTTAGGGCATAAATCAGATAACATTTATTAGTTAGATTTTTTTGGCTGTCCGAACTCCTTACTATCCCAGAAACCAGACAAAGATGTTACCATGACAATTTTTTTTTTTCATAGTGAAAAAGCAAGCCACACTGGGAGGCTGCTGCACAGCATATGTGATCTACTAAAATTTTCCCATCATCATATTAAGTCTTTTGAAATAATCTTTAGTGAAAGCAACTGTTGCAGCACTCACAGATCATTAAACAATCTGCATCAGCAAACCTCAGTCGGTCACCTATAGCACTACTGGTTTAAAATATTTTCTTTGTTTTATTCCTCTTCATTTTCCTCACAGTCATATAACCCCGCAGTTACTGGTGACTTGATGTTGAAAGGAGTAAACAAGAGCTGTGAGAAGCTGGGAAAGACCCCCTTTTGAGATACTTTGAATATCAGCACTGCTTACACAACACAGTCATCTTTGGGCTCAAAGAACTGTGTCAAAGAAGGGTCAAAGGTTTTTCCCCCTTACAATTTGGATGTCTCTATTCCTTCACAGCTAGTATGGCGATCAGTATCTTAATTGCACCTCCCTCACTTCGCTTTGCAGGGATCTCAGTCACTGATGACATGGAAGTGTCTCCTACTCACTCTCAATGGCATGCAGGAATCCTGAGAAAGAAGTGCACCCCGGCTGAGGTAATGGCCTTCTAGGAAGGCTTTTCTGGGTAGTGAGACCAACATTCTTCTGGACAAGTAACATAATCTTCTTTCTGAGTGTCCCTGAGCCTATATGCTATTTCAGGTCAGGCCCAGAAGAAGAGTCTAGTATAGGAAAGAACATTCCATGGTGATGCCACCATATGTGTCCTATGGAGATCTCAACCACAAAGAAGAATTGAGGAGAAAAAGCAAACAGTACACTACATGAAAACACAGAGATATTGAGGACTCTTGCATAACTCTAAATTATATCAGTATTATAGCTATATACATTTTGGAAAACATTGCAGCGATGACCAACATAGTTCTATTTCCAAAATAGATAATAGCTATTAGGTTTAGCAGCTGATGTAACTTTTATCAAACTATGCTTATTAGTTAAATAATCAAATGTCATAAAATAAATCTGACTATAAACATATATTCAAATCTGCAACACATCGAGTTCAGTACACTCCATTCGTGGTGTTCTGGTTCACCCAGGGCTAGAAGCCATATATAAAGGCAAATAACTGTTTATAAGCATGTCTGTTCCATGACTCCATTTCATTCTTACCTGAAGATTTCATAGCAGCTTTGCAAGAACAGCATAGGACTTCTCTGAAACTGCTGATTATCACTCCTTAAGGGAGGTACGTGAAGTGTAGTGATGCATCCAGGCCTATACTATCACTGCTATTACATAAAAGCATGTACAAGAATTCATATAGACTAAAGAGAAACTCTAACGTGAATAATAAGTAGTGAATACTTTTTCTGCATTTTCTCTCCATTAAGCTTATTGCAATGCACTGTCTACTTTGCTTGTCTTCAAATTCCCCCCTATTCCATCAAACTGAATATTATTATCAAATAGTTATTCAGAATAGTGAAAATGTATACGCCCAGAGGAGAAACTGATTCACTTTTCACTCTTCTGGAGGACATCTTTTATTTAATAGATAGAGATTTTCAAAATCATCAATATAAAATATACAGGGTAGAAATTTTCAAATATTATTTACTTTGTATGACAACACTATCATAATGATATATTATATATGTGTCAGGTTACATACTCCAGCTTTTGATGACAGCAAAGAAAGAAAATTTTACTCATCAATGGTTTGTTTTAAAAAAAATAATCATACAAAATCGGTTCATTTGGCACCCACCTAAACATGGAGTATGCTGTTTACTGCAGGAAACACAGATCTTCACTTCTAAAGATCAACACACAAGCAATTTATGTAATGACTGTCACATTTTGTCCCAAACACTGACATGTTGCTTCATGGCAAAACAGTAAGCCCATAATGCCTAGTAAGAACATACAGTGTAGGAAGGTTGTCACATCTATTTATTTCAACATGACACTAAGTTATTGATTTATTTTTTTTTGGAACTGGATTACATATAAAATTCATGCCATTAAACTTTATTTTAAATTCCTCAGATGTTTGAGCGGTTCCAGAAAAAAATGATCCAATTTCTTCTTGTTCTTGCAGTGGGCATGGGGTGGCTGGACTTTGAGTATAAAGGGAATACAGGAAGAAGTTTAACTTCTCTCATTCCTCAAGCTCAGCAGTGTGGAAGCCTACACACAAAACCGTAGCAGCTTTCCCTTGATTGCTAACTACCACTAGGTGCCAGATAACAGCAGGAAGATTAGCAGTGTGATCAGAAACAAAAGAAAGTACTCCCAAAAATGTCCTTGTGGTCAAAGCAGAGACCTAAAACAGGATTATTCAATCTGCTTCACAATGGGCCCAACTAGTTGATGTGAATAGCCACATAAACAAGGCTCCCAGTGCCTAAACTATGTCGCATACCACCGAGCACAGTACTCCACAACTATACAGGCTTTCCTTTTCATAACTGTTTGAGACAAGTGTGTTCACTGTTACAGTCAGAACTCCCAGAGCTGTACACTTCCTTTTACAGCTTCTTCTGACCTTACAGCAAACACGTGGCTGAAGAGTGACAGGTTTTTGAAACCATAGCAGTTGGAGAAGCAAACATGAAAAGAATCAGGAGTTTGAAGTCTCACAGCTACAAATTATAAACATGCATTTCTTTTCAACAGCATCTCCAATCAGAGTAGTGCAGAATAAGGGATTATTCAGTACTGGATAACCTGCCAGTTTTTTTCATGATGCATTGGTGCTAGCTGACAATCATTAGTGGACATATGCCTCCCTGCACCATAGCAAGCATGTAAGTCAAGTGAACCATTTGTTTATATAAAAGTAAATAACATATTTACATTTATTTTCCTGGATGAGGAAAGCATGTCATGTTTGTATATTCTCCAAAAAACCGTATCAACCTCTTAAAGAGGCACATAAATACATTTTCAATCAGGGTGTTCCTGTTATACAACTACAGGCAAAAGAAGGAAGAATATCAACATTTTTTTTTTTTAATTCTATTGCTGCATTTCCCTCTCACCTCCTCTCTGAAGTAAAAGAAATAGTTATCATTAAATTTTCCCTCTTGCAAATTTCCAGTAGTCATTTTATATGGTATAACTATGGGCATTATTGTTCCCCATCCATCTTATAATTTCAACTAAATCGAGCAATGAAAATTTTATAGTGCATCCCTAATTGTGCACCAGACTGGAACTGTTCATACAAATTCCAAGCAATTATAAGGCTTTCTGGGAAACACTGGCAGCAAACACAGGATTAAATGCTTGTAACAGCAAGCCAGATGGGAAATACAGATAAAGAAAATCTCATGGAACTCAATTCTTTTTCCAAAACTCTGGTATTATTTAAATTAACCTGGGACTAAACACACTCATAACAGATTCAAAGCAAGGTCAGTTAAGATTAAAGGCTAGATCGTTAGTGTTTCAGTCACACAAACAAACCCACTCCTTCAATCAATGTTACATAATCTTTAAAAATGAATACAGATGTGACAAGACAATGATAGATGCTAACTGTAATTGTAAAATATTTTAATTTCATGTCTTAATATCAAAACTTCCTAAAATACAATATTGTAGTTTTAAATGAATGATAGTTTCTTCATTTCACATCATTACTGAAGTGTAGAAGGGAGGTATCAATCCCTGGAACATAACAGGAGAATTATTTGCAGTCATTTTTTACTTCCTGGTACACAGTACTGCTCCATCCTCAAAGCACTGCACTGTGCAAATATCCAGACAGAGCTCCATGTACCTGTGCAGGCATACCCTTAAGACATTAAACAACTCGCATCTGGACTCAGGTATGAGGGTACCTCTCATCTTTGCAGCCTACAGTGTAGATGAGAAGAAATGCAGTTGATTTGATATCTGGGAAAGTTTTTCTTCTAAAAGCCTGAGTCTAACAAAGTATTTAATACGGTAGCCTATCATTTTTCACCATGGTTGGGTTTTAGTAATAAACTTTCAAAAGCATTTGGAGGCAAATGCATGCAAGTGTATTAAGAGCAGACAACTCCCAGTACATTAAATTATCAGCCATCATTAACTTCTTGAACTAATTATGTGATACTTTTTAATGTCCAAGTGTGCAATTAAGCTAATTCCAAACCACACCATTATATTAATCTGAAAGCAGAGGTACATTCAGTGCCTTTCTGTTAGCCCAGGCCTTCCTGGAAGAATAGAATGGCAGTAAGGAGAGGGCAATTTCAGGCTGAACTCAGAAATAACAATATTAATGCTGTTTCAAACAGTATTGCTTTTAGCGTTGTAGCTCCCGTACCCCTTGCTGTAATGATATTAATGGGTCTGTGACCAGGAATGGAAAACAAGATGTGCTTGGTGGCATCTCTCAAAAGCTCCCATTTCAGTATGACAAATCGACAACCAAACAGAAACTTATGAATATACTGCTAAATCTATTGCCCTCAGTGAAGATCAGTATTAGCCGGTATAAAATTGTTTAAAAATTCCTAATTTTTTGCAAACCCAGATTTTTCACTACTTTTCCATAGTTTTTGGGATTTTGTTTTTGTTTTTTGTTTGTTTGTTTGTTAGCCAAAATTTTATCATCCTCACTGTAATTTTTTTATTTCCTTGTATAGGTGAAATTTTGTGTTTCACTTTCTATTCACTGCCTCTTTCCCTATTACTGGTATTGAGAAAGGTCTGATTCCCTCATCTCATTCCCCCTTCTCCACAACAACTATGAACAGTTAGAACTTTGATCAAGCTCTTAGCTCTGAATTTATGTTTAGGAAAGTTAAGTTAGCAAGTTTATACAAATTTTGGTACCAAAAGTTACAATTAAGGTTTTGGAAGAGATCAGTGATGGTTCACAAACTTTTGACAGAAATACACTGACTTGTATCTTCAGCAAGTATCTTCAGTGATGATAAAAAAAATGACTGATAGAATAGTAGTGTTGCTGTTCTGTTCTCCAGTATCCTTGAAAAGAGAGTTAAATACTGCTTCAGCACAATGGAAAATTCAACAGGGTTGCAGCTGCATGTTGAGAGACATATGAGAAACTCATTATAAGGAACGTTCTTCAGTTGGAGAAATGTTACCTATTTTCAAAAAACACAACAAATAACTACTATTTTTCCCTGAATACTTCTGATTTTCCAGCTCTGAATTTCATATCCTCAGAACGGGCCTTGTTTATGCTGCAGTTTCTGTTCATCATGTCTGTACAAATCCAAATGGTTTGATTCAAAAAGGCTGAAGTGACATCAGATTTCTGTTTAAAAAATAATTTTTATATTCTCCCAACCTTGAGATTATTCATTTAATCTTTAGAGTAGTGCAAGTTTTTCAATACTGATCTAAATAACATTTTATTTGTTCATATTCACTTAATAGTGTTTGTAAACTCAAGAACGTCATTAATAAACCATCTGCTATACCATACCCTGTAACAAATCCGATGTCAAATACTGTTGAATTACTTGTATTCTCAATAACATATTACTATAAATGATTATATTTCTTGAAATCCTTTCATGTCATTGGAAAAATATTTCTCTTGGTTACTAAATAAAAGCTTTTAAGAATGTACTACTCACCTTTCTTTCCTCCCATAGGAAAAAAATTAAGAGAAAATCACTAAAACATGAATTTTCACAGCATCCAGGTCTACTTGATTTCATAGTAATCTATCAAGTTCTCTTAAATCTAAATGGTGAATTTTATGCATCCAGACTCAGACCCTTGATTTAAAAACTCCTTAAGGAAATGCAATGAGATTGCATTCAGATTCCTGTCTTCTGTAGCTGTATGATCTCTGCTTTGGGAAGACTTTGAAAAGTACATGTCTTATCAAAATTCCTGCATTAAGTGATCAAAAGAAGATAAAAGCATAAACATTAGCTTAAACTCTACACCTTGAGTCATGTTTCTGCCAGCATCACATAACTCTTGATTATCATTTCAATACCTTTTTCACCCTGCATTAAATTAGTGTCTACTCAACTGTATCCATCAGCAAAGGGATGTCCCAGCCAAACCAAAAATGTCACAGAGCTTCAAGGTTAAGCATCTTCTTCAAATAGATTCTGATTCCTGTGATTCTGGAGAGTGTTTTCAAGTGCTGAAGCACTTCTTTTGTTGGCAAGTCTGTCCTGAACATTTTTTTCAGCTATTACTTCTTCTGCTGGCTTTGAAATAGAAATTCTTCCATAAAACAGACTGCAGCTTTGCCAGAAACAGTTTCTCACTCTCTGATTTGCTGTATGATTAGTACTCATTAGCAATGCTTAGCTGTTCCGAAGGTGATGCTGTTCTCAACTTCATCTTTGAGATTTACTGCCATCCAGAATCTGTCTGAGCTACATCCTGCACACATGTAAGTACTGATATAAAAACTCACTACTAATGTGAACATCCAAACTGTGAGTTTCAATATTGTTAATGTTCAGAAAACTGGGACAGAATGTCTCCTTATCCCTGCAAATTTATAGAACTGCAGAATTATGGGAGTTCATCTCTGAAGATTCTCATCTGTAAATCAAACAAATGCAGAGACAGAAGCTCTAGATATACATTGTAAAAAAATTAAAAGTTCAAGGCTAACATGGGAAATATAAAGTGATGGAGAAGCGTTGTGTATCTTTTAAAAAGTCGTTAAAACACTAACAAAACTGTTTTTACTGTGTCATGAGCATGTTACTGATACACTAGTTTTCCAGAGGACACAGGGTAAAGGGCCACCTCACTTTAAGCTGTAGAATGACTTTCAAACAAGCAACAGATAAAGTTGCTGACTTACAAAAGCTTTTATCAGACTTATGATGGATTTTACAGAAGTGGAACTCTATATGACCCATGTGATTTGTATTCTTTTACGAAGGTAGGGAGGCTTTGAATTTAAAAATTGAACTTTTTCTTCTTGTGCCAAACATAAACAGTTCAACATCCATTTCCCATCCAGAGATTTGAACAGTTCAAAAGACTTTATATGAATCTTATCTGTATTATATTTCCTGCTGATTGGCAGTGTCTCACACTTCAACTTGAAAGCCAAAAATGTGTTGGCTCAAAGCAGATAGAGGAAATAAATAACAAAGAGTACTGGGAAATAAACATAATGAGTAATTATGAAGTGCTGAAAACTATACTTAGTGTTTCTTGTTTCTTCAAATTCAATCGTTGCTATATTGATTTATGTCTGGGAAATCTTGTTTAGAAAAAAAAAAGAATAAACAAAAGCCTTTAACTATTATGTCAATAGGAAAACACAGTTTACATTATCTTCAAAGCTCACATCTATTTCTGACTAGAGTGATTTCATATTTCTTACTGTGGAGTAGTTTGTTATTTCTGAGTGAGGTGCATATTGTGCACAGTGATTACCATTCCCAAGAGAAGAACATAGACCTATTACACACAGTTAGATGATTTGGCAAGACCAACAATCAGCTCAGTTGAAGTAACTTACTTTGGGTTCCATGACTGGGCACAGAACTTGAGCTCTTCCACAGCTGAGAGAAAAAAGGAAAAAAAGATTTAAAATTCATTTTCCCTTAAGAAAGTTCTTTGAATTTTTATTTGAAAGGCAAGCAATTCCAGGCACTTTAAAGAGAAAATTTCTGTATATGCATATAGTAAGAGGAAAAAAAAAGGCTGCAAAAGCAAACAATTTATTATAAAGGATCTAACAATGTCTACATACATTCCATCTAAACTTTCTGGTTTTCTGAACATCCTAACAGTATGTCATAACTTAGACACAAAACACAGAATACAACATAGTATGGCAATACTTCAAGGAAAGCCTATATCTTGCAACTTCTTAATGAGGGACTTAATCAACTATAAATAATTACTAGGCTCAATAAAAAGGGCAAGACACAAACTGCTTACTAGTGCAGTAGCTTGTATGTTTTATGGTAAACTTAAAGTCAATTATTAAGACTATTGGGCAATGCACTTGTTAGAGAATTTAAACTGAGAATTTAAAATAATTCACAATAATTCACACATAATATCTAAAGTGTTAAGATCACAATATAAACAGACTACAGGTCTATGTCAATTCCCCAACACAAGGCAATAGTACTAGTGGAAAGGAAGCACTAGGACTCGGCACCTAGTGGGAGGAAATAGAAAGCTGGTGAGGCATGCCACATAGGAGTCCAATGGCCTTCTTTCTGCTATATCCTTTGATATAGAACAGCGAAGAGGAGAAATCAGGTGCTTCCTGGTGGAGTTCCCTAATTTATAGCTCTCCAGGTCACAGAGTTAGAGCATCTCTGCCAGGTATTCTGTCATCCCTCTGGAAATGATCTTTCTATTGTCCTTCAGCCATCAGCAAAATATGAAAACAGAGCTGCCCAAGGGCTAGAATCTGTTAAATATTGCTCCAACATAAAAGTCTTGTCACTACTGTTACATTTAATCTTTTTTTGAACAAATCCAAAGCATCTTTAATATGTAAGTGATTCTTAACTTTATGATTCTATTTATATTAACAGATATCTTGTTTCTTCATAGAAAGAATATTACTATCAAAAATAAGAATGAGTGCAGATATGATCCTCTGTACGGCTTCCCTACTTTTTTTTTTTAATTGATGCATATTTTCATAAAATTCTGAATTTGTAATTTAAGTGGTTTATATGTTTGCTTGTTTATAAAAATCATACCACTCTGTTCACAGCAGGAAACTTGAAATGATGCTTTACAGAATTACAGAACTACAGAATAGCTGAGGTCAGAAGGGACCTCTGGATGTCCAACATCTGCTCAAACAGGGACAAGAACAGCCACCATTACTTCCCTATTTCCATCAAGGGACAGCATTTTTACTGTAATAGGATCTGCAAAGGAACAACTGCAAATTTTTCAGTTGTAAGTGAATACTTATCATTGCAGGCTGAACAAAAACAGTTATACTCATCTTTGCTTTAGGCATATGAGCATATAACAGATATTAAAGAGGAAGAATGTTTAACTATATTACAACATACATAATTTTAGAAATACATATTCAGATACTTCTAGGGTGACAGTAAGCAACAGCATCTGCTGGAAAATGAACAGAAAAAAACCTCAGTCAACATAGAATTATTCAGACTTTTGAAAGACTTCTATACTGTAGTAGTTACTAAAGATTCATCATTAACTGTGTTTTGCATTCTTCCAGAGCCCTCTTACCATGCAACACATCACTTTATTTGCCTGTTACTGCAAAATGTACACATAGTTGTTTGTTTTAACCTAAGAAACTTTCTCCTTTATTCTGTTTCAGAAAGTCATGTTACTTTGCCTTACAGAACATGTTATACTTAGAGGGGAAATCCTCTGCTTAATCTTCCATTTTATTTCAGAAAGAAACAGAAATTACCATTTTCGTAGACAGAAACCCCAAAATAAGAACTGTAGCTCCGATACTGTTTTTTGATCAAACTAGCATGTTCCAAGAAAGCAAGCTCAGAGTGACCTAACCCTTGCCACTGAACTTTAGGCAATTATGTACTCTCTTGAAATGTCTAGTAAACACAGATTTACACAGATAATATGTTGTAGTTACAAAGCAAACAGTCACGTGCAATGATTCCAGATAGAGTACATCAAATACTTCATAATTGGAAATTTGAATTTCGAAATACCATTTTTAATCTGCTTTATTTCTAAAAGAATTGTGAGTCTTTCCATTTAAAGAAGGCTGAAACAATAGAACATACCTGATTTTTAAAAATATTGTGTTTGGTGTAAAAACATGTTATTAACTGACAAAGAAATAATGTGTTCACAACTCAGATAAACTAGCAAAGTTTCTAAAAAATTATGCTGCACAACAGCTTTTGCTCCTTCTCTAGACCCAGCTTCATAAAAATATTTTGAGACACTGTAATTTTTTTTATTGATAATTTGTGCAGTCTGTAGAATTTTTACATGTAATACTCATAGCCACTTCATAATTCTAAATTAGTTGCACAGAGTTCTTTTAGAAATATAACTTGGAATCATCTTTGAAGCAAGATTCAAGTTATTTCTCTCTGAAGTTCTCTATTCCAATCATCCTATTGATGAGATGTTCTCTTCTACCATCTTTTCATCAGGTAAGATTTAACTAGTCATATTAAATCCAGTAATTAAGCTACTTTCCCCTCCAGTGTCTCAAAATTTTTGTGGGTAATAGTTGGTTCTCGTCTGTGCTGCACATACAACCATCCATATCATAAAAATTAGAACACATATCTACTGATATATTAAATATCACCCCTCACTGAAGAATACATACTTAACACATCATTCTGTTTTAATTCCTTATCTGGATGTATGAAGAACAAATACAATCGATATAGAAAGTAAGGCCTTCTGTATTTTTATGTTGGCCCGCAACATTAGTGGCAGATATTAGTGGTATGGCAGTAGAGACTGAACCTTGGAAACTACACTGTGGCCTTCCAATACTTGAAGAGAGTGTATGAAACAGGAGGGGTAATGACTATTCACATGGGTTGATAAAGATAGGACAAGGGGGAATGGTTATAAACTAAGACAGTGCAGATTTGGGTTAGATATTAAGAGGCAGTTTTTCACTCAGAGGGTGGTGATGCAGTGGAACAGGTTGCCCACAGAGGTTGTGGATGCCCCATCTCTAGAGGCATTCAAAGCAAGGCTGCGTGTGGCTCTCAGCTTTTCCTATATTGTTCACTTTTTCAAGTCAAAACATAATCCAAACACTATGTCTCTCGAAACCAGAAGATTGTCTGTGAAGAAACTAAAAGCGTTTTCTCTCATTAGTATTTTCAGATTGATCTCTCTCAACTTCACTTCTATGTAAATGTAAGCTTAGACATTCCAAAGAGTTGAAATTTTACCCCTAGGATAGAAACAAGAAATAATTAGCACTAATGTTGGAAGCCAGTCTGAAGTTTAGTCTAACTTCATACAGTAATTGGCTACAACTATAACATGAAATGAAATAAAGAAATATAATGTAAAATAAATAAAATATTTACTAAGTTAAATAAAATAAATCAACAAAAACAATATAACTTTAGTGAGATCTATTCTTCTTCCAAGGCAAGGCTGTGGGTTTTTTAAAAACACTACATCATCTAGAGTCTCGAGCCATTCCTCTCAAGATCAGAGGTCTAACTTTCATTTACTCATTAAAAAAAAAAAAAAATGAAGTCATGAACTGATTTTTCTTAACTATTTACCACATTAAAATACCAAGAGAATTCTAAATTCCTTAATATGTTTACTTCTCAATTCTTTTTTTTTTAAGCTATGATATTTAAAAAGATTTTTACATATTTTTGTACAATTTTTGTTCCAGCAATGGTTTCTGAAGATGATGAAGACCCCAGATGATGGTCATGCTACCTCAAATTGTGTAACTGATAGAAAAACAATCTGGAAACCAGTCATTTAGAGCAAAATATTCTTCAATTAGAAAACAAATATAGTGTGCTTATTACTATGAGGTTGTTCATGTGGAGCACAAAACAAAATAAGTAACAGCAAAAGCTAGGAAACTCTAGTATGCTTTTTGATATTTCCCTATTTCTCTTTGTCAGAGAAATGAATAAATCAGATATTCAGAAAAGCTATTATTTCTTACCATTTGTTTAGTTTTCTTCCATAGCTAAGGAATTTTTAGATTTATGGCAAATGGATACTCTCAGATAGAGCCCCATTTGAATACAAGACTGTCCATTACACCTCATGCCATTATACATTCCATTCTTCACAGGATTTTATTCTTTGAAAGCATATTACAGAGGATAGAGTGCCTTGAGGGTATAGTATATTTCAAAATACAATTAAAATAAACTCTTCAAGTGGAAATGTGAAATGTATTTGTATTCTATTAAAGCCTTTAACCTTATCAACTGTGGTGCACTATTTAACAAGGTCATTAGTAACAGGCTACATACAACAGAGAACATGCATCAGCAGCAGAAAAATAAACATCAGACCAAAACAACACAATAACTTCCAGTACCTGTTCTTGTTTGCTTGCTGAGCTCTCAAACATTATGGGTCTCTGAAATACATAAAAGCATAACATCTTGAGTCAATATTTGCCAACCAAGTGAACAATTTAATTTAGCATGACTGGACCCCTTGAGCAAATACATCTTGTACACAACATAAGAACTGCAGGCCAGCCTGCAAAAATGACCAGAAGCGTACAACCATTCAGAACATCATGCCTAGGGAAAGCTCAGCAGCTGCTTTGAGCTTCTCCACACAAATAAAAGATAAGATGATTCATTTAGTTTTCTATCAAAATCCATTATGGAATCAAAATCAGAATGATTTTATAATACACTTACAATTCCCTCACTCTTGTTGTGAAGTTGTTTATTCTAGTTTTGGATTTCAGACAATGAAATCTTACTGATTCATGCTCAAGTTATAGCCTTCCAAGGGTTTAGCTATCATTTCGATTACTGGGTCTGTCTTTTTAAAAAATTCATTTGGAATGTGGGCTGAGAGGTATACAAAAATATTGATTTTATACCACATATTACGGGAACCAAATTGTGGTGAATGGAGAATTGCATCTGAAAATCAGTATGAGAAAATATCCATTTTGCCCACAGAAGTACTGCCAAAAAGATTAATGCCTTAATCAAATCTTTATTTAATTTCAGGAAATACATTCTGTTATGCTATGGACCAGGCTATCTTTTTGTTCTGTGTTGCAGTTATGCAGGATAAAACCAAATGAAACAAAACAGTGCTTTTCCATTTTTCCCACTTGGAGATAACAGTTTCAGTTCAATTTTTAGGACAAATACTTGAGTAGAAAAACCTAATACCATGTGAAATGGTGCTGATGCACAAAAATAGCTCCCAGTTTGCAAAAAAATACTTTTTTCTGTCATAAATTTTCTTTAGATGTACAGCTTCCCAAACACAGTGAAATCTACAAAATTCTGTTGTACAAATGGGAGCAAGGTCTGAGGATAAAGCTTCTGTGTGAATGCCACAAAATAGAAAAATGATCGGAGAGTTCTAAATTAATGGTTCATTAACAATTAGTAACAAGAGGACAAGATTCCTTGAGTCAGTGACATTACTTTGTCCATTAACTTGTATCAGACATCACTCTTCATCCATGTGGACCAAGGGCTAGAAGAGGAACGTTCCCTTCCCAGACTTCTTGAAAATCCAGATTTTATATTTCAAGACCAAGTGTGGACAGGAATATGAAATTATATTCACTACAGACTCAAATCTGAAAATCACAGTGGAAGACTCCTTGCTGGATGGGAAGAAGTTATTTATTCTTTGAAAACTTTCGATTATAGTCAAAATTTTATTCTACATTTTTCTTCTGCACTTTTCAATAATGTTTGTGTTCATTAGCACAAATACTGAGAAAAAAAAAACACCTCAATCTAGCAAAGAATTTGTGGTCATATTTAAAAGCAGAATTTGACACATTTAAGTGAAACTTAAGCAAAATACTTTCAAATCCTCAGGTTTGAGCTAGGAAATATTACTCTTGATCCATGAACTCAGGTGTTATCTTGCTATATGCTGGTTAAACATTGTTTTTCTACTAAGCTTCTCCGAAGCCACAAGCCTAGGCCAAGTAATGTAAATAAATACATAAACATACAAACTTTGCATACGTATGCCATGGGAAACTTAAATATCTCCTCTTTTATTCAGTTAAAAAAGCATTTATTTTACTGATGTGATGATGTCAATTTACCAAAATTTTAACTCCTTTCAAAGTACATTACTCTCCCACTTTCCAAGAAGTTTCCATGCTTTTCATCTCAAGCAATTCAGTCCTGAAGAGTGGTTTGCAGAAAAGAATGGATGCATCATATTATATATTACAGCTGATGACTGAAACCTGTTACAACACTTACCGTTGCAAGTGAAGAGAGATGATACAATACAAGAATAGTATAGCAACCAGTGTTGTCTACGAGCTATGAAAAATCTTGATTTGTAGAGGAAAAGGTCTCTCATACAACAGAATTGGAAATATATTTGTGGACTGATCATTTCAGAGAAAGAAGACAGGAGAGATCAAATAATGAAGTAACCATCATGCACATTCAAGGATTACAAAATCAATTCCCTGTTATTCGTAGTGTTATTATTAATTTCCTAAGAAAATTCTGACCCTACTATGTGATAGACTAGGGAACCCTCAATATTTTTACTATATGATATCTTATTTTAAAATATATCATATTGCATCATTACAATACATTCACAGTTACATAATGGTAGACCTATGCTTCAGCATATATATTTAATCAATGAGAAAAAAGAGCAAATTATTTTTGTTAACTCTTACAGTAAATTTGATTGCAATAGAAAACTTGACTATTACTATTGCTTACCATTACTTCTATGTCTTTGTCTAATTAGCATTACTGATGTCCTATGCAAAATATCTAACTTTATCTCTGGATAAATTTCACATGTACCAATTACAGTCTTCTCAAAAATACATGTTGGTAGACAATGGGACGTATTTGTTTTCCAGTATTTTTTTTATATTTATGGTATGGTTATTCAGCTTACAGAAGCTTTAACCCTATCTAGATAATATATTCAAATAGATGAACATGAAGTGAAGAGATGAAATGAGATCTTAACTTACAGATACTCCCAATATAAGCAAGTCACATAA
The DNA here is from genome assembly GCF_038088225.1 of Cyrtonyx montezumae. Lineage (NCBI taxonomy): Eukaryota > Metazoa > Chordata > Aves > Galliformes > Odontophoridae > Cyrtonyx > Cyrtonyx montezumae. Next base: position 7,754,632 of record NW_027072041.1, read on the forward strand.
TAAATTAATGTGGTATAAATATTGTAAGACTAACATCATTACAAAATAATGAAATATTTCTACAACTATTATTACAAAGAGAAAATTAATGTTTACTTAACATTTATGAGGAGGAGGAGGAGGAAGAAGAGGACAGTCAGCCAAGGAGAGTCATTTCTCATGTGCCACTTCAGTAGTGCATCACACTAATACACAAAAAGTATAATGGGAGAGACAAACTAAAATTTTGTATCTGTTGGGGTGATTCAGCCTGTCTTGCTTAGGAGCATTATCTAACGAGACAGCTTTATCTGTTTGCTTCACACATACCATTATCACTAGCACAGACACATCGATTCCCTATTCTTACACTTTGCACATGGCATTCTGCCTGTCCTCAGCCTCAATTTATTTCTTACCTTTATTTTTCTCTATTTGTGATGTGAGTTACACAGAGAAACTCATCCACTGAAGCTTATCGTTCAGACTGTCTAAAACTGGAGATTCAAAGCCCTGCTGGACAGTAAAGTTTTTTGTCCATCCAGTGTGAATTTAGTTCTGTTGTATGGTGAGCAAATTCTTCACACAAAATAATAATATTAATAATAAAAATCACAGCTATGTTTGTTAAATATAAACCCCTGAGGCTCAGTAGAATAAGTCTGGGGAAAGATTTGAGGTCCAAATATTTTATTGCCTTGGATCTCCTGGATCCACAGGCTGCCAGCAGTACAGATCCCGCACTAATCTAATCTGGCAAAGTTGACTCATAAGATAACTGGAAAATTTTAAGAGTGTCTCTGACTACTCCAGCGGTCTCTCTTTGTGCTCTTTATACCTGATTAAAGAGCAGGTCATTACAGGGGTATAACTCAGTTATCTTTCTTCAAACTGAGATCAGGCTTCTTAAACCAGCGAAACTCCTATTGAAGTTTTTATTCAAGTACAAATTATTTTCTCATAAATGTTCTTTTATCATGAAGAACTAAGTTGATCAGATTCTGCAAAAGATATTTTGTAATTAATTTATTTTTAATTCAGTGGCACTATAAGAGCATGAGATTGTGAGAAAAGTTTCTTTCAGATCCTGTCTTGTATATGATATCCACTTCTTACAGATGTGAAGAGCCATACTGAGTGACATGCCTAAAGATATCTGAAGAAAACTTTAGATTTTATGAAGATGCAGCTCCTCTATTATTCTGGGCTTCTTTTGTTTGTTTGTTTTGTTTTGTTTTGTTTTATGCTTGGGCAGGAAAGGATGTATATATTTTATATCTACTAATTCTCACTTCTGTCACTGATTGCCCTTAAAAAGCTTCGTGGAGAATGTTCTCTTAGCATTATTCAGCACCTATATATTATATATATAATATTGCACAATTTTCTTCAGTAGTCTGGCTCCCATATCTACTAAATCAAAATACCCAAGAATGCAAATGCAAATCCCACTACAGTATTTCTCACTACATAATGAAAGTCTTCTGAACTATTTCAGCCAAAATACACATGACCATTTGGTCAATTCTGTTACCTTTGCACAACTATGACATGTACACATGCCACATGTACTTCACAGTTTGAGAATCAAAGCAGGTACATTTCGACAATAAGGTATCCTGTATTCATACTTAATAAATACAAATTGTTTTAGATAAATCCCGAAGTATTTTCTTACAGAACTTACTATAATTGAAATGAATAAGATTTACACATTTTTAAATGACTATAAATCTGTGTAATCTGAATGGCCTTTAATCCATCTTTTCAATTCACAGAATTAGAGAGGTTAACTTCAGTGGTTTGGCACTGCTAGCTTGGTTGTTAAAAATGGATTTTTTTGAGACAGTGGTTTGGTTAGAATATAGGAAACAAACCAGTTCAAAACCAATTATTCAAGATTTAATTCAAACTGTTGCCCCTGAGCCAACAAAGAATCTGTCATATTACCAGTTTTTCTAAGTATGTTCTACGTTTGACAAAGGACAGCAATCTGCCTATAAGCCATTCCTCCATTCCTAAACAAGCCAGTCAAAACTAAAATTCATAATACCTATGACTTGGTAAACACTGTGACTAAATAAAATGTTTGGTTCACAACTTTCATTATTGTAACATTAACATGTTAATATTTTAATATTTAATATTACCCATGTATAACAAGTGGAAATACTCTTTTTTGCAATGACCTTTATAAAACTTCATGAATGAGATGAAAATGAAGGATTTATTTTATCCTGTCTCTTAATTTTACTCACCAATTTGTGAGTTATTCTTATAGCTGGCATTTCAAATGTTTTAGTAAATTCATCACTCAAAGCCTTATGCAAGGACTAAATTACACTAATGAATTGACTATGAATTTGAAGTCAGTCTAACATGAGGCCAAATATTTTCTGGCTTCATTTCTGTATCTCAGAAAACTGCTTAATTTTCTCCCTACTTATCCATTACTGCTAAATTGTCTTGCTATTATTGTAGAAAATTGCAGCAAACATTGGCTTGCTCTTAGGCCCATAGTGAATGAAGCAGAAATTGGGATTCCTGCCGTGAGACTCACAAGGTATGAAACCTGTCATCCACTAATTTCACTGAACTGAAAGTGCAAGTTGAAGATAATATTCAACCCTTCGTTTTCTGTTTTCTGGAACAGATGCTGACGCTTTTCTATATTTGGCATTTTAAATATATTTATATATTTCCTCACTTAAAGGCTTACACAAAAAATAAATCAGATTAATGAAAAAAAAAACATCAACCAAAAACAACCAAAAAACAAACAAACAAAAAAATACCTATATGTATATGCTGATAACTAATGGGAAGACAGATAAATTCCAGCCTTAGTAATTATTTGTTTCATTAGGCTTGCTTTTTTGGGGGGGTGAATTTGTTTCTTTATTATTATTATTTGTTTTTGTTCTGATGTTGCTGTTACTTTCTTCTGCTTTTGTTTTGTCAGAGGAAGGGGTGTAAGTTTACTGTGAAAGTGACAAAACACTGGAATAGTCTGCTTAAAGAAGTGGTTGATGCTTAATTTCTGTCAGTGTTCAAGAGGCATTTGTGTAACACAGTTATTAGCATGTTTTAACTCTGTGTCACACCAAAGTAGTCTAACAGTTAGTATTGATGCTTTTATTTGGTCCCAACTGAAATTATTATCTTCTATTCTACAAAAAAAAAGTTTGTTTGTTTATTTATTTATTTATTTAATATTACATCAAGAACATCTGCAGAGAGCTGGATGGTAATAGCACAACCCTGGTAATTTGTCAGCCATTCCCTTGCTCCAGGAAGTTTTCATTATGGGTCAGAGATATATAGGTTAATTTGCTAATTCTGTATGGTAGTTCAGAATAAAGCTTCAGGACCACAGAAAGCACTGTCAGCTGTATTAACAAGACCATAGCCAGCATGATAATGGAAGTGATTATTCCACTCTACTCAGCACCTGTGACACTGTATTTAAGTATTTTGCTTAACTGTGGGCTTCCCAGCACAAGACAGTAATGAACAACGAGAAACAAATACAGCTACTGAGGAAACTGAAATACAGGGTGTAAGACAAAAGCCTCAAACAGACAGATTTATTTGGCCTTTGGAAGAGAAAGGCATCTAATTGCTGTCTGCAACTACTGAGTCAGAGCATGAGAAGTTAATAGAAGGTGAAAAATCAAAAACCAAAATACATTAGCCAGAAGAAGTTAAATTTGAGATTTTCATGTAAGCCTTTCTTTTGTTCAGGTATGTGCCAGAGCACTCAAACTTATGTCCAAAAATGTTATAAGGTCTCTGTACTTGGAGATTGCCACAACTTATCAGGATATTTGATGAGCAGAACTCTACTTAGATGAACTGCAAGCAAAAGGTTAGACTAGATGGCATCTAGAGGTGCCAATCAACAAAAATTATTCTGTGATAGTGGCAAGTGACTATAGAAGATAAAACTTTGAACCACTTCGTCTGTTAGCTTATAATAGGTCTAAAAAGCCAGTACCAATACTGATTATGTTATAATAGTGATCAGTATAACTTAGGTATTTGCAAATAGCATTCCTCTGATTATGTTTTTGAAGACTTAGTTAAGTTCATCATAGAATCAGAATCATAGAATCATAGGGGTTGGAAGGGACCTCTAGAGATCATCGAGTCCAACCCCCCTGCCAGAGCAGGTTCCCTAAACCAGGTCACACAGGTAGGTGTCCAGGTGGGTCTTGAATATCTCCAGAGAAGGAGACTCCACAACCCCCCTGTGCAGCTGTGCCAGTGCTCCGTCACCCTCACCGTAAAGAAGTTCTTGTGCACATTCGTGCAGAACCTCCTGTGCTGCAGTTTCTGTCCGTCCCCCCTTGTCCTGTCTCCACACACTGCTGAAAAGAGTCTGGCCTCACCACCTTGTCCCCCACACCTCAGATATTTATAAACCTGGATCAGGTCCCCTCTCAGTCTTCTTTTCTCAAAGCTAAAGAGACCCACTTCACATAGCCTTTCTTCATAGGAGAGATCCTCCAGGCCCTTCACCATCTTTGTGGCCCTGCGCTGGACTCTTTCCAAGAGATCCCTGTCTTTTTTGTACTGGGGAGCCCAGAACTGGACACAGTACTCCAGATGAGGCCTCACCAGGGCAGAGTAGAGGGGGAGGATCACTTCCCTCACCCTGCTGGCCACGCTCTTTTTAATGCATCCCAGAATGCCATTGGCCCTCCTGGCCATGAGAGCACACTGCTGGTTCATGGTCAACCTGTCGTCCAGCAGAACACTTAGGTCCCTCTCTACAGAGCTCCTCTCCAGCAGCTCATCCCCCAGCCTGTACTGACGCATGAAATTATTCCTCCCTAGGTGCAAGACTCTACATTTGCTTTTGTTAAATTTCATCTGGTTTCTGACTGCCCAGCTCTCCAGCCTGTCCAGGTCTTGCTGAATGGCAGCACAGCCTTCAGGCGTGTCAGCCAATCCTCCCAACTTCGTAAACTTGCTGAGGGTGGCCACTATCCCCTCATCAAGGTCACTGATGAAGATCTTGAACAAGACTGGACCCAGCACAGACCCCTGAGGGACACCGCTGGTTACAGGCCTCCAACAGGACTCTGCCCTGCCAACGACAAGCCTCTGTGCTCTGCCAGACAGCCAGTTCTCAACCCACTTCACTGTTGACTCATCTATCCCACACTTCCTTAGCTTTGTTTGAAGGATGTCATGGGGGACAGTATCAAATGCCTTGCTGAAATCAAGGTAGACTACATACACCGCCCTCCCCTCATCCACCCAGCCAGTGACAGCATCATAGTAGGCCACCAGGTTGGTCAAACATGGCCTTCCCTTGGTGAACCCATGCTGGCTACTCCTTTTCTTCCAATTATCTGGAGATGGCATCCAGAACAAGCTATTCCATCACCTTTCAGGGGACAGAGGTGAGGCTGACTGGCCTATAATTACCAGGATCCTCCTTCTTGCCCTTTTTGAAGACCGGAGTGACATTGGCTATCCTCCAATCATCAGGCACATCCTCCATTCTCCAAGACCTCTCAAAGATGATAGAGAGCAGTTCAGCAACCACCTCTACCAGCTCCCTAAGCACCCATGAGTGCACCCCATCGAGTCCCATGGATTTATGAACATTATCATTGCCTAGGCGCTCACAGACCAGCTCTTCCCTGACTAAAGGAAAGTATCCCATTACCCAGACTCTCACTTACCTCCAGGATCTGGGATTCCTGAGTGAAATTTTTTTCACTGAAGACAGAAGCAAAGAAGGTGTTCACTATATCCAACTTCTCAGCATCCCCTGTTACCAGAACACCCTCCTCACCTAGTAGGGGGCCCACATTCTCCCTAATCTTCCTTTTACTATTAACATACTTGAAAAAGCCTTTTTTATTATCCTTGATCACTTTTGCCAGATTCAATTCCAGATGTGCTTTAGCCTTCCTCATTGCATCCCTGCAGGCCGTGACAACCTTTCTATATTCTTCTCAAGTAGTCAGACCCTTTTTCCACATGTCATGGACCTTCTTTCCTTTGAGTTTGCGCATGAGCTCCTTGCTCATCCATGCAGGTTTCCTGCTACCCCTTCCTGTTTTCTTACTCAAAGGGATGCACTGATACTGAGCTTGGAAGAAGAGCTTTTTAAATTCTGACCAGCTCTCACAGGCCCACTTACCTTCTAACACCCTAGCCCACAGGATAGTTCCAAGTAGGTCCCTGAAGAGAGCAAAGTTGGCTCTCCTAAAGTCCAGGGTAGCAATCCTACTTTTTGCTTTGCTCCTTCCACTCAGGATCTTGAACTCCACCATCTCGTGATCACTACAAACCAAGCTGCCCCCAGCCTTTACTTCCTAACAAGTTCTTCCTTGTTAGTGAGAATAAGGTCCAGTAACACCCCTCCCTGTGTCGGTTCCTCCACCACCTGCATCACAAAGTTGTCTTCAACACATTGCAAGAACCGTCTGGACCGTGCGTGCTTGGCCAAGTTGTTCATCCAGCAAATATCTGGATAATTGAAGTCCCGCGTAAGCACCAACGCCTGGGAACATGATGCTACTTCTAATTGCTTATGGAAGGCCTCATCAACCTCCTCCTCCTGATCAGGGGGCCTGTAGTACACACGCACAACAGTGTCACCCTTACCAGCCTGCCCCTTGATTCTCACCCACAAGCTCTCCACTGCTACGTCACTCTCCCCCAAGTGGAGTTCAATACATTCTAACTGCTCTCTCACATAAAGAGCAACTCCACCACCTCACCTTGCCAGCCAATCTTTCCTAAAAAGCACATAGCCCTCCATGCCAACATTCCAGTCATGAGAGCTGTCCCACCATGTCTCTGTGATCACAATGAGATCATGGCCTTGCGACCACACGCAGATCTCCAACTCTTCCTGTTTATTTCCCGTGCTGCATGCATTAGTGTATGTATACTTAAGGGAAGCAGCATCCCCCTGCCTTTCACCATGCCTAGGAACTCCACTCTCTTTAACCAGCAAGCTCTGTTTTGAGCCTTGAACTATCCCCTCGGCCCCAGCAGCCCTCATTTTGTCCCCTTCCCCCTTCATACCTAGTTTAAAGACCTGTCAATAAGTCTCACCAGTTCCTCGGCTAGAATCCTCCAACCTCTCAGAGACAGGCTGCTTCCATGTGCAGCCATCATGCCAGGCACCAAGAAGATTGCCCCTTGTTAAAAAAAAAAAACAAAATTCCTATGTTTGTACCAACTCTTAAGCCATTTATTTAAGAGGTGGGCTTTTTGGATCCTCCCAGTATCCTTTCCTGCCACTGAAGGTATAGAAGAAAAAATCACCTGCACATCTGTTTCTTCAACTACTTCAAGTTACTCCATAAGAAGCACTTCTTACCTCTTTTTTCATAGTTTATTCTCTGAATAAGAGTATTTGTTATTTGGCCCAATTTATTGTGCCAGAGTTACCTATGAAAACTACTGTCATTAGTTTTCCTGTCATTACACTCATGAACTAACTTTAGGAGACTTTAGAGAAGAGTTCAGTAAAATTCCTAAAGGTTTCCTGTGACACACTAGTAAGCTGGCAGCTAAAACACACATCTCATAGAAACTGCTTCTGTACTATTTTAATTAAGAACAAAACCACACACACAAACTGAATAATTCACATACATCCACAGAAAATCTGTTGCATTTTATATTGTTTTATGCAACAACACATAATTCCTCAGGATTTGGTATCATTAATTAGGAGATTTTTTAAAGATTTCTGTAACAGTATCATCGCTTGTCAGTCCTGGTTAAGACCTGACAAGTGAACACAACTGATGCTACCATTTTTATAATTTCTGAAAAATCATTACCTTTCTCAGATGACTGTTATAGTAATCATAAGACAGCGATGGCCCAAGAATTCAAAAGGACTGAAAAAGTCTACTGACAGAATTTTAGTCCACAAAAATCAACCTGAATTTGGCTAATGAAACTCGGTCAGAAGTTCTGAAGATTTGTTCATAAATTGCACCAGCTAAAAAAAAAAAAACAAACCTAAACCAAACTTGTTTTATATAAATTAGGAAATCTGTGTAAGGCTTGTGCATTAAGAAACATGGACTGGAGATACAGCTCCATCACACAGCTCCTGTGAATCTATGAACACAACTTGCATGTATTGGCTTTCCATCTTCTAAGATGCTTTTCCTTGCTTTCTCTTACATCTTTACCCTGTGATCCCTTATGAGCACGTAATTCTGTCTTTAGAGATAACACAGCAAATACTTAGCATAAGGAATGAAATGCTTACCTCACTTAAGTTCAGGGATCTTTCTGCAGCCAAATAAAAATCAGGGCCTGGATTTAATTTGCAGATTTTACTTTTACTTTCTTTTTACTCTACTTGCACACAAAACAAGACATATCTCACAGGATATATTTGCTATCAAGAGCATAAAATAGTTTGGCTTCAGAAGCATGTGCTAATTTTTTGCTCATGTGATTTTATTAGATATTTTCTTGTTCCCTCTATATATTTATACTATTCAAGGTACTGAGCGTCACTGAAAAGTGTCACTTATGAAAGTGATAAACCTGTTCTTATAGAATTTTTAACTTATTATAAATGCTGGACTAACTTGCAGACTAATTATGAAAAAGTATTAAAAAACCCACCAATAAATAATAATAATAAACCTGGTAGAAAATGTGGATTTTTTCCACATTAACATTAACTTTGGGATATGGATGAGGCAGTATTCTTTTCTTCTCCATTGCACTGTAGAGCAGAAGCAGAAGTTCTTCCACTTTCAAGTACAAAGGTCATGTACTTTGATCTGCAAGTAGTTCTGCTCTTCATTTCTCTCATCTACAGGTGCATGTGACTGATCTTAAACAACTAGAAGGTAATGTCTTATCCATGTTATTCCCTTCTATTCTGTGTTTCCTTTTCAAAATAATAATAATAATAATAATAAAAAAATTAAAGAGTAATAACTGTTTCCATGCTGTCAAGCAGACAGAAATTTGCTATGATACTCTCAACTCTAGAAATAAAGTCTGCAATACAAAATTAACCCCCCTACTTTGCAATTCCATTAAAGATTTCTCTCTGAAAAGTGACATATGCATACTAATGAATTGTCACAACTCCCACACTTTAAGTGACAAAGTGACAAAAGAAACTGTACTGCTTTATACTCCTGTACATTAACCCAGAGCTCATGCAGAGAAAAGTACCTTGCGTTTAAATGCCTGGTCTAGGGAGCCTGCTTCAGCAGAGGGATTGGACTAGATGGTCTCTAGAAGTCCCTTCCAACCCCTACAATTCCGTGATTCTGTAAATAGTGTGAATATCAGTGTTTAATGCTGCACCAGTAACTTATCAGCCACTCATCAGTCAGTTACAACTATGCAACCCACCAGAAGCTGTGAAGCTGAATGTGTGTCAAAGACAGGAAGCTGGAGGAGTGGACCTAACACAATCTGCTGAATTTTTGTTATTTCTAGAAATGAGCAACGTGAAAGAATCCTTCTTATTTTCCAAGGCTGATACTGTTGCAAAGACTGGAATCAGGGCAGAGGGGAGAGAGAGTTTTGTGAGTTGCCTCAACAGAGATACTCGGTTCAGAAAGCGTTTCTGAGAATATACTGAAAAATATGGAAAAAATAATGTTATTTACTACTTATCATGTAAAAAATACTATTTTTCAGACTGTAATTTAATTTTAAAAATTTCTGGTCAAAACAAACAATGAAGAAGACTCTTCTGTTTTCACCACTTTAACAAATACATATAAAGGGAAGCACTTTTTTCCTGAACTATTAGTCTCCAGGAACAACTAAATAAAACAGTACTAACCAGAGGCTCTGTATTCCTAAGAATATTATAGATATTTTTCATTTTCTTTCTAGTTTATGCTAAGTGTACATTGCAAAGGACATGAACGGTTAGAGGTGAACATCAGAGTTGTTTTCAATACATGAATCTCCTTCCCTTTACCTTTCCAATGAGCTCGTCTAATGAGACCTGAGTGTGTGCATGTGTATATGTAAGAAGACATTTCAGTCCTCAATAAACTGTTTACTGTTCAAACATTAAATAAATGTAGAACTGTTTTAATCAGCTGAACAAATATTTAATGTACACTCCAATGTAAGAGCTATGTTTAAAAATATCTTCTATGCAGCTATGACACAGGGAATTTATGGAAACTAGTGCCTTGAAAGGTAAAACAAACACTGTAAAAAGAAACCGTACACAGAAACAGAAGTCACAACTTGTCAACCCCTATACGATGTAATTTGTACTATTGACATTACTAGCCTCTAAATCTGACTTGTTAGCAGGATTGACTTACTAAGAAAAATGATTTAGTTTTCAAGAAGTCATAACTTCTAGGAGGAAAAAGAATTAGTTTCTAATAAACTAATAGAGCAGTGTAATGCACAGTAACGTTAATGTTATACTCACAGTAGGGCTTCCTCTGTAGAGTAAATGTTTGTTTACTCACTGGGATCCAAACACTGAAGGTCATTCATCGCAGGAGTAGCTGGATTTCCGTCTACAGCTGCTAGAAAGGATTTGTAAAAAAATTCACAGGAAATTGTAACTTCTTTTAAAACACATGTGCCTGAATAGTTTCTGTGTAAATAAAGTACAAGGCTGGCAGAAAGCATTTCTTTTTCTTTTCAGAGAAAATCTCTTAAAAACACAGAAAGCATTTCTTTTTCTTTCCAGAGAAAATCTCTTAAAAACATACACATGTATTTCACCTTGGCTCTCTATTTTCATAATGTTTGTAGCTCTCTTCTTGTCCTTTATTGCAGTGAATTTGTATCAGCAGGAAGTTTTTCAAATGATCATGTAGTGACAGAGAGGTATTTGTTTCCATTGATTGCACATCTAGTATGCCTAAATATGCCACAACTTTATCACCTCTGTGCTCAAGTGTGTTTTGCCAAAAAAATTAAAAGCCATTGGAACTTTCTGCAAAAAACATTTTTCACATCAAATGCTTGCTATATTGTACAGAAATACAAATGCAGAACTATGCAGAATACCTTTATTGAAAGAGTTGGCACTGAAACACAACAAAAGTTCTGTAAACTTAAATGCCTAGAAGAGCAAGAAAAAAAAAAAACAGTCAGGAACAGATCAATTTCAATTAGATATGAATTCAGCTCAGTCATACCCCTTTCATGAGGCAATCAGCAATAATTATTCTGCTGTTAGATCTCAAGGGATCCTACTGGGGTCACGCAGATCTCTATCTTCAAAAATACCATTACCTTCTGGTGTAGATAATGACAAGAATGTGTTAATAAACAAAATTAAAAGAGCTCTACAACTGGACATCTATAACAGTTATGATGTGTCTATGCAAGGGTGAAGTCAACTGTACAGTCTGGATCTCCTCCTTTTCACAAAGGATGTGTTTTAATTCAGCATTAAGTCAGGTAGACATTTCAAGATTAACCACTTCTAGTTTAAGCTCCAAACTGTTGTCTACTGAATTCCTCACCTGAAATTAATTTTCCATTTTTTCTGATACGGTCACTATAATAATCAGAAATACTAGCATTTATATTAAAAAAAATCCAGTATCACTAACAAGAAATCCGAAGATATATTTTAAATATACCTTCGATTTCTTCTGACCCCCTCCAAGATTTTGCAATATAAATTTTGATTCCAATATTACGTGTCTCATTCCTATAGCATTAGAATACTGTACCATTCCTGTACCATTTAGAATATTTTTTGATAAAAGCTTCACTTTTGCAACACAGGTGTACTATTTTTTCTTAATAATTTTCTCAGACATAACAACTTCACTGTAAAGATCCTCTTTGAAATATGAGCTTGGACACGACTATTCTTAGAAAAACAAATGGTATGTCCATTCCATATGCACTTGCTCAGGATATATCTGGAAAACAGTGAGATCTAATATGTACGTTTATAATATTCAGAAGTTTTAGTCCATAAGAAGTTATCTGGAGCTCACCTGTGCTGAAGAGTAGAATCAAGGAGCATTAAATATTCCATCCAGTAGCCCAGCCCTTCTCTAAATTCTTTCTGGAATGCAAAAGCACAGTGCAAATTGCATTTAGCCACAGTTAGAAAAGTTGTGTGCACCTGCAGGAACAGCAGCAGGCCACATGGAAAAATGTGGCCCTCCAGCAGTTATTTGGATCACACAGTGCAAAAAGAAATAGAGTGCTTCACAAGATTAGAAATTAACTTTGCCCAAAAAATATAGAGAATTGCCTTTTTTCCCTAATTCTATTTATCTTGGTTCTGTCTGGATCCCTACCTAAAGTGTAGACACTCTTATGAGGAATACCCTCAGTTCCCGAGCTGAGGCCTAATGGTAGAAAAATGAGCATGCCTGCTGGTTCTCATTCATCTGCTCCTATTAAAATAGAGATGTATACTTCATAACTCCCAGAGCTTCTATATCTAGCTATAAGGACAAAGCCATTATTATTACTGGTACATCTTTACAATCAAGATGAAGATATCTATAATGTTAAGCCTTATAAAAACACATAAAGAAATTTCAATGCAAAAAAAACCCTATGTAATAGATAAATTTAGACAGATTTAGATAACGAAGAGAGGAATAGGCAGAGATGAAGTATATTTCTGAAAAGGGTAAAGGGCTAGAAATTCTAGTTTCTGTTAAATTACATTGTGGCTCAGTGGAGTTTGAAATAGCGGCTTCTTAATGTTTCATTTCTAAATTCACTTTTATGAATAAATCTTAAAAGAAGGCCTGATTCTATAAATTCCTAAGAACATTTCAGACTCCACTAAATTCAAGTAATAAACATTAAATCCTTAAATAGACTAATGACTAATCCTTCATCAATGAAACCAATGAGAAGTTTGTTATCCTAGTGAATAAAGACTGGAAAATGTGAAAACTGGAAAAGACTGGAAAAAAAAAAACTTTTTTTTTTTTTTTTATCTCCAGAGAGTCACACTAATCTTAAAAGAGATCTATTTTTTGGTATGTTGTAATTTTGAAATTTTGCAGTTGAACAAAAATTGCTATTGGATGGTTCACTCAGATAATTTTGTATACATCTAACATGAAATTCATAATCCTTATCCTATCACAGAGATAGGATATAAAGCTTGAAACTGTTGAAGGGAGCAATAACATATTTTGTTTGAACAAAGACAAATTCCAGGGGAAAAAAATGGGATCACATAGGTCTTTATCTACTGAAGTTATTTGTTGGCTTTTGATAAGTTTGGATTAGGCACATGCATCTCTGTTAACTATTTGTTCAATCATAGATATTTACTTATTGTCATTAATTTAACTAAATTATTGCTTTTGAAAATGAATACAAATCTTAGAGATTCTTTGATAGTCAGAAGTAAAAATTCCTATCTGGGGAATATAGATGCCAGATAACTTCATAGAAACAAATTATTTCTCCTCACATAGAATCCTAAATCAGAATCATTGCCCTTGGAGACAGTGGAGAAAGTTCTCAAGTACACAAGGATTCCTACAAATTTTTTAAAGAAATGGTCTTTGCCTGACATGAAATATGAAGTAAAATTCACTGAGTAACTTTATTTTCTTGCAAATTTTGCCTCCTTTCTGTTCTTACTAATGGCATTATATAAATACATATTCATGCAATGAAACCTCAGTTCTTAGGAAAACCAAAAACTTTTATAATACAAAGGAAGAATAAATAAAACAGACTACAATATTTATGTATAAAATAAATATGGTATATATTGAAAGTGACAATCACAACTCATAGACACATGCAAAAAAATTAACTCTTCCCAAAAGTGCAAAGAGGCCATGTATAAGACTAGTGTTCAGCTTTTATGTGCATGATACTCTCTTGTGATATATACAGCTAAGGACCTCCCTTTCCTATTACACGTGCATCCAAAGATAACTTGGCCCACAATATCTGATTATCACATCATGTGCTTCTTTGGACATTTAGTAGCAAATTCATATGCAAAAACAGGGAGAAGATTGAAATTACTAGAGGTGACTATCAATCTGGATTTGTACTGGTAAATCCAAATCAAAAGTTTCAATATATAATCTCAAAATAAAAATATAAGCATACCAATTTCATCATATCCTCCTGTTTGTTTATTAAATTTTACTTGGAAGAAGACAGCCAACAAAGAAATTCTGATAAGGTGGGATCTCAGGTGGGATCTCTATTTCATTATAGTTTGACAATAGAAACTCATCTCAGTTCCACCTTCCAAAATTGTTTCTGCTTCATAGATTCACTCTGTAGTTGTAAAAATTCCCATTCAACAGGTACACACTGCCATCTAAAGGCCAGTTTCTGGACCTTTTTAGACCACTTGGGTTCTAAATTTTCTGTTTCCCCTGGTGCTCCTCACTGTGATAAACCTGGAAATCTGTAAAATCAGAAAGCTAAATTTTTGAAAGAAAATACAGAGAAAGTGAACTAAATTATCGTTGAGATTCAAATGAAAGGTAATACTGACTTAGGCTGTGCAGTCCTGTCAATGACAACTCTGTCTCTGAATATCAAGGTACTTGATGTGGCTAAACAGACTAGATGCACCTTGCTACACACGATGGACATACTTTAATTTGAACTCTGCTTACCAGATATCAAACTGATATATTAATAAGTGTAAAAGCCAGATTTTAGTAGAATTAAGACACTTGTCAATGGAAAAAAAACCTAAATAGATGCCAGAACATTAAATATAATACTGCATGTTTACATATCATCTGTTGATAATAGTGACATACTCCTTACTTTGTCTTCTAAAGCAGATGAATTCCTTTATAAATTGACATTAAATAAGTAAATCATTTAGGTTGTGTATATTTTTTTCAAAAGCCCTAAGTTTAGCTGCACATTTATACCTATGTGAATATTTTATCACCTATCTTCACACTCATCTTCATTAGAAAAAAGAGAGGCCCAGTAATCTATCTCCTTCAAAGAAACACATGGATGTCACACTTCAGGTTATTCTCTAGATGAATGGAATTCTGTGATTGCCTACAAATATTGTCTGTTGATTTCCTTGGAAATGGGTGACTCAGTACATTCCCATCATTCCGAGGATCCTCTGGAACTTATCAAATCTATATTTATTTCTAAGGGTGACAAGATGAGAAGGGTGAGCAGAATTTGACCAAAACCTAGCAGGTCATGTTTTCCATTGGTAAGATTTGGCAAGGAAAGCTGATCATTTGAAGCTTTCTCTGTGTTCAGTGTCCAAACTATAGATAGAATAGTATAGATAGTGTAAAACACCAGCCCTTCGCCACTAGTATAAATAAAAAATAGTACAATAGACAAATCAAAAACTACATATTTCACTAGTTGTGTGAAATGGAGAAAATTCTGCTTCTTCATGTAGTTTTGCATCACTTGAATTACTGATTTGTTTAAATCAGTAATTCATTTATTTAAATAATGAATAATTTTTAATTGTTTGGTTGACTGGTTTCCAGCAGCTAAGTATGGTTTCTATATTTGTTCCTGTCTCTGTTTTCCACAGGAAAAGTTAAGAGAGGTGAAAGGTAGAGAAGTCTGCCAGTGCTCATTTTTTCTACTTTCCAAAGTCACACTCCCTTGGATTTTAATTTTGGCCACCTTTTTAATTTAGTTCTTGTAATATTTTTTCTAACATTACGCATAAGTTTACAAATGAATAGTTTATTTTTCTGCAAAACCATGATTTATATCTTTATGATTTCATAGGGTGCATTTCCTGATGATTTTAAGTCAGTAAAGTCTACTTGCTCCCACTAATGCTATACATTTTTTTAATTGCCTGTACACTTTAAAAATCTGTTTATCTTCATTAACAGCTTCCCTCAAGTTCTCACTTGCTTTTTGCTCTGATCAAGAACTAGTGGAACTCCCAGAGTAAGCACAGTGTGCAATAAAAGTACTTCATTTTATTCACATACTTGTTCAATGCTAAGTTTATAGTGTGAAATTTTGTCTCCCCATTAAATCTGCTGAAATAAATGTGTAATGATCTCCTTTAAAAATCTCAGAATCCATAGTACAAATGGGACAATGGAAGTTTCTAACAAATGAAATAAAATATACCTTGTTCCAAGCAGAGGCCGTCTAGAATATGAAATATTGACTATGAACTTTTTACACTAGATATGTATGTATGTTTCATATATAGAAAGATAGTATGTAGTCTCTGTAGGGAGGAGAAACTTAATTGAACATTAACTTTCCAATCATAAAAAAAAACATTTGACTACCTATTTTTATCCCTCAATATATTTGATTGGCTACAAAGTCATAATTAGCCTGCAAATACTGTTCTTTGTAATTGTTCCTCATTAGCCAAAGTAATACAGAATAGAATGCGAAGAGCATGTTTTTATTTCGTGCGTGTGCTGAATTGGGATGAGGGAAGACATCAAACACATTTTGTTGAAAAAGATATAAAATATTTTTGGGAGAAAGTTAGTAGTTTTTGTATCATTTTCCAATTCCGATTTAAAGACATAAATGGCAATTTAGTTGTACCTGTTACCTCAAATTTTGAGAAAAATGAGCGAAGTGTCCAATATGCAATACAAAAAAGGTCTGAATCTTATGAAAGCTTAATGACTTATTTCTCAAAACAGAATGAAAAAAGGGAGGAAAAGCTCATGGGAGAAAAAGTATTGTTTCTTCTCTTTGAAAAAGCATTGAAATATGTTCAAAAAAATTTTATGAGGTCACACTAAAAAAAGAGTAATTGGAAGAAAAATTCTGCTTGTCTAAGCGAAGAGCGCATTTGTAGCAGTAGGGTAAATGTTTTATCGATTGAGAAACTGGGAAACTCAAGTCATTACTCACCATGGGCTAAAGAATAATTGCTAATGCTCTGGCGGAAAGATTAAAAACAGTTTCTGGAAGTATTTCTTACAATGATCAATGGTGTATCATCCCAGGCCATTGGATCTTCAATAATATTTTTCCCTTTTGGGATACAATCAATTTTTATAATATGATTCATTTGCCAGCAGGCATACTTTCTTCACACGATGAAAAGGCACTTATGCACCTTATACTGTTGAAAAGTAATCTTATACAGCCAGAGCTCAAGCTCTGATATAAAAGATTCTTCCAAATTATCTCTATTTTTAAGTGGATTTGGGAAATAGGTGTGGTGAATGGCTGCTAGCTTTTGTATTGCTTTCCTCCCATTTCATTTTCCATCAAAGTCATTTTAAATCTTTTTAAATAGTCATGATTATAATTGCACAGTTGTGCACTAGGAAATGAGCAGATATGAAGGTGAATCATTCTCTGACCTGTGGGTGGTTCAAGTACTTTATTACATTCATATTAGCGGTAATGATAATTCAAGTCAGAAGTAACTATAAGAGTACTCTGGATTATTTGGAAAATACTTCACATAAGTAAGCAACAGTTGTCCACTACTTTAAAATAGTATAACTAAATGAATAACTATTTAAAGAATTAAAACTACCAGGATTACAAAATAATAACATGTACATGAACACAAAATGCTTCATACTTTTAATAGGAAACTCCAGTGAAGGAGAGAGCAGTTTTGCCTCTTTGATGCAGCAGACTGCTGATTTAACTGATAAACAAGAAAGATAGTCGTCAAAGCTCATTCACAGTTCCAGCTAATACCAGGAAAATCCTTACACTGGAATAACTATAAAGAAGTGCTACACAGAAGCAATCAGGACTGCTGACTTTCTGACCAGTGCCAATTCTATTATGTTGAAAACCTAAAGAAGTTTCAACCATGATGACTCATTACATTTCAGTTTTACGTCTTCACATTTCTCGATGACAAGAAATTTCACAGTAAAACCCTACTAATCTTTTAAGTCAAATCCTATATATGTAAGAAGCTCAAATAAGACTAAGAATATAATTGGTAACATCAAATAATCTGATACATATTCTCCTGTTTGTACAGTTTCTGTTGAATTTAGTTAAAAGAATACTGCAAGATAGAGTTTGGCAAATAAAAAGACTATATTACACAAGAGTTCTCATCTTGACAGAAAACAGAAAATTACTTACATGGACATAATCTCAAAGTACAAACTCAAACTCAAAAATAATCATCAGGTTGGACAATTGGCCTCATCTATTTTAATGATAGTGGAAGAGTGAGGGATGGGGCAGTTAGTTGTCAAGCGGGACACAAGTAATTACTCAGCCTTTCTTGTTCAAATAGGATTAAACACGTTTTGCAGAAAGGGTGGATGTATGTAAGGCAGCAGACATTTTCCTATATCTTTATAATGTAACTACTGGACTAAATCTTCTAATGCTACAGTGGAACTGGAGAAGACCCACCATTTCATGAATTGTACTTCAATCAGAATTGAGCTGCCAAAGATCCAAACAGAGAATACAGAGCTTAGAAATTTTCATTCTCTGCTAACATAGGAAATTATTCAAAGAGCCACATATCAAGACTTTCTAATGATTATATTTATTTAATTGGTTAATAGTGTAAGTGTTGCAAATATGCAGTGCACTATTTATTCTTGATGCTGTCACCTAGCTTTACCTTCAAAACAAGAATTGTAACCCCACTATAGAATTATACAAGCCACTGTAACTTCATATGAGAAGTGCTAAATATTTCCTTATTCACTAATTAGCACAATCAGCATACATTTACAATCACTGACTCAGAATTTCCCAAGTTGGAAAAGACTTACAAGATCATCAAGTCCAACCTCAACCTGACCATACTACCCCAACAACCCAGTAAATCATGTCCCTGAGTACCACAGCCAAATGGGTTTTAGACACGTTCAGGGATGCTGACACAACCACCTCCTTGGGGAGCCTATTCCAGTGCTTAACAATCCTTTCAGTAAAGAAGTTTTCCCTTACATCCAACCTAAACCTCCCCTGGTGAAACTTGAGGCCATTTCCTCTTGTCCTGTCACCAATGAGAGACCAACCCCACTCTCACTGCAATTAACTTTCACTTTCTGATGAGAGGAATAAGCCCATAGAGCATATTCTCCAAGCCCTTGTTATCCTTGTTTGCACCTGCTTCAGCACCTCAATATCCTTTCCGAATTGAGGTGCCCAAAGCTGAACACAGTGCTCAAAGTGGGGCCTCACCAGTGCCAAGTACAGGGGGAGGATTAGTTCACTAATGCTGCTCACCACACCATTCCTGATACAAGCCAGGATGCCATTGGTCCTCTTGGCCACCTGGGTACACTGCTGGCTCATATTCAGCCAACTGTCCATCAGCACACCAAGGTCCCTTTTTGTCACACAGCTTTCCAGCCACTCCTCCCCAAGCCTGCAGTGTTGCGTAGGGTTTATGTAACCAAAACGCAAGACCTGACACTTGGCCCTATTGAAACTCATACAGTTTACCTTGGCTTATTGATCCGGTTCCTCTCTGTAGCATCTTTCTACCCTCTGGCAGATCAACACTCCCTCCCAACTTCGTGTCATCTGCAACACTTCAGGTCCTACATTTTGTAAATCTCTCTCTATCTTGTGTTAGCATCTGTGATTTCTTGATTCACATGCTGGGATAAGCTGACTTTCATCAAACCGTAGCGGTCTATAAGTTTATGTTGTTTGAAAATGTTATTGAGTTTTATATGAAACTTATAAGAAATTGGCAAGAAAAAAAAGCGTATGGGCACAGAAAAATAATCTAATAGAAAAACTGAAAATTGAGCATAGAAAAGTGAAGAAGCAAATAATCTGAAAGAAGAAACTGAAGTGTATGATGAAACTTAATAATGAGGGTAAGTATCAGTATTTATACTTACAAATATTCTGTCAACATAATCTTGTGACTAGATCCAAAAACTTGGATTTGTTCTAATTACATTCTCTAAAATAAAGAAGGAGCAATAACATAAAACAGTAATCAATCGCATGAAACAGTAGTTTATATTAGTTTAATTAAAACATTATATTCATAATACTTGAAGAACACTGAGATTTTCAGTACCTACAAATTCTGAATTGCAGCAGTAATTAAAAATAAAGATTGTTTCGTGGGTTTTTTTTTTTTTTATTTAGGAAACATAAGTATGAGATTATCAAATCTCTTTGGAATCATGCAAGAAGAAGCAGACAAAAGCTAATGACGCCCTGCTCTGCCCATCTGTGATTCTGATTTTGTTTCTTTGTTGTTGTTTCAAAAAAAAAAAAAAAAGTAAAAGGGAAGGGAAGGGAGGAAAAGAGTGGAAAAGACAAGACCTCAAAGGTTAATCAATTTAAAGTCATTTTAAAACCTTATGTTATATTACAACATTGAAGTCATAGGAGAGTGGACTGGAAGCAATGTCTAATTACATAGCTGCAGACAATCCAAATCAAAAAAGTTTGTAACAATAATCCACTAGTAAAATCCCTTTCAGACTCTGAAAGAAAACCCAATTAAAGACATTCTTGTCAGACTCAGAAATATAAAATTTTCATAAGACAGAAAGGATTTTCTTGAACAGACTGTCAATTACATTAGAAGAGTTTGAGACAGTACACCAATGTCTATTCATGTCCATTGGTTCAGACCAGTGTTATAAACCTAGTCCCTCATAAATAAAATACCTATATTTGCTGTGTTTCCTTCTTATTCAGACTTTTCAGAATTTACTTACTGGCAGATGTTCAAAGATGTAAGCCACATTCAAAACAAACATGTTAATAAGCCACAGAATGGAGATAACAACTCCTCTGACAACAGTTTTGCCATTAGTTTCAGATTTTCCTATATAAGCATCCAGACCTATAATGACACAAAGAAAATAGACCTGATTACCAGCATATAAGCATAATTCAGAAGGATCTGAAAGAGATGTCATAGTTTACACTGAGATTCTATAGTTTGTTACTACTGACATCTTTAGTGAGTGATTACAACCTGATTCACTGATCTGAAGCCAACAATCACTCTAAAATGTATTTTAGTTAGCTCAGTTCTTAAGTGCCTGCATATATTAGTTCATTGATGAATTAAGTGCTCCTCCTTCCTGATTCCCATTTTCTTCATCTCTCTTCAAAATAGTTTGATCAAAATTAGTCAACAACATGGTGATTTTCTGATGTCTGCTTATTTTATGTGCATGACAAAATTATTGCTACTATTACATATGCATTCAATATCAGTATTACAGCTTCTATTTGATACTATTCTTAAGTGTCTACTCTGAAATCTGCCTTTTACTGTTTACATTTGGAGAAAAAGTTTGGATAACATGACACTTGTAGTTTACATTTCTCTAATTTTGTGTCATTAACTACTCATTAGTTCACTGAACAAAATATGTAACAAACATTACAATAAAAGTATATCTGGTCTCCTCTTTTATTAACTGCATAAGAGAACTTTCTCCTTCTCTCTCTCTAAAATGGCCTCCTTCATGATGCTGACTCATTATGCATCCTGACTTTCCACCATGTGATAAATTAATCTGGATTATTTGTGAGAGAAAAAATACTTAAAAGTGTCTCTGTATGTAGACTCACAAAATAAAGCACAGATCAAACAATCTCACAGCTCCAGAAAGCTGAAATTTTCTGTCTTAATGATGCCAGATGGAGACTGACTGCTAACGCAATTAATGAGATAACTGTAAAGCTCCTGGTTCAGCAGCAGACTATCCACTATCATTTAAATGCTCTCTCAAAAGACTAAATTGGTTTTGTTTTCTCTAAGTCAACAATTTGATTCAATATGCATTGTATTTCTGTTCCACGAAAGTACAAAGCTTTGTAGTGCATCAAGATCATAAGCATCAAGATCACAATACAAATTTACCTAAAATATTTTTATTAGAAGATAAAAACCATTTTTTATTACACTCACACTAGAATCTGTCTTGGTCTTCTATCAGCAGCACTGTCAAAACTACTATGAGAGTTGCTCCAAAAGTAAGGTGTTCTATTATTCTGGCCCATGATGTCTGAGATGGCATGATAGTAGAGACTGAACCTACCCAACAGTATTCCATTGCATTTTGTTGACATATGACAGATGGCAGCAGAGGGAGTCTAACATGGTGTCTGACATGGAAACACGGATGAAGCAAGAGTGTATTGCTGAATTCCCCCATGTAGAAAAAATTGCACTCATTATGCACTCATTATTAGGGGAGTTGTGAAATTTCCTTCTCTGGAGATATTCAAGACCTGCATGGATGCCTACCTGTGTGACCTGGTGTAGGGAGCCTGCTTTGGTAGGTAGGGGTTGGACTTCATGATCTCTTGAGGTCCCTTCCAACCCCTATGATTCTATGGTTTTATGATTCTATGATTGACATTTGTCAATGCCTGCTGAATATTTATGGTGACCAACAAGTGCGTTTCAGAATTGGTTATGGTGACAGTGGGCTGCCTCCTCTGGTGCAGCTTGCTACAAGCACAGCATGCAGGCTCTTGTTCACTGCTGGTCAAAATGCATAGCTAATGATTGTATGTTAAAAAACAGTGTTTTGTAGGTGAGCATTTACTCTACTGAAGAGCATTACTGTACTATTTGTATCTGATGTAGTTCCTATGGAATTAATTCTAAAAGGAAATTACAGGAGACATTACTTTCAGGGAAACCAACTTACATGGACAAAGAATCATCATATTTCCGGAGCTGTGCCTTCAACTAGGATATGGGTTTTCTTGTATTACTATTCCTCTTTCCCTGCTCAAAAATAGCAAATCAGAAGGAAAAATTCTTATGTATGGACGCTTGGAATAGAAGAGACATCACAAAAATCAAAAAGAAGATCTTGAAAAAATGATCCTTCAGAAACTATTATACAGCCCTATCATGACATACCCTCTTCATAATATTCTTAACAATTAACCTCAAATTTTCTTTATTATATTTCAGAAAAGGTAAATGCTTTTTCCTAAACAGTTCTCATGATATAGAACAATGAAAATTCTAAATGATTATTCAAAGGAAAAAAAATAAAATCTTTAAGGTCACTACAGAATACAATCGTTTGAATAAGCCCTCATGAAACACAGTCAGCACAACTCATGATCTCCAGAGTCTGTTAAACACTAATGTTTGTTTTGTGTATGCCAGCAATTATAATCTATTATAGTACATGAATCTGTGCCCCAATTCAGTCACTATTTATGCTAGCCCAAGCCCAACACAAAGCAACATAAAAATTACTTATGGCATTTACTACCAAGAAAAATCTCTACCGATTAATGTAACACTTAATTTTTCTACTTTCTGTTATTTAGAACTATACTCCATTGTTTGTTTTGCTGATAATGGCAATTCTAGATTTAGTGTATCTAGTTAATCTCTTTTCAGTGAATGGTAGTGTAAGATTTAAAGGACCTCTATTTTTGTCTAAATCTTCTTACATGCATTATCTTCCTTCCTTTTATTTAACATGCTTCTTGTGGCTTAGCTTAGCGTCCAGGTGACTGCTCCTCTACAGGCCCCCACAGCCTGCAGGAACTCCTGACAGTAGCCTACTACTGCATGGGATCATCATTGCTGCATCTTCCTTCAGGTCTCTCTCTTCAGTCTTCCCAGACTATACAACACTTATTCTACTTCTTGTACATTTTCCTCTTTTCCCTCAGTTTAAGCTGCAGGTCCTTGCTCAGCCACCTCCTCTGCTTGATTTCTGGTGGACAGAGAACTCGTGTGCTTGCAGAAGGATGTCCCTAAAGAGCTACCAGCTCTGTTCTGTTCCTATGCCCTTAAGGACATCTTCCTAGGAGATCCCGTACAGCAGTTCCTTGAGCAGCTGGAAGTTTACTCTCCTGAAGTTCAGGGTCCTGATTCTACTTTTGCCAGGCCTGCATTCCTCCAGATTTCAAGCTTCACCAGGATGTGATTGCTACAGCCCTGTCTACTTCCAGTCTTAACCTCTCTATTGCTCTCCTCTGCACTGGTGTATACCAGCTCCAGTAATGCTTCATCACGGGTCGACCTGTCTAGTACCTGGAAGTTATCTTCAACAGACTCCAGGAATCTCCTGAACTGTATGCCACCTGCATTGACACTATCCCAGCAGATGTCTGGTTGGTTGAAATTCCCCATTAGAACAAGTGTCCGTATGCCTTTCAGACGAGTTTTATTCAAGGCCTGAGTTTTTCTAGACCACCCCATATTCCTCACCTCCCCAGTAGGAAGAGAGAAAGATATGACTTGTGCTCCCACTCCCTAAACCAGCTGCCCTAAACCCCTGAAATGGTCAGGAAGCTCACAAGCTTCCCTAACCAATTTCCCCTAAGAAGGGAATCACCTACCACAATTACCCTTCTGTTTTTTCTGACAGAGGCATGGGGATGACCATCTTACACTAGTGCCCCTCTTAGGTGAATCCTCCCTCACCTCCCTACTCATCTCCTCTTAAATTTTCAGATACCAAATCTGTTGCCTAGGGGAGCTGGGGAAGGGGAGTAGATAGGCATGGGGTGCACCCTTGATGCTGAGATGGGCCCTTATCACACTCTACCACTTCCTGAAGGGGGATTGTGGTGAGGAGGGGGTGGGCCTCTTCTCCCTGATAAATAATGACAGGACCAGAGGGAATGGCCACAAGTTGCGCTGGGGAAGATTTAGATTAGATTTGAGGAAACATTTTTTTTCTGAAAGAGTGGTCAGGCACTGGAATGGCCTGCCTAGGGAGGTGGTTGAGGCACCATCCCTAGCGCTGTTCAAGAAGCGTTTAGATGAGGTGCTAAGGGATTTGATTTAGTAGCTTAGTGGGTAGGGATGGTGATAGGAAGACGGTTGGACTAGGTGATCCTGTAGGTCCTTTCCAACCTAGTGTATCTATGTATCTATGAATCTATGACTCTTTTCCTATTCTCCTCATGAGTAAGATCTGTCCAATCTCAACTTCTTCATTCATTTATTTTCTCAGAGAAAACACTTTTTCTGCAAGTCTTCATATTTCCCTCCAAATCCATATGTAGAAATATTCAAGGATGGAGTTGTGAAAATATGTGCATAAAACAATGAATGTTTACATCCATGTTATGTACAGTAAATTTTAACGTAGAGTCAACAGAGTCGAAAAGAGGTGGGAAAATCTTTTGTAGTCCACAATGACATAGGTAGTCAAACTCTCAGACAAAAATAGATTCAAAAATGAATTTGAGATGCTACCAACTATAATTCCCTCAAGGTTCGAGAATAAATTGATATTATACATTACATTCATATTACAATCTTAACTCATTTATTTCAACCCCCTAATTTTAAAACACTCAGAGATTACAGTCACAGTTGGGAAAGATGCAAGATGTTGTTAAAACTGGAACTTAACAACTACTAAGTATATGATCTACCGCCAGAAACTATTCCTTCGAAGTCCAAACATACTGAACATACCTTAAATTTATTTGTATAAGTAGTATCCAATTATGATAACGTGGCATTACATCCGTTCATCTTTTTCTGAGCTACAACTAAAGGCTCCTCATACTCAGCCAAATTCTTTCCTAACTGAGTATGATCTTCTTCCCTGGGTATGGTAGTCCTTTTAGATTTTTCTGAGACATTTGCAGTTCCAGTTTCAATTGCTCAGTTACTAGTTACAAGACCACTGACTGAAAAGAGAATTTAGGATTCAGGTAAGAAAAACTCCAATTTCTTCTTCCTATTTTTTCAAGAAAGATAAGAGTAATTTTTTACAGTATTTCTTGTTTCCCAAAGTGTATGTTACACAGTGCTGAATGCAGAGATAATTTAATAACTCTTTGCTAATCATTATGGTTAATACTTTAAAACTCCTAATTGCCTTTCATTTAAGTATTTTTTTCTCATTTGTCTTTAGAAAGTGTATGTTCTGTTCTGATTTTGATGAAGAGGGCTTTTAGACTGACCTACTTTCATTTTTCATTACTGCTGATATTTGTTTTATTTTCTTTGGTTAAGGCCAAACAATAATGAAACAGGTAATCAGCATGCATGTAGGTCACTGAAAGTGTCCCAGTTTTGTTAGCATTCTCTTTTAAAAATACACTTCTAGTTTGTAGAAACTTCAGCTATTTCAAAAACAAAGATAAACTTCAGACAATAATCCTAGAAGGCAAATGAAAACATTTGCCTCTAACATCATACGATACATTTTATAAACCACACTTACGTAATTCAGAGAGGCATTCAGATTTGTTGGCATCTGGTTGTAGTTATAAAATCAAAATACAATTAAAGCAAATCATTACCACTGCCTTACATAAATTTTCTAGCGAAAAATAATTTGAAACTTGTCTTCAGTTTGTACATACTTTTCTTCCAGCACTGGGAGCAGTGTACATTTCTGGATAAACTGGATATTTTGAGTAACAGGTTAGCTTCTAAGTTGTACTTAGAATCCCAACAGATGACAACAGACAGAAACAGAAAGCTTGGAACATACTCCATTTGCATCCTATGTTCAAATACAAGCCATGCCTTTCTGAATTAATGGCACCTTAACTCTACCACATAGAGGACAAGAAAATTCAACTAAGCAATACTTAGATTAATTTTCCGTAAAGTGTTTCACAGCCATGTTTAAAAGTGAGGAAAACAATGTGTGTCCCAAATATGTTCAACTTCTGGTTGAAATTATTCCTAATAAACTGGAAATCTTTTTAAAGACTAACTCAACCTTTATCCATCAAGATAATCAGTGGCTAAAAAATAGTTCTGTACAAATTCAAAATGATCCACCTGTAAACAACTACCCCATTATCAAGTTCTAACAATGTTTATATGCAAAAATTCTGCTTACAAGAGTGGCTGCACACTTTTAATGTTTGATTCATAATACATATTCTGAATGGAGCAGATTCACTGCTAGTCTTATTGAACTATTTTATCTCATTACAGTGGACATCACTTTTCAACATAAAAAGAAAGGAACAATATACATGTTTAAGACATACATTATATTAATTCAGCAAGAATTTCCAACTTGTTATGGACCATTAGTTAGCAAGCATCCTTAAGTGCACGCCAAACTCATTTACTTAAAATATTGATCCTACTCATTAATTCACCACTTACTCCTATGGACTTAAATCATAGTTTATTGCTACACAGTGTTGTGTGATATACATCCATCAAGCAAGAAAAGAATCATGTCCTTTAGAAAGACAACATGAGAAGCATTCTGAGAAATCACGTTTCACCAAATTTATTTGGACCTAAGAACACAGGTTTTAAGATAACAAACATTCTTCCAGTTATCACACTGGTGAACGTTAATTACTTCTGAGAGGCAGTAAGGATGAGCTGTGCAATCATTAGTCAAACCAGGTGCCAATACCATTTTTTTTAATAAAAATAATATTAAAATAGTGGATAACAGTTTGTGATTAATTTCTATCTCCATTTTCAAACAAATTCTGCAAGACTACAAAATGTAAGTAATCACTGCTAAATAGGTTGGCTAACACAGTGCTAGCATATTGAAGGAATAAAAGAAATTCTGTCAGTGTTTGTTTCAGGTACAGTATAATAGGAAGGACATGTATGTGATCTTAAGCAGACAAGACAAATACAAATTTAGTCAGGGTAAATAATTCCTAATAATTGAATTTTGGATATTCTCCCCTTTTGGCACTTTTCGTAGGTAAAAGCTCTCTCACACTGACAAACAAAGGAAAAATAAAATAAAATAAAATAAAATAAAATAAAATAAAATAAAATAAAATAAAATAAAATAAAATAAAATAAAATAAAATAAAATAAAATAAAATAAAATAAAATAAAATAAAATAAAATAAAATAAAATAAAATAAAATAAAATAAAATAAAATAAAATAAAATAAAATAAAGTAAAATAAAATCATAGAATCACCAAGGTTGGAGAAGACCTTTAAGACCATCTAGTCCAAACTTCTGCCTACCACCAATGTTGCCTACTAAACCATGCTTCTCAGAACAACACCTAAAAATTTCTTGAAGACTTACAGAGATGGTGATTCCACTACCTCTTGTTCCAGGGCTGACCACTCTTTTGGATAAGAAGTTTTTCCTTAGATCCAACCTGAATTTCCCCTGATGCAACTTGAGGCCATTCCCTCTAGTCCTATCACTAGTTAAGCAAGAGAAGAAGCCAGCACCTGTCTCAGGTAGTTGTAGGGAGCAGTAAGGTCTCCCATAAGCCTCCTCCTCTCCAGACTAAAGAATCCTAGCTCCCTCAGCTGATCCTTAGAGGACTTGTGCTCCAAACATCTCATGAGCTTCACTGCTCTTCTCTGAACACCCTCGAGGACCTTGATACCTTTCTTGTAGTAAAGGGCCCCAGACTGAACACAGTAGATGAAGTGCAGCCTTGTCAGACCTGAGTGCAGAGGCATGATCACCTTCCTGCTCCTGCTGACAGCATTATTTCTGATGCAAGCAAAGCCTTATTGGCCACCTGGGCACACTGCTCGCTCATGTTCAGCTGAGTGTAGGCAAACACACCTTGGTCCATGTTTTTCTGTAGTCTTACAGATGCTCTGCCACAAGCTTATCATGTTTCCTGTTTTTGTGGCCAGTGTGCATAAAATTAATAGGTTCAAATTTTACTTGTTAACCAATAATAATACCTCCAGTAGTAATTTTGCAAAAAAATAAAATAAAATTAAAAACCAAAACCAAATACAAGCATGTCTTATGCTGAGAAATAAAATCAATAGTTTTATTCTTTATCCCCAGCTAAAGTCCATGTTTAAGTATCCATGTTATAATGCTTGCTTGATTGCATGTATACTCTAACAAAATGGACTTGCAATAGCTTTGTTTTCCTGCTTCACATCCTCTTCTGTCTCTCAAGAAAAATAAATACATACATTTCTAATGACAGTTCTGCTTGGTCTACTACCACAGATAAAAAAATCCCCTTGGCTTCTTGAAAGTTATAAAAGAGATGGTCAAAGAATGCATTTTTTCTGTTACTAAGGAGAAGTTCCACCAACATTTCCAGATGTCTCAAATATATTTGCACTTACACTTCACTCAAAACCTAAAAATTTTTGAACTCCTACCTTGGAATATTAATTCTGCCCTTGGTATCTCTGTAAGAGAAGGCTCATGGAAGTTAATTCACCTTGAGAATATTTAAATCATGTATTGTTTGTACACAAAAGAATGTTTCATGGAATACAAAAGGTTAAACTCTCGAAGAAAATATCACACATTCTCAGCCCATATGAGCTGCTCCACCTTCTAAAAGCTCAACCTTTGAATAATCTTGCACTCATTTCCAGCAGAGCAAGAATGGTGCCTCATATGAAAATAATGGCTTTGGACTGCCTGGAAGGCTGCCTCAAGCCATATCTACAGCCAACTCTTAACCTGTAGAGTCCACTACACGTGAAATAATTTAATTCCAGTAAATACATTGTAGAACAGAAAGTTTGTTCTGCTCTGTACTTCTGAGCGCCTGGAGGAAAAATCACAGAAATATATCCAGACCAAACAAAAAAATAATAAAGCAAAGGCTCTTTGAAAAGTGGAAAGCTATACAGAATCTAAAGCTCCTGGAAACAGTACAGAACAACTCAAATTTAAATAATATTTTTTCCCACTGTTCCTGCAAGTAATAGGTCCCAGTTTAAAGGAAACCTACCACTCAGCTGACCTTTATTCAAATAGATTCAGATGATAATCTGCTACTCCAAAAGTGAGTGTGTTGGACTATGATGTTCTGTGACATAAATCTTGAGTATATATTTTGAATAAGATAATTATCACAGTACGAGCAGTATTCTTTTTCAGAAGACAAACAAACAGAAATAGGGATAGTTAGGGAAAGGGAATGACAAAACTACAGTGAAATATAAACCTAAAATTCAGTCCTTTGTTTCAAGACTGAAAGTTGCCTGGATGAAAAAATGTCAGAAATTTGACAGGAAGTCATAGAAATAATAAAATTAAGGCAACAGAGGCTTTCCAGCCCAGAATGGAACTCACAAGAGACAGGTGGCTGTAGGATACTGTCAGCATGATTGAAATTTCAACTTACCTTACAATTCCTAAAATATTTAGGTGTGTGTTGCTCAAAGAGTCCAAAGACTTACTTGACCCCTTTGATAATTAGTAGCATCAAACCAAGCCAGTAAATGCAAACAGAACAAAAAATTACAAAGGTCTGGGTATGCTATAGCACTGTTAGATGTAAACACCCTGAAATATTTTTACATGCATAATAGTAAGCACAGAATAAAGTTCTGCTTGCATGTCTCCAATAGAGACTCTCATACAGCTGTGGTCAAAAACTGCCTCCCTCCTGATATGCCTGAAAGCTGGAAGCTTTCCATAGAGTTGAAAAAGAGATTTTGGGTATGCAACCACATAAGATAATGCCTGTCTTCAAAAAACTCTTAAGGAAGGGCAGCATCAGTTGAGAGCTATGTGTAAGTCATTTAATGCCGTTCCCAAAAGAAGCATGATGAACACAGTCTAGATCCTGAGAATATCACTATTATTGTGTTTCTCAGTTACCAGAATTTAATTCAGATTTAGAAAATGTACTTGACAGCTTAATTAAAAATACCCTGGTTTGATGAAATTGAGGCTGCAAATGCCACAGCAGTTAAAGATGAAAATCTAGAA
The DNA here is from genome assembly GCF_038088225.1 of Cyrtonyx montezumae. Taxonomy (NCBI): domain Eukaryota; kingdom Metazoa; phylum Chordata; class Aves; order Galliformes; family Odontophoridae; genus Cyrtonyx; species Cyrtonyx montezumae. The sequence goes on from NW_027072041.1 coordinate 7,785,116, forward strand.
GAACAGAGCCTCTTCACTGAAGACTTCTTAGTTCTGAATAGAAACTTAAAAGGAACTAGATGGTAACAGAAGGTGTTACAGAAATTATACTCTAAAAAGATAAAAAGTACTCAAGAATTAGAAAGTAAAAAGACAGGATGAGTACAGAGTGCACTGAGTTTAAACATGAGCACTGAAAAGTTTTTAAAGGTTTTGTGTATCTGAGAAAAATAGTGGACAAATTACACAAGAGAAATCACAGAGCAAAAAGTGAGACTCTGATCAAAAATTCTATATACTTTTATCTGACTAGAAAAAGAATGTATATTATAAATAACTCTTACACTTCTAGGCAGAGATAAAACAGCAGCCTATGCGGATCAGATTTCTTTTGTCACAGAGCTATAAATGTACAGATATAATAATGATGGGGGAGTGCCACATGGGTATCTTTACATTTCTTGTTGTCTTGCAGACCTTGCTGCCACTTAAACCAGTTGTCCCTGATTTCCATGTCCCCAAATTCTGTACTCTTTGCTACTATTGTGGTGAAGGGTGAACTAAAGGAAAAGCTGATTTTCCTGACTGACTACTGTAGGCTCCTATCATTCATTCAACATTTGAGAGAAGGTGGTGGGGTGCAGAGTTGTCAGACAATAGATTACTAAGGACGATGATGAAGGAAAGGACCTCTAAATTAGTAATAACACTTCAGATGCAGCTTTGCTGAAGTCTGATCTTTTTCACACACCCTCATTACTGGGATGAGGACCTAGGTTGTGTTTTACAGAGATTTTTTCCTGTCTCTCTGCGTAACACACATTAGCAAAGTACACACTGGAAAAGTCTGCCTCTCATGTCCTACATGTGGTCAGAAAGCTGGGACCTCATTTCCTAAATGTTCCATTTTATTTTCAAATTGGCTATCTCAGAAGCTCTGAGCAGGGTGTAGGTTCTTTAGCAATTTCACGTCTCTATGGTTCTGCAGAAACAAAGGGTAAAGAAGCAGGAGCAAGGTCATCAGTAAATATCTGACTCCAGTGCTTCATTAATCTGCGTGGTTTAAGTTCCCTCCTGATAACAAATGGATTAAAGCAGATAGAAGTAACATATTCCCCTATCAGCCGTCCTGCTGTATCTCCACTGCAGGCTTCATTTCAGATGGTTTTGTGAGCTCTTTCTCCCCCTGTAAACTTCTTTAAGCAGGTCTGCCAGAGCTAATTTCAAAATTAACAATTCTTCCATAATGTGCAGCTCTTGTCAGGCATCATTTCTCTAATAAACTCTCAAAGACTCTAATAGAAACTTCCATGTTCCTCATTGAGTTACACCACAAATACATTCACATTTCATCCAATTCAGGTTTCAAGGGCCTCAAACTCCAAATCAAAACTACAGTCAAAACTACATTGAAAAGGCCTGATGTATTCAGGATGGCTGCATAAAATCTGTATGTAATCTGTATTTAATCCGGTAAGATAAAAGACTCGTACTAGTTTAAAAGATTAAACCTGGAAAAATAAATAAATAAAAACAAAAACATGCTTTCTTGAGAAACCAGAGGAGTTGCCCTCTATGGTAAGAAATTGATAGATACAAAGAGCTAGCTTTGAGAAACAAACATATTCAGTTTGAGAGCTTGTGTGTAAAAAGTAGAAACTGTACCAATAAAGGATATCTGGTGGTGAGTGTCTACAACCAGCCACTTCATCAGGGAAATCCTATTGATGAGAGCTACTTGCTTCAGCTCAAGAGGGGTTACACTCACAGGCTCTCATCCTGATGAGAGAATTCCACCCCCAAGTGTCTTCTGAGAAAGCAGTGGAGAGAGATGCAGGCAATCCAGGGAACTCCTGGAGTCCTTTGATGACAACTTTCTCAGCCAGTTATTGCTCAGACCAACCAAAGGTGAAGTGCTACTAGACCTGGAGCTCACCAATGCAGGTGAGCTCAACAAAAAAGGGTTAAGACTGGAGGCAGTCTGGAGTGTAGCAACCACACCCCGATTGAATTTACAACTTCTTGCAATAAGGGCCTAGCAAACAGTAAAGCCAGGACCCTCAACTTCAGAATAGCAAACTTACAGCTGTTTAAGGAACTAATGGGGAAGATTCTCTGGGAAGAAGCAGAACAGAGATGGAAGCTCTTTTAACTCTCAGATGCCTTTATGAGAGCACAAAAAATCCATAGGTACATTGTTAAAAAAAGAAAGGTGAAGAAGTCTGTGCCTTCTTATTATGGGAATAACAGAATCACATAGGGATATCTGTCTGTGTCTGGAAGTTCATGGCACAGAACTTCAAAGCCATGTTAAAGCACATGCAAAATGAGGAGGTGATCTGAGACAGACAGACTTAAGAAGGGCAAGTTGTGCCTGACCTGACTGTTGGCCTACTACAATGGCATCAGTATTCTCGCCTGTCTCCAGGGGGAAAGCAGATCTTAGCCCAGGAGCTGGCAGGACCTGTTGAGAGAGCTTTAAACTAGGTATGAAGGAGAAGGGCAGAAAATGTCCCTCGCTAGGGTGCAGGAGTAGTTCAGAGATGTCAACTACATTTGATGGGTGAAGAGGGTAGAGGTCAGCAGGACAGAGAAGGGCTTAGAGATTTTGTCACTATAGGAGATTGCAGGGAAATTCCCTCTAGGAAGCAGAGAGGAAAACTTCAGGTTCCTTTCAGAGGTTTGAGGTAGGGCCCCTCTAGAAAGGTAGTGTACCAGAAAGCCCAGCTAAAGTGCATTTATACCATTGCATGCAGCATAGGAAATAAGCTGAAGTTAGGAATGTGATGTGCTTGGAATGTTACGATATGGTTGCTGTCACAGGATGAATCTCACAACTGGCATGCTGTGATTGAGAGCTATAAGCTCTTCAGAAAGAATAGGCAGAGTAGAAGGGGAGGAGGAGTTGCCCTCTGTGTTAGGAAGTGGATAGATTGTAAAGAGCTGTATCCAGTTAACAACCATGACCAGGTTGAGAGCTCATGGGTTAAAATCAGGGATCAGTCCAGTAAAGGACAACTCGTGGTTGGGGCCTTCTACAGGCCACCTGATCAGGAGACATCTGTAGACAAGGTCTTTTTGCTTCAACAGTGGGAGTGTCTCACTTGTGGGCTCTTGTCCTGATGGGGGATTTCAGCCAACCAGACATCTGCTGGGATAGTGTCAATGCAGGTGGCAGATAGTCCAGGAGATTCCTGGAGTCAGCTGAGGATAACTTCCTGGTCCAGGTATGGAGAAATGGCTTCCTCAGACACAGAAAAAGCTGAGGTGCTCAGTAAGTGTTTTGCCTCAATCTTCACTGCTGGCCAGACTCCCCATGTCTGAACAAGGATGTTGGGACAAAGGATGACCCAGGGAACTACCGTCCAGTGAGCCTCACCTTTGTGCCTGGGAAAATCATGGATTACCATGTGAAGGCACGTACGAGATGATCTGAGACAGCCAGCATGGCTTCACCAAGGACAGATTGTACCTGACCAGTCTGTACCTTCCATTGAGGGAGTGACAGCACTGGTTGACAGGGGAAGGGTGTTGGGTGTCACCCACCTGGATTTTTCTGCAAAGTCTTTGACATGGTCCATCACCACATCCTTCTCTCTAAATTGGAGAGGTATGGATCTGAAAGATGGACTGTTCAGTGGATTAAGAACTGGTTGGCTGGTTGCAGCCATTGGGTTATTATCAGTGGTTCTATGTCTGGGTGGAGGCTGGTCATGAGTGGTGTCCCCCAAGTGTCAGCCTTGGGATCGATGTTCTTCAACATCTTAATCAATTACATAGACAATGGAATCAAGAGCACCCTCAGCAAGTTTTCAGACAACATCAAACTGAATGGTACAATAGATACACTGTAGGGAATCCATCCAGAGGGACCTGGACGGACTGGAGAAGTGGGCCCATGTAAATCTAATGAGATCCAATAAGGCCATGTCTAAGTTGTTGCACTTGGGCCTGGGCAATCCCAGGTATATATACAGTCTGAGAGCAGCCCTGTGTAGAAGGACTTGGGGTTCTGGTGGATTAAAAACTTGATGTGAGCCAGCAGTGTGCCCTTGCAGCCCAGAAGTCCAACTGTATTCTGGGTTGCAGCAAAAGAGAGGTGGCCAGCAGGTCGTAAGAGATGAATGCCATCCTCTGCTCTGCATTCATGAGGTCCTCGTTTGGACTATTGTGTCCAGGCCTGGGACCCTCAGCACAGGAAAGATGTGGAGCTCTTAGTGTGGGTCCAGAGGAGGACCATGAAGATTATCAGAGGGTTGGAGCACCCCTCCTACAAAGAAAGGATGAGTGAGTTGCACATGTTCAGCCTGGGGAAGAGAAGGCTCTGGGCAGACATCATAGCAGCCTTTCAGTACTTAAGGGGAGCTTACAAACAGGAGGTGACCAACTTTTTACATGGGCGAGAAGAGATAGGTCATGGAGGTATGGCTTTAAACTAAAGGAGTGGAGATTCAGATTAAAAGTTAGGGGGAAAATATTTTCTCACAGGTTGGTGAGGCACTGGCACAGGCTGCCCAGAGCAGCTGTAGATACCCTGCATACACCTGAAGATGTTCAAAGCCAGGTTGAATGGGGCCCTGGTCAGCCTGGTCCAGTGGGTGGCAACTCTGCCCATGGCAGGAGGTTGGATCTGGATGATCTTTGAGGTCCCTCCAACACAAGCCTCTTCATGATTTTCTGTTTCCCTCTGGAGCATTCTCAGTTTGAGATTTTTGGTCATTTTCTTGAAACCAATAGAAACAGCTCTTTAAAAATCTGTTCTGAATCCAGTCAAGAAAGTCTTAATAGCACACGGATGTTTTGATTGGTGCTGAGTGATAGGAGCCAGGACTGGTGGCCTGAATTAGTCAAGAGGTTATTCCATAGCACATGATATCATGCAAAAAGCAGCAGATCTATGAGGAACTGGCTTGACAAGGGGCCGTTGCTTAGGGATTGGGCATTGGTTGGCAGGTGTTGAGGTGCTGTGTTGCTAGCAAGGTACCATTCAATGGGTTGTAAATAACTGCATTGCAGATATACATATGTATTGTTATTATCACAGTTTTGTTTCTATTTTCTTTTCCTAGTAAATAGTACTTATCTCAATCTATGAGTTCTATTTTGTTTCAGATTCTCTCCCTCATCTCACCTAGAGGGAATGAGTAAAAGACTTTATGATACTGAGCTGACTGCTGGGTTAAACTGCAACACAGTATTTAAGTGAAAAAAAAAATCCAAAGATTTTAAAAATATATTTCTTTTGGAAAAAGCCTTTTCCTTATCTTGATCAGCTACAGTGTATAAGTCTCAAAATGACATCTTACTTTCAATTTAGTCCATAAAACTGTCATTTCAAAGGCAGACGAAACATCAACTTGTCCATGTAAAATCCTCTTTAATATGCAAATGTGAAATTTTCTTAGAGTGTGTGTGAGTACATCTTGTAGCTACTACAGAAACATGGTGGGACCTCTCCCATGACTGGAATACTGGGATTGATGGCTACAAGCTCTTCAGAAGGGATAGACAGGGAAGAAAGGGTGGTGGCATAGCTCTCTATATCAAAGAGTGTTTTGATGTTGAAGAACTAGTGGTTGCAAATGACAAAGTAGAGTGTCTATGGATTAGGATCAGGGGGATAGTCCTTAGGAGTGACATCGTGGTGGGGGTCTGTTACAGACCACCTAGTCAGGATGAAGAAATAGATGAGATGTTCTATAAACAACTCGTAGATGTTGCACGATGGCCAGCACTCGTTCTCATGGGGGACTTCAACTTCCCTGATATATACTGGAAATACAATACTGCGCAGAGGAAGCAGTCCTTGAGATTTCTAGAATGTGTGGATGATTGCTTCCTGACTCAGCTGGTGCAAGAGCCTACCAGGGGAGATGCCTTGCTTGACCTACTTTTCACTAACAGGGAAGGACTAGTAGGGGATGTGAAGGTTGGAGATTGTCTTGGCCAGAGTGACCATGAAATGGTGGAGTTTGCTATTCTGGGTGCCGTCAAGAGGGTGACTAGCAAAACTATTACCTTGGACTTCCAGAGGGCAGACTTTGACCTGTTCAGGACACTTGTTGCAAGGGTCCCTTGGGACTTGCTCCTGAAGGGTAAAGGGGTCCAGGAAGCCTGGATGCTCTTCAAGATGGAAATCTTAAAGGCACAGGAGCAGGCAGTCCCGGAGTCCTGTAAGTCAAGCCGGAGGAGCAAAAGACCAGTGTGGATGAACCGGGATCTTTTGTTGAGACTCCGAGAGAAAAGGAGAGTCTATGTCCTCTGGAAGATGGGTCAGGCTACTTGGGGTGACTACAGAGAACTGGCCAAGATCTGCAGGCAGAAAATTAGAAATGCTAAAGCCCAGCTTGAAATTAGGCTGGCTACTGCTGTAAAGGAGAACAGGAAACCCTTTTACAAATATATTAACAGCAGGAGAAAAACTAAGGAAAATTTCCCTCCTTTACTCAACGAGGCAGGCAATATAACCACAGATGATAAGGAAAAGGCTGAGGTTCTCAATGCCTTCTTCACATCTGTCTTTAATAGACAGGACAGTTATCCAAATGGTACTTGCCCTGACCTGGAAGTCTGGGACGGGGTGCATAATGCACCCCCTGTGATTCAAGCAGAGACGGTCAGAGATCTTCTCCTCCATCTGAACTGCCACAAGTCCATGGGGCCAGATGGGATCCACCCAAGGGTGCTGAGGGAGCTAGCAGAGGTGATTGCCGAGCCACTTTCTGCCATCTATCAGCATTCCTGGTTATCTGGAGAGGTCCCACAAGATTGGAGACTTGCCGATGTGACTCCCATCTTCAAGAAAGGCCGTAAGGAAGACCCGGGGAACTACAGGCCTGTCAGCCTGACCTCGGTATCAGGGAAAGTTATGGAACAGATGTTATTGAGGGAGATCACACGACACGTGCATGGCAATAAAGGGATCAGACCCAGCCAGCACGGGTTCACCAGGGGCAGGTCGTGCTTGTCCAACCTCATCTCCTTCTATGACTGGGTGACCAGACAGGTAGATGAGGGAAAGGCTGTTGATGTAGTCTACCTGGACTTCAGCAAGGCCTTTGACACGGTCTCCCACAGTATTCTCCTAAGGAAACTGGCAGCCCGTGGTGTGGACAGGTTCACTCTTCTCTGGGTGGAGAACTGGCTGGAGGGCCGTGCCCAGAGGGTAGTGGTTAATGGAGTTAAGTCCAGCTGGCGTCCTGTAACGAGTGGTGTCCCCCAAGGGTCAGTTTTGGGGCCCATCTTGTTTAATATCTTTATTGATGACCTAGACGAGGGAATTGAGTGTACCCTCAGTAAGTTTGCAGATGACACAAAGCTGGGAGGATGTGTCAAACTGCCTGAGGGTAGGGAGGCCCTTCAGAGGGATTTGGATAGGCTGAACAGCTGGGCTGAGCAAAATGGGATGAGGTTCAATAAGACCAAGTGCCGGGTCCTGCACTTTGGCCACAATAACCCCATGCAATGCTATAGGCTTGGGGCAGAATGGCTTGAAGAATGTAGAGAGGAAAAGGACCTGGGGGTGTTGGTTGATGCTCGGCTCAACATGAGCCGGCAGTGTGCCCAGGTGGCTAAGAAGGCCAACAGCATCCTGGCCTGTATTAGAAATAGTGTAGCCAGCAGGAGCAGGGAGGTGATCATCCCCCTGTACTCAGCTCTGGTACGGCCGCACCTCGAGTACTGTGTTCAGTTTTGGGCCCCTCACTACAAGAAGGACATTGAGGCCCTGGAGCGTGTTCAGAGAAGGGCAACAAAACTGGTGAGGGGCCTGGAGCACAAGTCTTATGAGGAGCGGCTGAGGGAGCTGGGATTGTTTAGTCTGGAGAAGAGGAGGCTCAGAGGAGACCTTATTGCACTCTACCACTTCCTGAAGGGGGGTTGTGGTGAGGAGGGGGTAGGCCTCTTCTCCCTGATAAGTAATGACAGGACGAGAGGGAATGGCCACAAGTTGCGCCAGGGAAGATTTAGATTAGACCTCAGGAAGCATTTCTTTTCTGAAAGAGCGGTCAGGCACTGGAATGGCCTGCCTAGGGAGGTGGTTGAGGCACCATCCCTAGCGCTGTTCAAGAAGCGTTTAGATGAGGTGCTAAAGGACTTAATTTAGTAGTTGGGTAGAGATAGTGATAGGAGGATGGTTGGACTAGATGATCTTATAGGTCCTTTCCAACCTTATGAACTTATGAACTTATGAACTTATGAACTTATTTGCGTAGAGGTTTGGCTTTTTTTGGGCAGCAGGAAAGTTACCAGTATTTTCCACTGCACGTGCTCCTGTTTGGCTTCTCAATTCACACTCTTCTCCCTTTGTAACCCCTATCCATTTGGTGCTTGCAGCACTGACAGCCTTGTTTTTGTCTTACCAACATCACGTATTAGCTGTATCTTGTAATTTCTCTGTGCTGCCAGTCACATTTTTTACACAATTAATACCAATATTTACCAAAAGAATGTACTATGACATCAGTTTCTGTTCAGCTTTTTCTCTTCTCCTCAAATGAAGTCCAGCACATGGGGTAAAGAAATTAGGAATTTCTTTTGTTTCTAAGATTTTCCATCTTTTGAGGGATGGGAGAATCAGGGAATGTATATGTCCTCTCTTTATTTTCCTGTGTTCTGGAGTGTATCCCCTATCCACTTTTCTTCCAACAAAGGAATAGGAATAGGCTCTTCTTCCAAATGCAAAAGCAAATGCCATATTTGGGAGATCATCTATTTTTACCCAGCTATTTTAAGCTCAGAAAATAGCTCAAGGCACATTGTTTATACTGTTTTACTATTACTTATGCTTTCAATCAGCTCACATGTTTTAAATTCACCTCTCTTGAAAATGATAGCATGGTGGTAGACATGCTCGTGACAGTGAAGATTCATATTAACAAGAGAAATCTACATTCCTTTTCTGTGTTTCAGTGGGGAAGATTATATATCTTTTTATCTCTTCACATTTTAAACCTCACCATTACTATTACTTCTGATTCTTATTTGCTTCACCTATGCATAATAGAAACAAGGTAAGAGATCAATATCTAAGTGGAGTTGAAAAATACTTTTTAAAAAAGGTACTTTTACTAGTGCAGGTCACCTTCCACGCCTCCAGCCAAACAACCTCAACTGATCTCAGAACATCAGTAGCATAAGAAAATGATGCTCTGGTTTTCTGAGAGGTAATTTGGCTCAGTGTAAAGCCTTTCTATAAAATGGAATTAACTTTCAGTGAGGAAAAGATGTAAGTGGACAGGAAAGAACTAAGATATTTTACTTAAGTGTTGATTGCAGACCGTATCCTTCAGGCCAAGAACACCACCGAGGAAGAATTGAACTGAAGAGATTCGATTCACTTAATAGACTTTAAGTGCCTCAGGACACAGTACAAACTTGTATCACATTATCAGACAGCCCCCCTCATGGCATCAATGTCTGCAAAGGTTCATGAATATGTAAACACTATATGTATCTTGGAAACATGCTTGACAAGAGAATAGCTAAAATGCACTGATTCCAGTTATAAGCCATCAGCATGCCATTCTTTATGTTTGAACAGGCAACCTATTGCTAGGTGACAGATCATTAAGGCTATCTACTCAGTCAGCGGAAATGAAGAAATAATTTGTTCATAATAACCTTTAGATGACCTTCCAGGCAAAAGGGAGTCTTTAAAGAGCCATCCCTACTAATACATGTCATGCCTGTATGTGGGGTTCTTTTGGCCCCACTGTAATAGCATAGCTGTTAGTGAAACAGAGCAATAAACACCTACTGACAGGGCTGTAGTGTGAAAAGATCTCATCACCTGCCATTAACCAGCTGATGAATAATTCAGACCTTTCCGTCACAAGGTAAGGATTTCAGATTTGCAGTGTTACATGGAGAAAGCAAGCAGAAGGAAACTGATTGCTAGCCTCAATCAAGACCTTGCTAAGCCCACTTAAAAAACCATATTGCTAGGCACAATGAATACACATGTACTGGATTGTGCTCATCAGTAAGCCTAAGTCTCAGAGACACTAGGAACAAGACCTATTTTTCAGAAATGGACCCCCAGTTAAGACGATGTTGTTGGACCTTTCTCTAAAGAGGGGTGTATTTCATTTTTACTCCTCTATAAATTGCTTTTTAAATTATTTTTCTACAGCCTTGCTGAAGAAACTTATATTGCCCCTGGAAAGCATAGGCTCCAATGTTTAATTCTTGCTCCCAACAGTAAACTCCCAAGAAGCCAACATCCTGCTGAACTTCTCTGAAAGATATGTTGTGTTGTAGGCTAGCACTCCATGGGTCCATTCATTTCTATTACGCAAAACAGAAATTAGTCCTCTTTTGAAAAGAATACTATCTGAAGAGGAGAGTCTGTCCCTCCACAATGGTATCTTCCCAATAAATAATTTTTGTATTTTGGCTGGTTTGTTGATTGGTTAGTTTGGCTTGGTTTGGTCTTTCTCATTAAAACAGTGATGCATTTGTTGTAGAAAGCTTAGAGTTCAGTGTAAGGTTTCCAAAGTATTCCAGTGCAGATAGAACACATATTGACTTATATGGACAGTGAAGTAGGTTGAGAACTGGCTGACTGGCAGAGCGCAGAGGGTTGTCATTGGTGGTGCAGAGTCCTGTTGGAGGCCTGTAAGCAGTGGTGTCCCCCAGGGGTCCGTGCTGGGTTCAGTCTTGTTCAAGATCTTCATCAATGACCTTGATGAGGGGATAGTGGCCACCCTCAGCAAGTTTGCTGATGATACAAAGTTGGGAGGATTGGCTGACACGCCTGAAGGCTGTGCTGCCATTCAGCAAGACCTGGACAGGCTGGAGAGCTGGGCAGTCAGAAACCAGATGAAATTTAACAGAAGCAAGTGTAGAGTCTTCAACCTAGGGAGGAATAATTGCATGCGTTAGTACAGGCTGGGGGATGAGCTGCTGGAGAGGAGCTCTGTAGAGAGGGACCTGGGTGTCCTGGTGGATGACAGGTTGACCATGAGCCAGCAGTGTGCTCTCATGGCCAGGAGGGCCAATGGCATTCTGGGATGCATTAAAAAGAGCATGGCCAGCAGGGTGAGGGAAGTGATCCTCCCACTCTACTCTGCCCTGGTGAGGCCTCATCTGGAGTACTGTGTCCAGTTCTGGGCTCCCCAGTATAAAAAAGACAGGGATCTCTTGGAAAGAGTCCAGCGCAGGGCCACAGAGATGGTGAAGGGCCTGGAGGATCTCCCCTATGAAGAAAGGCTGAGTGAACTGGGTCTCTTTAGCCTTGAGAAAAGAAGACTGAGAGGGGACCTGATCCAGGTTTATAAATATCTGAGGTGTGGGGAACAAGTGGCGAGGCCAGACTCTTTTCAGCAGTGTGTGGAGACAGGACAAGGGGGAACGGACAGAAACTGCAGCACAGGAGGTTCTGCACGAATGTGTGCAAGAAATTCTTTGCGGTGAGGGTGATGGAGCACTGGCACAGCTGCACAGGGGCGTTGTGGAGTCTCCTTCTCTGGAGATATTCAAGACCCACCTGGACGCCTACCTGTGTGACCTGGTGTAGGGAACTGCTTTGGCAGGGGGGTTGGACTCGATGATCTCTAGAGGTCCCTTCCAACCCCTATGATTCTATGATTTACAAGTCATTATTGTTGATATTCTCAACTTTTTTCCAGTACAGGGTTTTAATAACATCAAGAAATTGCATCAGAAACTATCTGCCCAAGTTCTCACAAATTTCTCCTCCTATCAGTTATTTCCCTTAGTTTGTTAATGTGTTTCATACTGTGGGATAATGACAAACAAGATAAAGGTGATTTTGATTACAGTGCTTCACTGAAAAAAAAATAATTATATTTTTTTCTAAATAATTTATTCATGGAGAAGGCCATGAAGATAAGTTTTGCTATTAATCACGTTGTGTTTTAAAAGACATATCTGCATTGCACACTATTTCTCTATGTGTAAGCTTCTTTCAGCATTGTTTACAGTATGCTGTAAGCTCACTTTTCCGAAGAGAATTGCTGAGGAATTACATTTCCTGAAGGTTTACTTAGTAATTGAACAGACCTTGTAAACTAACACAAGTGAGTTGAATTTATCTAGTATTTTCAATTCACTAAAATCATATCAGCCAACTGACAGATCAATTGAAATATTTCTTCTCCCATGTTCCAGATCACTTTGATGGTGAAGTTGGATAAAGACTATACCAGTAGTTTCTTGAATTCACCTAACACTATATGTTAAGACAGAGAAACACTTCTAGCTTCTGTGGCCAAGGAAAGGAGGTTCTAGTTACTTGCACTGATACTCATCTTTGAGTAAACATCATTATTACCTTTCTAGAGGCAAAGGCAATATTTTAATCAAACTGCTTGAACACTCAAATGATTGCTTTTATCTTTCATTGAACCTTTTACTTCCTCAACAATTTTAGTTTATGGATTTCTGTAAATACATTGCAAGCAGTCAAACTGAGAACATAAAACTGTTGGGAAAAGGAGATGTTAGTCAATGAATAAATTAGACAGACAGTCACGCAGAGAGCACTCTCATTCCAGCAGTGGCAAAAATGACTTTTTTGTTTAGTTCTTCCTACACCCACAAAACTAAATGACCCTCATACAAAACACATTTAAATTGTTTACTGCTTAAAAAAGAAAGTAACGATAGAGCTCTTACTTTGATTTGAATAAACAGGAAAATAGAAAAAGTACAGATGGCACTGAGGTACTCTAGGAGGAAGACAAGATGCATTTGCAAAAGCCAGATGTTCTTACCTTCGGACAAAATGCTGTACTTAAACCATCATTAACCACATATGTTCAGCCTTTTATCTAGAGTAAGAGGAGTTACATGTGTGCATTTTACACATACCTACAGATATATCTGTTTATATAATTTCCTTCTTCTGTAATTAGAAAAATAAAACTAGTAAAATCATAGCTGAAGTGCTCCCTATTCCAGATATTCTTCTAATAGATCTCATAAGACTTTCCTCTATACTCACTATCCAAACTAAGATATGACAGTTCAGTGAAGAGAAAGGTACGTTTACCTCAGGAAAGAGTGTCTTTATGACACCGATCTGCTCTGACGAATCCACTAATGTGAAATTTCTGACCCAATAGGCAGTGATTGCACAGCACTGAGACTCCTCTCATTATTCATGAAATATGTGCTATACAGTGTCAGCTCCCTCCCTGCAGACTTTCTGCCAAGCAATTACTCATTTCCATCACTTAGATTTTCTCTTCTCCCCCTACTCTTCCTTTTTATTTTATTATTTTTGTGGGTGTCTATGCAGTCAGCACACTTGAAGAAGCAAACACACAGTACTGAATGAAAATGATGCTTGTCTTGTTTGATTTTAAATAGAAAAGCACTTTCAAGTCCTTAAAAATTGATGTTGTCTTAAACTTTACAACAAGCAATAAGAGAAACTAATATCTGCAGAAATAAATGGAAAGCAATCAAGTGCATTTCCTCTGTTATACACAATTGCTCAGAGAGAAAAGCAGTGAAAACTATCATCTGTGACCTGATTCATTCATCTCACTCTCCCTGGAGCATCAGTAACATACAGAGTAGAGAGTGAAGGGGGCAGGGAAAGAGAGAGAGAAGGACAATAAATATTTTTATAGGAGTGTGTCCACTTTCATATCTAAACGGGGACTGTTGTTTGAAATCACAGATGATAATATTTATTTTTTCCAATTTATATCCATTTACACACTGTGAATGTTTGTTTCACACCAACTTAGAACCTTCAGCATTAGTGACCTGAAAAGGAAAAATTTGCCAATGATACAAAAGACCCATTAACCTACTAATCTTCAATTTAAAGATGATGGTTAGCTTGCAGAAAATGTGTACTGTACTAAATCATCTTAGACAGAGAGTCCAAATGTTTAAACTATAGTCAATTTTATATGCTTTCATTTTTTATGTTCAACTTGACAAGAACATTCTGTGTTTTCAGAACATGCTCGTCAGCAAATGTACACACAAAAAGTGTATACATTGCAGTCTGTTATAACATCCAGTCATGACAGCCTAGGAAAGAGGTCAGAAAGCCCCCAGGATACCTTACTGATGTTATTTCCAAAGGTAAGTTGTTCCTGTGAGAGGAGAAGGTAGGACACCTACATCTATTGTTCTGAAAATCTTGTGAAAAATCTCAATAGTGAGACCTTCGGTTTTTCATATAGCTCAGAATTTAGACTTTCTTACATTAAAAGAGGTGTCTCTGCCAGCAGTCCATGACCTCACCTTCAGGCTTTTCTTAATGTAAGAAAGAAAAGGAGGAATATACACACAGCTTCCTTTTTATTGCTAATTCTGGGAGTTAATCTTCGACAAATTTTAATTAGGGACTAACTTAACAGGCTGTCTGGTTAAGGATTTCAGCAGGTAGGAATATCATCCCGTACTGCTTCTGTATGTTTAACATATTGGTGTTTGTGAGATGGCAAGGAGTATTTTGATGCCTTGCTGTCTTGGCTATCATGACTTTTTAACAGTTGCAGTATGTGTATGCATGACGAAAGGTATTTCAGCCAACATTTTGGGGTACATAAAAGTAAAACTCTCACAAGTTCTACTAATCAAACTTAGAAAAGAGTCATATGCATAGAACAAAGTTTATGTATAGTTCTATATATATAGTTCTTATATATAGCAACTATAAATAGTTGATCTTGATTTAGGATTTCAGTGCTTTAAAAATGCTTTGAGTCACAGCACTTAAATGATCCAGAGCACAGATCCAGTTTATCCCACTGCCAAATCAAAGGAAAATTACCAGGAAAGACTGCATCTCTAACATATAGTATGTGGAAATAGTACAGAAAAATAAAATTATAATTCCAGTTCATAAAAGACATAAATATACTTAGTAAAACTGTTACAGATAATTCTCGCTCAGCCTTGCAGTGTATATGCAGTCTGGTTCTATACTTCTCCCCAGTTGCTAAAAATAATTAATTAATAAGAACTCACATATACATTTATTATTACTTAAACTATTTCCTTTTATCCTCAAGCCTGAAGACCAACAAGAAAAGATTCTGAGGAAAGCTGTGCCCAGTAATGACAGGACTTTTCTACTTTACAAGCTGGATCATTCTGTTCAAGCCAGAGCAGCCATGAGATGCTCTATTAGATGAATATCTAGTATCAGTGTGCCTGACCTTCTGTGTGACTATATCAGCTGCACCATACATATGTTCACCAGGTGGAACTGAGCTTCTACTCAGAATATATCATAGTATAATGATATAGATACATAGATTATAATGATCATAATATTATAATGCACATCTCCATTTGATACAGGAATCAGAAACATACAATGTTTGATGATATATCTCCAGTTTTAAAGATACTCTTTGACTTAGTAAAATTAAATATTCCTCAAATATTTCAGACATATTGGTTTTTTGTTTTTGTTTTTTTATATGTACATATTTTGTGTTTGAAACAGCTAGTTTATACGTTTTCAGCTCCTACTAGGTTTATCACAAGATCACACAATTAGAAATCAGAAGGTCCTAACAAGACTGATTAGTTCTGATGAATCATCACATTCCTTACAATTCACAGACTCACTAAGGGTCCACATTCCTTACAATTCACAAACTCACTAAGGGTGACAAAAGAATTTCTTCTGGGGGGCCGTAGAAAGGTCTCTGCTAATTTTAATGTTTCTTTAAGGGAGCTTTCTTGGTTATATTCTTACCATGAGATCTAAAGAAGTTAATCTTAAATAAGTATTAAGTCTGAAGAAAGGAAAGATACATTAACTATAAATATATTAAGCAAGTTTTAAAGAATCCACATCTTTCCAAATACCTGTGTATGGTTTCAGAGAGACTTGAATTTTTTTACAATGCTCTGGAATGAGGTTCAGAGCTGTGGGATCACAGAATTTCATCTTATGCTGTACTAAGCATGAATAATAGCACTCTGAGGCAATCAGCTTCAGTTTAAGGTATTCAGTAGTGAAGCAGGGAATCGGAGTGTGTGAGGGAGGTCCTGAAATCAGTGAGAGGTCAGGGAACTCTTAGGAGCTGCCAGGAGCTCCAAGACCTCACAGGAGTGGATGAGGAGACATTAGCAGATCCAGGATCAGCTATGGCCATCCCTATATGTTCAAAGTCAGTCCTAAAGAGCATAAGCAAGCAGGACAGCAGTTAACAGAGTGAGTAACAAGGTGTATACATGCTAAGTCATGAAGGGAGGGCTGCTTTATTCTCATCGTCTCAGTGCTTGGAGCATCTTGGAATAAATCATCCTGGAAGAGTAGTTAAGGCATGTGTGAGATGAGAAGGTGATAGAAGACAGCCAGCACAGCTTCAACAAGGACAGATCATACCTGAAACGTCTGGTACTACTCCAATGGTGTAAGGGTATCAGTGGACAAAGAAAGAGCATGGATGTTGTTTGCTTGGACTTCTACAAGCCTTTTGTGGTTCCACACCACATTTTTATCTCTAAATTGGGGAGATATGCATTTGAAGAGTGGGCTTTATGGTGGCTAAAAAGATTGCCACAGCCAGATTTTTGCAGTAGATTGCTTTATGTCCATGAGGCCAGTGACAAGTGAAGAAATGGAGAAGAACTTGAAGGTTCTCACAGAAGAAAAGCTTATTATGAGCTAGCAGTATGTACTTGCCATCCTTTATGGCAACAATATCCTGGGTTACATCAAAAAATGGTAGCCAGCTGGGAGAAGATTATCCTCCCTCTGCTGTGTTCTCATGAGGTCTCTATCTGAAATACTGCATCCAGACCAGCAAAAATATATATATATATGGGACTGTTGGAGTGGAAACAGAGGAGGGATGCAAAGATGAAAGGACTAGAGTACCTCTCCTACAAAGAAAGGCTGAGAGAACTGCACATGTTAAGTAAGAGAATGCTCCAGGGAGACCTCATTTCAGCCTTTCAGAACATAGAAGGGGCTAATAAAATATACGGAGAATGACTATTTTACACAGGTAGATAGTGATAGGACAAGGGGAACAATTTAAAACTGAAAGAACAGAGATATCTAAATCAGATTTTGGGAGGAAGTTTTTTCCTCAGAGAATTGTTGAAGCACTGGAACAGGGATATGAATGTCTCCTCTCCCTCTGCTGCTGGAGACTTGCTTTATTTTTCCCTTTCTAATTACTGAAAAGGTCAGACACATGGCACAGCTATCACAGATCAATATGGCAGCCAGTGCCCTGGAAGCCATGGAGGAGAGTGCAGAGGCCTAGGAAGTCATGAAGAAGTGCATCTTCAATGCAACTGCCTGTACTAGCCACTTGCATTAGGCCAGGACAAGGGAGGAAATTTTAAGGTCTGAGTGATTATGTGGTGTAGCATAAATGCTGCAGTAGAGCACATTTCCATCCTGCTCTCCTAGACTCCTACTTCCTACCACCAGACCAGGTGTGATCAAGTCCTTTGATCAGCAGCTAGCCTGCAGGTTCTCAAGACTTTCACATAGGCCAGCTGTCATTGATGCAGTCATGCTGACAGTCCCATCTCTGATGGGTTCTTCTGCTGGCGCCTCCACACTCAAATGTCTCCTGTCCTTTTACAGCCACTCATGTCTGCACTTCTTTGACAGTAGTCCAACTTACCTGGTGCAGTATCCCAGGCCTGGGATTAGCAGGGATGAGAGGCTTTCTCTTGCCTCTGAAGGACACACCTGATTTCAAACAGCCAGTGCAGGGTAATGAGGCACTTTCCTTTGTTACTTTCATGCACTTCTTAGCTTGGTCCCTCTGAGGAGAGGAAAGCTCTGCACCTTAAGGAGTCCAGCAGAAACACAGAAGCAGGCTGCTCTTCAAGCAAAAGACAGGTTTTTCACAAGTGAAAGTAGTTTATCTGTGGTTTGCTCTGGGCGACCTGCCCATAGTGACTCTTCTTGAGCTAACAGGTTACACCAGGTGACCTCCAAAAATTGGTTTCTAGCCTCAACCATCCTCTTATTCTGTGAATCTGTGCCCAGGATTTGTCTAAAAACAATCCAAGCTCGTATATTCCGGATACAACATTGGCAAGGCATATAAATCTGGCAAAGAACAAATACAGCAGCTGAGGGCACTGTTCTTCTCATACAGTGCCTAGAAGTCTTCCCAGACTTCAGACTGCTGCTCTGCATTGGTGCTAACCTGTTTACCAGGAGTGACCAAGTCCAGAGCGACCTGTTCTGTGGTTTGATCTAGTTCAACTAAAGTCCAGCCCGTCTCAGAGACAGGCATGAGGTAAACAGCTCTGCTGAAAAGTCCCCAGGGCCCTGGGTGACAGTAAACAGCCCAGGATCATATCTTAGAATCTTAGTCATAGAAACATAGAATGAAAGAATTCTTTAGTTTGGAAAATACCTTTAAGATTAACTCCAAGATTACGAAGTCCACCACCATGAAGACACTAAGTGTTGCACCCTCTATCCTGTTTTGACCTAGGCACAATTTCCAAAATAACTCATTAGCAAATCTGTCCAAAATACCTTTATCTAATGAAGCCATCAACAGAATTCGCATACAGGTGCAGAGATTTTCCATAGTCCTAAGGAGTAATGCTTTTCAGAGTTTAAGATGCAATAGATTTAAAAACTTCAAATTTTACTTTCTACATATACCATTGGCAAAGCACATGATAAAGCAACTGAACTTTAAGCAAAAAGGGCCAAGGAATGGTTCTCTGCCGACAGTGGCCACAGACAAAGCCTAATATGAAACAGATAATAAGATTTTAAAGTAATCATTACTCACTATAATCCCTAGTGATTTTTGTTAGCATCTGGTCGTCATTAACAGGATTAAATTTATCAGAGAAGTCATTTTGCTTAATTAGGTGGTTAACCGGTGAAGCCATCTCACAGAAAATCACTGATATCATCAGCTGTAGCATCTAAAATAACTTGTGTAGGCAGAGATCTTTTTTCTCTCTTTCTTAACATTGCTAAGCAATCAGTTTTGAATGATTCTATTCCTGTTGTTATGAGATCTAGCAATGAACAGACTACAGAATCTTTTGAACAAAAGCAATTGTATATTTCTTAACTTTGAAGTGATTTAAGAAGGCTAACCTCTAACATTGTGTGCAAGAGATTTCCACTTGTATTATTCATTCCTCATTTTCAAGGCTAAGTGTTGTTCAAGATTTTTGGATGAATTTTAATTTAATGTATTAGAGTTCTTAAATGATACAATTCTAATTTTTCCCTACACTCAGAACTTTATTTCAGATTTTGGAATGAAAGTATAAGGTGGAGGATTTTCCACATTTTTCCTAGGGACTCTAACACTCAGTGACATCTGTTTCTCCTAATGTAAACAGACAAAGGGTGGAACGTAGCACTCTGTTCTAATTAACATGAATTTAATCCAACAGGAAGGAAGACTAAACCAAGAAAAAAAACCATGTAAATGATACCGAATAAGGCTGATGTAGATTTAATTTATCAGCAGTCGTCTGTAATAGGCAACTGACTGCCCAATGTCTCTCTACTCATTCTGTCTATGAACTGTTCTCATTTCTTCAAAGGGTAAGGGAAAAGAGGTTTGGCTTCCCTCTCGGTGCTATCTCAGTGCAATTCTATGCTGACTAAATATCTTTTTTCATTAGGGAGTAGCCTGTTGAGTTCTTGTTCATCTCCTCACTAAGACCAGATATGAATAAACTCATTTGTATTAGTGGTGTCACCTGCTTTATTTATTTTTTGATGCCTGGAACATCATTAGTGCCTACACAAGTGTCTTTCTTAAATGCAAACCAAACGAATAAACCCAGTGATATTACAACAGTATTGTACTACCTCCTTTTAACTGTTTTGGGGATGCCCTTGGCTGGGCACTTTCTTGCAACACTATTTCTACTTCTAGTTGTTTTCCTCAAAAATGTGACCCAAAACCAACTTAAGTGCATACTTTTCCAGATTTGTATTTTCAAAGCATTATTTTTTTTGGAACTCAGTATTCATTACAGATTATGCTGTGTTATGTATTACTGATGTCAGGACAATAAAACTCACACATTATTTAGCAGATTAGTGTGAGCAATTCAAATTCAACCACTGAAAATCAATGCAGATGGGGCAGCTACATGATGGACCACATCAGTTAGATTATCTGGCACACAATATATATATTTTTCGTAAAATTAATTTTAATCTGAAGAAATTCTTTGATCTACTCCACTGCGTGGCTGCACTCAGGCCAGGAACAAACATCTGGAGATGTTTTTTTTTTGTTTTTACTGTTCGTAAAATACTCATGATTAAACAATTGACGCCCCACCGACTACTACCCATTACTAGTAGTTCAGGCAGACTGCAATGAAATATCTCAGAGAAGTCTGCGAACTATGAAAAGAGATTTTAGGGGATTAGGGCGATTAGTTCAAGGGGTGGGAGCACAAGTGGTGTTTGCTTCCATACCTTCTGGGGCGGTGAAGGACACAGAATGGGCTAGGAAAACACAAGTGATGAATAACTGGCTGAGAGGTTGGTGTAGAGATAGACACTTTGGGTTTTTTGACCATGGGACAGTTTACTCGGCTCCTGGCCTGTTATCTGTTGATGGGACACACCTATCCCAAAGGGGGAAACGAATCCTAGCACAGGAGCTAGCTGGACTCATTGAGAGAGCTTTAAACTAGCTGTGACGGGGGAAGGGGATAAAACAGGGCTCTCCAGTAAAGCGCCTAAGGAGGCTGTGCTGGAAAAAGGGGTGAGGCAGATATCTCAGCTGAAGTGCATCTATACCAATGCACGCAGCATGGGCAATAAACAAGAAGAGCTGGAAGCCATTGTGAGGCAGGCTAACTATGACCTTGTAGCTATTACAGAAACATGGTGGGACCTCTCCCATGACTGGAATACTGGGATTGATGGCTACAAGCTCTTCAGAAGGGATAGACAGGGAAGAAAGGGTGGTGGCATAGCTCTCTATATCAAAGAGTGTTTTGATGTTGAAGAACTAGTGGTTGCAAATGACAAAGTAGAGTGTCTATGGATTAGGATCAGGGGGATAGTCCTTAGGAGTGACATCGTGGTGGGGGTCTGTTACAGACCACCTAGTCAGGATGAAGAAATAGATGAGATGTTCTATAAACAACTCGTAGATGTTGCACGATGGCCAGCACTCGTTCTCATGGGGGACTTCAACTTCCCTGATATATGCTGGAAATACAATACTGCGCAGAGGAAGCAGTCCTTGAGATTTCTAGAATGTGTGGATGATTGCTTCCTGACTCAGCTGGTGCAAGAGCCTACCAGGGGAGATGCCTTGCTTGACCTACTTTTCACTAACTGCACCTTAAGGAGTCCAGCAGAAACACAGAAGCAGGCTGCTCTTCAAGCAAAAGACAGGTTTTTCCTGTCAGCCTGACAGTTAGGTCAGGCTACTTGGGGTGACTACAGAGAACTGGCCAAGATCTGCAGGCAGAAAATTAGAAATGCTAAAGCCCAGCTTGAAATTAGGCTGGCTACTGCTGTAAAGGAGAACAGGAAACCCTTTTACAAATATATTAACAGCAGGAGAAAAACTAAGGAAAATTTCCCTCCTTTACTCAACGAGGCAGGCAATATAACCACAGATGATAAGGAAAAGGCTGAGGTTCTCAATGCCTTCTTCACATCTGTCTTTAATAAACAGGACAGTTATCCAAATGGTACTTGCCCTGACCTGGAAGTCTGGGACGGGGTGCATAATGCACCCCCTGTGATTCAAGCAGAGACGGTCAGAGATCTTCTCCTCCATCTGAACTGCCACAAGTCCATGGGGCCAGATGGGATCCACCCAAGGGTGCTGAGGGAGCTAGCAGAGGTGATTGCCAAGCCACTTTCTGCCATCTATCAGCATTCCTGGTTATCTGGAGAGGTCCCACAAGATTGGAGGCTTGCCGATGTGACTCCCATCTTCAAGAAAGGCCGTAAGGAAGACCCGGGGAACTACAGGCCTGTCAGCCTGACCTCGGTATCAGGGAAAGTTATGGAACGATGTTATTGAGGGAGATCACACGACACGTGCATGGCAATAAAGGGATCAGACCCAGCCAGCACGGGTTCACCAGGGGCAGGTCGTGCTTGTCCAACCTCATCTCCTTCTATGACTGGGTGACCAGACAGGTAGATGAGGGAAAGGCTGTTGATGTAGTCTACCTGGACTTCAGCAAGGCCTTTGACACGGTCTCCCACAGTATTCTCCTAAGGAAACTGGCAGCCCGTGGTGTGGACAGGTTCACTCTTCTCTGGGTGGAGAACTGGCTGGAGGGCCGTGCCCAGAGGGTAGTGGTTAATGGAGTTAAGTCCAGCTGGCGTCCTGTTACGAGTGGTGTCCCCCAAGGGTCAGTTTTGGGGCCCATCTTGTTTAATATCTTTATTGATGACCTAGACGAGGGAATTGAGTGTACCCTCAGTAAGTTTGCAGATGACACAAAGCTGGGAGGATGTGTCAAACTGCCTGAGGGTAGGGAGGCCCTTCAGAGGGATTTGGATAGGCTGAACAGCTGGGCTGAGCAAAATGGGATGAGGTTCAATAAGACCAAGTGCCGGGTCCTGCACTTTGGCCACAATAACCCCATGCAATGCTATAGGCTTGGGGCAGAATGGCTTGAAGAATGTGGAGAGGAAAAGGACCTGGGGGTGTTGGTTGATGCTCGGCTCAACATGAGCCGGCAGTGTGCCCAGGTGGCTAAGAAGGCCAACAGCATCCTGGCCTGTATTAGAAATAGTGTAGCCAGCAGGAGCAGGGAGGTGATCATCCCCCTGTACTCAGCTCTGGTACGGCCGCACCTCGAGTACTGTGTTCAGTTTTGGGCCCCTCACTACAAGAAGGACATTGAGGCCCTGGAGCGTGTTCAGAGAAGGGCAACAAAACTGGTGAGGGGCCTGGAGCACAAGTCTTATGAGGAGCGGCTGAGGGAGCTGGGATTGTTTAGTCTGGAGAAGAGGAGGCTCAGAGGAGACCTTATTGCACTCTACCACTTCCTGAAGGGGGGTTGTGGCGAGGAGGGGGTAGGCCTCTTCCCCCTGATAAGTAATGACAGGACGAGAGGGAATGGCCACAAGTTGCGCCAGGGAAGATTTAGATTAGACCTCAGGAAGCATTTCTTTTCTGAAAGAGTGGTCAGGCACTGGAATGGCCTGCCTAGGGAGGTGGTTGAGGCACCATCCCTAGCGCTGTTCAAGAAGCGTTTAGATGAGGTGCTAAAGGACTTAATTTAGTAGTTGGGTAGAGATAGTGATAGGAGGATGGTTGGACTAGATGATCTTATAGGTCCTTTCCAACCTTATGAACTTATGAACTTATGAACTTATGACTGTGAGCAGAATGGATTCTCCTCTTTTGTTCACAGCACAGTTCACAATTATGCAAAGCAAAACTGCCACGAGAACTTCAGGACTATTTCTCCTCTCTAAGCTGGAGAAGATATTTTTAAGAGGCAAAGGAATTTAATATATATCTTTAACACTTTGAGACTTTAAAACAGAATCACAGAATTATCTGAGTTGGAAGGAACCCTTAAAGATCATCTAATCCAACTCTCTATCTAGCTCCTCCCCCATGAACAGGGTCACCTACAGCATGAACAGGTTGCTCAAAGCCTGGTCCAGCTTCATTTTGAGTATATCCAGGGACAGAGTACTCACCACATCTCTGGACAGCCTGTTCCACCATCTCACCATCCTTTCTGTAAAAAAAAAATAATAATAATCATTTCTTTTATCAAATCTAAACCTCTTCGCTTTTAGTTTGAAACAATTTCCCCTTGTCTTATCACCGCAGATCAATTGTCAGCTCAACCTGCTGGCCACACTTCTTTTGATACAGTCAAGGATACAGTTGACTTCCTGGACTGTAAGGGCACATTGCTGGCTAATGTCCAGCTTACCATCCACCAGTACCACTAAGTGCTTTTCAGCAGGGCTGTGCTTCATCCTTACATCCCCACCTTGTACTGATGGGGTGGGGGCATTGTCACAACCCAGGTACAAGACCTTGTAATTGGAAATATTGCACAAAGGATTACAGTAAAAACCTATTACCATTAAAATTTACAGCTAAAGTCATAGATGGAATATATATATATATATAACATCTAAGCTTGTCAGAACCCACAAGTTTTGAAGGAATTGACACATTTTCTGTCTCTTCACTTTAAGTAACTAAACGTGGAAAATCAACAAAAACTTTTAGTTTATTTTATCTGTCATGGTTTATTTTCCCATTTTGCAAATTCACAACATGACAGACATTTCCTCAAAATATGTTTTGTTAATATTCATTTCATTTCATTAACTACATAATTCAAATATTTCACTGTTTTAATATCAAATCTTCTTTTGCAATAATAAATATCAACAGGCTTTTTAATGTAAGGCAGAGAGACATTATTCAGAACAAAAATTTTCAAGAGAAAATTTCCCTGTTTCATACTGAATCCTGAAGTCCAGACAAGTGTATATAACATTTTTGCAGAACAAGTGTTTCCTTGTTTTGTTGCATTTTTATCCACTTAGTTCAAACCTACTAAACTAAATTTGTATGAAGCTAAGAATGCTCAGGTGTAGTTAGATGCAATGAGGTGCATTTAATCAAATGCAATTTACATAGCCCAATACAATTTGCAAGATACTCAGTAAAGTAAAATTAAATTTCTCCCCTTTGCTGTTTTTATACTTTGAATTTCACTCAGTCAGCCAGAGAGAATAAGACCAATTATAAACAGGTGCATTAGTTTCAGCTTAATGCTACCTTATAAACCAAGGTTGCCTTTGTAAATACTATAAAGCCAACTATGTAATGTATCTCATGGTCGATATTGCTGACAGTGTTGCCTCTTCCATCCATTTTTGCAAGTGTATCAGATAAAACATTTTCCCAAAGGAGTACAATCCTATAACCCAGTTATACAAGAGATCTCTGCCAATAAATAAATAAATAAATAAATTTAAAAAGTTTGCTTACTAACACTTTTTACTGTTTGTAAAATACTCATGATTAAACAATTGATTGTGTAAACTACATCATAACTATGCCATGTAAATTATGCCTCAACAACAAATTACTGTAATTATAAGTGATTTGATCTTACTGAATTCATTTCTAAATTTCCCTCTGTTATTTTCCTGAGCCCTTTTCATTGGTCTGCATCAAAATAGGTAGTAGGCATTTGGCAATTAATTACTATAAGCATGCTCTTGAGCCTTTGCCAGTCTGCTCAATCTCTTTGGTGAAGAAGTAGAAAAGTTCAGTAAATAGTGGCATTTGATCAGTTCAGATAAGTCATTTAAAAGATTCAGATCAGAAACTGATAGCTGGAGAAAAGGCTGGTTTAGGCATGGTAGCTTGCCTTTATTTATTTTTTTTTTTTTTAATAAAAAAATTATGAAGAAAAATACCTCAGTGATCTCAGATGTAATGAAATTTACTTACTGGTAGACTTTTGTTGTAGTTGGTTGATTGTTTTCTCAACATATGTCTTGGTAAGTTTCTCCCAGCTTTTAAAATTTTGCCACTAATCTTGTAACATAAATTAATGAACTTTTAGAAAAGCTAGATGCCATTTCAAGATGTTTTGCCACAGGAATAAAATTTCAATTGTGAAGCAATTAGGAAATTAAGTATTTTAACATTCTGACATCATTAGTTTCTGTGCTCTGAATATTTTTCCAACCTCCTAAAACTGATAAAAGCTTAAAAATCTGGATATGATTTTCCAAGAACTGATAGCAAAAATGTAAAATAACTGGTACAGGGAAGTTTGATCAGGACATATAATAAGTAAGCTGCCTCTTTGCTCTCACTGTAAATATGGAGAGATTTTGCTACAGGACAAACTAAGATATTGTCAAGTAAGCTGAGATGGACATACATTGCATTTACTCAGAAAATCTGCTAGAAGCCTGCTGGTGTCTGTTTTTACATCCAGTACGTGTATCCTGCACTTTTGAAGAATAACTTACACCCAGAGAGCGACAATGGAATTGGAATTGCCATAGATAATGTTATACTGATGCTGCATTTTAGTGTCTTTGGATCAGGGCTGATCACAAGGGCTCATTTTTATGAAATGCTAGCACAGTGTCCTGTCCCCTGAATATTTCAGAGCAAACCTTGGGGAAAAAAAAACCCAAAAAAACAAAAAAAAAAAACACCTTGCTGCTATTCTTCCCAGTTACAGAAGTTTAGAGCTTATGAGCACAGGAAATATACCAACTGGAGCATTAAGTCAGACGTGATGATATTGTTTAGTTATCCAGAAACGTGTCAAACTCATGCTCCTAAGATAATATGGAGAAAAGAGAAGACACAGTGAGTAGAAGAAAACCTTATTTCCCCCCCCCTGTGTTTATAAACATGTTCAGGAGGACTAGGCTAGGACCAGATTGAGTTTTCTACTTCTGTCGAGCACTTGGTTCATCTGATGATACTCTCAGCACAACTACAGATTAATAGCAATTAAAGCAAAAGAAGCATGTAGAATGGAAATCTAACAACATAAATTGAGATCACTGAGTGTATTGTATGTAGGTGAAAGAGCAATTGATCTATTACATCAACACTGAAATAATTCTAAAAGGGTACAATTATAAAAATATATTACTTCAACTTTCTTACATCCTAATTTAGAATTAATATATTTTACCTTTTTTTCTTTTCTTTAACCAAGTAACCTAGACAAGTCTTAATAAAAAAGCATGATTCTGAGGTGAAGTTAAATAAGAACTGTTGTTATGTATGTGTATGGGAGCTGCTGAATCACAGCCTGTACCACTGATTGATCACCTGAGGCAAGCACTGAGTCAGCCACAGGAGCACAGGTGAAGGCAATGCACCTGTGTGACCAGAAGGGGTGGACTCTGGCTCCACCTTTCCCAGACCCCACTGGGGAAGGTTCTCTTCTTTCTTCTTTTCTCTCTCTTCTTTCCTCTTTTTTCTTCTTCAGGGGAGTTTCCTCCCCTGTGGTTTTCCAGGTGAGCCACAACCTTAGGTGGAAGGTGAGCCCTTCCTAATTTATCAGGTGTCTTTATATCATCTGGATAATCCATCAAACAATGTACTGTCCATCTTTGCTGTATTGTGCGGGTACTATTCATTCAGGGTATTCACCATACAGTATGTGCTTCTTTAAAAAAACTGAGGATGCATATTATGCCCAGTCCCCTACCAGCAAAAGAATTCTGATATCAGTGAAGTTTAATAAATTTCTATATATTTTTTTCTTTTTAGAATGAATTTCCTGTGAGAAATAACAAATTCTTATTTGGGAAGTTCTTTAACATAAGCTATGACCATTGTTACACATCTGTATAGCATTCACCATGATTGAATCTGAATATTGAAACAAGTGAAAAGTAAACATATAAACAGAATCAATGTTTTTATTTCATACAAAAAATTACCCAACTGTTGTACTTCCTAGCTGGTCTTCCCCAATATGTCTAATATTAAAGCATTTAAATAGAGTATTTTCACTCATATGCATTAATCACTGAAAAATAGTCATTTACTTAAAAACCTTATATTCATATTTTCATTATATAATGAAATGTTTGGTACCTCTAGGAATTAAAATACTATGCTTGTTATATTCTTAGAGGGTTTGAGAGAGGAAGAGGTGAACAAGTATACATGCTATGAAAATAATGGAATTGAATCTACTTTTCACTTCTACAGTTTAGTTATAAATAAATGAAAATCTAAATTGGCAGTGAAGGTGCTAACAGACACAAATATAGACCAAGGACTACTAGGAACTCCTGAGATTAAAAAGAAGTATTTTCCTTTGTGAATATTCATTCTGCATTCTAGATTATGTTTGCTCTATTTACTCCTTTGGTAGTAATGCATGCATCAAATGTCCTATAACATAATCCTTCTCTCAGCACTTACCAATGAACTATGAAATAGTATTAAATAGAATTAATTAGAAGTTTTAATGAATCATGTCTGCCCTCATTTATTATACTATGTAATTTTCAAGGAGTGATTAATTATGAGCTACAGATGAGTGAATGGTTAATGTAGTTTGTTAACCTTACTAAAGAGCTACAGTATGCAGCGCAAGTTAGTTCTCCTCTGTTAACAGCACATACTAATATGCTTGCCATTGCATCAGGAGAACAAGAAGACTTTTACAAGTTTATTAAGATGCAGAATCAGCTGGATTTTGACCTTCCCCTCATATTATTTTTAGCCCCTGATGAACAAATACATAGTTATCCACTGAACAGCAGAATCAGAGATTTTGTGTTGAGAGGGACATGTTGATTAAGACAAAGAACTTGTCCAGGAATATAAGCAGCCCTTTAAAATTTGGAAATGTCCCAAGGTTATTATCTCCCTCTTGTTTTCCCTGCTCCTTCATATCACATTTTCTTCAGACTTTACATCCTCATTATTCACATTCTGATTTGAATATCTTGTCCAGAAAAAAAAGAAATATTTGTAGTGGAAGCTGATATCAAAAGACTTCTGAATGAAGCAATAATTACACTCAAACACAGATGTCTTAGCTTTATGGCACATGGAATTTCTGAGCCAAATGTTGTGGTAACTATAGCTACATTTGCAATTATGAGGGCTGCTCCAAAAGGTAATGTCTCCTATCTTACTGTGTTGGCCCAAGATGTCAGAAACAGACATTGGTGGTATGACAGTAGGGGCTGATCCTTCTTACCAATACTCCAATACATTCTGCTGCCATAGGAAAGATGGCAGCAGAAGGGCAGCCCAAACAAATGGTATCTGACGTGGAAGTACATATGAAGCAAAGGCATGTCATTGAATTCCTCTGTGCAGAAAACTGCTAGCCACCTTCACTTAGAATTTTGTGGTGAACATCCCATGTGATGGTTTTTTTTTTCCAACAATTAGGAATATAATAAGAAGAATACTTTGTGATAAACAAGATCTCAACACCTATCTCTCAGAAGGCATTATCACTTGTAAGCATGACATGAATTGTGTCTCTGATGGCAAAGAGAAACAAAGCTTCTGTGCTTAGCCCACATACCCACAACCAACACTCACACAACCCCAGCCTCTTACTGGTCTCCATTCATTTTCTCTCTGTTCCTCTCAAGCCATTATTGCCCTGCATCTGACACCATTTCAGGTTTCTCTTCAGATATCCTTTAGTTCTCTCACACATACAAAATCCTGTTTCCACTCTATCTCTCACTTCATGACAACCCACAGAAGTCATCCAATGCCTTGCGCTTCAACCCAAATGTACCACTGGTGAGCTCAAGCCCAGCAATATTGTATAAGCACTACTTTGGTGAAAAATGCTTTAAAAAAAAGCCTTTTACAGTACTGACACCAATGCCAAAATATCACATTATACACAACAGTATCTTATCAAAAAGATAATAGAATGGCTTATGTTGGAAGGAACCTTAATAATGTTGCAAGGAACCTTCTCCCTGATAAGTAATGACAGGACGAGAGGAAATGGCCACAAGTTGCGCCAGGGAAGATTTAGATTAGACCTGAGGAAGCATTTCTTTTCTGAAAGAGTGGTCAGGCACTGGAATGGCCTGCCTAGGGAGGTGATTGAGGCACCATCCCTAGCGCTGTTCAAGAAGCGTTTAGATGAGGTGCTAAAGGACTTAATTTAGTAGTTGGGTAGAGATAGTGATAGGAGGATGGTTGGACTAGATGATCTTATAGGTCCTTTCCAACCTTATGAACTTATGAACTTATGAACTTATGAACTTAAAGAATATCCAGTTACAATCCCAATGCCATGAGCAAGGCTGCTGCTCACCAGATCAGGCTGCTTAGGGCCCCATCCAGCCTGGCCTTGAACACCTCGAGGAATAGGGCATCCACAGCTAACCAAAATCTCCCCTTTCTTAGTTTGAAGCTATACCCCCTGTCCTGACCATATGAAATTTGGTTTGCCTCCTGATTTGAAGTTCCTTTTAAATACTGAAAGGCATCAGTGAGACCTCATTGCATCACTGAGCCTTCTCCAGGCTGAATGAGCCCAGATCCCTCAACCTTTCATAGGATTGGTGCATCAGCCCTCTGATAATGTTCATGGCCCTACCCTGGACCTGCTCCATGTCTTGCGCTGAGCATCCCGATGTGGTCTGTCTCAAGGTTAGAAGCTGGCTTAGCTTAATCACTTTGCAGGGAGAGATTTAAAGAAGGGTCCCTGGTCTGCCTGAGGTCCCTGTCAATCTTTCTGATTGCTCATGTCAATCTTTCTGATTGCTGGCTACTTCTCAGTCTGGTGGTTTAGTCCTGCAACCTGTCCACTTGCTCTAAAACTATCAAGTTAGGCACACCTTTACCCATGACACTCCCTTTTTCCTTCATGTTTTTAAAGATTCTAGATTCTGGAGTTTCTCACTGCTGAAGGTCTGGGCAACTTATTTTTGCTTCTGAGGATGTTTGTTAGTCTGTGCCTATCAGCTCAGAAAGGTTGTGGCCCCCTAATATGGGTTTCCACCTCAGCTCAGCCACTGCAGCAAGTGGTTGCCATTTTTGTTTCAATACAAAGCTGCTCTCTACTGTTCCCAGATGAGAAGAAAGCCTTTCACCCTCCCTGTGCATTAACTTCTATGCAAAATGCTGCAGAACATGCTACTGGTGCTCTATGCCCTGTTTAGCTATTCTTGTCGTTGTGCTTCTGGTTGCTCACATTCCCTAGAGGCTGCCTTTGTATATTTGGAAGTGTTACATCACTGCTCCTTGCCCTGCCTATACCTACACTGCTTCTTTGGTGAGAATTAGTGGCTTCTTCAGCTCCTGGAGGCTCTCTCCTCACCCTGGGGTCTCCTTGATTTAAGAATCACCCTTTGCCAGCTGAGATCATCTGCTAAGGTACTTTGATTTTTGCACCTACTAAAACCCAGAGGTTCATTCTAGCAGCAAAGATGCACTTATTGCCCTTCTGTTTTGCCTATAAAGAAGTGGGGGAATGGTAACAAAAGATCCCTCAAATTTTTTCTGAGTTAGTGTGCATTCGCACTCAGAGACATAGACCAGCAATGGTATGATGACATAAATCATTGTGAGCTCTGGTTCTAAGCATCAAATACACGGGTATGTATACTACATAGCCACCCAAATCACACTCAGAGCTGTTTGATCTGATACTAACAAGAACAGTGCCTTTAGAAAGGCGTATCTTGTATTGATAATCAGTTTAGTAAAGGTGTCAACAAATATTCCACATTTCCAGTTATTTTTTAATGATTAATAATTTCTCAAAAAGGAAGATAAGTATTGTTTCCATTTCAAAAATAATAATAATAAAAAAAGAACGTACTGAACTGGTTTTTTTGTTTGTTTGCTTTGTTTTGTTTTTAGAACAGTTCCCATTCAAAATACTTTGGTGCTTAAAACCCCCAAACAGGCATGTGATTAGAAAAAAATGAAATAAAACATTTAGTATTCATCAAGGTTTTCTTTGGGTTGGAAGTAAAACATAGAAAATGTGAACAATTCAAGAAGGTCAGAGAAATCCATCACCCCAGCACTCACAACTATTTGATTGGTTTACATGCTAGGTGTACAATTATGCTGTAAATAATGCACTCCAAGCCTCCAAGATTCAGAATATTGCCCATTTGGAAGCAAAAATTGTCACTTTAAGTGTGTATAACTGGTGTTTTATATACCTAAATGCCTCTTTGAGCACTTGATTTCAAGGGATGTACATTATCTGTGGGTGTCCGTATTTGAAAATTGGACCCTCAATCACTTTTTCATTCATCACTTGACTCTTACTTGGACTTTTTTTTTCTCACAAAGGAGAGATGGATGGATACAGGTACAGTATATATTGCCTCCAGAGGATGATAATTCTGGGCCTGATATTACAGCACCAGCGAATCAGCTTTGGTTTATTACTGTGCTGTGACATCACTCCCACAGCTACCGCTCCTGAAAGACTGGTAATCCCTGAAATTATATAATTCAACAGTAAGGCATCTGATCATTCATTGAAAGAATGGGAATTAAAAATATTCAGTCTACCCCAGAGGCTTCTAAATCCCCAGTGTTTGGAAGAACACTATCCAGAGTTGTGTTTGAAGTTTATGAAAGCTAGTCATTTACATGCAGCTGTGAGAATTTTCAGTCCTAACATTCCTTGTGTACATACTTACAATTTTCCATGTGTGCAGAGGCTTTCTGGTATTGAAATCACACTCATAGTTTTACATTTATATTTCAGTATAGTAAGAAGACCACATGCTGTGCATTTTTACAATCAAACGAAGTAATGAATAAATGCAAATCCATTAAACATGAAGTATAGTATTCATATATTTATCCTGGAGCTTCAGCTTTTTCAGCAGTTTTAAATGCTGTCATAAACAGTGGGCTATCTCCTATATTACCCTGGAAAGTGAAATTGGCCGTGAAACTGACCCTGTTTAAGATAGGCCTATCTTAATCACTATGAAAGAGTCAGTCTGAAGTGTCATCCAAATTAGTACTATCACAGAAAACATCAAGGAATAAGGTCATTTCTTTACCAGAATGCACTAACAAAATAACAAATTCCTAAGACAGAAAAGAGAGAGAAAAAATGCTACAAGAAAATAAAAAACTTTTCACAGAATTAGTATAAAATTAGTATAACATACTTACTATAACGCTAGTAAGTATACTAATTTTATACTAAAATTCAGACTGCAGGTTGAAACAGAAGTGGAAGTACAAAAATATTCTACACCGGTTGCTTTAGAAGTGATGTCTCATACTTCTTTTCATAGAAACTACAAGAGATACAAAGAGATACAAAAAGCATGATAGTGCCATTAGGTAGTGTATATTCTCAGCTGAAAAACAGTATTTTTCAACATGGTCGCTACCATTGGCTATGCACTTTTACTAGCAATAAACAAGTGTCTGCATGTGGTACTCGTAAACAACTGCACCAGTGGAGGATAACCCATTATTTGATTGCACTGTTTTGCAGATGCTATGATGGTGTCATTGCTGAAATCCACCAGCCACTTTCTCATTGTGCATCCACAGTTTAGTATCCATAAATGTTCAGCAAGTGCTGATGAATGTCTATGGGAACCATTTTTTCTGCATGGAGAAATTCAGTTACACACCTTTGTTTAATATATACTTCCAAGTCAGGCACCGTTGTATCAGACTGCCCCTCTGCTGCCATCTGTTGCATGGCAACGACATGTTACATAGGATCAGTGGTGAAACTCTACCTCTACTGCAGTACCACTGAGGAGGCATTGCTTTCAGAGTAATGCTTGTATTTAAATACTTCAAATGATGCAGTGAAACATTTGAAACACAGGCACTTTATAGGATTTTCCTAAGAACACAGGAAAAATCTCTTCTATCTTATATCATTGCATTAGTAACTCAACAATTACAGTTTTTCTGAAATCCACTGAAGATCATCTAGTGCACCTTTTATTACATTGGTTGTGCAGTTCCTGAAGATTATAGTCTACTTCCACAGAGTTTATGAATAAGTCACTAGTCTGCTTTTAATTGTATAAAGTGATAAAATATATGAGAGAAAGTTTCATACAGAACATTTCAGAAAATAATTGCTTTCTGAGGGTACATAATCAACTTCAAATATTAATGTTTGAAATCACTTGATTTAAAAACTTCTGCACTAAAAATATTGCTGAAGTGCATCATTGCAAGTTGTCAGCCTTTTAATCACATATTATTAGGGTATAGATTAAAAATTAAAATAAACATACCTTTGAAGCATTCTTAGCTGAAAAGAGCTTAATTCATTTTCCCCATTTTCATTTGCTAAGTATTAACAATAAAATCAGCTCAGATCCCCATAGATTATTTAATTTGAACAGACTTAACAGAACTTTCTGTATGAAATACTAAGGATTTAAAATAAATAGATTTGTTTATGGGAACAGAAGACGATCTAGAGAAAAAAAAGAATTATTTAGGAAAGAAAAAAATATATTGTGTACATCAGAAAAAAATACATATATTCGTAGCATAATAAGACTAATATCAAGATTTTCTGGCACAAGTTTTCTAAGCCAATTTCAGCCTTATCTCCACACTTGATTTTTCCTACCTTATTGTCCATGATAACAGGCAAAAATGCCAATAGCTCTCCACAAAAAAATCATTAAGAGCCTTCACAACAACTAGGCTGTAAAGACTGTACATACCTTGTATAACAGAGGATATCTGCTGTAGCTGTTCCTAACTGAATATGCAGATATCTGCATCAAAACTTTAGCTACTTCAAGTGTGGCTGCTGTTCAGACACAGAATGTTTTAACTGTACAGAGAGTCTTATTAATAACTAACATGAAGGACCTTGCTGGAGTATTTGAACATTTTATCTGGGAGAATCTCCCATTAGAATTAAAAAAAAAAAAAAAGTACATACTTCCTCTCTTCCCTGATGATCACTCCTGCTAAATCATGGCATAATGTCAATTCAGTGAAAATTTCTTGGACAATTAGCCATTATACCTTATTTTTTCCAACTCCGCACGCAATCATAAGCATGAATCTAGCCCCATATAAAATAAGTTTCCTTACAACACTTAATTTACTAATGTCTGTAGTGATACATGTGGCTTGGCAGGATTCTTTCAGTGTATATCTGGTCTTCAAAGTAAGACTCAAACCCTCAATCTCTATCATGTGCCTACAGTAACAAATGACTTTTCATAAGTTCTCAGAAGTTCACTTCTCACCATTAGATCTTGAGATTCCATAACAGAAACACTTCTGAGGTAGACATCTCAAAGCAGCCAGGATAGCACCAGACTGATGTGCACAAAGTAGTTACTTGTTTTTTACACATCTAGATCTGGTCCTATGCCTGATTACAGCACAAAATGACTTTCAGAACTGCCCTTAACTAACAAACTTCAGAAGGCAACAAGAAGTTCAGCTACTTGCAAAACAAGAGAGAGAAAGAAATGCATTAGTTCTTCAGCATAAAGTGACCAAGATATTCCTTAAGGATTGAGACACTTTTTGTCTGAACACACAAACCAGAAAGCCACTTTACTCTGATTGCCTGCAGGTTTACATAAGTAAGCCTTGATAATAAATTTAAACAAAATCAGCTGAATGATAAGAGTTTAAGTCTTTGTTTAAATTACTGTAGAAACTGTGTCTTACACAGATTTATAGTCAACTGAAAATATATTATGATTCTTGCAAGACATTCAACGTCTAAACTCTAGAAAATCAAGCTTACTAAAATGCTTATGTTAATAATATATGTGCGTGTTCAGCAGTATATTCATTTTAGTTATGCTAGAAGTACAGCAAGAAATTTAGTTGTTATTGGTGCTTAAATCCCTAGACTCAGAACAAAAGAGAGCAAAAGCCACTTCTCCTTTAAGAAAGTGAATATTTCTTGTGGTTCTGTTTATTTGTTTGTTCAACAGCTTAGATATTCAAAGATGTCAAAGCAGGTGGTGTCAGGGAAGCACTAAATATTTCTGCCCATGTTGGATGATTTCAATAGGGCCTTCATTCAATGGAGCCCTCAAACTATGATTAGATTCTTTGAATTGAAGTCAAAAGATCTGTTTATAAATAATTAGTGTTTGTGTGTGTATTATTCTTAAAAGCAAGGGAATTCTATCATGCAATTTATCTAAGATGCTTCCAACTTTGGCATCTTATCCTCTTAATATCTAGGTAACATAGTGACAGTTCCTGTCATTGATTCATAATTCATATACATACTACATGGTATCTCATCAAATGAGTTATACACATTTCACCCTGTATTTGCTAGCATAGTCAGTTTAAAAAGCCACCAAAATATTTTCTCAGCATTAAAGAGATTAGAAAACATGGTTTCTTGAAAAATGAGATTCTCAAAATGCCTCTGGTGACTGCACTAGATCCATTTGAACTGAATTTTGTGGCTATTTGTCACCACTTATTGCCTCGTCATGTTAATGTTTACTGTCATCTCTCTGGCAATACATAATATATCTCAGCTGTTAACTTGGCAGAAGTCTGTAAATACACTCTGAACTTTAGGAGAGTCCACTTGAAAATATATTTCTATAATTAAATAAATACAACATGGAATAACCTCATGACAGGAACAGGATACATCAGTCAAAAAAAAACGTGTTAGATGGAAGGATTTCATTAAAGTAAAGGAAAAATCTGCTGCATGAAGCTCAGTTTGTGAAGAGTTTAAACCAGAGGATTCCTGTTAAAGAAAGCCTGCTGCTGAGACACATCAAAGGATCATCCTTATTGAAGAACAATTGCATGACCTAGTTTCCTGGTCAGCAACAAGATTTTATAAAAACTTCAGTAACTGCTAAAAAGCTCTGTGAAGTTAGCATGTGTACTTTTATCTTTACTTTAGTAGGAAGGAGGGATTTGAAAAGATTTTCTGCCATTTTACCTTACATTTAATTCTACAAGTCGCACAAACTGAGGAACAAAAGAAGAAATAAAAGTAATATAAACTCGTAAAGATTTATTGTGTTAGGTAGAAAATGGTAAAAATCTAGTATGAAGTATGAAGACATTTCCTCTGCTTATTGAAGATACAAAGAATAATATTTACAAGAAAGGCTTGACTCAACTGTTAATTAATAAGGTTGGATTAAATGGTACAGTAATGGTAGACATTCTTTGAATAACATCTATTAAATGTTACAGAATTAAGGATCAGAGACAAAGTCAACATCTGAACTTAGAGACAGAAGCAATACACAGATGTTTAATGTAAAAATGCAAGTACATAAAGATATGGTTTTTCAAGTTTTTCATTTTATGTACAGTTTTTCATTTTATGTACAGTTTGTTGCAAAGTAAAACATCCTAATGAAGTATGAATGCAAAGTTCTGCTCTGTTATGATGTTTTGTCTATATTGCTTTTTATCAATCTAGTTTTCATGGATAGTTTAAGTTTTGACTGAAACAAGTTTTTGACAAATTTATGTATCAGGACAAGAAATACTGCTACAATAGGAAGTGAATATAGTATTTTTGAGGCTAGCATTAAAAAGTGAGATAAAAAGTGGATTCTATACAATTTTATATAATTATATAAATTATATAAATTAAAGTTTTCTGAAGTGACAAATTTGATTACTAGTAAGATTTTAGTTACCTTCTCAAAATGACAGCCAAGACAGACTTAACATATCATAAATTTCAACTCCTCAGTCCGGAATTTCTTCTGAATAATTTTTTTGTATTTGTTTGACTTCTTTTGTGCACCAAACAAGGGAAAGAGGGGGCCTTCTCTGTGTCTTCTGCAGCAGATATGAAAGCTTTGATGGTGTATGGCTTTGTTCTTAAAAGTCTGGGATAGATCATAGATTGTGCCTAAAGAAAACTAGATTCTCACAGGAAGTTTCATAAAATTACTGAAATAAAGATCATCCAAGCTTGCCACCTGTGGACCTGCAGCCATTTTCAGTAAAAGGAAAGTGTCTGATAACAATGAATAGGGAAGAATCAAGTTTCTTTCTCCCTAAGTCTTTATTCATTTGTCTGCAGAGCAGCAGTTAACTTCTCAGCATCAGTACTGTTTGATAACTGGTCTGCCCATCTCCACAGTCCTAGCCTCTTAACTGCCCCTCCTTTGCAACTTTTTCCTACACATGAACACTTCAGCTCCACATTCCACACAGTCACTTCTTGTTGCTGAATTCTGCCTGTGTCAAAATCAAAACATGATTTCAACTCTGGCTTTATCCCACTTATTTATGAGTGTGGCTCCAATCATCTGTCTGACATTTTGCCTTTTGATTTGGAAGCTCTGGCTCTTCCTGCACACAGAGATATCAAAAGAAAACAAGATAGCAATAGAAATTACGTTATAGTAGGTTTACTAATTAAAACTGACACTTTGTTATAGAAATTTACCAACTTTCATATTGGTATAGCAGGCTACTGGGCTGATATTTCTGCTGCTTTTCAACCTGACATACTCCTAACTGACATGACAGACACAGAGGCACACAGAAAACGTTAGACTGTTGAATGTGAGCATTGAAGTGCAGACAGTGAGAGACTGATGGTTCGAACTGTGTAAGGACAGGCTGGTGCTGTACTGATGGGAAGAGCCAGTTCCATGGCATGTCTCCACAGGGCACAGTCCTTCTCAGAGTACCTGGTGATGCCCCTTAGCAAAAATGGTTTGAAAAAGGCAAAACACTGCTCAGCATTTGAAGTCAGAAACAGTCTGGAATGGAATGAAGTTCTGCCTGGAAGGAAATGGTGGGGAAGGAATGGTACTAGTTCTATTTCTTTGTTTCTCAAGATCTAGCTCTATTTTAACTGGTAATAAACTAAAATGATTTGCACATTTGTTTGGCCTGTGACAGTAAGTGGTAGATAGTCTACTTTTATTTATCTTAGCCCAGGAGCTTTTCCATCATACTTTCTCTTTGTTCTGCTCAGGAGGGCCATCAGAGAGAAATGAGTGGGTACCTGGCACAAACACGCACACCACTCTCCACCTTAAGCAGTTCATATATATATCTTATGTGCTTCCTAGTTTGCTGTATCAGAGCTATTTGAACGGAAAGCAGAAGTGTAGGGTATTTTATTACTAGTTTTGTCTTGTCCATATACAGTTCATCCTATGCATTCTAATATGCAGTCACTGGCATTCAACAAGCTAAATCAGCGTATCTTCAGGCTATACCGGTTCCTAAAATTTTAGATTCTGTCCTTCTTTACTACTCAATCACTTTGTCTTGCTGTGCAAGTACAGCTTTCGGAGATACATCTCCTAAGCTGGTAGACATAGACAGCAGAGGTTGCTTGAACTTCAGAAATAGTCAGCTGTTCAGAGCAATTCCTTGGATCAAACTTGAGGGAGGGTTCAGTTGGGGATGACTTTGGAATTTCTTGTCCCCTAGATAAATGTTAAAGTGAACATGGCAGAAAAGGGGAAGAAAGAAATGAGTCTTTGTGATTCTTTTTTATTTTCTTAAAAAAATGATACAGAGAATTTCTAGGTATGTAAAATGCTTTTGACTACAAAACTCTGAAGTGCACTCTAAATATGAGTGTACATTACAAATCTTTTCCCTTTTCTGTATTATAAACCTCCATCTCTACTGTTTTTAACAATAGAGTGCTTGCTTAGAAAACCCATTGTTTTATCTAATATTTTGTTTGTTAGCCAAGACAAACCACAAAGAATATTTGTAAATATCATGAATGCTCCCAGTGCTGCTGGTAACTTAGTCATTCTGAGCAATGAGGCTTACATTTTGCAAGACATCACAAAAGTGATTCTAGAAGCTTAAGCTGTTTAGAATAGCTGGTTTCAGAATTTGGAACATTCAGAATACCACTGTGCACATTGTGCAGCGTTATATCTTTGTATAAGAAGAAAAAATCTCAACATTTTAAAATAAAACATTTTATTAAATGGGTAAATCCACTTTTTTTCCCTAATGCACCATATGCATGCTCATATGGTGCAAAAAGTCTTCCTGACATTAATTGTTCACATTTTTTCCTAATGATTACTTTATTTGACAGTTGAACAATTTAGTAACAAATAAGAATTTTTCTACTATGGGAACAAATAATAGCATATTTTAGAGTGATCTTCTTAGGCACTTATGTAGGGGAAAATATCAGATCATCAGAGGAATTAGAACTAGAAGCAGTGATAGATTTGGCAA
The DNA here is from genome assembly GCF_038088225.1 of Cyrtonyx montezumae. Lineage (NCBI taxonomy): Eukaryota > Metazoa > Chordata > Aves > Galliformes > Odontophoridae > Cyrtonyx > Cyrtonyx montezumae. The sequence continues at coordinate 7,824,691 of NW_027072041.1, forward strand.
GATTAATACCTTGGGAGCAAATTAGTTTAGTTCATACAGAGAAAACAGTTAGAAGGGAACTAGATGATGCTAAAAAGCAAGTGAGAAAAAGGTTATGTTTACTCTCTATGCAATTAACAATACTTTCTAATGTCTTCCAGAATACAGTTTCTTTCATGGAAATTGTTTTAATGGAGAGACCTGTTCTACAACAAAATCAGACCAACATCCAATTTTATATCACAATAGGAGTTGTAAAGCATGTCTGCAACAAAACTTCAGACTAGACCACAGGTTTAGAAATGTCATAAATATGACACCAGAGATGGAAATGCCATTTTTATATCCTCTTCAATCTCTGGATGAGTGGAAACCCATCAAAATAACGTTCCTACAGACCATTGAGCTGAATGCATATTAGGATATAATACCACATTGTCCTAAACTTGCTATTCCTCTTATCCACTCTGTGTCATTTGTTATGTTTTTCAGAAAGAGTAAAGGGAAATATAATTTTGGTAGGAACCATAATGCTATTCACCAATTTCAGGTATACTCTTGCAAAAGAAACATCACAGAAAAGTCTGTGAAGAAACCTCTTCATCCTTTATGCAATCACAGAAACAGACAATACATTGTTTCACTAAGGATTAGACTGCTGGACTGTGATAGAGTCCTCATTTCTCTCGTGCCTGCAACACATACTGGAAGTTCTAGTGGAGGACAGAGTCCCCACTACTACAACTGTATTAAAAGACAAACATTAATTTATGAAAAAATATATATATACATACCAGTTTCACCCTTTGTCAGAAATTTTTTAATATGTTTGATTTTGTGTGACAGGACAAATCCTGACTGTACTTCTCAGGTCTGACTACAGCTATCTACAAATCTTCCTATAAAAAATATGTATCACATTTTAACTAGTGCTAGCTCTTTTGATCCAAATTTTGGTACACTTTTTCAATACCATTTCCCTTTTTCATGCCCCCAGTAAAATATGGAATACATAAAAATTTTTCATGCATCTACATCACGTGACAAAAACAGCTACTGCCAACAGTTTAACAAGAAAAAAGTGAAACATCACTATGGATCTTCATTGAGAAGTCACTCATACTGAGATGACTGAGACTGAGATTTCATCACAGTGACGGAGCACTGGCACAGGTTGCACAGAGAAGTGGTGGAGTCTCCTTCTCTGGAGATGTTCAAGACCCACTTGGATGCCTACATGTGCAACCTGGGCTAGGGAGCTGCTTTGGCAGGGGGATTGGACTCGATGACCTCTAGAGGTCCCTTCCAACCCCTACTGTTCTGTGATTCTGTGAGATATTACCGTCTCAGTTTTGGAACCTCTACAACTATAGCTTGTAAAATGAAATACATACACTTCATGCATGAAGTGAACCATATGTATTTGTAAACCCTAGAATGTAGAGGCTGCAAACTTTTGAGGATCAAGTGGAAGGCAAGTTCTTCTGAAGCTAAAACACTGCAAACACTTACTTTCTGCTCTTGCACTCAAACTGACAGCTACTAGAATGCTATGACACACAAGCTCATTCAATAAGGTAAAAAGTTGCCTCTATAACTGGACGTTGAAGCAAGTATGAAATTAGACAGAGAAATCAAATCAATTGTAGGTCCAGAAGGAGACAGTTGTTCTGTCCTTGGATCTGTTAGCAGGTGTGCTAGGTGCATACAGATTAGCTGATAAATGGCTGAGATTCAATAGGCTGGTAGCAAACACTTGCTTTCCTAGAGATGACTTTTTAAGTCACCATACATCAAAAAGACAGTGTCAGCCTTTGAGGATAAACCTGTGATGACTTGTTGTGCTCTTTGAACTGCCTCAGAGACCCAGAGACTAAAAAAGTGCCTGAATGTTTCCCTGAATCCACTGGGAAGATTGAAAGCTTCAAAGAGGAACACTATCACATCCAAGGGGAAATGCACTGATTGAAAGAGCCAGTGTGAAATGGTCTTTAATAATTACCAGAATGCTGGAATCGACTGGTGTTTTGCTGAGCTATATTTTATCTTTATTGGATTAACTGTGACACAGTAGGTTATGTCAAAGAGAATCTGCATGAATATTAAAAGTAAATGTGGTGTGAATAATAGATAACTTACATTAGATGCAACATCATGCACCAATTTTTATTCACCTATGTAATTAGATTAAAATGAATCTGCTGAATAAAGTCTATTATTTTATCATAATCCAAATTCAAAAGTATTATGAAGTAATGATAAAGGGATATTTGTTATTCTTTTGAAGATGCGTGTAGCTGTACAGATATACACACGATAAAGAATAATTTTGCAAAGAATTATTGAGAAAATGTTCTGATAATGAGTAGAAAACTGATCTGGGCTTACATTTAGAAGAAGTGTTCTATGTTTTTATATATATATATATAGTTTTGCTTATAACTTCAGCAACAGATATATACATTTTAATTTTTAAAATATATTTCGGGGTAAATGTAAGGGACAGGCATTTTACAAGGCAGTTGAATTTAATGTTACATTACTATAAGAAATATTCTGTGGCATTTTAAATTCAGTCAGCATCAAGTCATTCAGTTTCATAAGCCATAGTTTGTATGTACTTGAGCATGTTCTTATGTATACCAGAGAAATACATACCTATTTTGTTTTTTTAAAGCAGAGTATTCAATTTTTGCAAAGCTAAGTATCTTAAAATATGATTTTCAATGTCTATAGAATCATAGAGTAATTTAGCCTGGAAGAAATCTCTGGAGGTCACTAACTTCTCCTCAGAGCAGATCAAATAAGATCAGTTTGCTCAAGGCTTTGTCTGGTGGACTTTTGAACAACTCCAGGAAAAGAGATTCCAGATAACCTCTATGCATCTGTTCCAGAATTTGATCACCCTTGTGGAAAATAATAATAATTTTTTAAAATTAATAAATCAAAATCAAAATTTCACCTGATGCAATTTCTGTGTTTTGCCTCTCATTCCATCACCGCAAACCTCCAAGATGAATCTGGTTCCATCTTCTCTATATCCTCATATTACATAGATCAGACATCAACAAGATGCTCCCTTTTATCTTCTGTTTTCCAAGCTGAACAGACACAAGTTGAACACAACTTCTCTTACACTCTATTCCCTAACTCCTGATCATTTAAGCAGCCCCTGCTGGACCTAGAAGTATGTCAGTATTGTTCTTTTACTGAGGAGCCCAAAACTGGATGAGACATAGCCTCACAAATGCCAAATAGAGGACAACTTCCCTAGACTTGCTGACTAACACATCTGATGATGCAGGTGGCCTTCACTTACTTACACACATGTTGTATCTACAAGGACTTTCAAGTTCTTTTTTGCAGAGCTATTTTCCAGACAATTGGTCCTTATCACACATTGTTGCATTCTATCCCAGATGCAGTACTTGGCCTTTGCTGAACTCTGTAAAACATTTGTCAGTTTATTTCTCCACTCTATACATGTTTCTTTGACTATGAATCCTGCCCTCCAATGTACTTACTACTGAACTCAATTTTGTTTAGTCTACAGTCTTGCAGAATATGTTCTCTGTCTTCATGTTAATTGCCAATGAAGACATTAAACAATTCCGTTTGAAGTTATTATCTTTGAGGGATGCAAGTAATTATGGACTGTCAGGTGATCATACAACTTTGAACTTTTTGAGTTCAGCAGTGCAACCATTTTTTCTAGTCATTCAGTTAATATTGCTTATATCTGACAATCATTGAGGCAATTAGACCATGGGAATCAAGAATTTGATAAATTCAAGGTTTACAGAAACCACTGTCTTGTTCAGAATGTCAGTTCTATCAACACAGGAAGTACTCAGATTGGGCAGGCATTGTTTGTCTCTGGCAAACTTTAGAAATACCATGATACAGTAAGGATTCCTGTAACTCTCTTATACCTAGTTTAGAAATGGCTTCTAAGAGAATATGTTCCATAACTTCTACAGAATGCTTGTAGTTATCTGAATCTTCCCTCTTCACTTTTTTGAAGGTAGTTGCCTTTTTTCTGGAACTCCTCCCTTCAGAAAGTTGCCTTCACCTTCTGAAGATGACAGAGCTAACCACAGCTAACATTAGTTAGCTCTTTCAACACTCAACATTGTTTTCCATCCATTCTTGTGGAGTTCTAAATCTGTAGATGATTGTGTCTTATGGCGTAGTTTTTGTTAGCTTTTGTTGAAATCCATCAAGTAAGTCAAGTTGTGGCCATGTTTTATTCTGTTTTTAATCTAATCACCATTTTTTCTACACAGTTAAATAAAACTTCACCTTTAAATGTGGCAATATGTGCAGAATAAGATATTTTAGTTTTTAAAGACACCAAGAATTCGCGAAGCGGGAAACCATTTTTCTTACACAGTTCATAGAAGAAGGAAGATGGATTTCCTATTGTCCTTAAAGCCTGCACTGGGGAAAAAGAAAAGAAAGATAAAGAAAACATTTTACACCATTTCCCATAGCTCCAAAATAATTTAGTCTATGCTTAAAAGATTTTATTTTATGGTTTGCTTTTGAGGTATGTATTGCTATTTTACGTGTACATAGAACACTTCAGAGGGCACAGAAGAGGCAACCAACACCACAGCATTCCATAACAACATAGACAGATAGCAGCCCCTTCAATTGAAGGCATTAAGACTTCTCCCATACTTCACAAAACTTATACATCTCATTTAACAAAAGATATTTTTAATTTCTCAACTAATAATCCAGAGTCTCTAGGTGGTCTTGATGATGCTTCTGTGATAAAACAACTGAACTGGTGGACAAGGGGTACATGTTGTCTATGTATATATTAATAAGAGTTTCAGCAGTACCTCCCATATGATATTCATAGAAAAACTCATATGTTCAGACTGTGAGGTAAACTGAAAATGGCTGAGCACCTGGGCCCAGAGAGAGGTGGTGAGACACAAAGTCCGACTGGGGACCAGTAACTAATAGAGCATATGAGTTGTCAATAGAGAGACCAATACTGTTTGATTCCTTCATTAGACATATGAATGACAGGGTAGAGTATACCCTCAGCAGGTTTTATGGTGCCAGAATACTTCAATGAGTAGTTATTATGCCAGATGGCTGTGCTACCATCCAAAAGAACCTTGATAAGTTATAGAAATGGATGGAGGGGTACTCATAAATGTTGTAACAAAAAAGGAAGTACAATGTCCCACACCTAATGTAATAACCCCATACACAGGAGTATGCTGGGAGATGAAAAGTGGGAAAACATCTGTGTATAACAGGATGAGAAGGACCTGATGGGCAGTGAGTTGAGAAAGAGATAACACTATACCACTAGGGCAAAGGACAGAGGTATCCCGGGCTTCATTATGAGGAACCTTGCAAAAAGTTGAGGGAGATGCCTCAGCATCTCCTCAGCATTACTGAAACCATTGATGGGGTACTGTATCCAGCCTGGAGCTGCCTACTACATGGGAGAGATGGAACTACCAGAAAAACTCCAACAAAGGGCCATGTAGATGGTGAAGAGATGGGACCATCACTCATAGCAGGAAAGGCTGGGAAAGATGCTGCAGTTTAGCCTGGAAAAGAGAAGACTCTGTGGAGATCTTGTCAGACTGACAATAACCAGGCTTTTTCCAACAGTTTCACTGAGAGGACAGTGAAATTTGCCTTAACAGGCACAGAAAAAATAACAAAAAAAGACATTCTTCTTGAACATGAGGAGTTGTTCTTTTAACATGAAGATGATTGAGCATGGCAACAGATTGCCCAGATAGCCTCTCAGTCCAAAGAAATCCTTCTCCACTCTGCATTCAAAATTCTAGGCAACCTGTCCTGGGTGACTTTGCTTGAGCAACTGTTTTGGACTTCCAGAACTCCTTATCAGCCTCTGCTATTTTGGCATTTCTGTCTATAGGCTTACCACTGGTAACAGTGGAAAGTCCTTTTGCTCTTACAGCCTTTGACGGTGCAGAGTTCAAGTTCTCTGCACTGAGAAGGTCATCAAGTCTTCACTGCCTGCATGGCTGGGTTGTCCTGACATTAAAACCCCTCCTACACCATCATCAAAAGATAGCCAGTGTACCAGAGGCGGGCTTTCCCGTTAGGAGAATTTATCATTTTCACTGAGCAGCTCCAGAGATAACTGCAGTGTCACTAAGGAGTGCCTGTGACTGCCCAGGGCTTCAGTGCTTTTCAGCAGCTGCAGACTCTGTTCTGGTGCCTTTTGTTCAGCACTCCTGCTTGTGTGAGGCATTCTGATTCCAGCAGGACAGTGGCTTGTGTTTCCAGCTGTGGCCTTCAAAGAGCTAAGCTCTAGGAGAAGACCAGAGGCAGTCACTCTCCCCGCTGTCAGCTATGAGGTACTTCAGGTCACACATGGTGCCTGGGGCCATCTGCACCACTGAAGAAGGCTCTCTCACCCTCTCTGCCTTCCCTGAGCACCTCCATCAGACATCCTGCAACTAAATCATACTGGATCTCAGGGAGAGAGTGTGTGGGAGAACCATTCTCAGCCCCTAAAAAAGCAGTCAACCCTTAAAGAGTATTTTTCTCAGTTTTCCCTCATCTGTCTGTGATTTTCTTTGCTTTTCCCCTCCCTGCACTGGAAAAAGTCAGGCAAGTGACATAGCTCTCATGATAAGTCATGGTGGCTGGCACCCATGAAGCTGTGGAGGAGAGTGCAGGTGTTTAGAAAGACATGGAGAAGAGTATACATGCTCAAGAAGCCGTTAAGAACATTTCCAATGCAACAGGTCAGAACGTAAGAGGCAGCAGAAGACCTGCTGTGCCCCATCTGCAGCAAGAACACAGCCTATGTGTCTTCCACTTCTGCTTTAATTGCCTCCAGCAGGAAGCCAGAAGGAAAGATATTTGTCCCAAACTGTAGAAGGCCTTTTCACTTGCTCCTGCACATAATGAGAGCAGATTATATATACCAGCTGAAGATGGTGGAAAATTCTGGCTGCTGCCACGAAGACATGACCAGAGTCCCCAGACTGTCATTGCAGCCCATGTAGCTCAGCCAGTTAGCCTCAGTAAAGGAGAAGGTGCCCTCTGGGACACAATCCAGTGTCCAGAGAATATGTAGCTCTAGACATCGTCTCCCAACAGACTTCTGCAGCCATTGTTTTTTGGCAGCCAACCTCTCCAAGCACAGAGTAGCACCCAGCACAGGGCATGGCTGTATGCCACAGTCATGTCAACACTGCGCTGCAGTTGGTCTTCTGTAGCAATCAATAAGTATCTGGACAACATTCTAGAGGATGTTTTTCAAAACCTAAGAAAAAATTATGCTGAGGAATACTTTCCAACACTGGCTCAATACAGGAGGAAATTTCACAGGGTGAGTAATGATGTGGTGTAGCATAAACGTCGCTGTCTTTTTACAGTACTCTGCATATAAAGTTTAAACAGCTAATCAATGTGAAAAATGTCTGCATTACAAAATGAAGCAAACTGTTATTTTTCCAATACCAAGTATAAAACTGTGCAAACAAATCAACTGATCAAAAATAAGAACCCCGTGATTCATTAAAATCACTAGTCAAAAGTCACATCTCTTTAAAGTGTATAATAGTTTAATTAAGATTTTTATCTTCAGCTTTTTCTTAGATGTTAACATGTATTTGTCCATAACTACTCATCAAGTAGAGCATCCTAGTCAAGTTTTTTTGTGTGTGAAAAATAATAAAATAGCTATCAGTTTCCAAGTAATGTTCTTACGGTGTTCATAAATTTAATTCTGTCAGAACCGGAGTGTTCATATAGTTCTTGCATTTCTTGTTTCCACTCATTCAATTAAGAAAGGTTTATGGATTGGTTAGGCCCAGTTCCTTGACTGATTTTTTTGGGAGGATGGGGCTTATGTCAGAGATTATTATTTTTTATGCCGTTGCCTCAAAGCTTGCTAATGACAAGTCCAAGCAAGTCCTGGGCAAGAGTTGTGAAATCCTCTGAGTGATACAGATGGACACGTCCTGGGGCAACAAGAGAGAGAGATAAACCACAGCTCAATGGCCAGAGAACAGTCTTTTGTGTGGACCCATCTCAAGGGAGATACCCATCTCAGGAGGTACTCACATGACGCTTACCCAAGCACTCAGGGATGTCAACTGGGCAGGAAAAATGGAGGATAAAAGAGTGATCAACTATGAGGAGAGGTGTTCTGCCATCAGAACCCTCACGAGCTGATTCCTGCTTATTGCTGCATTTCCCCATGGGCCTACTACCTAAGACCTGCTGCTTTTTTCTGGACCCTGCTGCTTCTTCCTGATAACTGCTTGATGCCCAAGGCCAGCCACAGCTACTGCTGCTCTCCCCCTACTCTTCTGCCTCAGACCACGGGAACAGCATGCAATGGGACCACTGCCGGATCCAGATGGTGACTGTCCCACCTTTACACAATTCTTGCTTCTTTTCTATCGCCCGCATTCCCTTCCCCATCTCCCTAAGTTTTGTAATAAACTGGTCAGACTAACATTTGAACCTTTGTTTCTTAATCTCAGGCCGGCTATACATATATCGAAGAACCTCCTCTCTCTCCTATACATTGGAGCAAGAGAGGGTGGGAGGGAGGAAACCCACAGACCTGTGTCCTGAGAAAGAGGAAAGGGGGGAAAGGAAGAGGGTAGAGAGATGGCTCTGGTGTCCTGGTGGATGACAGATTGGCAATATGTCAGCAGTGTGCCCTGGTGCCCAAGAAGGCCAACGGCATCTTAGGGTGCATTAAGAATAGTGTGGCCAGCAGGTCAAGGGAGGTGATCCTTCCCCCTCTACCCTGGTGAGTAAACCTGTGTCCAGTTCTGCACTTCCCAGTACAAAAAAGACAGGGATCTCCTTGAAAGAGTCCAGTGCAGGGCTACAGAGATGATAAAGTGCAAGTAGCACCTGTTGTATGAGGAAAGGCAGAGAGATCTGGGTCTGTTCAGCCTTGAGAAAAGAAGACTGAGAGGGGATCTGATCTATGCCTATAAATATGTAAGGTGTGGGATACAAAAGGAAGAGGCCGGCCTCTTTTCAGTAGTGCATGGCAATAGCCTTGTCACAAACTGAAACATAGGAAGTTCTGCATAAATATGTGCGAGAAGTTCTTCACAGTAAGAGTGACAGAGCACCAGCACAGGCTACCCAGAGAAGCTGGGGAGTCTCCTTCTCTGGAGATGTTCAAGGCCCACCTGAACGCCTACCTGTGCAACCTGGGCTAGGGAGCTGCTTTGGCAGGGGGATTGAACTCGATGACTTCTAGAGGTCCCTTCCAACCCCTAAAATTCTGTGATTCTGATGTCGATAGATATACATTTGAGTTACTTTGATAAAACTGTCACATATCTTGCAAAACATGGTCAGTATTAAAAGACAAAACTCTTCCAAGATTTTTAAGATGTGTTAAAAACTTGATTACAGAACAGTCTGCATCACAGGTGCAAGATATAGCTAACAAGGTTAAAAGGTCACTGTAGTCTTTAAACTGTCACAGTTCTGCCAAACTGTTTCTGAAGTTGTCATTGTTTTATGATTTTTCTTATTGGTATTTCACATCATAATATCATGTAAGGCAATGCTCCAGTTCCATGGACTGCTAAATTTCTGTGTACTTGGTTCTCAGAAGGGTAGTACTTCCAGAGAACTTTGCATTCACATTTTCCATCCAGAGGGAAAGTTAAAACTGCCTGCAAGTCCCAAGATTGCCTCTTTTTTTTGCTGTTCATCTCAGCAGTGTTCATCCTGCCATCTCACCTTCAGCTTTAGAGTAAGGCCTTCAGTTTTGTACACTTTCTCATTTTCCAATTATATTGTATTATATTGTGTTATTTTGCATTCTGATATTTTATTTAGTATACTAACTTTCCTTCTCAGATTGTTGCTGCTGTTTTGTTTTCAGGCCCATCTCCCTACCCTCTCCTTTTTCCCCCTTCCACTTTTCCAGAGCATGGGTCAGTGGGTCTCACTCCCACTTGGTCATGGAACCAGGCCAAACTGCCCCGTTGACCACTGACAGAAACTCACCCCTCTTAACTGAAGGAAAAACTTCCTGAAAAAATAGTGATGCTTATGTGTAACATTTTAATGATTTCAAGATACTAAGTAACTGTTTTAATCTTTCTTTATTTTAATTCTGAGAGCCAAAAACCATATAGAGCAATATATTGGTACACAGATCAACTGAACTGGATTTTCAGGTTATTTTCACTGTTAAGATCATGAAGGCACCAACAATGCATGCTCTTGGCTGCCCTTCTAAAACTGTTGCTTTCTTTTCATGGCCCCTAGTGGCATCTTCCAGTCTAACACAGGTTCAGCAAATGTCAAAAAGCATTTCTGGTTGCGACAGGCTCCAGTTATTTTCAAAGCTAACAGGCCATGACATTTCATAGTGTCCAAGAAAACTAAAGTCTCTCTGCAAGTAATCTCCATTTTCAAAGAAAAGAGGCAGAACAGGGCCACATTACTCCAGCCTTATGGTTAGTAAGTGCATGTTCCTTTGTGCCAAAGAAAAGCTAAAGAGGTTTGTATCCAGCTTTGGCAGTTTTGTTTCAAAAGATCAAAGCATCTTTACAGCCATAGGACCTAGACAACAACGGGACAGATATATTTTGTTTCTAACAGCAGTTACTGCATGTTGCATTAATTGATGACTTGTGATTAGTTCATTGGTCAATAATGAATCCCAAGCATCTGTTCTGATTACACAGAAAGTAAAGCCTACCACACCGGTTTTGTGTAGAAGCATAATTATTTCTGTGGCACACAGATAATAAATTACAAATTCTATTTGCTTACATGCATTTCAGATTATAGCAAAGGCCAACAGCTAGTGAATTTGTTATCGAGGTAGAAACATCTATTTCTAACTCATTGTGAACACAAGGTAGATAAATTCAAGGCTTGTATGAGGAATCACCCACTACTGGAGATTCAACAGATTGTGCTGCTTCTGTAACCTTTGCATGTTAGATAGCCACTCATACTCAGAAAAACAGTCAAGCACAGTATATTTTTCCAAAAGCTCATTATGCTAGCATTTACTTCTTTCTCACTCTTTTTTAATCTTATTTATGTGTAAAAAATGCCAGTTGACCTCCTCTTTATTACTTGATCTGTTCAGTGAATAACTCAGTGACACCCGCACTGAATGACAAATCATCAGAATTGCCTCCAAAGTGAATCTAACAAAACTGGTTAAAGTTACATGAGCACTCAGATCCATTTGCAATGGTTATTACATAAAAGAAGCTGAGCGCTTATTTAGATATTTAAATGGGAGCTGAGACCTCTAGAAAACCTGGCTATGTGAGCCCACCTCTGAAAGACATTTCATGTCTTCCCTTCCCACAACAAAAGCAGCATAGAGAAGTCTGTTTCTTGAAAGGATCACTTGCTGCTCTTAAGCTCAAGTGGCTGAGTGGGATCCTCAGGAAACATGGATGATTGGAGGTCTAGTCACTTCAGTGAAGGTGTTCCTATTTAGACCAGAAACAGATCCAGACAGCTTTGTAAAATAAATAAACAAATCATAAAATATAGATAACAAAGTAAAAGGTTTTGCAGGGTTTTCCCTCAAAGCAGGCTTGATTTCTGTTTTTGTTGCTGTTATTTTTATTTTTTTAATGTAAGCTATAAACCCTTGAAAGTAACAGGTTTATAATGGAAATGCTGACATAACTTTAACTATAGCATTGCAAATGGCAATACTATAATTAAGCTTCGATCTTCTTTGGAAAAAAGGATGAGGGAGGTTATTGTTCAATGAACTGCTCTGTCATTTGTTGCAGTGATTCTTAATTGTGTCTCATTACTGCAAGATGATCATTACTCTACTTGTCTATCTGATTTAGAGAACACTAAAAGTGTCTTGTAACAAGCAGACGTCTCCTATGCAACAGTCCTTTGGCTCTCACCCTCATTACTCAGAATCTGTCCAATTATTTGTCATTAGAGTAATAAAAAGGATTGCAGCAGAAAATGTGGGAGGTATTTGTTGGAGACCTGCCGAGGAAAAAAATGAAAACAGGTTTCAAGGCACTGAGAAAGTGACATTGTTAATTAAGTGTTAGAGAATATGCAAATCAGTCACAATCTCAAGAGACTGTAATAAAATAGAGAAAAAATTATTATTGCTTCAGGTAAAAGAAGAGAGGGAATCAGAGTTGTCTGTAGGTTTAGTTGCTTTCTAAGAATGACAACAGTAAAAAAATTCAAGCTCCAAATAAAGTGAGCAGAGGTGTGTATTTCACTACAAGCTGGCCTTCCATTATATATTTATTTTGTAGCAGAGAGCTAAGGAAGGAGGCAGTAGTATTGTAAGGTCTCAAATTAGGATTGCTCATGAGTGACTTAATATACATACTCCATTTACTTCTTAAAGTGACAGGCAGTAATTTAACAATTACATGTTCAATGTTTGTTTATTTTTTGTAGTGTGTTTTATTTATAGTTCACAGTTATGGGTTCGTTTATTAAAGCAGAAAGGGAAAGAAATGGAAATACAGACAGGGAGAAACAAACAGGAAGGTGGGAAAATAAAGAATGAGAATACTGGAACTGATTAAAATTGAGATATGGTTTAGTAGCTCATGGTAGCAATGGTAAAGGGTGGACAGTTGGAATAGATGATCTTGTAGGTCCTTTCCAACCTTGTGATTCTATGATGTGATTCTATGATTCTGTTCTGGTTGTCTTTTCAGCTAATTATTTATCCAAAAATTACAGCAGATCTAAATCACATACTTCTAAAGGAAACATTACTGAATGTGGTTGCAATTTGCCTGGACTGTGAGAACACAAAAAATATTGCCTATCACTTCAAAACAAAAGACCAAGGGAAAAAATCAAATCAATCTTCTCTTATGCTTGTCTTTAGATAGGAGAGGGAATATCTCAACATTGGAAGAAAGTTGTTGAAATTATCTGATTATCTGAACTTATCTGGAATACCTAATGCTGTTTTCCAAAGCAGAAGTGCATTTACAAGAAGGATAAATCTGCATTCAGAAGATGCTTCTTGACAGGGCTTTTCTTTGGGCTAGAGGAGGAAGAGAGAAACACTCTTCAGAGCATCACATATTCACACAATGCATCTTGTCTAAGGGCACCAAGAAACTCTTTGGCCCCCAGCCATCTAATATTCAGGCATTTGCTGAGATTTCTCATGTCAGCTGAGAATTAATCCAAGAATAAAGCTCGCCTGTCCCTCATGTATAGCTATACATTCCTACAAATACAAGTCCTGTTTCACAGGCAGTTCTGAATGTAACAGCAAAGGACTCCTTAGGAAACATATACGTACAGAAGGAAGATTGTTGATAAATTTTAGCTTGTCAGCCAAATATTTTAAATACTGGCATGCAAAGTGATGGACTTTTCACTTTAGGGAAAGAGAAGGGCATGTTTAGATCAATATAGATCAGATGTTTCCCTTTTACACCCACTCAGGTCTAAAACAAGATATCAAGCAGAAAACACAGGATGATCTGACACTCCAGTTGTGGAATCAATAAAATTTTGGCCACCGTGTTGAGAAATAGGCTGCAGAAAATCATTATTTTTAAATTATGACAAGCAGACAGAACCAATTCTTTTCAAATAATAAGAATCTATTTCAGAGTTTTTGATTAAGAATAACTCAAACAGCTAATCATATTTCTTAGTGTGCATCAAATCATATTTCCTGTGTTAGAAAGTTAGCAAATAATTGTATGTTATGTCTGTGCCATTAAATTAAACCGTTTCCATGATAAGCATGGTTCTCAGGAAAGAATAAAATCAGATGCTAGCCCTTCATGTCATAGGCACTTCTTTCTGAAAAGTGTTTTGAGATGACCAAATGAACACAATGCTCTCTCAAGGAAATAAGTCTGGTGATCTCAGTATAATATTCTATGGGTTGCAAAATCTGTTTCCCAATGATTGCCTGCTCTGAGAAAATGATAAAGATTGTCAATAATAAAATACAGCACCCATCAACTTTTCATGGTTTATGTGTAACACATTGATCTAGGGACACTAGTCTTTCCTATGTCCACTTATCATTCATTTACTTAGGAGCTAAGATGCAAATATTTTTGCAGTGGTAGCACAGAAAGTTTGAAGTTCCAGTAAATTCATAAAAACGCAGAAAGGGAATCTGAAATAGTAATTGCTACACTTTTGAATCCAGCATTCAATGCTCGTGTGATAGATCACAGATATCCAACTTTCTGGCTTTCACACTGAGTGATAGGAATGATAAAGGGCCTGGAACACCTCTCTTAAGAGGAAAGGCTGAACAACCTGGGTCTGTTCAGCCTTGAGAAAAGACTATAAATACCTAAGGTGCAGTAGGCAAGAGGATGAGCCCAGACTCTTCTCAGCAGTACATGGTGATAGGATAAGGGGAAACAGCCACAAACTGAAGGATAGGAATTTCCATACAAATGTGCATAAGAATTTCTGCACAGTGCAGGTGATGAAGCACTGGCACAGGCTGCCCAGAGAGGATGTGGAATCTCCTTCTCTGGATATGTTCAAGACCTGCCTGGGTGCCTACCTGTGCAACCTGGTCTAGGGAGCCTGTTTTGGCAGGGGGATTGGACTAGATGATCTCTATAAGTCCCTTCCAGACCCTACAATTCCGTGATTCTGTGATTCTGTGTGAATTTTGTTGGGCTACATAGACTCAAGAAGTACTGCCTCCTATTAATTTTCATGGGAATTTCAAAGATATAAAGAGCATAATAATGCTATTTGATAGAGCAAATTCTTAGCTACAAAACACTATTTTTCAGTATAGGCACTGCCGTTAGCTATGCATTTTCACCAGTAACGAACAAGAGCCATCATGCTGTGCTCATAAAAATCTGCACCAGCAGAGGTGACCCATTGTTGCCACTGCTGAAACACACCGCCGACCACCTCATTGTGATTACATCCACTGTTTGGTCTCTGTAAATGTTCAGCAGGCATCAGTGAATATCAGTGGGTGCAATTTTTTCCACATGGTGGAATTCAATGTGATACCTTTAATTCATATGCACTTCCACATTAGATGTCATTTTGTCAAACTGCCCCTCTCCTAACATCTGTCACAGAAACAAAACATAATAGAATGCTGGTGTTCAACCTCTACTTCCATGACACCAATATCTGCTTCTGACTTTGTGGGACAGCACATTTACAACAGGAGGTGTTACATTCAGAGCAGCCATTGTAAAATATACAGTATCAATAACATATAAATAGCTGAATGTTTTACTTGTTAATATTTTTCTGAAAACATTAAATAAAAAGAGAGGAACAAAAACATAAAACTAGTAGGAGATTCTACCATGTTTTTGTGAAACTAGCACATCAGGCTGGTTCAACATCATAGATTCTTACTGAGGTCTTAAGGTGTTCATCACAGATTTTTGATGAAATTTTAGTATTTCTGTATTTCATCATGAGAAGATTGAATCCAAAAAAGAACTTCAGCAGGGTATGTTTTTCATAGAATAAGAGGAAATGGTTTCAGACTTTTAAAGAGAGTAGATTTAGGTTGGATGTAAGGAAAAAGTCAGTGAGGATGGTGAGGGTTAGGGCTACAAAACTAGCATAAACTTACTGCACACAGTATTATTAGGTGGCTGAACAGGAGCCAGCAGTGTGCTCTCACAGCCACAAAAGTTAACCATGACGGGCTGCATAAAAAGAACCATGGCCAGAAGGATGAGGCAGGTGATCTGTCCCTCTGCTCTGGACTGGTGAGGTCCCACCTAAAGTACTGCATCCAGATGTGGAGTCCTCAGTCCAGCACAGGTATAGACCTGTTGGAGCACATCCAGAAAGGAACACAAAAATGATCCATGGGATGGAACAGCTCTCCTTCAAGGACAGGCTGAGAGAGCTGGGGCTGTTCAACCTGGAGAAGAGAAGGTTCTGAAGGAATCTCATAGCAGCCTTTCAGTATCTGAAGGGGTGCTATAAGAAGGAAGGGGACAGAATCTTCAGCAGGGTCTGTGGTGACAGGACAAGGGGAAATGGCTTCAAACTAAAAGAGGGAAAGTTTAGATTGGACCAAAAGAAGACATTTTTTTTACAGCAAGGTTGGTGAGGCATTGAGACAGGTTGCCCAGAAAGGTGGTGAAAGCTACATCCTTGGAGACATCCAAGGTCAGGCTGGACCAAGCACTGAGTAACCTGGTCCTGGTGTAGATGTCCCTGTTCACTGTAGGTGCTTTGGACTAGATGAGCTTTAAGTGTACCTTCCAACTCAAATGATTCCATGATTCTATGATACTATGAGTCTATGACTATGTCAAAAATTAGTACTTTGTAGCTGAGAATTTTCTCTATCAAATAGTATTACTGTGCTTTTTGTTTCTGTTATAGTTTCCCTGAATATAAACAAGAGGCATTGCTTTTGGAACACCCTATGAATGTTATGCTAAATAGAAGATTTTTCTTTCAATTTGCCAGTTTTCACAGAGTAAGTTTATGATCTCAGCATAAAAGAAACTTCAGTCTAACACCTGTATTTCATTTGCTATTTCTCTGTCTCCTATCCTATGCCTTTCCCATATTGCCTTCATTATACCCTTTTTATCATTCTTATTTTAGGCACGTTGTATAATGATGATGCACATTAAAGATATTATTCTCCATCTATCTCCTATTTCCCCAGGCTGATGTTTTTTCAGGATTAAGTGGACAGTACTCCTGTATTAGTGTCAATGTCATTTGCAGATTGATTTTTTTTATCTACTGCTTGGATACTCTGAGAGGAGGCAATTTTGTCAAGCCTGTGAATTCTAACAACCTGAAAATAAAATCTTCAGTCTCTGTTCTAAGCTTTTCATTATATCCAAATCCCTTGCTTCCTTCTGAAAATTAAATGAAGAAAATTGGAAATACTGGTATCCAATTTTGTTTTCAACAAGGAAAGGGCAAAGTTTGTGTATTCACACTCTGAGCTCTGTAATTTTAACTTGACTAATCTGAGTAGAAGGTTCATTTTCTCTTTGTCAGAATACATTTGATAAGTTGGATAAAAATGAAAAATATGGAGGCAACTTTCTATTCATCTAACACATTACAAACATTTTTCACTACCTGTTGCCCTTTTTCTTTTTCAAATTAAATATATAATTAGTTTGACTATATTCTTTCCTTAGAGATAGACAGGGAAATCTATTACTTGTGAAGGTGGAAAACAAAGAAATCAATAGGTGTCTGCCTCAGTGGGAACCTGAGGGGATTTGTAAGTGTGTCAGCAGGAGGTGCCTATTGTGCTACCTAAGGAGCTATTACATTCTCCCTTAATTTTACTGAATTTGAGTGGATTATTTTTGATTCTGCTTGTAGAATCATAAAAAAATAATAGTAAAAAAATCTGCATTTACAGCAAAGAGAATACACTGGAGACCAACTTAATCATTCCTATTTATCAAGGAAGCTGGAATACATAATTCCTCTATACAAATACATACTCCCCACACCCGCACAGGCTTGAGCACACTTCTAAGTACAGCTCATCTGCAAATAGGCTGGACACATTAATTTACAAAGCATTTGAGGAAGAAAATGAATGAAAACTGAGACACAATTGAAAGTCTTTGCCAAACTATTTGTCTGTCAGTTTTCACTCTTGGCATTCGTTATCACATATTCCAATTTTTATTCTTGACTTCTTTCTTTTTTATTTATAAGTACTGTGCAGCTCAAAATAAACTGTTATACATATAGATCACTGAGAAGAAAATACCACCCTCGAGTGAATGTTTTTCCAGCATGACAATACTTTCTTATAAACTAGTAGCCTAAAGTCAGCAGAGAAATTGAACAGTATCATTTATTTCAGTTCCTTTGATTCAGTGTACCAGAGAACTAACACTGCTGGGTTTTAAGCAGAGGTTCAATTATTAGCTTCTATGGGAAAATGCTGTTAATTAATGACAGGGTATTGTACTTCAAGCAAAATTTTATAAATCTGCTGCCAACTTAAATTAGAAATGAACTCTGAACAGGTCCAAGCCCACAGGATACACAGATCCAAGGCCAGATGTAATGTGGGCATTCTGCTTCTGTTACTTGCTTTCCTAGGTATTATGGAAGAGTTTCTGCTTATTGTTTCTGAGACATATAGACAGGTAGCATTCTATATGGAAGGAAGGAAGTTTGGAAGGAAGGAAATTTGGAAGGAAGGAGGGAAGGAAATGCTGAGCTGTCAAAGAAGTCAGTGAAATTAAACAATACAGGAACACGGGAATTATAAATGTGAAGAGAACCATGACAATAACATTCGTGCAACAGATGTAATATATGTGCTAAAACAGAGGTTATCATACTTGCACAAAGATACAGTACATACAAGCCATTACAACTAATTTCCACCATTCTCACAGTGGGGAAAGTGGCATGCGTTATAGCATTCAGAAGCACACACAGCTCTTAATAATTAGCAATAAGTAATGGCTTAAAAAAAAGTTTTCACCTTTCACCTCCATTTGTCCTTCTCTGAGGTACAGCTAACTTTTCACTTCTTTAGAGAGGAAGCTGACAAAACCAAGAAAATTAACCTTATCTTGTCACTCTATGTCCTTCTCCTACCTCTTATTAGTTGTGAGACTATTTACATAACTACTGATTTGTTCTGGTTATGGCTTGTTCTTATTATTTGTTCTTAACCAACTCAAACGGTTGCTTACACTGTAATTATTATACTCTCGTGAGTATAATATACTCCTGTGAGTTCTGTCAACAGAATTTGACCCAGGGAGATCTTGTTTTTGACACCATTTTTTAAAATGACAGGACTCATTCTGAAATACATGAAATAGATTACTTCACTTGTTCTGTGGAAATAAAGATATCGGTAAAGGAATTCTATGTTCCCTTTCATTTCCCATTGTTCTGAAAAAATGAAGTAAATAGTATAACAAGGCATTTTCTATATATTGCATTGGAACAACTCTGATGCCCTCATGTGGGAAAAATTTCTTTAACACCTGCCAACTCGGTCGAAAGTATGTGGTAGAATATAATTCAAATCCTGCACATGCACCCCCCCACACACACACAGTGAGGACAAGGTTCTGATATTCAGAAGAAATTTTATTTCCATTCAAACTGAACAGAAATATGCTCTACCTACACAAAATTACATCAAAATATTCAATTTCAAGTCCGAATCTTGACAAGAAATGAAGATAACAAAAACGTAAGAAGTGCACCATTAACATGAAAGCATTTATTTTCTATAATTTATACCCACCAGGTTCTAGATGTCCTGACTTGTATTTTGGTTACCTGTTCAGCTATAAGCATTTAATACTTTTAATTTTAATTTACATTTAATATCATTAGTCTCTCAATGGTTACTACATTCATCGACTCTTATAAGCATGATAGGCCAAGTGATGTTGTAATTGGAAAGAAGGAAATAAAGAGTGAATATAAAATATGTAAATCTACCACTTTACTGACTATCTATCTGTAGCTTATTCTCATGTTATGCTGAAGGTGAATAGGAAACAGTCTTGTAGAAACTGATTATATTTCAATTTGGAAATATATGCTATTACTATTTCTTTTTACTGAAATTATATCACATAGATTCAGGAATAACAGGCACTCCTAGACAAATCATAAATAGTGTACTAAAAGAATGCCTGATCCCTCTAAGACTTCAGAATTTGTATATTCTTAGAACCCAACTATTTCATAGACAGGGAAAAAGAAAGATAAGGATCTACATGATTAGAACCAATGGACATTCCTTTGATTTTCTCGTCCAAGCTCTCTAGATAAACCTGATTGAAGGGGAAACACTATGTTTTATTCTCATTATATTGCTATCCCATTGTATTATTTTGACGAACTTAGATATTACTTTTTTTCTGTTAAATGACCTGTGAACAATCCATTTTCTGCGAGTATTCATTATTTAAATAATTTTTTCATGTCAAGATATCTGCATGTTTATTGCATACTATTCACTTTGATTACTTTATGTCTTTGAATATTTCTTATTGTTATTACTTATTATTCTTAGCATTGTTTCTCTTTGCCAATTCCATGTCTGAAGAAAACCCTCAGAATAGAGAGTACATATAATTTTTGCATGATATTCTCAAGAAAATATCATTTTTATATGCATATGTATGTGAATATTTTTCTGAAGGATAGTAATTCCCTTAAACAAGTGTCTGCTGCAAAAACCAAGAGTGAACAGTCTGTATTTTGACAAGGCCAAAACTATATCCTCTATGTTAAGAAGTGGATAGTTTGTGAAAATCTGTCCCTGAGAAACAGACATGAAATAACTGAGAGCCTTTGAGGGACTGGACCAAAAAGGGCATCAGGTGGCTGGGATTTACTACAAGCCACATAATCACAGGAGCCTGTTCACAAGACCTTCTTACTTCAACTGAAAGAGGCATCATGCTCACAGGCTCTCATCCTGGTGGGAGGTTTCAACCATCTGGACAACTGCTGGGAAAACAACTCAGCAAGTTGCAAGTAATCCAGGAGACTCCTGGGGTTCACTGACGACAATTTTCTGGTTCAGGTTTTGGACAGAGCCACCACAGGTGAAGCAATTCTGGACCTTGTGCTCACCAACATGGGGAAGATCACTAAAGAGGTTAAATTCAGAGGCAGTCTGGTCTGCAGCAGCCATGTCTCTATCAAGTTCATGATCTTGAAGAACATGGACCTGGCAAAGAGTCAGGAATCTGAATTTCAGGATAGCTATCTTCAGATTGTTTAAAGAATTGTTGGATGAGATTCCCTGGTAAACTGTTCTCCATCCCCCTGAATAAGAAATTGAGCAGATGAGGCAGAAGACCAATATGGCTTGCAGGACAAACTGAAGTTTAAGAAGGACTGCTCTGCAGGCAGCAGAAACAGAGATGAGTGACCTGGGAAGAATATAGAGATGCTGTCCAGACGTACAGGGATGGAGTCTGGAAAACCAAGGTACGGATGGAAGTGAACATGGCAAAGAATGTGAGAAATAAGAAGGGATTCTTTAGATACCTTGGGCAAAAGAGACTGGAAGAGTGCATCCCTTCTGAAAAATGAAAAGGGAGAGCTGATCTCCTCAGGCATGGAGAAGGCTGAGGAACTTAATGAGTTCTTGGCCTCAGTCTTGATTGTTGATCAGGCTTCCCACACCTCTTGCATCCCTGAACATCTAAGTGAGGACAGGGAAAGCAAAATCCCTCCCAGTTTAAGAACAGAGCAAGTCCAGTACCATCAGATGAAGCAGATAGGCACAAGTCTACAGGGCCAGATGACACACATCCCAGGATTTTGAAGGAACTGGCTGATGCAGTTGCCAAGCAACTTTCCCTCATATTTGAAAAGTCATAGCTGTCAAATGAAGTCCTCATTGACTAGAAAAAGGAAAAAAACACTCCCTCATTCAAGAAAGGGAGAAAGAAAACCCTGGGGAGCTACAGGCCAGTGAGCCTCTACTCTGTGCCTGGAAAGATCGTAGAGTAGATCCTCCTGATACAGAAATTAAGACACATTTGAGATGAGGAGATGACGAGACAGCAACCATGGCTTCACCAAATTCTGACCAATCTGCTGGCCTTCTATGATGGAGCGTTGGTATAGGTGGACAAAGAAAGGGCAAGAGTTGTCTACCTAGACTTCTGCAAGGCCTTTAACATCATCCCATACCACATCCCTCTCTAAACTGGAGAGATAGGGATTTGAAGATTGAAGTATTTGGCGAATAAAGAACTGGTTGGATGGCCATAACCAGAGAGCTATTGTAAAGGGCTTCATGTCCAGATGGAGGCCACTGGTGTCCCCCATGGATATGTTCTGGGACTAGTGTTCTTCAGTAAAGACAAAGACATAGTGAGATCAGGGTACCCAAAGCAAATTTACTGATGATACCAAGCTGAGTGGTACAGTTGACACAACAGCAGGAAGAGAAGTCATCCAGAGGGATCTGGACAAACTTCAAAGGTAGGTTCATGAGAATTTAATGAGGTTTTACTAAGCCAAATGCAAGGTGTTGCACTTGGGTGAAAGCAAACCCAGATACAAATACAGGCTGGGATAAGAGCTCACTGAGAGCAGCCTGGCAGAGAAGGACTTGGGAGTCCTGATGGATGAAAAGCTGGACATGAACCAGCAGTGTGCACTTGCAGCACAGAAGGCCAATTGTCTCCTGGGCTGCATCTAAAGACAGCAATCGGCAGGGAGGAGGAGGACATTGTTCCCCTCTACTTTCCCCTCATAAGGACCCATCTGAAGTACTGCACCCAACCCTTGAGCTCCCAGGACAAAAAGAATGAAGAGTTATTGGAGAGGGTCCAGAGGTGGGCCACAAAGATTATCAAAGGGTTGAACCTCTCCTATGAAGAATGGGTGAGGGAGCTGGATTTGTTTAACTTAGAGATGAAAATGCTCTGTGGAAACTAGATAGTGACTTTCCAGTACTTGAAGAAAGCTTATAAGAAGGAAAAGGACTGACTTTTTATACAGGCAGACACAACAAGGGAGAACAGCTTTAAGATGAAAGAGGCGAGATTTAGCTTAGATGTTAGAATGAATTTTTTTACTCAGAGTGGGGTGAGGCACCAGAACATTTTGCTCAAAGGAGTTGTGAATGCCCCTCCCTGAAAGTGTTCAAGACCAGATTTGATGGGATACTGGGTAGCCATATCTAGTGGCTGGCAACTCTGCCTTCAGCACAAGTTTTGGAACTAGATGATCTTTAAGGTCCCATCCAACCCAAGCCATTCTATGATTTCTATGATCACAGAATTTTTAGCTACAAAGCACTAATTTTCAACATTGCCACTACCATTAGTCATACATTTTCATCAGCAATGAACAAAAGCCTGCATGCTGTGCTCATAAAAATCTACACTATCTCCACCAGTTGTCTCTCTCACCGCTGTTGTAACACACCACCCATCACCTCCCTGTACTCACATCTACTGTTTGGTCTCCATAAGTGTTCAGCAAGCATCAGTGAATGTCTATGGGTGTCATTTTTTTTCACATGGAGGAATTCAGCGATACCTTTTTGCTTCATACACACTTCCATGTTAGACACCATTCTGTCGGACTGCCCCTCTGCTGCTCTCTGTTACACGGTAACAACATGTAGCAGAATATTGGCAGGAAGGATCAGCCTCTACTGCCATACCACCAACACCAGCTTCTGACATTTCGGATCAACATCATAAAATAGGAGGCACTATTTTCAGAGAAATTAAAGTATGTTTACTTTTTTGTATTTATTACAAGGCCTATCTTTTTGCTCTATCCTTTGAAAAGGGCAGATGGTTTAATGGAATTAAGAACTTTGAATTCTGAGTAACTCCATATTATAAATTATATACTATGAATGAAAGCAAATCTTCACAGATTTCTGTTACATAATTTAAGCAATAAAAAGAGATACTGGGCAAGGGAAGAAGGAATGTTCACCATTCACAATGTGTATATAATGTGTATATATGTATATAATGTGTATATATGTGTATATAATACTTAATGAAAGTGAAAGAAAATTGAGATCTTTCAGGCACATGAAATGAATCCATGTGTTTTAGAAAATTCATTTAATATTCTGCATGGATGCCTTTTCCATATCCATGTAGTAGGATCACTCTTACTTGAAAAAGCTCCAAAGGACAACAGCTGTGAAAAACTTGCATGAAATATTAAACATACAAGAATCAGTCTATATTGCAGGAGAGAGATTATCTGAAAAGTACTTTTAACTTAGCAGTGTTACATGAATAACTAATAAACTCAGAAGTGGTGGTAAGAGAAGAGTTGTGTCATGGCAATAAGATGTTCAACATTCAGTACTTTTCCGTATTTTCATCAGCAGTGAGGCGTATGGAATTGGTAAACAGCAGTGGCATTTCTGAGAAAGAAGTCCAAAGGTTGGTAAACAGACAAGTTTCATAAAAGTCAATATTGGAAGATGCTATAATGTGGCATTTTATTAAGAGAAATAGTATGAAACTCTGTAAAGATATGAACTAAACTATTAATCAAGGAAAGGAAAACAAAAACAAAAAACAGATAATGTGAAGTACACAAGAGTATTGGTATAATTGAAGAGCTGTACAAAGCAGTATAAATTGATTAAAATTGAATGACTATAAACACTGAGATAAAAGGGGGGAAAAATGAAAATCTTGCAGTGATATACATTCCTAAGAACTGTGCATTTAGTAAACAAGCTAACTATTGTATGTTGAATTTGCCAAACCTGGCCTAGAGCATTACAGAATCATGGAATCACAGGAGTTGGAAGGAACTTCAGGAGATCATCTAGTCCATTCTCACTGCTAAAGTAGGTTCCTGACTGTAGGTTGAAGTTAAAAACATCCATGTGGATTTTGAATATCTCCAGAGAAGGAGACTGTACAACCCCTCAAGGTGGCCTGTTCAGATGGAACTTCCTTTATAAGCCTTCTCTTCACCAAACTAAATATTCCCAGGTCTCTCCAACTTCCCTCATAAGGGAGATGTTCCAGGTCCCTCATCACCTTTGCAGCCCTTCACTGGTGTGTTCAATAGTTCTGTGTTTGGGTAGCCCAGAACTGGATACACTAGTCCAGATGTGGCCTCACCAGGACAGAGTAGAGGGGAAGGAGTATCTCCCTCAACCTGCTGGCCATGGCCTTCTTAGTTCATCCCAGGGTAACACTGGCCTTCTTGAATACAAGGGAATACTGATGGTTCATGGTTAACCTACTGTCCACCAGGACACTCAGGCTGTGCTCTGCAGAGCTTCTTTCCAGCAAATCAGCCCCTAGCCTTTATTAATGTGTACAGTTATTCCTGCCTAGGTGTAGAACTCTGCGCTTGGCATCACTGAACCTCATAACATTTCTCTCTACTGAACTCTTCAGCCTGTCCAAGTCTCACTGAATGGCAGTCCAGCCTTCTCATGTGTCAACCACTCCTCTCAGCTTTGTATCATCAGCCAGCTTGCTGAGAATGCATTATGTTCCTTCTGTCAGTTTATCAATGAAGATGTTAAAAAAGTCCAGACCCAGAACTGACCCATGGTAAACAACTCTAGCTACATGTCACCAACTAGACTCTGCTGCTGGCCATAACCCTCTGAGTTCTGCCAGTTCTCAATCTACTGTCACACGTAGAAATATAGATGGACTGATAAATACTCCAGCCAGAAGCAAGCACTGTAAAAGAAACCTTTTGGAAACACAGTAAGTTCAAATAAAAGGATTATTGTGGATGGCTAGCAAGAAACACAGAGCTTAAATTATTAAAAAGTGAGTAAAAAAGACAAATTAATTCTCTTCTACAGTGTTGCAACTGCTACACCCAGAAGCCCAAGTCAGCAGTATTCACAAGCACTAGCAGTTTTGGAGTAATTGTCTTACAGGCACTTAATACAACTAAACACCCAACAGCCAGCTATCAAGCAGCCAATGAGCCTGTGGTTGTTTATTTGTAACATTATACCAGATGAGCAATCCTACTGTGATTTATAGAATTAAACATGACTCTACCATTAATCAATAAATGTGTTTACAAATTCATCGCTACATATGCCTGAAGCTTGAGAAAATGAATTAATTTCTTTGTTAAAAAGTTATCATTTGAATTATGGGAAAATGCATCTAGATCTTAAAATGATCTGCTAAATATTGGAAGAATGCCTATTAGAATTGTTTTCATTTATATGTATAACAATATATAACAATATATATAATAATAAAGGACAATCTAGAATGTGTCTACTCTTCAAACTTTCACTCTAGTATAACTTTATTTCTGGAAATCAGTTTATAATATCACAACAGTATGAATGAGCAACACAAACAAAGCATGTGACGAGAGGAAAACAAGTCAAAGTATCTTAAAATTCATCAGAAAACAAATAAAACATGCCAATCCCACAGTCTGAGAGATGAGGCTGGTGCAGCACCATGCTCCCAGGTCCAACAAGCAGAGAGGTCAAAACTGCATTCCCAGGATGCACATGCACACAGTGCACATGTAAATATCACATACATACGTATGTTTTTACAGTGAGCATGTGATCCAGCAGACACAGGAAGCACTCACTCAAACATTAACAGCACTTACAGCCTGGCTGAGCAGGATTGAGGTCTGCTAGTGAGAATAGATGCATACAAATGTGTAATGAGCACCAATCTGCCCAGCAGCTGCTTCTTGATCCCACTCTCCCCAGATGGCAGTGCCAGGACTTAGTAGACACAGATTCACTACAGTTACTGGTAATGACACACACATGAGCATGCACTTGCACACAGCTGGCCAGGATTCAGCAGACAGTCTACCCCTAACAGGTAGACACTCTTAACACTCAGAGCTAACTGTTAAAAGGCCCACTCACAACTTTCTTGTAAGCCACTTCAATTGCTCACCAGCTGGTCTGGCTTGAGTTTTGCTAGTGATCACAAACTCGCATATGGTCTCAGAGCCCTCCTCCCCCTTCCTGCCTCCAACTGCTATGCATACCCTACACCTTTCATCACACATGCGCTCTGAATATAGTGTCCCTCACCTTGGAAAGACTTATAAGATGGGAGAGTGTGAACTGAGCCTTCCTAGCCCCAAGTAGTTCAAGAACTTCCTCCCAACTTGGTGTAATCTGCAAACTTACTCAGGGTGCACTCAATGCTCTCATCTAGGTCATCAATAAAGATATTGAACAGGACAGGCCCCAGTACTGACCCCTAGATGTGACCAGTTATCATCTGGATGTGATTCCCTTTACCACCACTTTCCAGGCCTGGCCATACACCTTTACGAAGTGAAGAGTGTATCTGTTCAAGCCACAGGCTGCCAGCTTCTCCAGGAGAATAATGTGGGAGACAGTGTCAAAAGCTTTTCTGAAGTTCAGGTAGACTGTGCCAGCAGCCTTGCTTTCATCCACCACACAGGTCACTTGATCATAGAAGGAGATCAGGTTGGTCAAGTAGAACCTGCTTTTCATGAACCCATGCTGGTTGAGCCTGATTCCCTGGTTGTCCCACCATGCCATATGATCTCTTTCAAGACAGTCTGCTCCATAACCTTTTCTGGTAGCAAGGTCAGGTTGACTGGCCTGTAGCTCCCCAGATCCTCTTTATGATCCTTTTTGATGATGGGCGTCACACTGGCAAGCCTTCAATTCTCTGGGTCCACTCTGGTTGACTTGGAATGGTGACAGATGGTGGAAAGTGGCTAGCTGTCACCTCCACCAGCTCCCTCAGCACCCTTGTGAAGATCCCATCCAGTCCTATGAACTTGTGGTTCCCACTTGAATCATGGCAGGTTTATTCTGCTCCCCATCCAAGACTTCCAAGTCAAGGGGTAGAGTACCCCAAAGATAACTGGTCTGACTTTTTTAAAGACAGATATAAAGAAGGCACTGAGAACCTCAGCCTTTTCCTTTTCCTCAGTGGTCATGTTCCCTGTTACATACAGTAGAGGATGGAGATTCTCCTTACTCCTCCTTATAGTGTTAATATATTTATAAAAAAAGTTGTTTTTTTTTCTCTTTTACCCCAACAGTTAAGTTCAAGCTGGGCTTTTGCCTTTCTCATTTTCTCCCTGTAAAATGTCTTTGTACTCTCTCTGAGTTGCCTATCCCTTCTTCCACAAGAGACAGATTCCCTTTTTCTCCTGGAGCCTCAGGAAGAGCTCCCTGTTCATCCACACTGGTCTTCTTCCCTGCCAGCTCATGTT
The DNA here is from genome assembly GCF_038088225.1 of Cyrtonyx montezumae. Classification (NCBI taxonomy): domain Eukaryota; kingdom Metazoa; phylum Chordata; class Aves; order Galliformes; family Odontophoridae; genus Cyrtonyx; species Cyrtonyx montezumae. Next base: position 7,852,342 of record NW_027072041.1, read on the forward strand.
GCAGCACAGGGAGATAGCCTGCTTCTACACCTTTAAGACATGTCTCCCGAGGAGCAACCAGCCTCCCAGGATACCCTTCAAAACTGAATCTCAAGGGACTCTCCCTGCCAGTGTCATGAGCAGTTCAAAATCTGCCCTCTGGAAGTCCAAGGTTCACATCTCCCACCAAACCATTTCTGTCTGTGAACAGCAGGGCTAACAGGGTACTTCCCCTTGTAGCCTCTCTTACTAGCTGCACCAGGAAGTTATCTTCTATACACTCTACAGACCTCTTAGACTGTTTGTTCTGTGCTGTTTCCAGCATACATGAGGGAAATTGAAGTCTCCAAGGAGAACAAGGGCTGGCAATCGTGCAACTTCTGCCAAGTGTTCACAGAACACCTCATCTGTCTCATGCTGGTTAGACAGTCTATAACAGATTCCCACCACAATGTCTGCCTTGGTGGCTCCCCCCTCCCCCCCCCCCCCCCCCGATATTTACCCATAGAGACTCAATCTTATCATTCCCAGTCCCAAGCACAACATCAAAGCACATAGAGAGACATGTCACCACGCTTCCTTCCTTGCCTGTCCCTTCTGAAGAACCACCCACTGCAGCACTCCAGTCATGAGAGCAATCCCACCATTTCCCTGTAAGGGCAGATAAGTCATAGTTTGCCACACAATGGTTTCCAGTTACTCCTGTTTGTTGCCCATGCTGAATGCATTGGTTGGTGTAGAGATACTTGAGCTGAGCCCCTTACCTCACCCCCACAGTACAGGACAACTCCTCAAACTGTGAAGGGTAACCCCAAGAGCTTCTCCTGGTGACTCACCTCAGAGGGTTTCACACCTGGACATAATGGTTGAAGCTCACCTGGGACAGACGTGAGAGGGGCTAGGAAAGGTTATTTGTTCCTCTGGAGTATGGACTTTGGGTTCCCATCTACAATTGAATCATTTTCTGTGATTTTCTGGAGTAGAGATGAGCATTTGGTGGTCTGATGGCTCCTGGAATGGGACTGGGGATTGTCCAGTACTGTGTTATTCGGTCTGCCAAATATACTTCTTAGTGAGTGTGGAGAGGAGCTTATATCATATAATCTTACAAAGTTTATTTCATTCATCAGTCATAGTTAAATATTTTGCATTGGTGCTGGTCAAGGTAGTGGCTAATATTTCTGTGCTCATCTTTTCCAGAGAGAGCATTTGAGTGTTTTGAATGCTCTAAGTAGCGCTATAACATGAAATATAAATAAATCATCATTATAATCCTGCTGAGCTAGAGGCCAACAGTATCTTGGATTGCATCACAAAAGGGTGACCAGCATGGTGAGAGAGGTGAATTCCACATGGAGTGGAATTCAAAATTCCAAAGTAGTGGGGACATGAGTTATACTAAGTTCTTTCTGGTTGTCTTTGTGACTAACATTTATCACCTAAAGGTAAGACGAGTGAAAATATACAAGGAGATATATAAAATCTTTAAGATATAAAATGTTTAAAGACTCATAATTAGAATGCACATATCTGTTTGTACTCCATGTGATGTAAGCATCGGGCAGATTCTATGAATTTTATGGAGATAGTCTCTAAAATCATTTCAGAAACCTTGGAAAAACAGAAAAGGATTTTTTCCTAATTTTCTTGCTCCCAAAACAAAGCATCCTTGATGCACAAAATAAAAACAGATATCAGCAAAAGAGAGAGCTGAGTAGGATCATACTGGTGAAATTATTCAGTGCTGAATTAGAAACCTTAGAATGATTTTACACAGTGTTGTGCATCACACTTAGTAACAGAAAAATGTAATCCAAGCAGGCTCTTGAAACAGGTATCATTCCTAGTATTCTCTGTGGAGCTGTTGGAGTGGGTCAAGAGAAGAGACATAAAGATGATCACCAGCCTCAAGCACCTCTCCTATGGATCTATTATATGATTCTATAATATTAACAGCCATGAACGAGATTCTCTATAAATTTAGGTACTCGAACTGGAAACTAGTTTGCTCAAATGATATCAAACATAACTCAGTAAAGAGATTATTCATAGAATCATAGAATGTCTTGTGTTAGAAAGGACCATAATGATCACCTAGTTTCACACCCCTGCTAGAGGCAGAGTTACTACCCACTATGGCTACTCAGGGCCCCATCCAACCTTGGAGCATCCACAGCTGCTCCAGGTAACTTGCTCCAGTGCCTCACCACTCTCTGAGTGAAAAACTTCCTTCTAGTGTCTTAATTCTCCCTTCTTTAAGTTTAAAACCATTTCTCCTTGTCCTGTAGCTTTCAGAGTGTATACAAACTTGGTCTTCCTTCTGTTTATAAGCTTCCTTTAAGTACTGGAAAATCACAATGAGATCTCCACGGAACCTTCTTTCCTCCAGATATAACAAGCCTAGCTTCCTCAACTCTTCTTTATCACAGAGACTCTCCAGCCCTCTGAACATTTGTGTGGCCTTCTCTGGACTCACCCTAACAGTTCCGCATTTTTTTCTTCTGAGAGCCCCAGACCTGGGTGCAGTATTTCAAGCAGGTCATCAGAAGGGCAGAGTAGAGGGAAACAATCAGCTCTCTCACCATGCTGGTCACCTTTATTTGATGCAATCCAAGATACTGTTGGCCTCCAGCACAGAAGGATTACACTGCTGGTTCATGACAAGCCTCTCATCCACCAGAAACTCCAAGTACTCTTCCACAGGGCTGCTATCAATGAGTTCTTTCCTGTGTCTGTGCACTTGGCTTTGTAGAATCTCATTAGCATGGGCCCACTTCTAAAGGTTCTTCAGGTCTCTTTGTATTTAAATCTACTACAGCAGTCATGACCTGTCCTTGGTGAATTGTTATTGGCTGTCCCAGATCACCTCCTCATCTTGCATGTGTTCTAACACATCTTCTAGGAGGATCTATTCCGTAATCTTTCCAGGCACCAGGACTTGTATACATTCAGTCTCTTAAGATGATCTTAAACCTGCTATTTGTTTACAGTTAGAAATATTTTGCTTTCCCAAGACTTACCTAGAGTTTCAGGGATGTGAGCCATTTGAGAATCATGACTGCCAGTGTAAACTAAGGTGAAGAACTCACTGAGAACCTCAGCCCTCTCCACGTTTGTTGAAACCAGTTTTCCCTTGTCATTTATCAGAGGGGCTACAATCTCCTTGGTGTGTCTCCTTAAATGAATGTACCTGTAGAATTCCTTCTTGTTATTTTCTGATTATTTAACCTGCCTGATCTCTATCTATTTTCACTAATTGTACCACAGCAGATAATATTTGAAGTTCATTTTACTTATTCCCTACTGTGTTCACTCAAGGTAATTCAAGCTGCTGTCTATGTTCTAGCCTACCAGAAGCTGAATAGCTAAAATTAGCTGTTAAATTTTCCTGCAAATTTCATCCATCTTGACAATCTCATTAGATATAAGCAACAGCTCCATACTACTCAGCAATTGTATTCTTTTTCCATGTTTTCAGCATGGCAATTACCAACCACGACAGGTCAGAGATACAGTGTATTTAAAAATATTCAGAGCCAAGTACAGGGGGACATCACTCCCCAGCTCCAGCTGGCAACACTATTTCTGATACAGGCCAGAATGCCATTGGCTTCTTGACTAACTGAGCACACTGCTGGCTCGTGTTCAGCCGAGTTTCAATCAATTCTTCTTTTATCTTTTCTTGAAATACCAGCTCAGAATAGCAGCCTCTACTGAGAAAGTGAATGGCATCTTCCACCAACAATTACAGAAATCTGGTGGAGCAGTAAAACCATCGTTTACTGACTTGTTTGAAATGCACCAAGAAATGAATCATAGTTTAGATCCAGGAGCTCCCGTCATACACAGATTCTTATTCTTGTTGGTCACATGATATTTTAATGGCCTAAAGGGATGAAACACAGCTGTTACAACACTCACACAACAAGCACCTCGGTATGCTTCATGATGTTTTAAACACCGGTGATAAGCATCTATTCAATTGCTTCACTTTCTTTTCTGATAGCCGACTGTTTCCAAAGTGACTCTTAAATCTTTGCACTCGTGTTTTTCATCTTGTATGATCTTCTCAAGAACTTGATATTCCCTGAGTTTAAAAAATATACATTGGAACAAGTCTAATTGATCTTTCTTCTCCTGTAAATTCCATCTTTACTTATAGAATCATAGAAAGGTTTGGGTTGGAATGGACCTCAAAGATCCTATGGACGGGGATACTTTCCACTAGATCAGCTTTCCCACTAACTTATCCAGCCTGGCCTTGAACACTTCTGGGGATGGGGCATACACAACTTCTCTGAGCAACACGTTCCAGTGCCTCACTGCCTTCACAGTAAAGAATTTTTTCTGAACATTTAATTTAAATCTCCTTTCCTCTAGCCTAAAACTAAAGCTACTGATTGCTTATCTCTGCACTCCTTAAGAATCCATCTCCAGCTTTTCTGTAAGCTTTATGTAGTAGAAGACCACTATAAGGTCTCTCTGGAGCCTTCACCTCTTCAAGCTAATTCACCCTTAACTCTCTAACTCTGGAGAGATAATGCAGATATCTGATTATTAGAATCTGGACAGACTGGATCTGGACAGGTTGAATAACTGGGCTGAACCCAATGGAATGAAGTTAAACAAGACCAGGTGACAGGTCCTGCACTTTGGCCAGAGCAACCTCAGGCAACGTGACAGGCCTGGGGCAGAGTGGCTGGAAAACTGTGTGGAAGAAATGAACCTGGGGGAATTGATTAAACATGAGTAAGCAATGTGCTCAGGTAGACAAGAAGGCCAACTGCATTCTGTTTTGCATCAGAAACGGTGTTGCCAGCTGGAGCAGGAGAGTGATCATCCCCCTGTACAAGGCTCTCATGAGACCACATCTTTAGAACTGCTCAGACTTGGGCCCTATTAACTGCAAATAGACGCTGAGGCCCTGGCGGATGTCCAGAGAAAGCCAATGAAGCTGGTGAAGGGTCTGGAGCACAGGTTTTATCAAGAACAGCTTAGGGAACTGGGATTGTTTAGTCTAGAGAAAAGGAGTCTCAGTGGAAGCATTAATGGCAGGTCGATGGTTGGACTGGATGATCTTGGAGGACTTTTCCAACCTTGGTGATTCTGTGATTCTGTGATTATCCTCATTCTTCATGGCCCTCTTACGGTCTTACTCTAACAGATCCGTGTCTTTGTTGTGCTGAAGGCATCAAGAGTTGAATGCATTACTCTAAATAGGGTCCCATGAAAACAGAATAGAGGGAGAATATCCTCTCTCTTTGCCTGATAGCTACATTTCTTTTGATACAGCCTAGGATATAGTTGGCTTTCTGGACTGCACGTAAACACTGTTCACTCTTGTGAGACTGACATCTACCAGTTACCCTTTCACGGCAGGGCTGCTCTCAATCCACACATCACATAGACTGTATTCACACTTAAAACTTCTCTAAGCCAGGGCAACCTTTTCAATTCTATATTGAAACTAAATATTCTGATTTTACCCACAGATTTTGTGTTGTTGTTTTTGATGTTGTTGTTTTGAAAAATTCTTTTGTATCTCTTTTTCTGAATCATTTCCACCAACAGTAACTGCGGCAGTATTTTTCCTCTCTTATATACACAACCACTTGTCCCTAAGATCAAAAGTATTGCCTAGTTTCTATTCTTAATATGTGTCTGTTGAGTCTCTGGCTCAGACTACTGCAACTTCCATCTAAGAGATTTAATGACGTTATTCTCAACAGAAGTGAACACCTGCTTTTACCCTCAAAGCAGATCTTAATCATGCATGTGCAGAGTACTGTCTGGCTATATATTCACTTTATTTTAATAACTGGAGGAAGACTTAAAAGAACCTAGGCATCTTATTTTTACTCACCATCATAATCTCATGCTCTTCTATATTGTTGTGGGTATTTCTTTATTTTTTTCCCTTATCTTTTAAGAATTTCTGTGTTATATAGATTAATTTTCATTTCTGCAATCTACAATGTGTTTCACGTCTTGTTTGTCCCTAATTTTTTGTTAGACTTTTTAAATATATAAAAAAAATCATTTGCACTTATTCCTAAAATCATGGTAAATCATTCTATTTGGTAAATCATGTTAAATCATTATAAAACAATCTATCATACTATTATTCAGAGCTTCTTTATGCTGTTTGAAAATACAACCCAAATTCCAGCTTCCTTATTTTCTCTGAAAGTAAACAATAGAAAAAGTAGATCATTCTAACATGGCTTATACATTAATAACAAAGCATGTAACCCAGGAATTATGAAATAAAATTTGAACTAAACAGGCTCACAGTACAGGGCAGCTAAAATCTGTAATCACTGTTCATTTTCAAATAAAAAGTCTAAGAACTTACAAATGACAGTTACACCACTTACACCTAACCTACCTTGTCTACCTTCAAACTAATGATCTTCATAATCAAATCATTATAATATTCCAAGATCCAGAGCTCAAAATGTGTAGAATGAATAGAAGACATTCGTACTTACCATATGAGTAAAATTTTTGTTCTGCAGCCTTTTCACAGTTCACATATACAAAACCAGATTGTCTTCACTTTATACCACTAAAATAATTCTAAGTAAAGTGACGGACCAACTCTCTTGCCAAGAGTTCTGCTTTAGTACATTTGGATAGTTAACATGACTTTTGAGTCAGTCCCTCAATTTTTCAAAAGGGTCATATTATTTCGTTACTGCATTTTACATCATGTGTATGAATTACTAATGCAATAATTGACACGAAACTGAACAATATGGAATGTACAGAGGAAAAAAAACTGTGATTTTCTGCTATACATTTCAAAATGCTAGACTACTATTTATAATTCACTAAAGTTAGATGCTGTGCTAAGCAAACAAGTTAGCTCTTGGCTTGTTATTTCTTCTGTACAAAAGTTTTCGAAATGTAAAGCAAAGATGTCAGTAGTCTAATTTCAGATCTGCAAAATGATTTTATTCTCAGACATGTGTTTGAATTTAAATTGAATTTTCCATCAGCTATTAATTTTCAGATTCATAAATAGTAATTAACTCAAGCTAAGAAATAAATTTTCCATTACATTTGTGTTTGGTGCATATACACATGTATGCACCTATATATAAATTTCTGTTGACTTTCAAGAGGAAGAGCTTCCTTTTTGCATACTTACATTGCCACCATCTACTTTACAAGTACTATGTATTATCTAATACAAAAGTTTGTCAAAGGTTCTGGCTCAGTTCAGCCTAATTCTGTGACTAATGGGGCAGAGGGACCCATGGACTCACAGTCTGGGAAAGGAGGAAGGAGATAGAGAAAAGGTATGGATATGTACCTAAAAATAAAAAAATGTCAGCAAGATAAGGGAGAAAACTAATTTATTAAATACGGTATCAGAATGTGAGATAACACAATATAATACAATATAATTGGTATTGAAGCTAATATATAAAATAAATGAGACAGAGAGGGCGGAAGGCCTTACTCTAATGCTGTAGGTGAGATGGCTGGGGAGTATACACTGAAGAGATGAGCAGAAAAAGAGAACAGTCTTATGACTCCTAGTCAGTTTTATCTTTCCCTATGAACAGAAAATAGAAATGGAATAATGAAGTCTTCTGGGATCAGCAGTACACTCTTCTCTTCCGAGACCACATTTGCAGCACTGACTCTTTAACTTCCAGTGTACTGTATGATGTTATGATGTGGAATACCAACAACTAAATTCATAAATCACAACAAAGTTTTGCTATTTATTTGACATCACTCATAATATAGGTTAGTTGCTCAGTTTTAAAAGTTTGGACATTAATGATTTCTGATGGAAACTAAAAAGGCTTAATGTATCTATTTTGATACATCACAGTACATGTGATTAACTTTTATTATATTTAAATGTATCTATTTATTGTTTCCTGTGTGAATTTCATCAAAAAAAAAAAAGATAAAAAAAGCTGAAAACAATTCCCTATTTCCAACAAAAACACACTTCAAACTATTTTACAGAAGTACCCTACTGCTAAAACACAGAATCAATTCACAGGGGCTAGAGAGATATTTTTCAAAGGTTTTCCAACAGTATGAATCAAAGCTATGAGGCATCATATTATTTATGAAGTAAATGCATATCTACATAGCTGTAGAAGAGATGAGACGCTCAGGTTTGTACCTAGAGATGCCAGATGCAAGATTTGATTATGTTTCTGCCTAGACTTCTTTTTTCCATGCACAGAAAGACTGACTTCATTATGAAATCAAAACTACAACGTACTTTACGTGTTACTTATTTACCACAAGACCAGTAGAAGGGACAATTACACCTTTTTTGGTCTTACCAGCAAGAAAAATAAGATGCCATCAGATTCATCTGAAAAATATGCTTATACATGAGTTTTACCACCCATGTGGTTTGTGTTCCAAGTCTGATTTTTATTCCATCAGTTACTGGATCTCATTAAGCCATAGAATGAGGTCAGAAAACACTGTTAGATATATTTCATTCACACGTATTCTTCTACATCAAAACTGTAGAATGGCTATACAGAAAAAAAAACAAAAGGTCTACTTGATTCCATTGTCTCTAACATTGTCCCTACAGCAGGTAGTTTGGGAAGACAGTAAGTACTGCTTTCTCTTGAAGCCATCAGTAGTTCACCACTTGAGACTTTCCTGATTTGGAGGTTACTTTGTTTTGCTTTATTTTAGCTTGAGTTTTCAATATGATTTTCATTTTTTCCATAAATCTATTCATTTGATTTTCAATTCTGGGTAACTCTATAAATGCAGTTCATTTTGTATACTGTAAAGAAACTGCAACTGTTTTTAAGTAGGCATTTGTTGCTTTCAATTGAAATTCTGCAGGTTTGCAATGAGAGTAAAAATCCAACAGTCATTACTTGTAGTCCCCTTATATGTTCTTGTATCATCTTCTCTATCCACTCTCACTTGTTTCTCTTCCAGCATGAAAGCTCTCAGGTTTAAATTCTATATCCACAGATATTTATAAGATTCCTTGGAGACTGGCACCTTTCTACAATAGCAGAAACTTTTTCAGTTTTAATTCCCAGCTTCACTTCTCCCTTGCTGAGGTAAAAGAAAACTGCACACACTTCAATTTGCAGGCCTGTTATCCACTATGCCATATGTATTGGGATAGCTGAGACTTCTTTTATACTACTTAGCCAGTGAATATCTTTTCTTTAAAGCCTCTTAATGCTTTCATTATCCTTTTTGAATTGTTGGTACCTGGCCTTGATGTATTACCCTAAAAATAACACAAATGTCAATCAAACACAAATATCTGCAAGCTATTATTGATGGTATCTCTTCACATTCTGCTGATGATCCACAAATTGCAAGTCTTTAACACAGCTTCAGTTTTCTGTAAGAGAAAGCTGTGATATACAGAAGGCAACAGAACCACACCACTTCAGAAGGGTCCTAGATATGCAAAAGCAGTCTGATGTATTTCTTTCTTTCTATATTACATATTTATCCCTGATTTCACACAGATTATGGCTCCAGGCTGTTTATATCAGTGTTCTGATACCTTCTTTTATTGATTCTCTAGTTTTCATTCATTAGTGAATTGATCAATAATTATTTTATGCCCTAGGTTAAAAACTTAAACACCTATGGGCATGCAGAACTTAGCCAGAGAAACATCTGTTTATCAAGGTCTACTTTTACAATTGTTTCTTCTAAAGAACCTTTTGTTTAATAATTTTATTTAGCTGATTCATATGACATTGATTTGGCAATGATTTTGATTCTCAGTCAAAATGCATTCCAGTATCAAACTGGAAACTCTTTATGGATTCCTTTTTGAGAGCACAAGAGCTCTCCATACCCCAATGCATGAAATCCCACAGAGGAGGCAGGAAAACAGAGTGGCTGAGCAAGGACCTACTCATCAAACTGAGATGTAGAAGGAAATGTGCTATCTGGACATGTAGAGATTGGATTAGGAAAGGAAAGGCACAGATGGAACTGAACTTGGTCATGCTAACAGTTTTATGATGTCCTTCTTATACTGTGGCACCCAGTGCTGTAGCCATTTCTCAAAGTGAGGCTGCACAGTGCAGAATAGAGCAGGACAACCCCTTCCCTCACACACTGGTGGTACTGGGCCTGGTGCATCTCAGTCTACAGCTGTTCTTTTTGACTGTCAAGGCACACTGCTGACTCACATTCAATTTGCCACCAACTAGAACCTGCAGGTCATTTTGCTGAGGGCTGCTCTCCAGCCTCTCATCCCCAGCCTGTACATATATCCAAAGCTGCCCCCATCTCAGATGCAGAATCTTGCTGTTATTCTTGTTAAAATTCATGCAGTTGAAGATTGCCCAGCTGTGAAGACTTGCAAGATCTCTCTGCAACACTTCTCTACCCTCTACCCTCAAGAGATTCAACAGCTCTTCCTAATGTGTCATCTACAAACTCACTTAATATACATTTGAGTTCTACATCCAGATCATTAATAAAAACACTGAAGAGAACTGGCTCTAAACAGAGTCCTAGAGAGCCTCGCTAGTGACTGGCTGCCAGCCCAGTATAACCCTATTTAGTGTAACTGTAACTATAACTGTATGCATCAAGGTCTCTAGCTAAGCCTGATATCCCCAATTCTTTCTTGGGTTCTTACCCTCCCTCTAGACTTCACCTTGTATCTCTTGAACAGATTAGGTTCTACCTGTAACATTCTAGAACTGCATAATTAATATTTCTATTGCCTTTCCCACAAAAAAAAAAGAAGTCCATTCAGAGAAAAAGTTTTGTGAAATCTCATGCAAGCATTGTAACAAAGGCTACACCAATTTGAGACTGCACCAATTTGACAGTACCCATTTTCAGATTTACATGATGTCCACTTGGTATCACAAGATCACAAGCATTCTTAAGGATCTTTGTGAGCATACAGCCACCTTCAGATAATGATATTAAATGCAAAAATATAGAAAAGAGAAGAGGAATAAAGAACTAACCTAGAGCTAAAAGCACGAACAGCTTTGTTAATGTGGGATACACCTTATTCTAAGACAGCAGTACAAATAAATGTTCAGCCTTTAAAGAATTCTATGTTTAGTTTAGTGTTCACTTACTCCTTTGTTCCTGAATTGTCCTGCCCTTGATATCATAATACACTGCCAATTAACTCCACTTTTATTCAAACAGTCAAATTAATTGTGGATTAATATAATGTGTTCACACAGGAGTGGTGGTATTTGTTCAGCTGAAGTAAATTAGACTTTCATTTCCGAAGTTTTGAAGTTCATGTTACAATAGAGTCCCATGTCAAACTGCAAAGTCTTGCTGCTTTTTCTTTTTTTTTTTTTTAATTATCATTCTAAATAAGTAATTTAGTTGTCTCAACAAAGTCCTGAGACATGTTATTTATCTCAAAATGAATTCAAACTATTTTGTTTCAACTTACTCTAAAGGAATAAAAAGATATTCTCATTTTAGAAGAGGAGAATGTTGAGAAGGATGAAATTTAAGTAGCTGTTAAGAGCAGAGTACAGGTGTCCACTTATGTCTATAGTTGTCAAGATTTTCTGTGGTCTGATGTACCATTGTTCTCCTCTATATTCCAGATAAGTATCATGTTTTCCTCCCTCACTATAACCTAGCAAAAGCTAACAACCTTGTAAGGAAATGAGATATGTAGCTATGTTTGTCTTCCTTGTTCAAGTTATTGAAAAATATAATAAGACTATATTTCTCAGTGCCACCAGCCTATGCCAGCAGTTTCTTGATGAAATATACTCACAACCAGAGCAGTATACCCCTGATTGCAAAGCAACATAGACTCCACTGAACAGAATGTGATAAATGTACAATGGAAATTTGTGAAAATTATTTGTTCCATACAGTCTCGTACGGAAATCTACTATAAGGATTTGTGTTTCTGTGCTTGGACTACATACATTCTATTGAACTGAATAAAACCACATTTGAGTAAGCCCTTATAAAGTGAAACGTCACTTCATACATTTGAATTGAAAACTATTTGGTTAAATGAATCAGGCTGAGCAAATTGCAATTTTAATAATAATGAACCTTTAATTAGTGATATTAAGCTGTGGGGGAAAGTCTTTCAAGTTAAGCATGCACATGATATTGCTGTGTTTGATTGCTAAGTTAATGAACATTTCTTTGAAATGTCCCCTCATTTTCACAGCTTAAAATTTTTTAAAATGACAACAACTTTGAGCAGTTTGGAAATCATCAGTAATACAGTTTTTTTTGTTTGTTTTGGGTTTTTTTTTTTTGTTTTGTTTTTTTCCCCGTAGGAACAATGTGAAAAACTTTCCAAATTGATTATAAATATTAAAAATAACAAAGTTGAATAGTTTATTCTAAGTATAGAACTTTTTATATTGATTTGTAAGCCTGTGATACACTTTTTCTTTCTTTCTTTCTTTTTTTTCTCACCTTTATATGAGAGATATTATTTTACTAGTCTTGGTTTTCACCATTAAAAAAACTTAAAAATAATTTACATGGAATAAATAGATCATGACTCTGTTTAGTTTAAACTGTCCCTATCTGACTCTTCAGCATCTTAAGGAAAGTCAAAGACTTGGAATATTATTAACTGACAGGGAAGGGGTCTGGATATATATTTTTGCTAATCTAGGAAAAGTCAGCAGAGATCAGACAAGATACCCACTGACCTAGAAATATTGCTACTTCAGCCCACCTTTCTAACAGATGATTGTAAGAAGACTTTTAGTGACTTCGCTCTCACTAACAGATATTCTATTTTGCTGAATGAAGTGGCAGTTAACCATATTGCCTTGGTTTCTGAATGGTCTTCAAGGGACCTGGCCTCAATTAAGAGAATATGTCAGTATATGCACAACTGCTAAAGAATGAATTATCTGGTGTGTAATTTTTCCAGTATTTTAATAAAGTTTTTTTCACTCTCTGTTACTCAGATGCAATCTGTTATCTGAATCCCTTTTGCTAAGTGCTAGGACTTTTCAGTGAGCTATGTATCCCTTGCCAGAGGAGACTAGTTCAGCAAAACTAAAATTTATTAGAATGTTCCAGAAAACCATTGTCCCAAAAGGTTTCTTGATTTAAAATGATATTGGTGAATGCAATCAGTTGTGGCAAAAGATAAAGGATTTGGGATCTATGTTTCTCATAGTTGAGCACAGTCACAAGAGAGCTGAAAATACGTCAGCAGAAAAGAATCAAATGGCAATGACTGCCTTGCTGTTATAAATCCTCAGCTTGAATCCTAAATGTTTTTGTTTTATAGCAAATGACCAGTATGTGACTTACATTTCTGAAAAGCTCTCTTGCCAATCTTCAGTTTCATTGCTAAATAAGGTACTCCTTGCTTAAAATTTACTTACATTCAAGAACAGATTTAATTCATTCTCGTAAGACAAGAGATTTAAATAACAGTGTAACTTCCTTAAAGTCAGAAGAGTAAGCGGAATGGAATTTGAAGATACCAAAGAAAATTTTTCAAGAATCACAGCCCAGAGATTATTAAAATTAAAAAAATCTGCATCCTTTACTATGACTATTCCAGATATTTTATCCCCTCAAAACTATATGGGATACTAATTCCACCCTGACATTAGCAAGATAGTTCCTACTAAACCTTGTTTATGGCAGAATCAGACAGTGAACTGATTATGCACAATGGCAAAAAGCATCCAAGTCCTACAGGCATTCTGTAGTTGCAATTTTCATTTGTGAGTATATATATCACAGCAGAATGTTCTGCAAAAATAGTTTTCACACAGTCATCATGTGCCTATTCAAAATATATAAGTGTAATACTAGGAGAAAATTAATCATTTTCAGGGAGGAAAGGTGGTTTCATGTCATGACTTCAGGGTCATGGCCTGTATATATTTCTTGGTGGGTAACAAACGAAACCACTTGCACAAAAAACACAAGTGACTAATAAGCACAGTTCAGAGTATTACATAATCAGTCCATATATATGCCCTGTTTCTGAAGAAATAATTTTGTCTTATTTGGGGTCAAAAGAGAGAGAAGAAATAGGATTTTATCTCTATGTGAACAACTTCATTTTAACTTCAACAGTTTATGCTCAATTTTTATTTTTTTTTTTACCCGACAGATCTGTGATTTCTTGTACTCATAGAAATGCACCCATTATGGGATTTTTTTTTAATCATATTCTGTGATGAGAAAAATGTGAATATAAGCAATATCACTCCAGAGAAAAAAGGGAAATATTACTGGGCAATCAGGTGATGACACATTTCAAGCAAGCAAAAACCTGTCCTGGTTCAGCAATTCTTCCTGGACCCATGAAAGACAAACCAGGTCTCCACACACTGAGCAAGTGTTGTAACTAAAGCAAGAATCATATGAGGGAAAGATGCTTTCAAAGCTCTCTACTCTCTTGTTTTTCTTATTTTATTAAAATTTTAATTAAAATATTAACTAATTCATCACTTTGCTTATGTTTGAAGGCCCTATACAGAAATTAAACGTATTTATAAGCCAGATATTTCCAAAATATATCATCTCATCTGGATGTTCATTTTGCTATATCATCAAGAGTAAAACAAGGATGATGAATGTTTTTTTCTGTTTGCAAAGGTCATAAAGTTTAAAAAAAATAGAAGTTTAACAAAACTCAATTTTTAGTTCCCTTAAAGATAAATATATGAGTTATTTACTGAAGGTTCCTGAATTCACGCACAAGGGAGATTACAAAAGCAATAGATGAAGGAAAAACATTCACTATGGTAAGAAAATATCTTCTTTCAGAATTTCAATTAAAAAACTTGAATGACTCTTAGATTCATTTTAATTTACTTTTAAATTAAAAATTGGATCGTTTATCAGAAATGAAGTCCAGAGGGGAGAAAAAAAAATAAGAAGGTAAATAGGAAATACCTATTAATCTCAAGAATATTTACTTCCTACAAAAGACCAGATTAGGATTAGTTTCTTTAAACAGGGGAAAGAACACTTTTTTGATATTATAAAAAACAAGCTAGAGCCAATATATATATCTTCATATATAAATAATATGAAGCACGTAGTTACAATAATTAAAGCCTATATGTGGTAATGGCTTGATATCCAGTATGATAATTGTTGAACTGTTTGTGAAGGAAAGTAGGACTCCCAAGAGAGAATGTTATTTCTGAGCAAGTTTATGGGAGATTTACTTTTTATCAAGAAATACAGTGCAGATGTTTCATTAAGAATTTATTGGACTTGCTTACATTAGATAGTCCAATATCACAATTGTCCAGTTTCAGTGGTAAAATCCTTGGAAAACAGCAGTTTGATTTGCAGTAGTTTTCTTGGGACTCTGTTCAGTTAAATTCCGGTTGTCTCCATGGATGGGATTCATATGAGATACCCTGAAAACTGAACTTAAGTTTGTCAATAATAATGTTAACTGATTTTTTTCTTCATTAGTAATTTTTGCATCATGTAAATCACAGTGCTTAAAGATACAAAGCTAGAAAAAATTGCATAATAAATGAGTTGTTAACTTTTACCAAAAATAAATAATTTTGTTTGGTATCACACTGAAGACTTGTATTTTTATGCATACACAAATCTGTTGGAATGCACTACCTTCAGAAAATTTTAAAACAAAACCAGGGGATATACAAAAAAAAAAAAAAAAAGCAAATAAAATTAGAGAAAAGCCAAAACATACCATCTGTCTAAGGTTTAATTCAACAGTCTTTCTTAATTTCAGTAAATTGACCAGAAAACTCCATTTATTTTATAATTTGCAGCAAGCCATTAGACTCAGGATAGATTGTAAGGCTTTGATATTCTATTTTATTTATTCTGGGGAGAGAGAGAAAGGATACATGAATTTCCAGAAATCTTTTCCAATTTCTCTCTGATCTCTTGTGCTCATACTAAAAATAAATAAATAAATAAATAAAATGCAACCCCCCCTGAGAAAAAGGATCCTCACCTCCATTATTGAAAAACAAACTTCATCATCAAAATTTTGATATCTCATATATGCATTATAAATTGTTCATAGGTTACTTGATATAATTCGGTTTCTGTGAAACTGCTTGTGGCACACTGAGGCACTCTTTACTCTCTGTGAAGAGTGTTTGTGGTAGTGAGAGTCCGTGTCTCACATGAACAACCTAGGGGGCACTCAAGACAGCCTCTTCCTTAATTCAGCAGCTCCTATCTCTGGTTCTGTTCTTCTTGAAACTGGTGCACTGTTCAGTCACTGACCACTACGATATAGTAATGCCCTTTCCAATAGATAACAGCTCTCTCATATTTATTAATAGAAATGTCCTAGGAATTGACTGCCCCTTTTTCTGTTAACTTCAAAACTAAAATCACACACAGATGAGGCACACACTGTATTGCTCAGTTAAAAAGAAAATGCTACCATATTATGCAATCCTTCCCCCTCTGAAATCTTAATTTCTTTCTTTCTCCTCCATTTGATAATATTATAAAAACATTCTTCCAGTTTAGACAGATTTTTTTTGCTTCATTACATCAGTTTTTTCCCTTCTCTAAATTCTGCAGTGAGCAGACCGCCTGCACACACACATGCACACATTACCCCCCCTCTTACTCTCTCTGCTTTTAGCAATAATTTGCACATAATGGAACAGCCAGAGGGGGGTTTGATCAATGACCTCTGTCTCAGAGATGCTGTTCCAAGGGAAACACATCTGCCAACATAAAGTATTGGAGCAATCATAGCTCAGTGAGCGCCATAATAAGCAACTGTTACACTGGAGCCATCAGTCATGTTCAGTTACAGACCTGAAAGGATACGGCACCTCAGGGAGCAATGTCCTTCCATAAATTTGGGCAGCAATGAAGAATGATTTGCAATCAAGTAATAAAAGGCCTAAAAAAGGTCCACCATGCATACTAACATCCAATACAGCTGACAAAGAAAATAAAAAACCTTGGCATTGTTTGCTCATTATGTAAACTACACAGCTGTCCAAGCAATTATGATATGATTTTGGGAATTCTCTCGTAAAAATTTGCTAACAGCACTTCCACTTGTGAAAGTGACATTCTTCTTTATCAGTAAAGTGCATTTCATTAAGGTAATGCAATTTCATCTAGCTTAATAGTAGGAATTGTTTAACCTTATGGCAAGAGTACGTAAACAACATAAAATTAATGACACTCCGTGCATTGTGGGAATAGATTTGCATTAGTGACAGCACTGATCAAGTAATAGAGAAACTAACATGCACTTCCAATTGTTGGTACACAAGGGATTTCTGTTCACTATCTGCAAAGTCATATTTCTGGTCTTCTGCTTGCAGAACTGTTAAAAGATAAAATTCAAAGTAATCCTTACAATTTTTCAATATTATCATTAATTAAGTAAGCATGACAAAAAAGGCATAGGTCTGACAAGATTCATCTTCAGGGGCAAGCTGAAAATACAAATAAAACTAAGTGACATGCAAGAATCTTTAATAAGTGGTGATTCACTTTAAATGTGCAACATTGCCTTGACTCAAAAGGTTTTTCCTTTCATATCCTCAGAAGATAAGGTACTGCTGTCACCACTTCACCTTCTGATATTTTTATAGATCTAGCTACAAGAAGAATTTATTCCACCTTATGTGTTGCCTTTCTACCATTAATGACAGGGCTATGTGTTCCCATGCTATACATCTACTAGTACATGAGATTATTGCATGACAAAGTCCAGAAAAAATATCAAGGACATATGAAGACACAGCTGATCCCAACAGGATCTGCAGTGTGTTGTACTTCCTTTCTCCAGTAATAAGACTTTTGAGACAGGTGCATACATCTATGCAAGCATTACTGTGCAAGTCTGCTGTGGATATTTGATCCCTATTATTATTAAGATATGTTTTTCTCTGGCCAGATGTTAAGAAATCAGTGACTTCTTACAGAAGTTTTGCAGTTTCCTGAAAAGTCCCTTAGCACATTCATGAACAACCATAAGAGGCTCCTGTTAATGTAGCTGAGTGTTGATTAGTAATATATACAACACTAAGGACATGCTTTCCGCTCCTCTTTGTTCCATAGGAATTGCTTAATATAACTCCTCTGAAATGCTCTCACTTTATTGATTTTAGTGCTAGGAGCAAGAAGCCCATCATAAAATGATGGGAAGCAGGGAGATGTAGAGTGCTGTGGCAGAGATCATTAAGTCATTTCTGTCATCAAGAAACAGTACAAAAAACTGCTGGCTTTGTTGTTGTTGTTGTTGTTGTTTTGTTGTTGTTGTTCTGTCTTGTTTTGGTTTGGTTTATTTATTGTAGTGGTGCTGGTGATTTTTGTTTGTTATTCTTGTCTAGTTTATTGCTTACTTTTGAGCTTTTTATTTAAAAGAAAAAAATTAATTCTACACCCTCCTTTTAGATGAAGTAATTATTAACTGTAAATCTTCACAAAAATAACTTTGTGCCAGAAAAATGCCTCAGTCACTAAGTGTCACTAAAGCAACACAAAGCAGACAAGTTAGGTAAAAGTAATAATGCTCTCAAGTCTACTTAAGCTATATCAATTCAATTTGTTATTTGAAAGAATAGTAGGTGACGCTTTCAGGTAATATTGGATTTGACAGTTGTTTTTTTTTTTAAGTGTCCTTTTTATATCAAAATCATTTCTCAACAGGAAAAAAAAAAAGATTTGAAGCTATGAAAGCAAGAGGTATATGACTAGAGAGAAAGAACATTTCACCAACAATCATCAGGCTCCTTGATTATACAGACCTGTGGTGGAAAATCCAACAAAGGACAAGTTCCTCTTACTTAATATGAGCCAGGATGCCACTCCAGATGGCAGGCCAGACATTGCTGGATTAATGAGAGCAGTGTAGAATGAACATTAGAAATCTCAAGCCTAAAACACCTAAATCAATATAAATCCTAAACCCATCAACAGAACTATTTTGAGGCAGTGAACAAGGTCTCTCTATGGATGATATCTAAACCAAGTAAGAAAGGGATTAAGAGGATGCAATATATAATTCCCCAAAGCCATTTTAGTCTTAGCTAGTTCACTGCAGATCACAGTAGGAGTTCAGGGTCTGTAAGCAGGTAACAGGGTTAACTTATGACAAGGAAACTGATCCTGAGCAATACTAAACAATTTCTGCAGCGCATTAACAGTCTGAAACTCAGACATATAAAATAAGCCTTTCTACAACTACTCAAACATTTTATTTTCATTTTTTTGGAAGTCAATATCAAATCTAGTAAAGTATACTGTTATCTTTATTTGTTACTATTCATCACAAAGTGATTCTTAGAGAAGAAAAATACACTTCAGAATAAATCTGGACAAGAGGTTACTGTCTCTTTCACAAATTAGTCCCCCAATCTTAAATGTGGTCAGTATGCATTTGACAGTGGACATTTTGGGTAGTGTTGAATAGCACTCCAGCAATCACTAGTTTTATGAGAAGTCCTCCAGTCATTCCATGTTTGTTAAAATAAATATATATATTTTTATAGTTCTTCCAGTTTATAGCTCACAGGGCTTACTAATCTATCAAAGGCAGCAATGTGGATGAAAAATAATAATAATGGTAATAAAAGAAATAACACGTTAAAAAAACTAACAGGCTGATTTCACTGATCTCATTCTTCCATGATTTGGACTCAAAAACCTTTGTCATCCAACTGTGATTCTCCAGGACTGTTTTATATTCTTCACACAGAACAGCATCATTTTTTAGAAAGTTATTTGTAAGTATAGATCTTGGTTGTGAAAGAAAACTTAGAAATCACTGAACTGTCAGTAGGTCTGTGTAGATGGAAGGTAGATTTTAATAATTTGCTTTCTTCTAGCTTTTTGAAATATTTATGTGAAGAAGATAACTGGGTCCCATCATATCCTGTTTAATAATTCACATTCATTCTGTGCCCCTAGAAGTCACTGCTGTCTTCATATTGTAAGGGAGGTGACAATTTCCTTTGCACTAGGTGAGACTTTTTGCAGCCCAGGGGATGGTACAGCTCATATAAATTGAATAACATATAATGAATCATAGCACAGAGGCAAAACAAAGGCATCTCATCTCTTTTACATTTGCCAAAACATGAACACTCATTAACAGAATTTCATTCATGAGTACAGAGCTGATACATAGCTATCCCAAACCTTCAAAGAGTCACTGTAAATTGCACTGTTTAAAAATAAGGGTGAGATTCTTCAATACTTTATGCCAATAGCCATTAGTTTATGTCATAACTGAAGTATTTCAATTTAGCTGAAAGCCACCCATATCATATATAACTGCTCCTGACTGGATGATCACTTAGCTAAAGGACACATCAGCTTCAACACTGTCTTCAAAAGTATATACTCAGGTAAATAAATATTCTTCTTAGATTTCTCTACTTTGCACCTGAGCTATGAAGATATTATCCCACCTGTTACAACAAAACTATCTTTAAACTGAAATTAATTAACATATGTATTCCTTTTATTCCTCTCTTTTTCTCACTAAAGTTCTTATGCACACAAGTCTGACATAATCTGAATGCTTAATGTAGAAAAGCAAATGAAATACATGCAGCTCAAAACACAAAACATAAATGCTTTCATGATCACAACTGGACATGACCCAGCAATATCTTCCTGTATGGATGTTATTAAGGGGAGCTGCTGTGTTATGGAAGACACTGAAATTTCCTGAATACAGAATATCTGCTTTGCATGACAAAATAGACAAGCAGGGTTTTCTTATTATAAAATACTTTATAGAAGAGATCCTACAGTTGCTATAGACTTAGCTCTTCCTCTTGATTAAGAAGAACCCACGTACTCTTTAACCTCTTGTCCTAGTCTGAAGGTATCTTAGGATTTTTTTTCATTTAAATATAATACTATTAAATTCATAGCCTAAAATATGTATTTTACAATTCCGATATTTTGATTTAATTCAAAACAATATGGGAAATAGCCTCCAGTCAATACAATCTCCCCTTTATCTCAACAACTATTATGGTCTCCTTTAAATATTTTATGAGAAGATATAAAGGTGAAAAGCGTTTAAGTAGCCATTTGTCATCTAGCAACGTGACTATTCATTCTGAGTAACTTCATAACTGATTATGAGCCAACAGCCAATACACCTTGCCTAGTTAATTACTTAAACTGCAAGTAGAAGCTTTCTCTCCTGTTCCATAAACAAACCTTATTTGCTACATAATATGTGCCAACTTAAAGGTTTCACTTTAAAAAACAAACAAACAAATAAACAAACAAACAAAGCAATGTTTGGCATTACTTTTTGGCTTTCAATAGCAAGGCTGAGAGACAAAAAAAAGCCACAATTAATACAACAGAAATCTCTGCCAGGATTTTATAGCATTACAGGATTTTTTCAGCTATAAGGAAACATATTGAATCTTTAGAGCACAACCCATTCTTCACTGCTTCAGTTGTCTCCTTTTGTTTACAAGTCCCTGCCATCCTTCTCTGTGAACTGAATGCTAAACTATCTCTGGAGAGACATTATATTGCTTACAGAATGCCTCAGCAGATGGTGATTCCTGTTGCAACAGAAGGCTGTGATTACACCTGAACTCTTCAAGAACTCAAACAGCAAAACAAGATAGATGAAATTCTTAAAGTTCTATCCCTTTCACCGTCTGTTCTCCTACTTTCTGGAAAAAAATAATCTAGATTTTGAAACGTATAACACATCACAAGAATAGTTTATCAGAATACTACTGACATGATTTTCCATTTCTTACATTAAGTCACTCCATACATTTTTATAGCACTGTTCATTATAGTTGTAAAACTGAATAGACCTCCACCAGGAAGAGTCCATAAACAGAAAACGAAGCAACACAAACACCATCTGGATTCAAAAGTTCAATGTTCTATAGCAGTTTGCCACTGAATGTTCAATGGACCTTTTTACAGAAGATCTATGAAAACTTTGCAGCAGCATTCATTCCATATATTCCCCTGATCAATTAGCAACCATAAAATACAATAAACCCTTAGAACTAATTTTAGAATCACACAATTTAAATTCAAGAAGAAAAACAGTATCATGAGCACTTGAATATATATTTATCCTCTCAATAATTAACAGATATATAATCATTACTGAAAAGCAGCCATCTGGAATAAAGAACTTCAGTAAATTACTTTCCAATTGTCTTTATATCTCAAACAAATATCTGCAGTTTTTCTAAAGACAACTAAAGAACTGAGCAATGCAGAACAGAAAGACATCATCTTTACTCACTGCATATATCTATCATACAGATGCATATAATTTATCTGGCAGAGGAAGGACACTGTCAGTTGCATTGTTCACCTTCTGCTACCATTTTTAGGTTTTATGGTCAGAAACTTCTCAGCCATTACCTAGGTTCATTTCAAAATCCATACTTAATTCACTTGTAGCATCACATGTAGCCATGCAACAGCCAGTATCCCTGCAAAACAAGAGACAGACAAGAGCAGGTCCAGATCCTCCTCTAATGGGTGTTTCATTGATTATCTCTTAGAGTGATTATTTCATATTATAGAAACAACCCAGTTCTATTTTTCACAAGAAATGCATGGTTCTATAATAAATGGATCTGCCTACATCTTTCATGGGTTTTTATTGATACTGAAAGGCTACCTACTTGAAGTTCTCAAAGACATAGTAGTATTTCCATTATAAACATTACCCCACCACAGAAAACTCTCCCAAACTGTACTAAGTAGGAAAGTTAATTTGCATCTGTTTTCAGTAAGTTTTGTCGGCATTTCACCTTTCACACTAAGGATTCATTATTCCCATTATAGGTCTTAATAGAATTCAGTCACTGTTGGGTTTTGTTTGTTTGTTTGTTTGTTTGTTTGTTTTTTCCAATGAGCTTCAAAAACTGATGTTTCACCATAAGAAGATGTTTATAAAAGCCACTACCATTATTTTTTTTAAATACCCCTTCAGAATCTTACTGGTTTTAAACTTCACTAATTTCTTGAAACTTTCCTGTAGAGACAACAAGTTTTCCCCAAAAGATAAGCTGGATAGCAGGTCAACTAAATTTCTTGAAATAGAGGGAAAAACTTACCTTCTTGGGAAACTGTTAGTGAAGGATTCCTCTTTATGTCTTCTCTTGCATTCTCTGAATACATCCACAGCGTATAATAGGAGCATG
The DNA here is from genome assembly GCF_038088225.1 of Cyrtonyx montezumae. Taxonomy (NCBI): domain Eukaryota; kingdom Metazoa; phylum Chordata; class Aves; order Galliformes; family Odontophoridae; genus Cyrtonyx; species Cyrtonyx montezumae. The sequence goes on from NW_027072041.1 coordinate 7,875,441, forward strand.
TAAGAATATCCAACTATTTGTACTACTACAAGTAACCAGTCTGTCATAGGTGATTTGTCTAGCCTCCTTCAAGCAGTTTTCACCTTCACCATACTCATACTGCACTCTGTGCCTTTCTCCTGTCACTGCACTCATGTCCTCTATCGCTCCACTCACTAGACATCCTCTCTTCCTACCTGCAAATCTCAACTGCAGTCCAGTACAGCCCTAGGCAGAAAAATGCATTCAGGACCTTGTGTTCAGTAACATTTCTCACTAACTAAACTATTCAGCTTGTGTATCCCATCATATGTCTCCCAAATATACCAAATTAATTAGGGTAGCACTCTGCCATCTTTCAGCATGAGCCTATCTAACAGTCTAATATAAAATAGGCCACTAAAGAGTGTGTGAGAGAATAATTAAAACTCAGTTCCAACAATATTTTCTTATAAAAGTAGTACAAATTCTGTTTTGTTAACTAGATTAAACTCTTTTAGATGTCAGTGTAGATACAGATCTGTATAGGTATATGACTATGTAAAGTTATATAGAAAAGTTATATAGAAAGTTATATAGAATGCAGACATGGGAGAAAATGCCTCACAATGATTAGGTCATGTGCCAGTATGGGAAGAGACATGTATTTAAATGCGGAAGAACAGATGACAATATTTTCACCCACCCAAATTATGCAGATGCAAAAACCTGGTGGTCATCTTGGATTCTTTCTTCTTCTTTTGCCTAAATCACCGTAAAAACATCAAATCTTGTTGCATTTTAAAAACCTATTCACCAGTCATTCTCCCATTTTGCTAGAATCAGAATACTACCTCAATTCATAGACCATCATTAAGAAAATACATCACATGATTCTGTAATAATCATGCAATCTTTGCTTTTCCACTTCAGTCCAATTCACTCTTGGTATATACTCATCTGCTGATACCAGTTATACAATTTCATTTATCATATCCATATTCTCTACTGTTTTCCTATAGATTCCAGTTAAGTAATTTTCTCTCTCCTATACACTTACAGTTTTATTCTGTTGTGTCTTTCCTCAGAGTAAAAGCTCTAACCCTGATCTATCAACTCAGGCAAATTTCTGTATTAAATTGATTATTAACAAACTCACAACCTAGTTCCCATTTAGTAGGAAAAATTCCAGTGAATGGAAGAATTGACATCTGCTTAGCGTTTGTCACCTACATCTTTGTCCTTCTGATGTGCTCAGAAATATAAATTTCTCACTTTCAGCAGAATACAAAAGCAGTGCCTTTTTTTTTTAACAGGAAAGGTGAATCTCAGACTCAGGCACATTAAGAAAGGCCAAGTGTTCTCTGCTATGACTCCAAATGCAGGGCAGGTTCCTTTTGCATGGTTAAAGTTGTTGCAAATTACATAGGACAGCTTCAGTAAGCCAAAAATGTACACCTAGGGGAATATTTTTTCCACCTTTGTGACCATGCATTGTCACTGCTTAATTTGCCTTGAATATTAGACATGTTAGTTTCCTTCCTTCCCTTCAGAACAGTTCATAAAACTCTATTACTTAAAGTTCACCAAACATTTTCACACATTTCTCTTGGTGATATGGAAAACAAGATGTGGCTTTCTCTAGATTATGAGCAGAAGTCTGACATCCCACCAGTACAATACTGTCACTACCATGTCTTTTCCTGAATGGACTTTTGTTCTTGTTAAGACAGAGTTTATGTTTCCCAGAAAATCAGTTTAAGCCTTTCCAGGTTTATATAAATACCTTAGTATATTTGCTAAATATACACAGAAATTGTTGTAATCTCAGATAGCCAACAATACGCTGTATATTTCTGTACAGTGTTTAACAGTGGATCATCACAAACGTTTCCAAAATATTTACACACTTTCCAGATCCATGTTTTCATGCATTTTGGTATGGAATGAGTGTTAAGTTGATAGTAATGGAGCAGAACTGGGCTGAGCAGCTGCTAAATGAGGAGTCCTTGTGATGATGAATGGAAAGACCAAAAAGTTCAAGCAAGAAAGATCACAGGCTGGATACATGCAAAAATATTTCTGTCAGCAGTCCCTGATAGAGAAAGAGGTTTAAGTGTACTTCTTCAGAGGTAAGCAAGAAGTTTTAATGAATGGTGAATGCTAATGGTATTAGAAATTAATTATTTCATTGAATGTTCAAAATTCAACACATCAGCTTCTGTTCAAGTACCCAAGGTTTGCAGAGCCCAAGTTTCCTGTTGCCTGTGCTTTAGCATGGGCAGTAAACAGAATGAAGATGGCAACATCTTGAATAAATTTAAGAACATGAGTAAGTCTGAGATCTCCCTTTTCACCCTGGGAGTTTCCATGCAGAAAACTTCGGAAGACTAATTCATATCTTCCTGTTTCAGGAAGGTCCACTGTCACTATTAGAATGAAATCATATATTTCTCTTCTATCCAGGACATATCAAACTTAAAATACACAAGATGCCTAGAAAATTTAATAGCATTTTTAATAAGATTTAATTACGGTTATGTTTTTAAATCTTGTAAGAAAAATTCATACCTTAAACAGTCTGAGCTAATTTAAGACTACTAAACCTTAATTATAAAATAAGTTTTATGGCTCAGGTTTCACAAGAAAAAACTATTCTTGACTGCAAAAGTTTGGGTTTGATTTTTTTTACTCTATTTAGTTAATACATAACAAGGCAGTATACACTGCACAGTAATTAGAAACAAACATGGTTCAAAATAGAACATATTAGCTGAAAGTTTTGATTACATCCCAGTAGTATTTACAATGAATTTGGTTTTAAAGACCTTTTTTTCCCAAGGCACTGCAATTTCAGCAGGTAAACATATAGGCAACAAGGATTCATGTTGTCAAAAAGTATGTGCGCTTCAAGCACCTCTTCAAGACTTGCTGTCTTCTCAGATGATTTTATTGCTACTTTAAACAAATAATCTAACAGAATTAAAGCACAGAATCAAAAAATAGAGGTCTTAGGAAAGTATTCAGACTCTTTAAATTGATGTTATTCTGTCTCTGGAACAGGACATTATCTTCAATCTTTTATCTAAATGTATTACCAAACTGGCAGATTTGAGCCACCAAGTAAAGTTGTTCAGTGTGTTTATTTGCTAATGTTTCAGGAGCAGGATAATAATTGTCAGACAAGTCTTCAAAAGAGGAAATTCTACCCATAAATTGAACTCTAATTATATGCATTTCAAAGTTTTACAATCATTATATGCACACAATGCATAAAAAGTAGAAAGTACCTTATAAGATGTGTATTTAAAAAGAATTGATATGGTATCACTTCCATGAACTAAGAGAGTAAGGTTCTCATGCAAGATATGAGAGCTCCAGAACTGCTAATTGTTGTCTGACTTTCCTCTTTAAAGTCAAGAGAAGTTATGGAGGTGTTATGGTTCTAATTATATTATTGATATTCCACATCATAACATCATGTAGTGTACTGGGAGTTAAGGACTTAATGCTCCAGCTGCATTTTGGGTATTCCTGTCCGGGAATCGAACCCAGTCCGCAGTGGTGAGAATGGCAAATCCTAACCAATAGCCCAAGAGCATAAGCTCTTTAACTTCACCTCTTTTAACTCTTTAAATCAGTTATGATGACTAATCAACTCTCTTTTTATCAAGAGGTCCATGGTTCATATCCAGATGCCCCCTCCATTAACTCCCAATACACTACATGATATTATGATGTGGAATATCAATAATATAACAAAAATCATAAAACCATAGCAGGAGGACATTGTGCTCTCTCAAATAGCAAAAAAGAACAGTGCATTCCCTTGGGTTCCAAAGCAGTAGTTCAAGTGCCCTCTGTTAGCTATGTGTGTTTTGAAATTTTGTATTTTTACAGTCTTTGTTGTACAGTTTCCTTCCAAAAACTTTGATCCAAGAATTATAAATCAGTTATGATGACTAATCAACTCTCTTTTTATTTAGCGTCAAGTAAAGCATCATGTCAATTATATGTATGTTACACAAAATAGACACTAAAATGCTCTGAAAAGGACCTCTATCAACATGGCTGTTTGCATGTGAATTTACTGTGAGGTATAAAAATTCCTCCTTTAAATAATAGTTTTTCAAAATAATACACAATTTGTATAATATTTAGAGTTGTAAATAGTGGAATTTCCATTCAAACCTACTTCAGGCCTATTGTGAATATCATGGTGCGCTCAAATTTTGAATGCTTTTTTATCATTTAGGGGCATAGTATTTAATTCAGGAACAATGAAATATCTACATAAATTTAAAAAGAACAGAGTAAAGTCTCTATTGAATTTATAATATCCTGTAGAATTTAGTAGAGTATAATAACCTCTCTGTAGATTTTCAAACATCATATAAAATTTAGTCATGTACAGATTTTGTCAGTGAATAAATCAGACTTAAGTGTGTGTCTGAATTACAACTATGGATCACAGTGAAGGGAAGAACACTGATAAACACACATCAGTCAGACGATAGCCATAATAATTGTCAGACCCAGCAAAAAGGACATCTATTTTTTGAAAATAAGATGTGGTTTTAGTTGAGTTTCTGGATTTACTACTTTTAAATAAGGGAAAATATCAAACTGGAATCCTGCTATGTATTTTGTAGTGTGAACTTATCATCTGTTGGATTCAGGCCCATTCATGAATGCTGGATTAAATCATTATACCTAACCATTTTTATACTTTCTAAGTTCACAAACATTTATCCACTATCCATGGAGCAAGTTTTATTCATTCTGTCCAATTAGCAACTGACCTATAAACACATTCTTTTGCTTGTCCAGTTTTAAAGTTAAACGTTATTAAAGTTAATCAAATTAATTAAATTAATTTAATGAAACTTAATTAAAGTTCACAATATGTCTAATATGTTATTTTTCCTACCTACCCTTCAATATATTTACTTTCACCCAACAATGTCAATATCATCTTTACTGAACGTAAATAAAGCCTCATTTCTTCCAAAAGGTTGTGATAGATGTTGATCTGATTATAACCCTTTGGCTTTCTCTCGCATTGTCAGAAAAGTTACTTTCTTAAATATTTGACCAACTTTGATACAAGAGAAATTCCCCCCAAAATACAACAATTTTAGACATTACAACATTTCTTGAACAGAGAACCAAGCTGCTGAGAGATTCCTGTAATTCCTATACCCACTTCACCCATTGCAGGGAACAAAAAGTACAGAAGGACGCTGCAGGAATTTTGCAGGAATTTTCCTAAGGTAATGTCACAGTTCTGCTTGTTCCTTTATGGGATCATGACCAGTATGTAAGATACCTTCTCCTTTTTTTCAGTGCAGCACTCAATACTGTAGGATCTTCTGGGGAAAGAATTACTGATTCTCTTCAGACATATCATTCATATTTTATCTCAAGTCTGTGTGTGCTTTAAAAATCAGTGTATCTGGCTGGCATATGCAAAAAAAACCCCAACAACAAACAACAACAACAACGACAAAACCGTAATTCAGTGTTCAACCACTCATGACTCAGAAGCTTTGAAAAGCTTCCCTCGCTGCTTTGCTTACGTGCACTATCAGCTCCGACACTGACACCTAGTGCCAAGGCCTGGTACCAAAGGGGTACTGCTCCACTACTACTCAAATTCACCCGTGTTAATGTAAAGTTGGTTAACAGTAAAATTAACAGACTCAATAGTATTGAAAGATTCCCACTCCTTCTGACCCACAAATTTACATACATATTCTAATTCTCATCTGAATCTATTAAAAAAGTTGCAAGCTTATGGACCGTGATTTCAGCACCATTCATCCCTTAACAGTTAGAGTTGCTGGATCATTAATATTAATAATGAGCTAGAATTGCAATTAGAATCTAAAATGAAATATGTCATGAATTACTGATTTATTGTTGTGTTTATCAGTAAAAATACACTATAGCACAGCAGGCATAAAACCAGAAATTTATTCCAGAGATTTCAAAATTGCTCACTTTTCCTAGAAGGTAAGTGAGAACATTAAGAAACAATAAATGCAGCTATTTTATGCTAAACATGTTGTATGAAAGACACAGTACACAATACAACAAGAAAATCCAGCAAACTTGAGTGCAGTAAAACAGCAGATGTGTTCCATTAAACAGTTATTTGCTCTTATGAGCCACTTGCCTTCTTCCTCACTCATTCAGGTCATTCTCCTCTCACCATCTCCAAACTTTATTTTCAAACTTTTGGACTACATTTCAGAAACTCTCTCTTGACCATACTGGCCCAAATAAGACAGCCAGACTGCATTCCTAACCCACTAATTGCCTCTCTTTCTTCTGTTTATTTTCCTAAATCAGTGGAAGATTCTAGCCCAAAAGCTAGGTTAGATCCCTATACATTATTCATGTATGTCATAATGGACTCATAGGAATACAGATCTCACAGTGATACGCTGCCTGTACTGAATAAAAAGTCATTGTAATCCTGACTTGTATTGATTCAATTTCTACCATTCATACCTCTCAGACTTTTTATTACACAAGGAATTATCAAGCTGATCTGGAAAATTTGTAAAGGTCAAACCACAGGTTACTTCAGCATGCGTTTCAACAAATTCTCTCTTTTCTGAACTGCTCTCTTGCCCTTTTGGGATATAGACCATATTAAATAGGTTTACTATATTATTATATATGTATTACATTAAATTATATTATCAGTGTTATTACATGTAATATTCATAATAAATAAGTTATTTTTATTATGTTCTTATCTCTGTATACACATTATTATATAAAATATGAGGAACACCCAGTAAGTTTACAGTATCTGGAAATATTGACTGTTATTAAAAATAAATAAATAATGCTAGTTTAGTTGACATCCATTATAACAATTTCAAAGTACACCCACAGATTAGGATGTGACATTATAATTTAAATCTTTGGTCAGAAAGACTAACATGAACAGATGAAAACTATTGAAATTAAAAGATAAAAATAAATTAGAAAAAAGCCAAATTGTGACTACTTCTCTCTAGTTATTAATGACAAATTAGCAGTCCTTTACTTTTTTTTTTTTAATTAAAACAGCACGATTCCTAGTATTCAGTGTGTAAAAGAAATGTACACTGTACACAGCCTGCTACTCAGTTAGGCTCCCCTTAGTATTCCCTTATTAGTTTCCAGAAGTTCTCTTAGAAGGTGAATGCAGACAGAGAATAAAGCAAACAGGCTTGCTCTAACAGAAATGACAATCAAAACAGGAAAAGTGACAGAAAAGCTATAAGATCTGCTGCATGGAATGGTTGTACATATAGAACTCAGCTCTTTCTGTGAGCAGTTTCCCATCTGAAGTTTTACAATACACAGTATAAATTTTACAAAATGTTTGAAAGCAACTGTCACCCACTAAATAGGAAACTTTCCCAGATCCTTCCTTCTATAAAATTAAAATAATAAAATAATACAGAAGAAAAATAAATAACATAGATTAGCAGTGTATCTCACACTTCTTTGAGGAGGATCTATAAAGTAATCTTGGATAGCAGAAAGCATTGGTCACACAGTAAAATCTCTGAAGAAGAACAAAGATTTTCCCACTATCAGTATCTGTCAGACAGGCAGTGCATTTACAGTTGCCTGGTATCTACTTGGGCTGCAGTAAACTTAGGGCTAGGCTGGTAAAATATACTTGTTCTCCCTAGCAGTTGGCTTAAAGGACAATAAAAAGAGCAGCAGGTGGCCTGGGTGATCAGCAGGATGTTTGGTCATGCTTAGCACTTACAGTAACAAGTATATAGTGCCAGAAGAGTTGTTCAGTCCAAGAAACCATGGTATTTCATATTTTGAGAATCATTCCAGGAACATTTACTTTTGGTTCTAACAGTACGTAGCAAAAAGGAAAGGCAGGCTGGAAACTGTTACAAACTTTCTTACAGTTTAAAAAATACCTTTCTGAATGCAGAAGAGTGTTTAGAAAGTGAGTAAGCAGAAATCTTTCACTATTGGCACATTTCACTCAAGCAGAGTGCCAAGGAGTCATGGTTACCCCCGCAGTACAAGCTAGGAAAAATAGGTAAAGCCCTGCTGAAAAAGACTTGTGGGTACTGGTGGATGGCAAGCTAGACATGAGCCAGCAATATGTCCTCACAGCCCAGAAAGCTAATCATACAACTGCATAAAAAGAAGGGTGGCCAGCAGGCTAAGGGAGGTGGTCTGCCCCTCTGCTCAGCGCTGGTGAGGTCTCACTTGGAGTACTGCATCCAGATGTGGAGTCCTCAGCACAGGAGAAGTATAGACCTGCTGGATTGCATCCAGCCACAGAAATGATCCATGGGATGGAACAGCTCTCCTACAAGGACAGGCTGAGAGAGTTGGGGTTGTTCAGCCTGGAGAAGAGAAGGTTCTGAAGGGATTTGATATCAGCCATTCATTATCTGAAGGGGGGCTATAAGAAGGAAAGGGACAGAATCTTCAGCAGGGTCTGTGCTGACAGGACAAGGGGAAATGGTTTCAAACTAAAAGAGGGAAGATTTAGATCAGACATAAGGAAGAAGTTTTTGACAATGAGGATGGTGAGTGAGGCATTGGAACAGGTTGTCTGGAGAGGTGGTGGAAATCCCACCCCTGAAGATATTCAAAGTCAGGCTGGTCAGAGCCCTGAGAAACCTATCTAGCTGTAGATGCTCCTATTATTGAAGGAGAGTTGGATTAGAAAACTTTTAAGGGTCTTTTCCAACTCAACCAATTCTATGACTCTACAGTTCTAATAATCTACCATAACTAGTTTTGCACTGAAAGTCATAGTTCACATATTTACGCAATATATTAGTCTTTGTTAACACACATATTTACTTCCATTTGTATTTTCAGCTTACCCTTCACTAGTTTCTGTTATGTAAGGTCTGCTATGGGAAGGAATAATGGCCAGCCATTTTCTACATGAAAGGCAAAGGACAGATGTGGCATTTTGTTATTTACCTCCAAATATATCCTTGTCAAAAGGTCAATTTTTCTGTAGAAAACATGATAGTGTCACTTTATTGCCATGGGATAAAATGTACTCAAAGGCCTCTTTTTATCTTAAGCTCTTGTCTTCACCATTTCATGTTCAACATCATACACCACCTTTAATCATCATCAACATCAGAGATGCTTGTTTAGCATTAGCAAGAGGAAAGTCACTACAGGCTTGGAGGCTCAGTTCAAATAATCATCCAAAAGTTCAACTATTTATCAAAATCATTTCCACTCCTAAAACAAACTGAAAATGATTTAAAAATAATCTTTGTGATGAGCTTAGGCCATGGCATGCAGATGACCCTGAAAAGGAGAATGAATACATTAATATTCTCAGCTGTCCTTTAAGACTGTTGTTTTTGTTTTGTTTTGTTTTGTTTTTCAAAGACTGAATTGAAGTGCTGCTCAAAAGAACACAGAGGACATTTCAGTAGAGATCATACTGAGAACTCATCCCCACATGTGGACTGCCTTAGGAGTAATCTAAACATAGAACATCAGCTCCCTGCAGCTGAAACCTTACCTTCTTCCCCATCTACTACACTAGGGAGCCATGCCTTCCAAATCAGGTGTCTGTTTCGAGTAGAAAAGCAAAATATAAGTTAATTAGGATGGATGGCCAACAAACAAAAAGGGACACAAACTTCTCTTACTGGGGTGAAAATTGTCATATAGTCCTTTAGCATGGCCACTCATATGCATCTGTTTATGCAGACTTGTGTAAAAAACAGCAAAAAATTACACCATTCTGCAGCTTACTGAGAAGAAAACACATTGATAATGGCAATATATTTACATGTTGGCAACTAAGCAGTCAAAAAGGACTTTTTTCCAGCTCCTGATAACTCCAAATGATTGAAAAGAGTTGTGACTGCAGCTTAAAGGTTGAGGAGACTTGAAGCCTTTAGCCTAGGGAAGGGAGGATCCTATGGGAATTTTAATATGCTAAAATGTAACTAAAGAATGGGTGTCAAGTGGATGAGGTCAGGCTCTTTTCAACAGCGCTCAGCAACCAAATAGCAAGGAGTACAGATTGGAACATAGGAAACTCCATCTGAACACGAAGAAAAACTTCTGTGCTGTGAAGATGACAGAGTGCTGGCACAGATTGCCCAAAATTGTCATGGAGCCTCCTTTGGATACATTCAGAATCTACCTGCATGCTTTTGCTGTGTAGCCCACTGTAGAGAACCTGCTTTAGCAGGGCGTGGGGGATTGTTTTGGACATGTTCAGGCCTGTCCAATAGGCAACCCACAGGCTGCATGCTGCCTGGTACAGGCCAGTCTGCAGCCATTCCCTGTCCTGCACAATCATGGTGCTGTCACTGCCCCCAACAAGTGGCCCACACGAAACCCAGCTGTGCAACCATTGCTCAAGACAATCAGTGATGTGCACTGTCTGGGCTGAGACCAGGGGACAGAGAGTGTGCAATGCAGTGCCAGCTCAATTTATGGCAAATAAAAGTATGCATTTTGATACATTTTCTAGACACAGTTCTATGAACAGCAAAAATACACTACCTCATCATTAACTTTTGATATATTTGCAACTCCATTTTCAGTTGACATAAACACATGACCTGCAAAGTTTCAAATGGAAAGTATAGAATTGCAATCACACATTCAAATAAAACGTCAGATTGTGTCTCTATCCTAGACTTTCCTAAGCCCTGTCTTACCAGAGGAAAATACACCTTGCTTCACATTCAAGCCATATTCATGTCATTGTTTTTTGTCAATATGCACATTTCTGAACAACTGTTTTCAAGAATGAAGTAAAGGGAGAATAAAAATTCATCAAAAACTCTGACAAACACCTTGAGAGCTCACAAAGAATTGCAACCACTTATACTGAAACAGACTGCTGCATTAGTTACACACAAACAAGATAAAATGTATGTTATTATGCTGGCCCACTATGTCAGAGGCAGGTGTTGGAACTATGGTAGTATATTTTGAACCTTCTGACCAATATTCTATTCCATCTTGTTGCCATGGAACAGGTAGGCAGTCTGTCATAATGATGTCTGACATGGAAGTGCATATGAAGCAAAGATGTGTCACTGAATTCCTCCACACAGGAAAAATGGCACTATTTGACTTTAATTGACACTTGCTGAACAGTTATAGAGACCAAGCAACAGATGCAGACCCAGTGAGGAGGTGGGTGGTGCATTTCAGCTGTTAAGATAGCTGGTCACCTCCACTTGTGCAAATTTTTACAAGCATGACATTCAAGTTCTTGTTTATCTCTAGTGAAAATACATAGCTAATGGTGGTGACTATGCTGAAAAATAGTGTTTGGTGCTGAAAATTTGCTCTGTTAAATGATGTTATTGTGTTCTCTGCATTGGTTGTAGTTGCCTTGGATATAAAATGAGACATTACTTTTGGAGCAACCTGCATATATGCAGTTCAAGACAACAGGTCTTCACTCAGTGCAGCCCAGGCAAGCCTGAAGATTAGAAACCTATGGACTAGATGAACTCCAGAGTTCCCTGTGATTCAGTTGATTCAGTGAAGGGACTGAGTTTCATCTTCTCCACTGAAAATGTGTCTTTAGAAAAACTGAATGGACAATTCTTCTGAAATACAGAATATTTGTGATGACAGAATGAAAACTTCTCAGCAAATTCTCAGAATCACATAGTGAAAAAGTGCCACTGTGATATTACTGAAGTTTACAATGATTGCAAGACTGACTAATGTAATGGGTCAAAATCTGGACAGAAAATCACCACACTGGTCTGAAAGATGAACATTAGAAAACAGTAAAGATCGGATAAGTGTTCATGTATTTGTTGAAAGTAAGATATGTATATAAACAGTGTTGTTGTTTTATTCATGAATCCTAGAGGATTGACAATGCAGAAATTGTTGGCTTTGGTTGTGCGCAGCCACACAGCAGCACAGTATTCATAGTGCACAGTCTCATTGTGTTAGCCAACTAGTGAGCATCACAGCTTCTGGAAAAGAGAAAGTCTGCTTGTGCAAAATAATTCTGAATCATAGCAAGCCAAAGAGTGGCCTTTTCCAAACCCTGCTTCAAGGAGCTGCCAAGCATGTCAGATCATTCATGTTAAATTATGCTGGATGTCATCAAGATGTGCACAGCAGTCAGCTAATGGCTGAGTTGCAGCTGTCAAATACTATGCACTGTGAGTCTCCTGTAGCAATCCAACAGTGGTCCAAACCAAAGAAATAATCCTTTGTCTGGGAATTCATGGCTAGTTCAAACCTGACAAAATAAATAACACACATGACAATTACACCTTCCAAGAAGGAAAAATTTAATCAACTCTTACACCTTCTGCTGACCTGCAGACAATCTAGTTCATTAAAATCCCATGACACAATTCAGCTCTGGCACAAATTACAACAGTTTTGTTGATTTAGTCAGCAGCAAATCTGGCTGTGTATTTTAAACTTTTCCATCAGGCAGAAAGAGGGTAATTAACTGAAAAGTAAAAAGAATAATCATACAAGCAAAGTATTTATATATCTATACACTTGAATTGTGCAGTGGCTTTAGCTGTTTAACTCAAATTAAATTATAATACTGACTGTGGTTCAGTAATAACTAAGCTTTTGCCTTTTACATATTTATTGCCCTTACTGACCACTTTGTTGACTTAGTAAGCAATCTCACTTCAGCTTTCCTGTGGTTCAATCCATGCTAGGAAAACACTAATCTCTCCCAGGTTTTAGCTTTCTCATTTTCCCTACACCACTGTTTGACCTGCAGGCAAATGAAGCCAGTCAAATATTTGCTTATCAAGTCATCTGTTCTCATCAGACCTTGCAATTCCTGTCATGCCCCACATGTCAGTTTAAAGCATAACGTCATTAATACCTCCAGTGCACTAATGGATGCTTCACACATGAACGCATTAATGAAATGTGTTATTGTTTTCCCTCACAGGACATTAACAATCTTGCTCATGCTGAGCCCCTGAAGCCCTGCAGTGCAGCTGAAAACCACTAGCTATCAAATGAACCCTCCATTACGCTTCAGTAACTTTAAGTTCAAGTTTATCACTGAAGTGTCACTCATGTGAGAAGAAGATACAAGCCTCTAAGGTCTTTTGAGCCCAGCTTCAATTACCATAAAGAGGAACAAGAGGCAATAGCTGCAAGGGAAAAAATGCACCATTGTATAAATGAAGCACTGTCAAGATAAAATGGGGAAGATCTGGGTGTCAGTGCTTCTTGCTTCTCCTCTTTGTCTGTGGACTGATGGTTTGGATAATGAAAACAGGGTCCACTTTCAAGAGGATGGGTACACAGATAGTCCAGTTTATTGATAAAGATGTTAAATATAAGAGGAAATAAAAATTCCCTATGTAAACCATGCTTAAAAATTGCTTATCTATGCCTTTATGTATTATTTCCAGAGCAGGGCTGCAGCTTTTTCAAATCACAAATACTGTCACTTCTTTTTCTGTAGGTAAAAAGAAAAAATACAAATTCAGCTTTTCCCTGCATTCATATCTAACATGGAAATTATTCAAATCCAAAGAAACCAGCCTTTGAGTCTGCATTTTGTGTTTTTATTTTACGAAGCCAACGGAAAAAGTTGTCCATTGTATGTTTAACATTAGCAGTCAGAGATCAGAGAAGCTGGTATCTTTGGATTTTTAAGTGTATAATATACATTAGTGAATAAAATTGTGAACTGGAAAAATACAACAAAAACAGTGGAATTCTACCTCATGGTTCACATATGAGATCAGGAAGCTGTTACACTTCAGTCATCCTTTGACTCTCACCATATTCTCAGGCTGTGATGTTTCTGTACAGTGGCAACAGGCCTTGCTAGTGAGACCAAGCTAGGATAGGCAATTAAAGGTTTAGTCTAACAGCTGCAGTGTTCCAGGGGGACACATGAATCTAGAATCTAGCAGCTTCCAACATCCAAAGTACCCCTAAAGTCCCATTTTTCCTTATTAGTCCAAGATATCACATGAATATCAGAACTCCCAAGCATACAAAGCTTCCGATGGGCAGTCTGCAAAGTCATGAAGGTCTGCTGCCACTATTTCAGTTAATTCCCTAATAACCCTGAATAAAAGACCCTGAATGCCTTTGTGATGATGTAGTGTAAGCCTCAGATGTATTCTGTGTGTTCTACCCAAAAAGACCAAGACAAAGAAATCATGAACTGAATGATTCTCGTAATCATAATTAAACAGCTAGCCCAGGAAGTAAGAATTTCCAATGCCATGGATGCATATGTTTTCTGTAAGATAAAAGATTTTCATGAAATATTCCAATCTGCTGGGGTACCCAAAAGCCATAAATTATTTTTTATTAATAGTTACTGTTTATTGTTTCTAAAATTTGAAGGTGTAGAAATATTATTCCAGAAGTTCTAATGTTAAAAACAAACAAACAAAAAAAAACATTATTTAGACTCATCCTCAGCCAGACTTCCTGCTCCAAAAGTTTTCTCCAGCATATATTTCCATAAACAGCGTGATAAAATGAGTGTCAGCAGATTAGAGATTTTTCTCCTCTGTGGATTTATTAGTCTACCACGTTCTTCTCAGGTTCTCACAAATCAGTGATGAATCACAGCCATTCTGGCTCAGATATCAGACTGTCCACAGCACCCTGACCTTTTCATTTTATTGCCATTAGTTAATCAGTATGTCCCATAAACCTATGACCACCTCATGCTGTTAGAAGTGTTACTGGACTTCATTCTGAACATTTCCAACAGCGCTTTTTTTCATCACTTACCTATTTCTTCCTCTTAATTTTCTAATAGGAATGCTTATGCGGGGAGGTGAAGACCTTTTAACCTATCCACTGCCAAACAAGCTAAAATAAGATATGCATCACAGACAACAAAAAATTTTCTTAATGACTTCCTCCCTTTTTATATTTTATGCGTGTTCATTTACATACAGAGAAGGAAGATACATTTTCTAGCACCAGAAATGCCAAATGCTAATTGTTAGCTAATGGAAAGAATGAATTGCCTACAGCCTATATTGTACAGCACAGAGTTAGGTATATGTTCATATAATTCCAACATGGCTGTAAGCACATTCAAGCAGAGCACTTCAACTGTTTCAACAATTTCTCTGTCAAAATGGGCAGAAGTTTAACAAATGTGCCAGAAAGCCTTCCTAGACAATGAATTCTATTCATTTCTAGTAAGGAGTTTCCATACTTGTCCCTGTTGCTGTCCTAAACAAATTGCAGCCTCTGCACAAGAGCCAGGAATTTCTCCACCACATTAATTTTCAGTTTGGGAACAACCTTTGTGTTTCAGATGTCAGTATTTTAAAAGAACATGTACACAGATTTCTCTGTACCAGGTAGCTGCAATACTAAAAAGGATATATCCCCACTTAGCTTTCTAGGGTAAATGAAGCCATAAGTATCACACCATGTATGTATATGTATAAGATTATATATATATATACACACACATATGCACTTTCCACATTAAATTATTATGTTTCTCCATTTAATCTCTAAATATTTGTATAGGAGAAGAGAAGATGGACTTTGAAGCAACAGATAAGAGCTATTTTAGTAAGCAGAAGGCAAAAACCTCATATTTGTGCTAGTTGAATTAGGAATATCTCCTCTAAGAGGGCAATCCTGCCAATAGACCAGCTGAAGTGCTTCTACAATAATGCACAAAAGATGGTAAATAAGCAAGATAAATAGGAAACAACAATGCAATTAGAAAGCTATGACTCAATTACCATCAAGGAAACATGGTGGAAAGAGTCTCACAACTGCAATACAATGATTGAAGACTACAAGCTTTTTCAAAGAGATAAGCAGGGAAAGTTCCATGAAGAGTGGGGTAGGGGGACCCACAGACCCATGTTTCCAGGAAAGGGGAAGGAGAAAGGGGAAAAAAGAAAAGGGACATGGGCCTGAAAACAAAACAGCAACAACGATCGTAAAAGGAAAGCTAATTTACTACAAAAAGATACTGGAATCCAAAATAACACAATATAATACAATATAATTGGAATTGAAGCTAATAATCAAATAAAATGAGAGAGAGAGTGTCTGAAAACTAGAGGCCCTACACTAATGCTGAAGGTGAGGCAGCTAGGGAGCACTCACTGCTGGGTCAATCTGAAAGGGAAAAATCCTGTGTCTTGTGACATGTGAACAGTTTTTATCCTTCCCTCTGAGCAGAAAACAGAAAAATGCAAAGCAACAAAAAGTCCTCTGGGATATGTAGTTCTTCTCTTCTGAGACAGGTATACCTGATCCATGGAACTTGAGCATTAACTCTTTAAATCCCAATGCATTACATAATGTTATGATGTGGAATACCAGTACGGAAAAATCATAAAGCTGTGACGAAGTGGACTGACTTTTAACAGTCAAATCATGCTAGAACAACAGGGAGTGATTTAAACTAAATTAAGGGAGATTTAGTTGGGAAGTTACGAGGAAAGTCATTACTCAGAGAGTGGTGAGACACTGGAAGAGATTACCCAGAGAAGGTTGCTTCATCCCTAGAGGTGCTCAGGCCAGGTTGGGTCCTGGCCTGATGGATGATAACCCTGCCCAAGGAAGGGCTTTAGAACTTGATTTTTTTAAGGTCCCTTCCGATCTAAGCCATACTGTTATTCTGTGATCTAGTTTTTCATTCATTTTGCAACCATAGATTATTTCTATCTCCTCTTGCCTAGAAAGAATGTTCTATGAGCAGCAAAAAGGTCTTCTCTATCAGTAATGAGAAAGGACTTGCATTGGCAGACCTTAAGGTACATCTTAAACTTACATATTTTAAAATATATTCAAGTTCCTTAAGAAGTGTCGATTCCAGTTATTACAAAAAATTACCTGATCACTGTTGCTACTGTAGTAATTCATTTTTTTTATTTAAATATGTTTTCTTAGTGCCTTTCTAATTGAAATTATGTCCAGTGCAAGATAAAAAATTTTGAAAAATCCTATTATGCATATATGCAACTTAAACTACAATTTGTATAAACAGTGGTTTTTCCCCTCTGTTTATTATTTTCTTTTTCACAATCTGGGAGTAGTTGCTGATTTTAATGTTTCCTTCCCCGTCAAAATATGCACAAAGCAGTTCCTTGGGCAGAGGAGTAGCTCTACTCAGTACTACCTCCCTGAAGATATTAATTCTTAGTATCTTTAGACATAGTAGCAACTAGCCAGCATTTTCATTGGAATAATGTCCACATACGCTACATTAATTCAGGAAACTACCTTTTGTCAACAAGCATAAGGGATTATTACCCAAGAGCTCTGCTGTGCAATATATACACATATATATATACACATATATACATACACACACAAAATAATAACCAACTTTCTATTAGAAGTGCCCAACAGACAGATTTTTAGAGGCTTTCAGATGTCTAAAGATTCAGTTCCAGCTGAATGGGAAGTTTGGAAACTTTCCTCCTTGATATTTTAAGATCAAATTTTAAAATATTTGCAAATGCCTCTAATTATTCCTTGCTATGGGAAAAGACACCAGGAAGGAGACATAACCCAAAGGGAAAAAAAGTTGCTATACATCAGAGCAGCACCAACTCTTATTGGTGATGCCTGTACCTCTATTAAGCAGTCTTCTCAGCAGTTGCAATCACAGTGTGCCTCCAGTCCATGTAGCAACCCACTTTGAAGCGTTTCCCATACACTACACCACTAGTGCACACACAGAGCTCCACACACTCTGTAGAATGCCCTCTGACTATTCTCCATGCTGTATTTTCAGGTTCATTGTCTGTATGGGTAGTAAGTTCAGTCTTAATGTCATGATGTAAACAGACATCAGCAACAGAGAAAGCCTACAGATATGACAAATACCTCAGAGTATACTGAGTAGCTGTCTGCATCAACACTCCTCCTATGAACCTTCAAGCTATACCCAGGCTGTCTTTTTATCATGGAGTCAGAATCACAGAATCACCAAGGTTGGAAAAGGCCTACAAGATCATCCAGTCCAACTGTCCACCTATCACCAGTAGTTCTCACTAAACCATGTACCTCAACATACGGTCTTAAACATTGCTTAAATACCTTCAGGGTCAGTGACACTATGTCCTCCCTGGGCAGCCCATTCCAGTGCCTGACCACTCTTTTGGAAAAGCAGTATTTCCTAGCATCCAGCCTGAATCTCCCCTGGTGCAACTTGAAGCCATTCCCTCTAGTCCTATCACTAGTTACATGAGGGAAGAGGCCGATCTCCACCTCACTACAACCTCCCTTCAGGTAGCTGTAGAGAGCCATGAGGTCTCACCTCAACCTCCTCTTCTGCAGGCTGAACAACCTCAGCTCTCTCAGCCGTTCCTCAGAAGGCCTGTGCTCCAGACCCCTTTGCTGCCCTCTCTGAACATGTTCCGTAACCTTGACATCTTTCTTGTACTGAGGGGCTCAAAACTGAACACAGCACTCAAGGTGCAGACTCACCAGAGCTGAGTACAGAGGGACAATTACTTCCCTGCTCCTGCTAGCAACACTATTTATAGAATATATCCTATGCTCTATTGTTTCTCTCTTAAATAAAATCCAGAATACATCTCTCAAAACAGGCCAATGCAATTGCATATCCATGAAACATCACAGAAGCCCAACTGGAAGCAAGTCACAGGCAGTACATTTTAGCTTATGATTTTATTTCAACAAATGGTGACGTTGATGTTCTTAACTAACAGATTATTCCTCTTTTGAAACCAGACTATCCGCATAACTTCAGAGTTTTTATTGTACTTTTTATAATATCTCCCCAAAAAATGTAGAGAAGTTAAAGAAAGGTATTGTTAGATACACAGTTTATCCTTATCGGTGTCAGTATGCTATGCTTTAAATCTCTGGTGTTCCTACAGGCAATCTCTATGGAATATATCAAATTCTGTATAGACAGAGATTATACAGCTAGTGTGTATTCAGTTAGAGTTTACCACTTTCATGGGAAAGGATAAGATTCACACAAGACTTCTAGTTTAAAAAATTATTTGAATTTTTTAGTAGTAAATATAATTTGTATGATATTAACTAAAGTGCTTCATATTTTCTGAAAGTTGACAGGCATTTAACAAGAAATATCCTATTAAAGCAAGAAAATATATATTTTTCAGGATTAATCAATTTGTGTCCAATATATATTAAGAACCTTCATCAATGTCATCTAATTGGCATACCACATATGAATTCTATACAGATTTTCTGATATCATTAGAAACTTAAATTACTTTGTGTTACTGAAACAAACTTTGGAAGACATCTTTTGAGAGAAATTAGATGTATTCAAAAATATATTAACAAAAAAAATTGTCAATGACAGCAATTTGTTCTATTTGGTTGTATTCTTCTCCATTTTTACTCAACAGTTAGATTCTGATCCTAAGGTGAGAAGTTTAAAGAAAATACTACCCCTTTCAGTAATAATTGCACAAGTGTCAGAAGCTGCAGTCATGCAGCCAGGGTCAGGTGATGTACCACACTACTTTGGAAAGAAAACTGTACAAGTATGAGGTGGGCCATAACTACAAAGTTCATGTACTATGTAGATCTAAATACTTCAGATTTTAAAAAGTGCTACCAAAAAGTTATGCACATCACAATGGAGGAGAGTTCACCAGGTAAGGAATAGTACTTTTGTTTAGAACAAATTATTGCATTTTGACTTTAAATGTGTCCTGTTATTTGCTCCTCCACAGACCACGCATCATCCATTAGAACGTGTAATCAGAGTCCAGATGACATTATTATAATCTTTCTCCTATGAACCTTATCAACAAACCTAAAATTTAGTTTAAAAACTTCAACACTGAACATTTATTATTTAAGAAATCATCATTTTCAAGGAAAAAGGAAAATAAATTCTAGAAAATATGTAACATTTACCTGTTAAACAATCTATCCTTATTTGGATTTAAATAGGTTTGAATAGTCATAGTTGTCTATTAATAAATAAATAAATAGGAAGCATCAGAACAATAGAAGCATTGAAAACAGTTATTAATTAGATCCTTATGTGCTCTCAAGGTGAAAATGGTATTATGTCATAGAACATATGTGTAGAGAAGATTAAATTGCAAGAAAAAAGTTAGAAATATTTGTTTAATTTCTTAACATACTGGCATTACATACAGAGCAATATATGCCTTAGCATCAGCAAGACTACCTAGGCTTCTGGAGCACTTTGTTTTTTCAGGTAGTGTACTTCTTTCTCTACTTTCAGTAGCCTGTAATATTGCTCTTCCTTTGGCATCTGAAGCAAAATGAACAGTTCTCTGCACCTCTGTGAGGCTGAAAAGTTTCTGTGTCAGTCTTGACAAGCCTCAAAAAGACCAATTCCAATCAATCACACCCCTTCTGTGACCTTGAAAATATTCCTTCCTAATATAAGCTGCCTAACTGTCCTTTGGATTTTATTTACATTGTTTGTTGTTGCAGGCAAGAAAAGCAGTCTTTATAGGATGCAGAACTATATTAAAGAAAAAAATAATAAATAAAATTGCAAAATAATGCATCTAAAAATTGCCTAATTTTTCAAGATGCATAATTTGATCTAGCATATTACTTAATGTATTTCTTTTACCCAGTTTTCTCAAAAAGTAGGAATGGGACACCCTATGTGCCTTACATCATCCTCTAACAATGGAGAAACACTGAGATAGAGCAGTCAGCTTGAAGAGATGTACCAAAAAAAGCAATTGATAAAAAAATCTTAGTAATACACTAGCAATTAAAGTCGGTTTGGAAGCAGCAGAATGTGCTTCCTTGTTGGCTTCTCATTAGATTGATCCAAGCAGCTGCCCTATTGGAGATGTAGCATGCACCACTTAGCTGATGGTACAATGTGCAGCAAGCATGCCCTCACACCCCAGGTAGGCCTGTGTGACTCTGTGGGAGGGATCTGTCACCAGCATCTAGGGGATGCAAAAGGAGTTGGAGAAACTGCATCTTTTCCCAAAGAGGAATTTGCCTATCTGGAGTAGGCTGGAGTGAGCTTGTGGTGCCGTGATGGTAAGATTAATATTTTGGAAAATTACTGGTTTTGAGGGTTAGCAAAGCGTATTTGGGCAAACATTTTCTATGTTCCTATTGTTGTGACTGATCTGCTGTACGCTTGATACTGACCCTGAGCATGTAGTTCACAGTTTACCAGATAATTACATGTTGTTAATAGATCAATAAACAATTATCATCTGATTTAAACAACACCAGTGAAGCAATTTTTTACCCAATAATACTAAATATGGCAGTATTTATTGCTGTCTCTAGTATCTGTATCCATACTCTCCTGGACAGAGAGAGCTACAGGCTCTAAAGAGCTCAATGGATTCTGTTTGATCAATATCTTTTTTTTCTCATGAATTCAAGTGCCCCAGAGCTAACCAAATCTCTTGCCAATCCTCCTTCAAAAAGTGCTCTCAAAGCTGTGGTTTACAGGAACGCTTCCCCACCACATAACCTACACTTTCCTATCTTGCTGGGACCTATTTCTCATTCCATTTAACCCACTATTCTTCAAAGCTGTTACACCTTTCCACTTAGACACCACCCATGGGCTCACGGACAACAGAGTTGAAGACCAGTGAAAAGATGACACTGAAGTGTCTACAGTCACTGTTCCAAACAGTAGCTTCGCTTAATTACACAGTGTGAGCCAGAATTCAAGTATGGTGCATCTTTTTTAAAATCGACACAGAATATAAATAGACTAATTAGCCCAAAGTTACTCAGCTCTAAACACAAGAGTGAAAAAAGTCTGATGTTAATTAGCAATTTCTCTATAAATAAACCCCCCAAACAGTCCTTCCTTACACTTAATTTAATTTAATAAGAATATTGCTTATCAGTGTCTATCAGAACATCATAGCCTTGTGGGTAATTGCATTATCTGTTTATTAGAATTGCATCCATCAGTTCCTTTCGGTACTTTCTCTCCAGTTGAACTGTGTTCAGGCAGAAAACTGTCTCATCTGCATTTTCCCCAATCAATTCTGGGACAACAGTTTCGCTATAACCACCCTTTCTGGTTTTCATTTACGACACATTCCACCTTATGTCATCACTTAAATTTAGATCAGCATTATTCAATCTCTTTATGTTCTTGCATAATTTACCCAGAAGGTTTTACAATTAAGAAATTCTTACTCATACTTTTTTTAAGGTAGAACAATTCAAAAGCAATCATGATTTAATTAATTAACTGAAACAAGTGGACCACATAGACCATACTAAGAGTTCTAAACAGAAGCCAACAATGTCTTGAGTAATTCCAGAATTATTTTGTGCTCCACATTTTCTTTTCTGTGAAGGTAAATTTTCCTCTTACGAAGTAGTAGCGAATATTTGAAACAACAGACAGTTGGTGACACAAAACAGCTGTTTTCCAATAGAAAGGCCCCAGTTAACAGCAAGATGTTCCTTTAGCTTGGCAGGAAAAGCATTCCAAAGAATCAGCGGTTTTATAGTGGAAATAAAAGAAAGGTAATATTCAATTTCAGAAGCTATGGGTTAGCTTTCCATTTCAATCTAAGGAGAGGATAAAAGAAATCGTTTATGGAACCAATAAATATTTTTGCTTGATTTTTAAAAACACAAATGAGATGGTCACTTATAGACTGCTATTCTACAGATACATTAATGCAAACTCACCAATGCAAAGTAATGGAAAAACTGAAAGAATGTAGAACAGAAAATACAAATATTTCTATATATAAACTGCTTATATTACTAGGGTAGCAAAGAAAAACTTCAAAGATGAGAAGACTAGTCAATTATCATTTTTATTTTTAACATAAACGATAATAGTGCAATGCAGATTAAAGATAATGGAACTAACAATCTAGATTAGGTAAATATAGGTAGATAGGCATTGCAAAATGGCTTAACTCAAGATCAAAGTTAAGCTATGAACTTCAACAGTCACTGAGAATTTGGTACCCATATACCTATTTTCCCAGAGGTTCCTGGATGGTGTGAGAGATAACTTCCTGATAAGTTGCTGAAGGAAACAAGGGGAAGCAAAATCCTGGACCTGCTGTTTGTTAATAGAGGTCTTGTGGGGGATGTAAAGGCTGGAATATGTTCTGTGGAAAGGTGAATCACAAAATGATAGATTTTTCAGTCCTTGTTGAGGAAGAGAGAGGAGTCAGGAGACTGGTCTGGCTGAACAGGCAAAGGTCTTTTGGCTGGAACTCAGGAACAAAAGGAATGTTTATAGTCTTTGGAAGAGGGGGCAAATAACTTAAGAGGGTTACAAATACATAGTGAAGCTGGACTGGAGACTGACAAACGTGATGCCCATCTTCAAAAAGAGCTGTAAAGATGGTCCCAGGAGCTACAGACCTATCAGTCTCACCTCGGTGCCAGGGAAGGTGTTGGAATGGTTAACCTCAGGAGCCATCGTGGATCAACTAAAGGTCAACCAGGGGATCAGGCACAGTCAACATGCGTTCATGAATGGTGGATCCCATCTGACAAACTTGATTTCATTCTATGACAAGGTGACTTGCTTAGTGGATGAAGGCAAGGCTGTCACTGTGGTCTACATGGACTTCAGTAAAGCTTTTGACACTGTCCCCAGCAGCATCCTCATGGAAAAGCTGGCTGCCCACAGTTTTGATGGGCTGGGTGTAACACTGACTGGATGTCTGGGCCTTAAGGGTTGTGGTCAGCGCAGTAGGCAGCTAGTCAAGAGTGATGCCCCCTAGGGCTCAGTACTGGGGCCACTCCTATTCAACATCTCGATCAATGATCTTGAGAGGATTGAGTGCACTCTCACTAAGTTTGCAGGCAACACCAAGTTGGGATGTTGATCTGCCAGAGGGTAGAAAGGCACTACAGAGGGACCTGGATAGACTAGACTGATGGCCCAAGGTAAACTGTATGAGTTTCAATAGGGCCAAGTATCAGGTCCTGCATTTTGGTCACAGCAGACAACCCCACAGGCTTGGAGAGGAGTGGCTGGAAAGCTGCCTGATGGAACGGGACCTCTCTGTGCTGATGGACAGTTGGCTGAATATGAGCCAGCAGTGTGCACAGGTGGCCAAGAAGGCCAACGGCATCCTGGCTTGTATCAGGAATGGTGTGGTGAGCAGCACGAGGGAACTAATCCTCCCCCCGTACTCAGCATTGGTGAGGCCCCACCTTGAGCACTCTGTTCAGTTTTTGGCACCTCAATTCAGAAAGGATATTGAGGTGCTGGAGCAGCTTCAAGGAAGGGCAACAAGGCTGTGAAGGGCATGAAGAATATGCCCTATGAGGAGCAACTGAAGGAACTGGGGCTGTTTAGTCCAGAGGAGGCTGAAGGAAGACCTTATTGCTCTCTTCAAATACCTGAAAGGTGATTGCAGTGACAGGAGGTTGGTCTCTTCTCACTGGTGTCAGGTGACAGGACAAGGGAAAATGGCCTCATGTTGCACCAGGGGAGGTTTAGTTTGGATGAAAGGAAGAAATTCTTTACAGAAAGGGTTGTTAAGCACTGGAATAAGCTCCCCAGGGAGCTGACTGGGTCACAACCTGTGAATGCGTTTAAAATCCATTTGGCAGCACTTAGGAACATGATTTATTGATGAGTGGTTAGAGTTAGGGTAGTATGCTTAGGTTGTGGTTGGACTTGATTATCTTGAAGGTCTTTACCAATCTGATCAATTCTACAATTCTATGAAAGCAGAAAACGATGCACAGCTATTTACACACCACTCTCTTCTCACACATCTTCTGTTTCAATCATTTATTCATTTAAAAACTTTCCATTTTGGTTTGAAAAGTTGGAAAACATACTTAACTGTGCTAGGGGAATATTACAGTAAATTCCAAATCTTTACAAAAAAACCCCATCAGTTTAGTACAATATAACCTAGACAATTAAATGTATTTTCAATATTACTGAAAGTAACAAGGAATCTTCCTTTTTATATTATTATTTAAACAACTATTTAAGCAACTATGGAAGATGTAAAAAAAAAAAAAAAACCCACACATTTCAAATCTGATGTATTTTCACAACATTTTAAGAATCAAAGCTCTTAATCACTGCACCTTTGCAGGTTCTCATATTTTACAGTTTCTGAAGATTTCATGGTATAACATGTTCTATAAAAACATTAAATTTTATATACATGTGTGCATATATGCATATATACTATATGTGTATCACTGTTGATCCATCTTTCCAAGTCGCCGCCGCCGCCTACAGAAAGATTTTAAGTTCCATTTGTTTGTCTCCAACATAAAAGGTCCATTGTAGACAAACAGCAATGTCATCTTTTCATTGTAAGTGAGATTCTGCAAGAGCTGAGGAAAAAAACTCAAAGTCAAAACAGCTAGAAAATACTATGTTTCCCATTATCTAAAAAATGTGAATAAGGTTAATGCAAAGCTTTGACCTTAAAAGGTGAACATTACAGGATGAATTTCCTAATTTTTTTCTGATAGATGATGTATAATTTTTTCCCAGAAACCCCCAAAGAGACTGTACACACAATTCACACAATTACATTTCACTTGTTTCTTTACTATGAAAAAATGTTTCTATCTGTACATTCATGCAGTAAATGAAATCTTTATTTACTTGCCCTATCCATAATTACCTAATTTTAGATTGCTTTGACCTCTAATCTTGCTCTACAGAAAATATTCACTCCCAATATGATGGTTATTTGTTTCATAGTTTGATACTACAAATGCTGATTTTCAAACCTAGGAGTCACTCCTGAGGAATCACTCATTCTGACACTGAATTACATTTATTCAGAATACAACTTTCCTTATCTTTATTTACATGAAGTGGTATCTCAGTACAATTCCTTGTAGTAGACCATTACAACTTCAGCATGTACTTATTATCTCTTTACTGATGATTTTACTGAAAAAAAATCTGATTATGCAAAATAGAACAAGAAAACAAAAACAGAAATCCA
The DNA here is from genome assembly GCF_038088225.1 of Cyrtonyx montezumae. Classification (NCBI taxonomy): domain Eukaryota; kingdom Metazoa; phylum Chordata; class Aves; order Galliformes; family Odontophoridae; genus Cyrtonyx; species Cyrtonyx montezumae. The sequence goes on from NW_027072041.1 coordinate 7,901,312, forward strand.
CAAACAAACAAAAGAAATATAGTCAAAACAAAGATCTCAATATTTTCTCTTCATAATGGCATGATGCTGCTGCTGAATACTGGTCCTACATACTCCTTTATCTTCCTCTTACCATAGACTCTTTTAAACTCTGAAGTTTCTCCTTGCTTCTCATTTTTCCTTTGATCTTTCTGGTTAGCTCTGCACATTCAATTTTTTCCCTTATCTATTCTAATTTGGCAATGAGCTCAACTTTTTAAAACAGACTCTGAATCTCCCAGTCATCTTCTAAAGCCCCCACATGTTAGAATCACTTCTAATGGTAGAGCTATACTTTCAGTATCCATTCAAATGACTGCTGATCCTCAAAGAAAGAGAAAAGCAGAACCAACGATAAGGACAGAAATCACAAAAAGACAAAATGAGACAGATATATGGAACAAGACCGACAAAAATAGCACAAAAAAGAAATGATTGACTGTGTGGAGATAAGTAAATTGCAATATCAGAAGGAATAACAAGCATCACCTTCCTTCTATTTTTATTTATTTATTTTAGGTTAATGCTACAGCTGGCCTTTCCTAGGTCTTTCAGTTGTTCTTTCAACAAAAGAAAATCACATAATAACCCAGATTTTCTAAAATGCAGTGAAGATAGGGATGTAGTAAATCTGATATCTTAATAATAAGTATAAGGCCCACTCTTTCCTCCCTGGCATACAAGTAATTTTCAGTGTTTCCAGCTGCCTTGTGTTAGTTGAATGTAATATCAGCCTCTGTTCAAAGCACAGCTGAACTGCCACTCTATTTGACAACCTTTTCAAGTTATACCATCCAACTCAGAAAGTCAACTGCTGACTTTCTGTTTTAACAGATATAACTGATTAAGCACTGTCTGTTCCTGACTAAAACGACCTTACCAAGCCATTCTCCATGGAGCGTAACAATGACCTTTTCTGTGCTTCTAAGCCCCTATTCACCAACTGGGTTTACTCCAGTAATGTGAAACTTCTCTAGATGTTCTGAGGCCAGCAGCACTAGCCAGTAGCACTAGCCTTTTCCACAATCATCTTTGGAAGTCAGTCTGCTACAATTACATTTCTGTTTTAGGTTGAGGCTTTACATTTGACAGTCTTGTGACAATGTACCCTATCCACCAGCACTTACCTTGGTCTGCTTCCACTCAACCTAGAAAAATTGAATGTCTTTATGATGGCATGAGTCTTGATACATATAGGTTGTGTGAATTCCTGGCAAAACCGGCCTTAAAATTGATAAATTCTGTTTCAGTTAGCCATTTAATAGTAATTCCTTTGGTAATACAAACCAAAGTTAAGCTACTCAGTGCTTACAGAGTCTATCACACAAAAAATGAACTCAGCTACACACAAAACTTTCCCTCTCAGCCACATACCTTCGGTGTAATTAAAAAGTACTGTGATGTGCCTTCTTTACAAGCAGTTTTCACAAACATTTCAAACACTCTTCGTTCATTCACTGGATCCATACCCTTAAAGAAAAAAAATACATATAGGTTGTTCTCTCCACTATTTTATAAGAAAGTGCAGTAAATAATTGTATATTATATACTATCTATACTCACCTGATTTATTTCATCCACAACCCTGAAAGGACATCTGTTGAGTTCCTGCAGAGCCATCAGGTACAAAACAGTTGAAACACTCTTCTCACCTCCACTCTGATGATACGGAGTTAATTCATGAAGATCAGTGAAGTTATGGAATTTCACTCTTATGCGAATCCCGTACTTATCGTACTCCTCCTATAAAAGTAAGTATCAGTTAAACTCAGCTTCTACGTACTACAGTTTCATAGAACAATAAAGGTTGGAAAGACCAGTAATATCACCTAGTCCAATCATAAATTTACACCTCTGACTGCTCCAGACCTTATCATTCGGTGGAACAAATACCCTCTTCTTGAAAACCCCTAGGGATAGCAGATCACTTCGCCGGGCAACTTGTTCCAAAGCCTGATCACTCTTTCAGAGAAGAAACTTCTCCTAATATCCAACCCAAACCTCCTCACCACAACACGAGGCCACTACCTCTCGTTCCATCACTAATTACCTAGAAGAAGCCCAGCTCCTTTCAAGGAGTTGTAGAGAATAGCAAGGTCTCCCCTCAGCCCCCTCTTATCCATACTAATCCATGGAAATAACAAACAGCACTAAGGATAAGACAGACCATCTCAAAAGGTATTTGATTGTTCCTGTTTGTTTTGCAACACATACTTAAGAGTTTTTACTGTACTCACTGGAAATTGACAAAGCCTCATGTGAGACATCAGGAACACAACAAATTCATGTAAGGAGAAATAATTACAAGACCTCGGCCCTCCAATTCCCACTCTAAATGCACCTGCACAAGCTTAAAGGGGTTTGAGAGAAGTATGCAAGGTCCAGGCTGGCAAAACCTCCAAAAGGAAAAATCAATCTTTCAGTATGGCTGCAGCATTATCAGAAAATTGGACCTTTGTTGCTTATTGATAACATCAGTTCTTACAATACATATGTTTTCTAGTGTCTATCAAGAATGATGCTGAAAAATTCCTGTGCAAAATGGAGAAAGGTGAGGATTATCACTTCTACCACTATGAATTCTGGCTATTAGGTGCTACTCAGTGAAAGTCAATAATTTTAGATTGGTTTTCTTTAGGATGTCAAAGAAGAATCTAATGATGTTTTTTACACTTTAGGTACTGTCACCAAGGAGCTCATAAGGCGAACTCAAGGCTCTTACAGCGTAAGCTTGATGAGTCTAGAACTGCAGTGTCACAAGAATATTTGTATCAATAACAATACTGTCTAGAGGGTCTCTCCGCTCATGTTCACAGGTTAATGCAAAAGAGACTCCTGTAAAATAAAAAGATAAGAAACTCAAGAACTAGAATACATTTTCTGTTTTTTGTATTATACATGTTGTTCCCATGCTGAAAAACCTTTACGTATTGGTACAGTAACACTAGTTAACCTCTTAAATTGTATTTGGCATCTTCCAGGAAAAAGGCCAACACCTTCCAAAGGAAATAGGAGGCATTACTTCTGAAGCAGCCCTCAAATTTCATTATGTTGTGCCACGATGTTAGGGATAGATGTTGGTGCCATGGAATTAAGAGTTTGAATCTTCTCAGTGATATTCCATTACATGTTGTTGCTGTGCAACAGCAAGCAGCAGAGATGCAGTCTGACCAAATGGTGTTCGTCAAGGCAGTGCATATGAATCACGGAATAGCTGAGGTTGGAAAGGATTCTTTAAAGACCATCAAGCTCCAACCACCAAAGGTTCTCACTGAATTCCCCCATGCAGAAAAAAATTGCACTTACTGACATTCACTGGCATCCACTAAACATTTATGGATGCTAGCAGAGTGAGGTGGTGGGTCACCTCAGCTGGTACAAACTTTCTCAAGTGTGGGATGTAGGCTCTTGCCCTTCAGTAGTGAAAATGAATACCTAATGGTGCTGACTATGCTAAAAATAGTGTTTTGTAGCTAAGAATTTGCTCTATCAAATGGTGTTATCATGCGCTTTGTATCTATTGTAGTTTCCATGGAAATAAATAGCAGGCATTACTTTCAGTGCAACCTACAGACTTAAACAGTCTCAGTTCACTTTGCTTTTTAACTGCCTTACTGTTTTTCTGTGCATTCTCTCCCACTTTTATTTTTAGATAAAGGATAGTATCTGTGTAATACAGAACTGACTTTGTAAATAACTTCTAGAAGAAATGAAAAGCCCATTTTTTTCTGCCCAACCATTTCATACTGTTTTTTATATATTTTTAAGCACTGTTCATGTACAGAGCGTTTCCAGTTACTGTTCTGTCCCGAACAGTGAGTCTCACTTTAAGTATTTTAAGAGCTGTTTGAGTAATTTGCAACAAAACAAAACAGCAAAAAAAAAAATGCACCAACTATAAATACTGTGAAATGTATGCAGTACATTAAAAAAAACAAAAAACTTTAAGACAATCGTTACAGTGGTTAATTTAAAACAAAACAAGCCATTTCTCTTCAACCCACTCCAATGAGTATCACTGATTCCCCCAGGGTACCACTGGAGCATAAAACTTTATATCAGGGGTAAGTATTAGTAATGATGTAACATGCTGATTGTTACTGCTCCAAAACAGCCAACAGCTGATGAAAACCATAGATAAAATTAAATCATTAAAACTATACCAGCTTTCAGCCACTAAATAGTAAAAGCACACATTAGTAAATTAACAGACTTACAGGTAAAATAAATGTAATGCTTCTAACTGAGACTTGTAGCAGAATGGAAAGGAAAAAAGTCAGAACTAAAACACACATTTACACCTAATACAGTAAAAAGAAGGAAACAGACAATGTTCTGAAATTTCAGATCATGTACTGCTCAGTCACTGATTTCCTTGAAGGGTATGTTTTTGCAGAAGGCAGAAGTGCTTCCCAAAATTTAAGATCTAAAAGAGCATTCTAAAAATCAATCTTTTGTGAAAAGACAACAATTTTGTGTTTGAGAATGCTGAGTGGTTTATTCAGCTGTAGGAAGCACCCAGAAGTCAACGAGCTGAACTTCTATGCAACCGAACAAAGTTTCAGTTACATTTTATCAATCAGTTCTAGCACATAAAGCGTTCATCGATCAAAAAAAAAAAAAAAAGAACTTCAAAACAACATCTTCCCTACAATCCAAATGACAATTTGTTATTTTGCCAATACTTAAGTGAAAGACGTATTAAAATGTGAATGTAATATTCTTCTAGGTGAAAAAAAAGTCATACCTCATTTTCTACATGAAGATCAACTTCACCAACACTTTCCATAGAACTAAAGAAGCCACTGAATTTCTCATTAATGCTCTCAATCATCATTTTCAAGGGGTTTAACCATCTTTCTTTGATCTATAAGTGAAAACATCCATGTAAAATATCAATTAAAGATAATTAAAGATATCAAAATAATAAAAATATCATAATTACAGAAGCTCACATCTCATTTTATGCTTTTTTTGTACTTGCATTCTATTAAGATGAAGGCACACTCATACCAAATTGCTAATTTCAACTATTACCTTTGAAATAGTTTGCTTGTAGTTATCCAACTCCTTTTTATTTTCCTCTATATCTTCTGTCAGCTTTTGTATTTCTTCTATTTGCTTACTGCATTCTTCAACAACCTTTTAGAATAAAAAGGAGAAGTACATATTTACCAATTCTAAAAGCAACTGTAAAAATACAATTCTGTTCAAATACAATAATATAACTGTAATACTGTACAATGAACAAGACATTTCTAGCTTTAAATTATATTACTTATTTCAGGTTACTACAACTTAAAAATAAAACAGGCACAGAACACACTGTTCTTTAGGAAGGACCTACTCAAAATTCTAATAGGTGCAGAATCTGGAATTTACAGACACTGTTTCTGCTGTCTAGCTCTTAGACCAAGAAAACCAGTACAGAGTGGAAACTAAGTATAATAGGGGTGAAATAAAAAGAAAGGATGGTAGAGAGAAAGAAGTCAACATACGGAAGCACTCAGGCCTGTGAAACAGGAGACCCTTGATTTCTCTTCATTCAGAAAAGCATCTATTTCCTCTAATGTGTTTGGAAGAGTCTGAAAAGCCTAGAAGAGAAAAGACGCATGTGTTTTTCAGCAGTGGTAATGAAGAGCCTGTTTGCTAAAAAAGAAATCCAGTTGTTATGGTTTTATGATTTTTGTTGTATTATTGATATACCACATCATAACATCATGTGGTGTATTGGAAGTTAAGGAGTTAATGCTCCAGCTCCGTGGATCATCAATAATTCTGGTGTACCTGTCTCAGAAGAGGACTACATTCTCCAGAGAACTGTGCAATGCTTTGCATTTTTACATATTTCCACCCAGAGGGAAAGATAAAAACTGTCTGCAGTCACGGGACACGCTCTTTCCTTTGGGATGGACTCAGCAGTGGGTGCTCGCTGCCGTCCGCCTTCAGCGTTAGCGTAAGGCCTTCGGTTTATCGGACACTCTCTCTTGCTCATTTTATTTGATTCATTAGCGTCAATTCCAATGATATTGTATTATATTGTGTTATTTTGCTTTCTGATATCTTATTTAGTAAATTAGCTTTCCTCCTCAGATCGTTGCTGCTGTTTTGTTCCTAGGCCCATCTTCCTTCTCCTTTTTCCCTTTTCCCCCTTCCCCTTCCCCAAGGTGTGGGCCCGTGGGTCCCTGCCTCAATTGTCACGGCACCGGGTCAAACTGTCCCGCAAACCGGTGACACCAATAAGCCACAAAACATTCAATTACTCATTTTCATTATCACAGAATTGACTTAGTTGAAAAGGACCTCGAAGATCATCCAGTTTCAACCAACTGGCCGTAGGCAGGATTGCCAACCACTAGAGCAGGCTGCCCAGAGCCACATCCAGCTTCGTCTTGAATACTTCCAGTGATGGGACATCCACAGTCTCTCCAGGCTACCTGTTCCAGTGCATCACCACCTTCTGAGTGGAAAAACATCCTCCTAACATCTAACCTAAATCTCCCTGTCTTAGTTTAAAACTATTCCCCTTGTCCTATCATTATCAACCTGTGTAAACAGTTGTTCCCTCTCCTGTTTATACGCTTCCTTCAAGTACTGGAAGGCCACAGTGAGGTCTCAAGAGAATTATTTCCACAGTGTCTATCAAAGACACACAATTAATTGCTCCATACTTGCCTAACTTACGTAGGTACAGATGCTCAGATGTGGCATAAGCCAGGGCGATGCTAGCTAAGTTATACAAATGCTCCCAAAGGCTGCAAAGAACTACAGGCAGGTAGCTAGACAGCCCAGATTTAAGCACTCTGATGTTACTCCACTTAAGCAAGAAGCTAGAATAATATCGTCTTAGACTATTTCTGTGAATACAAACTCATAGACTTATTGAGATTTCAGACAAATTTTTCTCTTCTCTGTGCACATAACAAAGACAAAGTAACCCAGCTTTTACAATCTCACTATTGGAAGATGTTTTAGAAGACCAAATAGAATGGATCATTAAAGGATCATTAAGGGATTAAAGGATCAATAAAGTGGGAAAAGACCACTAAGATCACCACCTAGTCTGACTGTAAATCCATCACCACCATGCCAACTAAAACATGTCCTTTAAATACCTCATCTACACATTTCTTTCCATTTTTCAAATCCATACCTCTCAAATTTAGAGAGAAGGAAGAAGGACTAAACAATCTGTTCCTTTATCCAGACCTCATTAAATCTGTGCTCCAGATCTGTCATCAGATTCATAGGCCTTCTTTGTACACATTCCAGGGTCTCAATGTCTTTCTTGCAATGTACTTTCCTACACTGACTATACTTTTCTCACACAAGCCAGGATGCTGCTGGCTTTCTTGGCCACCTGGCTCATGTTCAGCCATTCACTGACTAACATCCCCAGATTTTTCTCCTCTGTGCAGCTTTCCAGCCACGTTGCCCCAAGCTTGTAGTGTTGCATGGGGCTGTTGTGACCAAAGCACAGGACCCAACATTTGGTCTTTTCGAAGTTCATACAATTGGTCTCAGCCCAGTGATCCAGCCATTTCCCTCTGCAGACCTTTCTACCCACAGGCAGATTGACACTTCTCCCCAGCACGGTGTCATCTGCAAACTGAGGGTGCACTCCGTTCTCTCATCCAGACCATTAAGGATACCAAACGGGACTGGCCCCAGCACTGACCCCTGGGGAACATCCCTCAAAAGCAGTCACCAGTTAGATTTATCTCCATTCCCCACCACTGTCTGGGCCTGGCCACCTAACCAGTTTTTTATCCAGTGAAGACTATGCATCTCAGCCATGAATTGCCAGCTTCTCCAGAAGAATGCTAGGGAAGACAGTGTCAAACGATTTGCTGAAGTTTTTGCAGACTACATAAACAGCCTTTCTCTCATCCTATGAGCAGGTTGCCTGGCCATAGAAGACCATGAGGTTTCACAAACCTATGCTGGCTAGGCTCGATCTCCTGGTTGTTCCACACATGGTGTATGACCACACTCAAAATGATGTGTTCGATGACCTTCCTCCATACAGAGGTTAGACTGATAGGCCTGTAGCTCCACTGATCCTCCCTCCAACCTTTCCTGTAGATGGGCAACACACCACCAAGTCTCCAATCATCTGGAACCTCCCCAGTTGACCACGGCTGCAAATAAATAATGGAAAATGACTTGGAGAGCACTTCTGCCATCTCAGTACCACTGGGTGGATTCTACCTGGCCCCGTAGACTTGACATGGTCCAGGTGGAGTAGCAGGTCACGGATTCCTCCTGAATTCTGAGAGGATTTTATTCTGCTCCTCATGCCTGTCTTGCAGCTCAGGAGACTGAGTACCCTGATGATAACTGGCCTGACTATTAAAGACAGAAGGCAATGAGTACCTCATCCTTTCCCTCATCCTTGGTGGAAATGTTCCCTGATGTATCTCATAAAGAATGGAAATTCTCCTTGGCCCTCCTTTTGTCATTAATACGTATTTGAAAAATATTTGTTACCTTTTTAATACAGTGTCCAAATTAAGTTCTAGCTGAACTTTCACCTTTCTAATTTTCTCTCAGTGCATCAAAGCAATATACTCAACATACCCTTCTCAAATTGCCCATCCCTTCCAAAGGTGGTGATCTCTTTTTTAACCCAAGACTTAGCAAAAGCTCCCAGTTCAGCCATGATGGTCTCCCCTGCCAGTTCACTTTCTGGCACACAGTAACAATCTGTTCCAGCACCTCTGAAGTCCTTGAGGAATGCCTTGCCACTCTGGATCCCGTTAGCTTTCAGAACAGTCTCCCAGGGGATGCTCCCAATCAGCATCCTAAACAGTCCGAAGTCTCCCCTTCAGAACTCCAAGGCAGCAGCTTTGCTGACTTCACCATGAATGGAGAACTCCATCATTTTGAGGTAGCTATTCAAAGATAGCTTCTGATCACATCTCCCATGAGTTCTCCTCTGCTCAAAAACAGCAGGTCTCAGGGGGCACCTGCCCTGGTAGGCTCTCTTTAGTAAACCGTTTCAAGATAAAATATGAGTCAATACTAACAGTAACATAAATGATCTGTTGCTGGTACCTTCCCAGTATTAAATACAAAGTACTAAAAATAAGAATGGCATATGTTAACCAAAATTTAAGAGAAATACAAATTTTATTTTTGTACATACCGTTTTAAACTCTTTTGGAAGCTGCTGACCCAGATTTATATTGCACATCTGTTGAGCTTTTTTCAGCAGTTCCTTGCAGTTCTCTCTAAGAATTTGTTTTCTCTCATCCAGTTCACGAAAACGTTGCTGTTAGAAAAGATATATATTTTAATATCTGTTTTACTTTAGATTTTATATTTCTGGCCATTATTGCCTCTGAACATTCATTATATTTCACTGACTCCTGAAAACTATGCTGAACATCTAACCTCCACAGGTTACTGCCAATTAGGTGAACTTCTGTTCTAACCTGAGGTGACAACAGCTTACCAGCAACAAATGCTACTGAAATCAATGAAAGTAGGTGAAATCAGATGGCTCAAAATAAAATTTAAAGAACCTTCATTTCAACAGATAGAATTCAGTCTGCTCTTCTGTTAAGTCAACACACATCAAGGTAAATTGATAAAAAGCATTCTCTAAATACTTTTTTGTACCTTCAACATCTCTGATCATTGACAATTTTACACTAAATTTAAAAATAAACCAAATAAACCAAACTAAAAACAACCACAACATAACTACTTGTGATCTTTATGTTTTATTAGCCTCTATTTAATTGCATTTATCTAAATGGGGGATATTATTTGAAATTGCACAGGGTAAATCTCATAATTATGTCATTAGAAATCCTCCACTTGCTGTCCTATATTCTACTTCGGCCATGCAGCTAGCAAAATAGAAGACAGAAATACTCACAATTTTTAATCCAACACTGAAAAGTAAGTGCAAAGCAGAACAGACCTATGATTTTCATAATGCGACTTACCACAACAGCAGTCAAAAATACAGTTTAGAAATTACAACACCTACATAAAACTCTAAACTAAACATTATCTGTAAAATTGGCATCCAAGAAAAAAACTCAGAGAGTGCTTCTGGCCTCAGAAATCTCACTCACTTCTCTCTGCACATAGCACTGGCCTAACACGTGTTGATCTGAGACACACGTGAGGACAAGTGTGGAATAACTGCTTCTTACTGTCTCCCAGTTCAGGTGTGCACAGCTGCAGAGAGCTGAAAGCTGCCAATTTAGAAGTGAAAAGATGATAACTGGCCATATAAAGACTAAGTTTTCAATTCAAGTTATTTTACTCTACTGTTATTCAGTGACTGACTACACATGCAATTCATCTTTTTAATGGACAGTTACAACACAGGCATTCACAAAACGCCAATTCAAAATCCATCTGTATGCTATCTTGTTTCAGAATTTCCTTCTAGCAGTTTGCAAAGTCTAATATACTCCTACACTTCAGAGTGCTTTATCTCCCCATCTTTTATTGTTTCATGTTTTACTTAAATATAGGAGCCCTCCAGTGACAAAAAGAAAAAAGTTCATTTAGAGTTTACACAGTTCAACATATGTAAGAAACACAGATTTACATCTTCAGCTCACTATATAAATTAAACACATGATGTTATTAAAATAACACCACAGTTCTGACATGTACTTCAACAATAAACACAAACTCCAAATATCTGTTGTTGCTAACTTGACTTGTTCAGAAACATGCACTATTTTGGACTTTACAACTTACCAGTTCTTAATAAATAAAATAAAATAAAAAGCCACCCATAAGGCTACACACATACCGCCCTCCCTACTGTACTCAGCGCCAAGCCCTGACAAAAGGAATGTAAGGGAACTTCTCCTAAGTGTAATAAATAGAGTATGTGTTTGCTTCCAATCTTAATCAGATGTTTACTTAGATATTATTGAGCCTCAAAATTTCTTAGGAGATAAATATCATGAAGAAGTGCTAAGCTTCACAGCTTCTTCGGCTGATTCCTACCATACCAGTTTCAACAATGCACCAAAACAGTGCATGATCTGTACTACCAAAGTGTTTCATGATCAGAGGAATTAATAGCCTCTTAAGAATCTTAACACTTAGGTTTTAATTTAGTTTCCTTAAATAGCTTATCTTTCACATTCTTATTTCTGTATGGTTTTCTCCTTTTTGCAGGTTTATTTTTATAAAACCATGCAGCAATTTTACACAAAGCACTCTGATGGCATCCTCAAGAACAGCTTTGGAGCAAGACTACCTTAAGGCAAAAGTGCTGCAGAAAAAAGATCTCACAGACAATCTAAGAAGTCAGAGGGCAATCTAAATACAGTATTATTGCAAACAATACTTAATTTGAGATAGTATATAATTTAGCTAAGAGTACAGAGACTTCCCTGGTGGAAGCACATGTTAAAGCAGAAAATGAGACACCAGAGTGTACAACGTACACCCACAGTGCAACAAAGGAAAGAGAATATCTTAAAAAGCCAAAAGACTTAATTCAAAGACTTAACATGCAACATCTGGGGAAGCTTGGCTTTGAACTTCTATGTAAGGGAAAACTTCAAACACTTGAATAATTGTCACAGTTTTATGATTTTTGTTATCAGTGTTCCGCATCATAACATCATGTGAGGCACTGGGAGTTAAAGAGTTAATGCTCCAGTTCCATGGACTGCCGAATATATGCGTACCTGGCTCTGAGAAGAGAAGAACTACACACTCCATATCCCAGTGGACTTTGCATTCCCATTTTCCGCCCAGAGAGAAAGATAAAACTGCATGAGACCCAAGACTGCCACTTTTTTTGCTGCTCATCTTGGCAGTGTGAGCTCCCTAGCCGTTTCGCCTTCAGTACTAGAGTAAGTCCTTCAGTTTTCAACAGTCTCCCTCATTTTATTTATTAACCTCAGATTCAATTATACTGTATTATACTCTGTTATCTTGCATTCTTCTTTAGTAAATTAGCTTTCCTCTTCAGATCACTGCCACTGTTTTGTTGTTAGGCCCATCTCCCATCTCCCTGCCCTTCCCTGAGGTGTGGGTCCATGGGTCCCCCTGCCCCATTAGTCACAAACAGGCCATGAACTGCTGCTCATCCTCCCCCTCTTTTTTTCCTTTTATTTTTCTTCAGGCTGGTGGGCATGTGGACTTGCTGTCCCCCTGTCACACACACAGACAGATCTAGAGTTAACTCTGTGAGAATACTCAAAAGTTTTCCTTCAGAGCAGTTAAATTTCTTGAAAGACTGATCACTAGGATTACTAATCACAGGATTAGGGTTTTTAATGTTCCTAAAATCAAGTGAAGCAACCATCACAAATATAAGCTCTGATCTTATTTCCTCTATTTAAGTAGCTGAATGCAGCATCAGTGACTAGCAGGACCTCAGTTGAACTAAAAACCCGTTTACTTAAGAAATGAAGCAATTTTTCTCTAACCAAGAATTGTCAGAATTTTACCTTACACACACTTATTTATCTGACTAGGCATCTACTTATACAAAGCTAATCTCTAAAGGGTGAAGACCATGGGAACAGAGAGCAAAAAGTATTAAATACATTTATCAGTGACAATACAGACTATTCCAGGAAGTTGATAGCTTTACAAAACATTCTTACTCCTTAACAAGCTCAGCAATATAGCAATTCAGATGGGATTTTGACAGTCTGAATAACAGCCATATCACATAAGATATTTGATCCAACACTGCCTTCCCAGACAACATCCTGGACTTGTCTCTACCTGTAAGTTACTACTTGGTCAAGTTCTAATTTTCCTAGTTCTCCTGCTAGTGATAATAACTGTACTTTCCAGTAGTTTTTCTGAATATATGCTCAGGTCATTACTACTCAGAATGTATAACCACCCAAAATAAAAAACACTTTTCAACTGCTTTCCAATTTAACAGAATTATTTTCTCTATCACATAAAATCAGCATTAAGTTACCGTTAACCTTACTCTCCCAAATAAGGAACAAACCTACCATTCCAGAGCTGTATGTTGAAAAACCGCTTGTACTAAACAAATATGCAAACTGAACTGCAAACAGCAAACCAATACACCAGGAAGAACAACTATCCTGATTCCTCAGAAACAGCCTGTGTATCAAAATTCCTAACAAGATTAAAGGTAGAACTAGTAAACACCTTTTCTCTCCATCAAGAAAGACACAATCACACTATGAGAATATCAACTATGAAAGAAAGGACACAGCAGCTCTGCTGTATTCTAATGAAATGTGATCTGGTTCATCTTGACTCTGCACTGACCAAGTAGGTTGGGTCTGCTTGTCTATGACAAATTCAGAACATTTCCAAAACAGAGCAAACCTTTCTACTCAGACTATCAAGGACATGAAAACTGATCAACAAATTTTCACAGAAGTTTAGACATCTTAATTGATAATCAACTTTAAATGAAGAAATCAATTATTAAACCACAGAAATCAAGGCTAAATTAGCTGTTATTGATACCCATTCCTAAGGAATGTTACATAAGCGTCCTCTTCTACACTATAAAGGCTACACTACAGAAGATAGTTTCATTGCAGATATCACATTATCCACAGAAATAGTTACCTCTGAAGCCTGTAGCTCTACACTTCTTGCTTTGTACTGTGCTTCTAGTCTGTTCCTCTCAGCATCCACTTCAGTGCTCTGAAGGACCAAATCTGCTTTGTGGATGTTCAGTGATACATAATGCTGCACAGGAAAACAGATGATGTATTTTTCAGGAGACACTCAAAACTGGTATCATCACTATTAAACTTTAGAAACTGTGCTTTTTTTATTTTTTTTTTTATTTTTTACAGTCATGGCATACAATTCCAAGTTTTCCAACACAATCATTTTTTAACACAGAAGAAAGGTGACTTATTGTTGACTTGAGCTCTTCAAGATGCAGAGTTCACTTGCAGCTAACGAATTTTGCACCAGAAAAGTACATTCTCTGTCCCTACACCACATACTTACATGTGAAATGTAAGAAAGTCATCTCAATTCTTTCTGAGATAAAATCCTACAGGTAGAATTTGTTGGTTTTCACAAGTCAGAGAAATGGAGAAAACTCAAGAAATAATCACATAACATATACGCTTCAAATTAATAATGCAACATGAGTGAGTAAATGTGAAGTACATGCAAAGCAGAAGCTGTGATGCTCCTAGCACGCCCTTACCCATAAACGCAGAAGCAAAGTTTTCATACAAACAACAACTGCTAAGCATAACAAAAGCTCTGGATGCCTCTCTGTTAGTAATAAATCGGCACAGGTCCTGAAGTGTTGTAACACGAACAGTGCACAACCACAGTCAGGGGCAATGTTTTGCACGTTTCTTCTGACACATACAGGTAACACTTGCAACTCACTTTAGTGTGACCCACAAACTGGTTAGACTGCTTTGACATTAAAGTGGTCATTTTTTTAAAACAAGTCAGCCTCAGAAATAGTCGGGAAGACTTCAAAAATCATCGCTGTATTCTTGACCATGTGATGAGTAGCTTGATTCTAAAAGTAAAATGCACTGAAAATACATGTTCGCTGTTTTTTGTTTATAATCAGTATCTAAGTAGAAAGGAATCTCCTCTCTCCAAGAATGGGAGCACTAAGTTGCCACTATAAGGGAAATGCAGGATGAAGGTTTAGTGTGAGCTTCTGATCACAATAGTGAGCCAATGTCTGAGATCCTCCCTATTTGTCATTTCAACTAAAAGATTCTACAGTGTGAACCTAGACATAAATGCAAGTTTTATTGTCTGACTGTTTAAAAACTATCATCAGAGAAGCTGACTAAAAAGTTCTAAAGAAAATTCATTAAAAATAGAAGACGTTCAAAGAGAGCAACACAAAGAGTGCTAGATGCAAAAGATAAGCCAGTATCTGCAACAGTGGAACACTTCTCTTACTGTCAACTGAATGTAGATAATTGATTTATACCAGGTTTATGCCAGATACACTATGCCTTAGACATTTCTGAAAAAACGTATGTGTTTTATTACTCTGATCCATCCAACACCCAGAACCTCACAAATCAATCACATCATTAACATGCCAACTCAAAAATTCCACACATTTTAAATTTCCTTCTGTGGTAGAACAGTGTTCTAAATATACAAATTAAAAAGTCTTTTGTCCTTTTGTCACTTCAACAGCCTAACTACAATGCCAAAGTACAAAACGGAGAGACTACCACAGACTTAAGAGCATACATGAAGTCTAGTTTGGGAATAAACAGAAATGCCTGGGTTTCAATTATTCTGATAAAACATACATTAAAACGTATTTCTTGAATCAGACTGACATTAGTAAGGCATGCCAAAGAGGCACACAGGCTCTAAGTGGCTGCAAGAATTGCACCACTTTATTCTGAGCGCAGAGGCACAGCCAGATTACTTTGCAAGTAACTGTTTCCTGTTGGGCCATGATCATGGACCCTTACAATTTCAGGTCAAGTTTTTTCACATTGGTCCTCGTGAGCCTATTGTGGTTTAATTCAGCAGGCAGCTCAGCATCACACAGCCCTCCACATTCCCTTCTCAGTGCAATGAGGAGAATTGGGGGAAAAAAAAAAGTAAGAAGCAGAACTCATGCTGAGACAAGAATGATTTACTAAGACAGAAAAAGAAGAAAGAATAATACTTATATCATCATAAGCTTTATAGTTTTCTGCATAGTATGGAATACCAGTTGGGGTCAGCCATACTGGTTCTGCATCCTTCCAGCTCCTTTTAACCTACCCCAGTTCCCTCAGTGGCAGGGCAGTACTAGAAGCTGAAATGCCCTTGGCTCTGTGTGGCACTGCTCAGCAAAAACCAAAGCATCAACACTTTTTCTGCTGAAGCCAAAACACACCACACACTGTGAAGAAAATCAACTCTGTCACAGCTGAAATCAGGACAGAATTCAATTGTGAGAAACTCATTAAACAAAAGAAACAGAAATATCAAATGCAAATTGGTTAAAAAAAGAAACAATACAGTTCCTAACAGTACAAAACAGTTAAGTTACAATAAATATTTTTTAATGTTCTTGTGTAAGGAACATCTTCCCTACTTGAAGCAGTACAGTGGACATTCAAAGGGCCAATAAATATTTTTTAAGTGAAAAAACTAACAGAAAGCAGATTATAAACTGAGAAGAAACAATTTGCATAAACATGTAATACTCTGAAAAAATGCAAAGAAATGATTACACAGTTAACTCCTGTATTTACTGAGCTAGCCCACAAAAGATTTTCATCAGTGAAAGTCTAAACTGAAGCTAGCAAATGATCTACAAATTGAGTCAACAACAGATAAGAAAGTGCAAGTTCATAAAAGCTTTAAAAGAAGCCTAAATTCAAGCAAGATAGCTTGAAACTATTTGCAATAACACATTCAAATGTTGTATAACTCTTGTTTACAAGACCTAAACTTTTCACAATGCTGGAACAAATACCAAGAGAAAATACATACCTTTATGTGACACATTAATTCTCTAACAAGTCTTGCTTTTTGACTATTTATTGCTCTGATGTTTACTTTTGCCTGTTGAGATTCCTTCTCTAGGTTGATAGGATTTTGTTCCAGCTGTCTTATACTACAGAAGAAACCAATATACAATTAATTGTAATTATAATAAATTGCAGAAATATTTCAAATTCTTGATCTCACATGACATGAACAAACAGCTAGCAAGAATAATAATTTCTATACATTCCAAACTTATCAGAGGCATTCTCCATTCAAGCATCCTAAGAAAGCTGAAATGATAAAAAAATCAAAATTAGAGAAACTCTAATTTTGGTTGTTAACAACAGTATCATAGATATTTAAAAAACAATCACATGCCTTCTATAAATTTCAGACTTAAATTTAAGTGCAAAGATTACTTTTTTTTTTTTTTTACTGCTGATGCTTTCTTGCAACAATAGAGCATAGGAGAGTTAAGAAGAATTACATAATTCTGACTACACATTCTACTAAGAAAAATCTGTGTCCCCGACTTATTGCATTTACTGTAGAAAAACAGAATTTTCATTCATTTTAAATGCCCCAAACCACATAACTATGAAGAACTTCAAAAGAAATAAGCATAGCTGCAAAACATTTTGAGATCTTTAAAAAAAAACACCAAGCCAGCCAAAAGGACAATTCAAAAAAAATTTAAAACCATCCCTGGAAAAATGTTGGAACAAGTACCCTCTGAAAACATTTCTGGAATCACGAGGAAGATGGTGATGAGAAAATGTCAGCAAGCCTTTACCAAGGGTACACAGCTGACCAACTTGACTCTCCCTCTGACAAAATGGATTTGTGGATGATAAGAGATGAAAGGAATGTCATTTACTTCAGTGCCAGCACCTGGAGCATATTCAGAGGTATAAAGCAAGTGTTTATTCCATAGCAAAGACCAAGCCAGACTAGCTGGCAACTAGATGAAGTGGCCTGGGAGCCAAGGATACACCCCTGACTCAAAAGGAAACCACAGGAGCTGGATATCAGACAGGACTGATAAGAACATCTTGAAGTTCAGCAAGAAGTATAAAGCTGAGTAACAACTTCAAGCAGCCTGATGGGTTTCTGTGTTCAGATGCCAGCAACTGGGGACAGTGGAATCCAGGGGTAGCTACTAGGTAGACTGAGTGTGAGTCCAGCTGCTGATGGGATCCATTCTGCACAAATGCATCCATTCCCTCATTAGGAAACCTCTGCTTTGCCTGTATGGAACACAACACTGGTGCTGTCTGTGTTTATGTGAATGCTGTTATCTGTCTGCATGAGCTATGAGGTTCACCATGTGTAAATAAGCACATACGTGTGTCTACCTACAGCAAATACATTCTGAACTTCACTAGAAGGTGGATGTTGGAGCATTAAGTTGCATAAGCTTCACACTTAGTCTTGGCCTGCTGGCTCTGGACTGATTCCCCCCTAGTTTTTTTCAGTGCTGTCTCTCACAGTGCTGTTGTACTCAAGTTTGGAGACAAAAGTCTGGATGGGTGGAAGACCACAATGGCAAAAAAATTAAAAAATAAAAAAGTGGCAGAGTGATCAGATCCGCAGGGTCAAGATTATTGTGCCATTTTCTGCCCAGAAGCCAACATCAAGTTGGCTATGACAGGAGTTGGTCACAAGAGCTGTCCTGTTTGACATCTCTGCCAGAAACCTGGAAGAACAGACAGAGGACACTTCTGTGAAGTTTTCAGAAAACATTAAGTTGCAGGGAAGCAGCCGGTTCATTTGCTCTGAGGGACCTGCTAAGGCTGGAGGAAGAGCAGACAGAAAGCTGATCAGATTCTGCAGTGTCAAGTTCTAAGTTCTCTCCCTGCGAAAAAAGTGACCACAGCAGCTGTACATGCTTGATAAAGACTGACTGAAAATACACTGTAGAGAAAAGAGCCAAGACATTAGTGCACATTAGGCTGAGCATAAGCCAGCAGTGTGCCTGGCAGTAACAACGCCACACAGCATTCCAGACTGCAGATTTTTGCACAGTGTTCAGCACTCATTAGATCACAAATAAGCACTGCATTCAGTTCTGGCTACAGCAGAAGTCCTGTGAGAACAAGGGCTTCCCTCCCCAGGAAGTCCCCGACAGCAAGGATTCAGGCTCTTAGAACAGACACGTATCTGTCAGCTCCCTCATCACTCAAGGGCACAGAGTACCACATTAGAGCTCATGTGTTCTCTGACATGATTCTCTTTCACCAAGTGTGCCTTTCCTTGCTCCAGAATTTCACTCTGGTCTCTGACACCTGAGATTCCTGAATGCCAGTTGTGTTAGTAATGACTGAGGCAAAAGAAGGCATTCGGTACCTCAGCATTAACATTCCATCAGGTACCAAGGTCCCCCATTTCATTCAGCAGTGGGGCCATACGTTCCCTGCTCATCTTGTTCTGATGTACTTTTAGAAGCATTTACTTTGCACTTCCGATCTCCAGTCAAAATCATTCTACGTGAGCTACAGCTTTCCTAATTGCTTCCCCACACGCTTAGAAAGTATCTCTGCATTCTTCCTAGGTTATCCATCCTTACTTCCACTCTCTGCATGCTTGGATTGCGACAAAAAGAATATTTCCTGTTTTACTATGTTGTACAGTGACATCAAAGGCAGATATTGTTGGCATGGCAGTAGAGGCTGAAACCCCTCCCAACATTTTGTTGTGGTGTGACAGATGGCAGCAGAGCAGTATTCTGACAGAATGGTTTCTGATATGGACTTGCAAATGAAGCAGAGAGGTGAAATTCAATTCCTCCATACTGAAAAAAATGCACCCAGTAACATTCACTGATGCAGTGGATGTTGGCACAGGGAGGCAGTGAATGGTGTGTTCCAGCAGTAGCAACAGTGACACGAAAGATGAAGATCTCATGTCCTGACTTCCTTTTTGTTGGGACGCACATTCCTTGCAGGAGGTGATCCCTGAGTATTAGTCAGCTTTCCTGGTCCCCTTTTCCTCCCTTCAGTGCCTTATTCTTCAGGACACTATCAAACAGATCCTTGAAGAGGCCAAAGTCTGAGCTTTTGAAGTACATCATTGTGAACTTGCTATTTGCTATCTTTGCTCCATTAAGGATTTTGAACTCTACCACTTTACGGTTACTGTAATCCAAGCTGCCTTTGACCTTCATGCCACCACCAAGACTCCTTATGTGCCAAGATGAGTGTTACCAAGATAGAAGGCTTTGGTAATGTCTAAGTAAATGAGCACAATGAATTCTCACTGGAATCCTGTGACATCATCAAAGGAAAGTATGTAGGATATTGTTATAATGGCATCTTAACTGCTATCATTTTAATCTCCCTTTCTCAACATCCTCTTGGTCTACAACTGTATCTGATACTCAAGTACTGATTACTTTTTTAGGTTAAAAGAACATTAAAACAGTAACAAGTGCATAATGCTTTCTTATTAAAACTGTTCCCATTTCACATATAGGATTGTTTCCTACCTATCATACTTCACAGCAATTTTTGATTCCAGCTGCTTCCTTCTGCTTCCTCGCTCCAAAAGCTCCTTCTTCTGTTGCCTTAGCTCATTGTCTCTGCATTCCAGATGCTTCTGTCTCTCACACAATCTCATCAAATGCTTATCTAATGACTGTAAAATATACTTGATACTCTGAAATAAGAGAAAACACATTAGCATTCTCACTATAAACCTAATAAAGAGATACATGCAAGTTGGCTACATATATTGCACAATGGTAGACGATATCACGCAGAACATTAAATTCCTACCTGCTGCTGGTTTACTAGCTGCCTTCTTTCACCTGTATCCACAGAATAATTGAGAAACCGGGCTGGCCTCAGACATGCACTAGTAGAGAAGGTTAATTTTGTATACGCGGATACTTTAATGGTATATTTTTCTTCTCCTGTGTAAACTTGTTTAAGTTTGGTTTCTTCTATGACCTAAAAAAAAACCAAACTTTAATCATACAAAAGTGTTATCTAAGGCAATGCGTTTCAGAGCAAGGAATGAACTCACTAAAATATAAAGATCAACTCATGCAAAATTCTGATTTGTTAGCAAGTTTGTAAACAAGTCATCATCATAATTACAATTTTGAAACAGTCAGCAAAGTGATAAGATACCATTGCATAGCCTATGTTACCATTAAAAACTAAACAGTATCTAATCATTCTGATCCATAGATTACATCTAACCACATTACATGTTTTTATGGATTTCTCTAGTGATAGTATATAAGAAACTTTGGTAAAGCCTGTTAAAATTTGTGTACTCGTATATCTGTTCATTGCATCATAAACAAGGCTTGTTCTGAGTGTAAATGCATGAAAATTTAGCTGGTATACATGAAAACCAAAAGCATTTAAGAAACAGAGGAAAAGGTGAGCTGTAAAGCATAAACTTAAGAAAGTATCTGCATGAAAAAGTGAGAAGTATTAAAGTATTTGAATTATTGATCTTAAATTAGTCACATCGAACAGGATATTACAAATAAACAAATATTTATCATAATGCAAAGTAATGCAGTGCTTAAATAGCATGAAGTATTTAGAAAATCAGGAACAGCAAAGACTCCATGAGACAAGATAAATTTGACCTCCACTGTTTTTATTCTGACTATATGAGAAAGCACCTGTAACATTGCTTATTTGGTTCCTAGATGCAGAAAACTGTTTTTTTGCTTTACATTTACAACACAGTTTACAGTATTTCTCTTCCTACACTTTTTCTATGTGCTTAGCTCTATTTAAAATAGTCTGCTTTTAAACTAAAACTTTATCCAAGACACGTGAAACAAAATTAAAATTAATAAAAGCAGAAAGAGGGACTCCCCACAGCTTGACAGAAAATGCCAAGTGCGACACATCACGAATACTGGCTTATCTTTCCCCTGTGATTTTCTTACTTGCTGTCCTGAGAGCTCTACAAAGGACAGAGAATCTACAGAGTAAATCTGAGTGGTCTATAAAATGTAATTCACTGACATAACACAGGTATCTGCTTCATCAGGTAATAAACAGAAAGACGGAAGAATTGGTGATCTTAGAAAAAAAACACAATGCTCAGAAAAAACATTAAGTGGAAAGGTTTTCACTTAAGACTTTCCACAGGTTTACCTTCTTCCTCATTCTCAGAGCACGAGAAACAGAAAAAAGTAGGACCCACAGCTATCTCAACAATAAAAATATTTGTTACTCATTTAGAAAGTTTATTCCTTGAGATTCTCAAAAATGCAACTCTCGCTGTTCTCAGAATATCAAAGAAGCTCTATTCTACTTAGAAAGTTAATTCTTTGTAAAGGTTGTAAAACAGACATTAAGTATGAACAGGTAAGTGAATAAGGACTAAAACTGAAAATAGTCACATATGTTACCCATTATAATCCATTAATGATGAGCTTGGAATACTATATGAAAGAGTAAGGTAGGGAAAGGACTCTCAGTAGGAACTCTCAGCCTGTATCTAAGAATCCAAAAGCTTTTTATGATATTCATCATGTCAATTGTAATGCAAATTATAAAACAGCAGTGGCCATAATCTGAACATCTGACATAGAAAAATTAAGCAGCAGCTTCCTAATCATTACTTTCAACATTTCAAGGGGCAAGGTGACGTGGAACAGGACTCGGCTGAAATTCATTTAACTTTCTGTAAAGTACTGTCTTGATTTGTTACAAGGTCCTGCAGTACGTTTATCACAAACAGTTCTCACTTCGGAACACCAAATGGAAGGAAATTCCATTTTTATTGTTCTCTCCACATCATCTGGCCAAAGAATGTTAGAAGTAAGTCTGCAGCTGGCAAGGGTTTTTGTGCTATGCAGTGCATCTCACCCTTTCAATCATGTTTCTGGTCTTCTCTGTTCCCACAGGGACTTCATGAACGTGATACTGGGAGCAAAGATAACTCATCACAGGAAGAGGAGCATCAAACAACTCTCGTAAATATGAGAAAAATCCGTATTTGCTGAAGATAGAAAAAGAAAAAGCATCACAAAATCTAGAAGACAGGTAGGATAAAGTTAGAGAAGGGTCAGAAAAGTCTCACTAATCCTGAATTGAATTGGTAAGGATTTGTTTTGTATGGAAAATACCAATATCAAAGAATTATAGAATGGCTTTGGCTGGAAGGGCCCCTAACAAATACCCAATCACATTATCCTGGGCAGGACCGCCATCTGCTGTATTTGGTTTCCTAGGGCCTCAACAAACCTGGCCTTGAATACCTCCAGGAATGGGGTCACCCACAGGTTTTCTGGGCAACCTGCTCCACAACCTTCAGTAAAGATTTTCCTCATAACACCTAAACCTAAATCTCCTTTCTTTTAGTTTGAAACTGGTACCCTTTGTCCTATTACTATCAGACAGTGTAAGAAGTAATTCTCCATCTCTTTATAGGCTCTCTTCAGATACTGCATGAAGGCTGCAATAAAGGCTGAATAAAGGCTGCAATAACACCAAGCTTCCTCAGCCTTTCTTCATAGGAGAGGATAATGCATAGCAATGATGTGGAAACATTATATTTAAAACCTTTCCCACTGATACAATCTGATACATACTGTAATTCTTCAATAGGTCTTGACGGTAAGGTTTCAGCAGACGATTTATCAGGTGCACACACAGCATTCACTCTTAGTTTCTGACGATCACGCAACTAAATACAGATTATATTATTTGGTTAAAAAGAGTAGAAAAAATTACTATATGAAGAATACAAATTATTCTGAAGAAGGACTTTATTAACTGACTTATTTTAACTAACTGAATTATTTTAAATTGACTTACCTTCTGGAATGACTCACAGAAATCTACTTTAGGTCAGGCAGGATTGAGATCACCAAAAGCTTATCTTTCTACACATAAATACACTATGCATGAGTAATAATGGAAGTATACAAATTTAGAGTCAGGTGCTCAATCTTAATAGCTAAGCTGGGTGCTAGTCTGTATAAATGTAATAAGGAAGCCCTCTCTTTCAGGCTGTACATCCATTTTGCACAGACAACGGCAGATCACTGGCTTGAAGCTGTTTAAAGGTTGATCTTAATGGGGCAGAAAAGATTGAGTACACACAAGAAAGACCAGCTCAGCTGGTTAAAGCAACCCAGAACCTCAAACAACAGCTCACTTACAGAAAAATGACTACCTTCTGAGAAGGACATACAGGTCTTCAAAACTGTTAAATCGTTTATCATTAATCAAATTACCCTGTGGAGAAGCAGCTGGGAAGTAGTATGATAATTAACATTCTGTCTTCTGGCTTTTTTCTATTTTGTCTGGCTCTCAACAGGAGCAATTTCCCCATGGGTCCAGGAATGACCAGCATTAGAAAAACAAGCCTGATATGTTACCTGGGACCACCACCTTCTCAAGAAAGATACACTCCCACGCTTACAGTCAGGAGAGACTGGAAATCCTTGGTACTGCATATTAGCAGTTTTCTGCTCTTGCCATTTCCTTGTACTCCAGAAGAAGACAAAAGCTTCTTCTAACAAGAAATATTTTTTTAATATTCCTGGAACCCTACAGCTGGTCTAGGCTTTGAAAAAAATAGTACTTATTCTACGCAGAAGCTTCTGAGTACTCTGTTTAAGCTATTCTGCTGATCTAACCAAACAAAAATAAATAAATACAGCCTTATCAGTACATCCCTGCAGTCTTACATCGCTCTATCAATTTGAGAAGAGTCTAATCAAATAAATCTACGTTATACTTTGACAGCATCCAGACAGAAGTTTGTTGAAGGATGCTAATCAAAGAAGCAAAAGAGGTGGATTTTACTAGCCAGCATGGTACGAACACAGAGGAAAGATGACGTATTTTCAGCAAAAGGCTCCAGATCCTGAGTTTAATCATGCTGGGAAATGCAAGTGCAGTCTCATGCCTCTCTTTTCATCACATTCCAAACCAGATGAAGTGTCCAGATGCCATCAAGGGTGCTTCCAGTGCAAAAAATACAGACTGTTCTTTTATACAGCTATTAACTAAAATGGCAGCAGACTCTAACGTATATGGCTCCTAAACCAATATTTCATCAATTTTTAAAATTAATGCCTACTTGCCTCCACAAGAAATAGTTCCATATCTTCTTGACTCTCAAAAACGAAAGCCTTCATGTCATTGGTCGAAATGTGGTTTTCAACATATTTGGCATGCTTACTGTCTTTCATATTTATCTGCTCATGTGAAAAAAAAGAAAAGTAATAATGACACTGATTTAGTACAATTAAACTTACTTTCCCTGTACCCCACAATCAGATCATATTCAATGATATGATTGTTAACAAAAATAAAGTCAAAGGCCTATTCCAAATCTTCATGCAGCCAGATCTCTCTGGAGGGAATTTACACTGTAACAAATGTACAAGCAATGGACGCAGGAACAGGTAATCTGGGAAGATTATAAGGATGCTGCTAGGCATGGTCAGGAAAGCCAAGGCCCAACTGGAAATGAACTTGGCAAGGAGATCAAAGAAGTATAAGAAAGGCTTCTATAGGTAATTCAACTGGAAAGTGCAGGAGAGCATACCACCCTCATGCATAATACAGGGAGGCTAGTGACAACAAGCCCCTCCCACTGCAAGCAATGATCATGTTCTTGGCCATTTGGGGAACCTGAATATCCATAAATCTATGGGTTCTGATGAGATGCATAGCAGAGTTCTGAGCAAATTGGTTGATACAGCCACCAAGCCATTCTTAATGATATCTGAAAATGTCATGGCAGCCAGAGGAAGCTCCGGGTGACTGGAAAAAGGCAGTATCACATCCATTTTTAAAAAGGGTAGAAAGAATCATCCAAAGAACTTTCAACCTGTTAGCTTCACTTCTGTGCTGGGGAAGATCGCGGAGAGGATAATCCTGGAAGCTATACTAAGATATATTGAAGAAACTGAGGCGATATGGGACAAGCAGCATGTCTTCACCACATGCCTCATCAATCTGATGGCAGCTTTCTATAGAGGGATTATGGCATCGATGAAGCCAACTGATGCCACCTTCCCAGACTTCTGCAATGCCTATGACACAGTTCCACCTCATATTCTTATTTCTAAATCAGAGAGATATGGATTTTAAGGCTTGACTTTTACGTGGATAAGGAATTAGTTAAATGGTTAAAGTCATAATGTTGTTGCCAAATGGCTCTAAGACTAGATGGAAGCTGATCACAAGCGGTGTCCCTCAGGGGTCTCTCTTGAGACCAGTGGTCCTAAACACCTTAATTAGTGTGGATTGATTGACACAATGGAATCAAGTGCACTCTCAGAAAGTTTGCAGACAACACTAAGCTGACTGGTGGAGCTGCTGCAACAGAATGAAGTGATGCCATCCTCAGGGAGGAGCTTGACAAGCTTGAGAAGTGGGCTTATGTGAATCTAACATGGTTCAACCAAGCCAAGTACAAGGTGCTTCAACTGAGTCACAGTCATCCCAGGTATGTGTACAGACTGGGAAAATAAACTGTAAGCAGCCCTGCAGAGAAGGACTTGGTGGTTCTGGTGGACAAAAAGCTGGACATGAGCTAGTAGTATGCACTTGAAGCCCCTAAGATCAACTGAACCCTTGCCCGAATCAAAGGAGGGGTGGCCAGCAATGCAAGAGAGGTGATTACCTCATCTCTTCTGCTCTCCTGAGGCTCCACACCCAGAGCAGCATATTCAGGTGTGGGGCCCTGGCACAATGCAGATGTGGAGCTGGTGGAACAGGTCCAGAGGAGGGCCATGAACATGATCAGCATAAGCACCTTCCCTACTAAGAAAGGCTGAGGTATCCGGCCTTGTTTAACCAGGAGAAGACAAGCCTCCAGAGGTACCTCACAGAGACCTTCCATCACTAAAAGTGAGGTTATAAAATAGAGAATGACACTTTTTATGGTCTGATAGCAAGAGACCAAAAGGGAACAGTTTTTAAAGAAGGGAAACTTCAGGTTAGATGTTAGGAGGAAGTTTTTAACTCAGAGTGAAGAGGCACTGAACAGGTTGCCCACAGGTAACCCCATGGACATCCCATCCCTGTAGGTGCTCAAGGGCAGGCTGCAAAGCATTTTATATCTAAATGTTAATACTGCAATTCTGCAGTAACTCATGAGTATTTAGGTTTTAAATCTGTGATAAATTAAGACAAAATTACACAGACTTACATAACTAAGTAAGGCTGAGTCAAAACTACACAGACCCACACAACTTAATGATTTCAATATGGCCAAAGGCTAGGCAAACTTACCAGCAATTCAAAAACTAGAATATATAAGCAAATGAGACTACATTGCATCACAGAACACATGTTCAGACATTACTGGATATTAAACAGGTTGATGAGGCCTTTAAGTAAAAGCAAGGGCTATGTAATAAAGTTATCTACAAAATTAATTTGACATGATCTTAAAGAAAGAGTTAGAAGATCTTGTATCAATGATTGTGGATTTCTTTTTCTACTAAGTAAAAATCATTTTGAACAGCTCTACTACAGGCATACAAATATTCAACATTCAATCAGTTCGAACTGTCACAATAAACTATTAGAATAAGTTTGGAATTAAAATACAGAGAGGAAGAATGCACTGAGTTCCTCTTCTTGACATTTCAAGAAATTCAAGTTTGCTAGTAAACAGGTAAGGGAATGTACAAGAAAACCACTAGGGTATTTCATAACTTAGTCCTTCCATTCTTAACTAATACAAGATCTGTCAGAACAAAACACTAAACTAGGAATAAGATCAAGTATTTCCTCTGCCTGTAGCTGGTTTAGCAAGACAAAATAGCTGAGCAGTGTAATTACATCTTTTAACATTTGCTGAGCAGGATGTCCCATAAGAAGACTACTACTACCCTTTTAAGAAGACACTAAAACCTAAGTATTTGGACATACATTAAAAGAAATCCACAATGGGCATATTAGGAGAGGACTTCTTATGAGGAGAGGAGTGGGGGAGGGGAAGGAATCGACTTACTCTACTCAAAACTTGACAATTATTACATTATAGAATCAGCATTAAAGTACTTCACAGTACTAATGTACACTGCATGTAACTGGCGCTAACTTGAAGGCATTTTGAAAGTTCTGAAGTCATTCTTAAAGCCTTGACAACATAAAGAAACAGATATTATAGAAATTAAACATCGTTCGGTGATATACACAAATTTTCTTACTGTAAGCATCATAGGTTCACAAACATCTTTTTTGAACTTGTCTTTGTTCTTTCTTAGCCAGAT
The DNA here is from genome assembly GCF_038088225.1 of Cyrtonyx montezumae. Lineage (NCBI taxonomy): Eukaryota > Metazoa > Chordata > Aves > Galliformes > Odontophoridae > Cyrtonyx > Cyrtonyx montezumae. The sequence continues at coordinate 7,928,982 of NW_027072041.1, forward strand.
AAGAGCAGAGTGCGTGTCTCGGAATCTTCCTTGAAGAGCCTCTTCCTTCATTTTCATTATATTATTTAGTTGTCCAATGCGATCAATTATTCCTGTAACGTAAAACAGTTCTTAAATGGAGTCCATAGCTAGCAGACATTACAATTACAATTATCCAATATTTCTTGACCACATTACTACAGCAATAAGGGCGTTAGGAGATCGTAAGAATTAATAGTTTAACTTCCCATTTATTCTAAAGGAATCTGAAGAACTAATCAACCTTAAATTCCAAAATAAAATGACTTATCCATAGGTGTGGCAGAACACTATTTTTACTTCAAGAACACAGGATTTCAGTTCCAGTCTCCCAAAGGACCACTCAAAATTTAAACCTTATGTCTGAATGCACTGTCCAATTTTTTCTCAATCTCCAGTAAGTTCAGTGCCACAACGATTTCCCCGAAGAGCCTTTTCCAGTGCCTGATCACTCTACAGTGAAGAACCTCCTCCTAATACCCAGCTATGACCCTTCCCTGGGCCATTCCCTTGGGTCCTGTCACTGACACCAGAGAGAAGTCAGTGTGTGCTCCTCAGCTCTCCTTGTGAGGAAGCTGTAGGCTGAGGTAAGGTCTTCTCTCAGTCTCGTCTTCTATGGGCTGCACAAAGCAAGTGACTCTTCATACATCTTGCCTTCTAGATCCTTCATCATCTGTGTAACATTTATTTGGACGCTAATAATTTTATGTCCTTAATGTTTTACTCTTATATTTAGCAACAGTAATACCCAAGAGGAAAGAGGTAATGGGACTAACAACATGAAATTTCTGAGTATTATTTCATATTCGCAGAGAAATGAACGTGTCACAGTAGACTAAAAAAGCATTTGCTATTGAGGACAATGAGATTAAATGCTGTCTCTGCCCCTAGAAGTAAAATATACTGTCTCTCCTTCGCTAGCCAATTTATAAGTTTACTATAATTAAGATTAGTTCAAATTTATCTAAAAAGGACAAACCAGCATCAAGTGCTAATAGACACTATCAAGTATATAATTTTAAGGATCACATCCTCAAAGCAAACTGTTATTTTTTTCATCTCATAAGTACTCACTTTCACTTACAAACAAATGTACCTGGCAAACCAATTTCCTTTCTCAGAAATCAAGGAAAACTAACTTTGTATAAGAGTATAGTTCTAAGAACAACTGCCACTTTTGAATCCATTAGTTCTTCCAGTTTTTAAAAGCCACAGAAGCATTTTTAAAATAAGAGACAAGAGGACTACTCACATAAGCTGATCAACAACAATGAAGGCTTAGTTTAATGTCTCAAATTACTACAGCAGAACAAGCAGATTTGAGTTTTTAAAACAATTAAAATACATCAACAGAAAAATAACAGCATATAACTTACTTTCATTCTCTCTCTCTTGGTTTATTTTTTCTGTTGTTACATCACCAATATCACTGTCAATATTTGCCCTTTCTTCTTGTACATGTTTCAGCTCATTATTAACAGCATCAATTTGTGGCTGAAGATTCTCACAGTCTGTCACTGTATTAAGCTCATTGTTCCATTCATCTATCATCTTATAAGCACTTGATATTTTCTTTTTTCTGTCCATTTCTTCATCTTTCTTCATTCTGAGAGCTTGATTAATTTCTGAAATCTAAGAATTTAACATATTTTCAACATTGAGAGAACTCAGTGTACAAATATGACAAACAGTATGACAACTCATCTACCAGTGAGATAGTTATTAAATGCAGCTGTAACCACACATTAAAACTGTAAGAATACATTCTAGTTCCAATAGCCCTATGGCAGTTTAAAAGCTGATGAGATTTTGCTAGTATATGGCAATGCTTGAGCAAAAACAAAGTAAGAACTTTTAATAATTTAAGTCCCTTCAATTGTACAAAAGTGGAAGATTAAAGCATAACACCTTCCTTAATGTATTTGAAAGTTAGCCTAGATTGCATAAAGTAAAAAAAAAATTTGCATAAAAAAAAATCCCACAGTATTCTCCTGGGGAAACTGGCAGCCTGTGGTGTGGACAGGTTCACTCTTCTCTGGGTGGAGAACTGGCTGGAGGGCCGTGCCCAGAGGGTAGTGGTTAATGGAGTTAAGTCCAGCTGTTGTCCCATTATGAGTGGTGTCCCACAAGGGTCGGTATTGGGGCCCATCTTGTTTAATATCTTTATTGATGACCTAGACGAGGGGATTGAGTGTACCCTCAGTAAGTTTGCAGATGACACCAAATTGGGAGGATGTGTCAATCTGCCTGAGGGCAGGGAGGCCCTTCAGAGGTATCTGGATAGGCTGAATAGCTGGGTTGAGCTCAATGGGATGAGTTGAACCTCATCCCATTGAGGGATGAGGTTATACAAGGTTATATATAGGTCAATAAGGCCAAGTGCCGGGTCCTGCACTTTGGCCACAATAACCCCATGCAATGCTATAGGCTTGGGGCAGAATGGCTTGAAGAATGTAGAGAGGAAAAGGACCTGGGGGTGTTGGTTGATGCTCGGCTCAACATGAGCCGGCAGTGTGCCCAGGTGGCCAAGAAGGCCAACAGCATCCTGGCCTGTATTAGAAATAGTGTAGCCAGCAGGAGCAGGGAGGTGATCATCCCCCTGTACTCAGCTCTGATGCGGCTGCACCTCGAGTACTGTGTTCAGTTTTGGGCCCCTCACTACAAGAAGGACATTGAGGCCCTGGAGCGTGTTCAGAGAAGGGCAACAAAACTGGTGAGGGGTCTGGAGCACAAGTCTTATGAGGAGCGGCTGAGGGAGCTGGGATTGTTTAGTCTGGAGAAGAGGAGGCTCAGAGGAGACCTTATTGCACTCTACCACTTCCTGAAGGGGGGTTGTGGTGAGGAGGGGGTAGGCCTCTTCTCCCTGATAAATAATGACAGGACGAGAGGGAATGGCCACGAGCTGTGCCAGGGAAGATTTAGATTAGACCTGAGGAAACATTTTTTCTCTGAAAGAGTGGTCAGGCACTGGAATGGCCTGCCTAGGGAGGTGGTTGAGGCACCATCCCTAGCGCTGTTCAAGAAGCGTTTAGATGAGGTGCAAAGGGATTTGATTTAGTAGTTGGGTAGGGATAGTGATAGGAGGATGGTTGGACTAGATGAACCTACGAACCTAAAGCCTACAGCACAAAATACAACGTGCAGCTTGAACTCCTCAAGTGTATCTTACACAGTTGCTACCTGAGTGCTTAGATGAAGAACAATAGTTCTTCTTTGCAAAAGATTTTTAATTCCTATTTTTTGAAAATACTGGATGCACTTAACAGAAGGACTAACTAGATTCTCAGCAATGAATATTTGAGGGACTATTTAATGCTGTATGCATTACCACATTACAGAGGCTCTAGATTTTCAAGAAAAAACCTGTAATGCGTGAAGTATATGCATACCATCCATTCTGACAGTTCTTAGCTCAAAGTAACTGATTTTATTTCGTATACGCCTGTTTCATATTTATAACTACTTGATTAATAGGTGTCCAATACTCAGGAGATTTTTGCTCTGCTTAGAAGCAGCAACGATTCACTGTGGGGGAATGAGGGGAAAGGGGAAAAGCATACAGCCACTTGCAGAGTTTTCAGATAAATTTCTCTTACTGCTGACAGGAGATCAGACAAAATACATGTCTTACTGCTATATTTAAGGACTAACATTCTACCTGAATACAGCAAGCATCATAGCCAATATTGAATTAATAAATAAGCAAAAAGCACCAAATTTAAGGCAACAAACATCGAGACTCTTACTTGCTTATCTTTCATCTCCAACGCATCTTGCTTTTCCTTACATTTTTGAGAAACATCTCTGATTTCATCAGCCTGTACACAAGATATTTAAATAAGACAGTAGTAAAATGAAGAATAAATGCTTAGTTGTCTATATATATAATGTTTGTTTAAATTTGATTCACTTTTGAAAACAAAACTGCATATGAATTTTTATGACTGAGAAGGGCAAACTCATCAGTTTCTCATTCTTACTTGTACCTATATCTGTACTTTCTGCAATTCGTACAGAACTGAGCACTGGCATACAATCTGCTCATAACTATGCAGAATCAGCTACAATCTTCAAATTCAAGCATGACAGAATAAGCCTCTTAACCTAAAGAATTCCATCTTCGACTTAAACAAAAAGAAATTAACATTCATAACCTTAAACTGCAAGAACTAGACTCTTTTTCCAAGTCAACTTTATCAAGGAAAGTTCATACTTTGAACCAAATCAGAGAAGAGTTGGAAAGACAGATATAAGCTCAGGACAGCCTAAACAGTTTGTCAAAATCATCCTGACTCTGAAGCGCACTGTGCTAATGCTATATTCTATAAAGCTGAGCATTACAAATTGATGACTAATGGACAGAACAAGACAAGACAGTTACAGGGACCAGAAAATACTGTCAAGTTCAGAGATAAACAGAAGTTAAAACAAATTAATAATTATTTAAATGCCCTCATTGAACACTGACAGGCCTGAGACATAATCACTTATTTAAGAAGCCTGTTTTAACATCTGACCAGTAAAGAAATCTAAGTGCCTTCAGCCTGTCCTTAAAGGCCAAGCCTTCTAGATCTGTTACCAGCTTTGATGTCCTCTGAAGGCTTTTAAGGACCTCTTTTTTTATATTGTGGAGCCCAGAACTGCACAAAGTACCTCAAAGTGAGGCCACACCTATGCAGAGGAATCACCTCTTTTAACCAGCTGGCCATGCTGTATTTAAGGCACCCCAAAGTGAGGTTTGCCCTCTGGACTGTTAGGCTATGCTGCTGGCTCATGCTGAGCCTGCTGTCACCAATATGCATGGATGCCTTTCTAGTGGGCTGCTCTCCAGCCACCTTCTGTACCTCTGCCTGGCACAGTCCATACCAGGTGCAAAACCTGGGATTTTCCTTTGTTATATTTTAATGCCCCTGCTGATTACCCAGAGCTCCAATGTTCCTTTGCAAGGTCTCTTGTACCTCCAGAAAGTCAAAAGCACCACTCAGTTTAGGATCAACAGCAAACTTCCCAAAGATGCATTCTACTTCTGCATCCAGACCATTGATAAAACTGTTGGAAGAGGACTGGCCCTAGAATTAAGCCCCAGGGAAAACAGCTAAATGACTGGCTGCCAGTACAATGTAGCTTCGTTCACCAAGGACTTGTGAGTTCTACTGTTCAACCAGTTACCATTCATCTAACATGAATCTGTTCAACTCAGTTCAACAATCTGCCCAGAAGGATGCCATAAATGACAATATCACAGACCTTACTAAAATACTGGAAGATTACAGTCACTTCTATCCTTTCATCCACTAGTCAGGTGACCTTATTGTAGAAGGGAATCAAATTTTTAAGCCTGGACTTCCCCTTCATGAGCCTATGTTGACTATGTCTGGTAAGTGCTTTGTTATTTAAGTGCCTTTTAATGGCATCCAGGATAATCTCTGGAACTTTGCCAGGTACCAAAATTAAACAAGCAGGTGAACAGTTTCCCAGATCTATTTACATAGTAAATGGGTCAAAATGGGATAGCTTCCAGCCATTGAGGACCTCCCCAGATTCCTAAGACCTCTGGTAAATAGTTCAGAGAGGTCCAGCTGTAACTTTCACAAACTCCACCAGTAGTCTGGAGCAAATCCTGTTAGGTTCCACAGACTTAGGAACATTCATCTGAGGTAGAACCACTGCAAAGAGCTGTGGAACAATACAGGTTGGTGGGAACTTCTGGGAGTCAACTAGTCTCAGCTCTTGCTCCAAGATATCTCATTTGGTCAGGTTATTATGACACTTGCCTAGCTGAGTCCTGAAAGTCTCCAGTACGAGATTACATTCATAATACATTTACATTTATATATATTTATAGATTTATTTCAGCATTAAAAAACCCACATGGCAATTCCACCTTTCTCAACACCTAAACAGAACTTCTTGCATCCCACAATGGGTCTGTTACTTGTAGCAAGAAGAGTAGGAGAAAGCCCATAAGCCTTTTGTCTCAAAATGCTACCTCAGAAGCATACAAGAGGGCAAGGAAGGGACTTGGAAACCTTCAGACACAGTAGTTCAGTGTCGTAACAAGACTTCAGTTGTCACTTAAATTAACAGGTTTAAAACATTATCACTTGGAAAAAGTGTCTAGAAAAAGCTACTAATTGCAGGTTGTATTAAAAAAGAAACAACAACAAAAAACCCAAACAATTATAATCACACATGCTACGCTTTCTCTACAAATTTAACTTCTTTCCTGAACCAGAAAGGCACAATGGAAAGCCTGAGTAAATCCCAGCGCAGGCATAGAAATGAACACAGTATTCCCCCTGGAAGGAATTTTTTCCTACAGATCAAGTCATACTGGAAAGTTTCAATGCAAATAGCAAAAATTGTGCAGAATCTTTTCCCTCTCACATGCTAGAAGATGCATATAACTTACAGGCCTGCACTCTGCCACTGTCTGCATGGACACAAGATAGAACACACTTTGGACTTGCGATTCACTAAGGTACAGTATTGATTTCACAGTGCTCTCTAGTCTAAAGATCTCAAGCAGCACTCTGAAGATGAAAGCCCCTTTCAGGAAACTGATAGAAAACATTCTTACACCAATTCTGAAGCCTCTAGAAGTCAGTGCACTATTCAAGGAACGACAGAATTAACTTTTTTAGATTATCATTATAGTTTCAGTTATTATATACTTATATAGACCAACTTGATAGAATAGATTAACAACTGTAATCATGTTTATGATTTTTATGGTACAAGCATAATACTCTGGCTTATACTGCCAAGTACTGTCAAAAACTGCAGAGCATAATCCATTCTTTTCAAAAGTTGGAAAGCTTGGTGCCAATACTAGTCGATTATTCTCTCAGTTTTATCATCCTCTTCCTCCAAAATGGAAAAATGAATGTTTCTTCAGAACCTAGCCAACTAACAAGACCAAAGCAGAAAACGTGACACATTTTACAATCTAACCAAATTACTGCAAAGGTTTTAACACGCAGACAACAGAAATAGCCATGCTATTCATGTACAGTAATTTATTTCAAGATTTAGCTCCACCTTCACTTTCATATCCCTTCTTCCGGGCAAAAATTCATAACACTGGGTCTGGCTTTTTGCCAACAAAATGCAAGCAACATAATGAAGAGGCAGTTTATCTTGGTTATATATTCTCAAATCAAGAATAAGCTCTCCACAAGCAGTCAGGATTAAAGGTATTTGATAAGAGATAAAAGCCAGGACCAAAGGGCCTAAAAACCATCATGTTACCTACAGTTCTGTGTCTGAAATAGAAGAAACTTCAAATGTTAAACTTTTTAAATCTTCCTTTAATGCCCATCTGAAAGATTTTTAGGCAAAATTAAACTACTTCTATAATAAAAATCAATCACTAATCAATCCATTCAGACCTACAGCATGACTATCTCTGAAATACTGAAATTAACTCCTAACAGTGCAGAGAGCAAAGACCATACTTTCAAAGTTCATTTCCACAAACAAACAAAAAAGATATGTGGGAGTTTCAGCAGACAAGAAAGACTGGTGCATAAGTCCAAGAAGTATCACTACATAATTTTAACACAACTTCTAATAACATCAAAAACCATGTCTACCTAGATTAATGGGCAGCTATTTATCTTAAAGGCATCTCTTAACTGAACAGTATCATATAAGGACGCACAGCTAAACAAAACCTCCTGTTAACCTGCCTGTTGCCATACAGCTGAAGTCACAACCAGACATACAGCAGATTCCCTGAAGCCTCTCTGCACAATAATGGACACTACAGAGGTTCTGAAGGTGGCACAGTAATCTTCAAGTTAGAAGACAGCAAACTAATCATCAAGATAGACCTGGGTGCACCACTTATTATCAGATAAAAATTTCTGTTTTGGAAATGCTGTATCATAATGATATACAGAGTATCATCTCTACATAGATCTTGTTTAAAACAGACTCTTAAGGATCAGCATAACATTAATTAAAAATATTAATACAGATATGACTAAAACATAGTAAGATAAAAGCAGGTCATGCAAGCAAAGCTTATCACTTCACAGGAATGAAAGTCCTTACAGTGTTATGAAAAGAATCTTGACTTTCAGCAGTTCCATTTCCTCTAAAAAAAAAAGCACTTACTCTTTAAAAATAAATAAAAATAATGAAGTCCAGTAACAAAGACAACAAACACACAAACCAATTAAAAAAAATACTGACAACAAGAGCAGGTATAGACTGTGACACCTGAGGAGGAACAGCCGCATGCATGAGACCAGGTTAAGGGCTGACCTGACCTGCTAGAAAGGAGCTCAGTAGAGAAGGACTTAGTAGTCCTGTTGGACAACAGGTCAGCCATGAGTTAACAGCATGCCACTGTGGCCAAGAAGGGGCCAACAGTACTCTAGGATGCATTACAAAGACTGTGGTCAGCAAGTTGATGGTGATGATCCTCACTCTCTACTCTGCCCTGGTTGCAGGAAACCTGTTGTAGGAACTATTGTATTTGGGAAATATTGTATTGCCAACCTATTGTAGGAAATCTGCTTTACCAGGCAGTTGGAACAGATTATCTGCAGAGGTCCCTTCCAACTCCTACAATTCTGTATCTTTGTAAAATGACACTGAATTTCAGATTCTTATTCTATGTGCTGTCTCATGACAGCAGATGCCACAGACGTCCTCACACCAAGTTCTTTAATTAGACCAGTGATCTTCAAATATAACTAACAGCAAACAGTCTCATACTATTAGTTAACTCTGGTCATCCATTAAAGATTTTTACAGCCTACACATATAATCACTTCTGCACTGACTGGGTACTTGATAGTTAAGTCCTGCTACAAATTACAGTACCTTACTACTTGTCATACAAAAAATATAATTTTTCACATCCCTAGAAAGAAAAGCTATCCAAAAGCTAGTAAAAACTGTAAAGCATAGGCAGGCTAATTGTTTAAATTCTTTACATAATAATTTCCACAAATGATAAAGGATTATTGTCTACTACAAATATTATACCTTACTTAAGCAATAAAAGCTAAACATTGGAGAAAAGCTGGAAGACCAGGAAAGTTGCAATGTAACCTAAATTACCCACCAAATTGGCCAAATTTTTAGAAGATATAAAGAGCACTCACAAGCAAAGTACAGATAAGATGAAAACATACAACAAATTTAGTTATCTAACTTAAGGAAGCTGCTAACACAATATCCCTGAAGATTCTGACAGAAAAATAAAAAGCGTGTCTATTCTTACAATGCTAGGAGTGGACTTTCAGAGAGGATGCTTAAGGTGTATCACAAAATGCATCCCTTAATCTTTCCTGCTCTAGTGGAACAAAGAAGTGCAGGAGACAGAACCAATGACAAGAATACTTCAAAAAATTATTCTAAAACGTATTATGGCACATTAGGAAGAAAGACGCTACTGTCTTGCACTTTACAAAGCATAACAAAGAACATCTGAATACTTCAACTGAGAGCTTGAAATACTTACAATACTTCTGATCTTCATATTCAGACTATTATAAAATTCTTCACATTCTTCCATTTTCTTTGGCAGAGGAGAGTGCATTTCCTTCAGAACCTTCAGTTCTTCCTTGGCCTGGTCTCTCCTTTGTTTTACATCCTCATGCTGCTGACGAACAGTTTCATATTCCTTGGAGGAGTTACAAGTAACATAATTAAAGACTTTCGTCTTCCATTCCAATGATGCCTCACACCACTTTATTTCACAGAACATTTTATTTAATTGAAAAAAAGTTTTAAGAGTACAATCTCATTCCAAAGCTACAATTAGAGTGACTATGTTAGTAATCCTCCTTGTTATTGGTCACTATGACCAAAAGATACAGAGATCATTTAGCCTTCTATGAATAACATGCATCTTTAATGACTCTCAGGTGACAATAGCAGAAGAAATGACCAATCTGTCTGAAGCAACGCTTCCTCTAAATCCATCCAAGATAAACACAGAAGAAATAATTACTTAGCCCATCTGTATTTTCATTAATTACCAAAGAAGCAAATAACCATAGAAAACTTTTGGAGAAAGAAAAGGATGGGGCTAGCTAGACAGGTCAGAACTAGTATCATGTAACACTGCAGTAACTTGAAGTAAGGCAGGGGGAAAGAGAGTTAGGGAGAGAGAGAACTTCACAAAACAGACACGGAAAAAAAAATCCACAAAGAAAACATCCACCATCAATTACAAATATCAAAAGAAATGAACATATGGGGTGTCCAACTGGAGAAGCATTCCAGAGAAGAAATGAAAAGCAGTCCAGCTATCAAAAAATGCTACTACCAAGAAGCTGCAAATTCTGGGAAAGAAGTTAAGCTTGAATCATTACTGTAAACAGTTTATTTTTTCATGTTATATCATCTGGAGAAAAGAAAGGAAAAAAAAAATGAGGTCCAATGATTGTTATACATTCACAAGAAAAAAAAAGAGCTACTCAGAGGAGCAAAAGGAGAAGGAAGAGATACATACACGGGGGAGTACAGAGGAGGAAAAAAGTGTGTTGGATTTGAGAGGCATGGAAGAAAACCTCTGGTCAACTGCGTAAGCCCGTATTATTCTAAGCTTTGAAACAAAACAAAAAATAGATACAAGCTCCATCTATATGAACCAACATCATCCACCACTGGTGGAATGAACTAGGAGAGAAACAGCCATGCAACCTCCAAGGTCAATGCACAAGGAGGGCAGGGAGTTTCCTGCAGTTCAGGAGAGGTCCATGGAGGAGCAGCAGGCTGTCCCCTCTGCAGGGTGATGCAGACCTCCACGTGCAACCTGTGAAAGAGCCCACAGTGCAGCAGTGAATGTGGCCTGAAGGAGGCTGCAGCACATGGAGAGACCCAATAGAAGCTGGCCTTCAGGGGGATGGAGCTACAGCCCCTGGAAAGGAAAACATAGTAGAGCAGGAGGTATAGGGGGAGCTGGTGCCCATGGTGACTCGTGGTGTAGAAGTGCAGTCCTGAAGTTTGGGCCCCATGGTAGGGTGCCATGTTGGAGCAGTGCTTGGAGAGCTGCATCCTGTGGAAAACCCACAAAGGATGAGTTTGAGAAGGATGCCACTCTGTGGAATGGATCCCACATGGAATAGGGGAAGGGAGTGACAGACGAGGAACAGCAGAGATGAAGAGTTATGAGCCCCTACTCCCCAGTCCTCTGTGCTGCTTAGGGGAAGGGAAGAAAAGGCAATTTTGGCTTGCTTTTGGCTTTTCACTGCTGTAGTCTGTTAGCAAAAGGCAGTACATTATGTGAAACTCCCTTATGCTGATTTTTTTTTTGCCAGTAACTGCTGAGTGACCTCTGTCCTTATCTCAACTTTTCTGAGGAGAAATGAGAGAACCACATGATCAAGCTTAGCTGCCCATCAGTGTGAAAATACCACAGCCATCACTTTTTCTTAGTTATTTAATTAATCTACCTGTAAACATTAAAATCTAATGTTTTAATAGAATAAAAATGTATTTGTGCTATTCAGTCAAAATATCTTCTTCACAATACCTGTTTCTATAGTATTGAAAAATATTTGAAGAAAGTTGCTACATCCAAATCTAACACTAATTCCTTTAACACAGCATAGTTCTGGTACTGCCATATTAGGAAAATTAGGTTAGGTAAGAGAGAGTTTCTACCACTGAGTAGAAAATTAGAACTTACCACCCAAGGTCTTTTTCTCTGAAGCATATCAATTAGGTCTAGATGTCGCTTGCATTCATGATATCTATCAACATCTTGTTTGTATCGTTCAGCCCTCTGTTTCATTTTTTCCAGAGAGTTAACTTTGTCTTTGCACACATTCTGTATGAATAGACATTTTCATATTTTGTAGTATCTACTCATGAAAACACAGTTCAGAAGTCATCTAAACCTCACCCAAACATTAACTATGCTAAAATTTAACATCAGAGGACAATTCTGTACAGCAGTAATTATAGGGGAACAATACAACTGGAATAGTAGTCCAGCTTTTTCAGCTTAATTAATCATACGCTTCCTGTGAAAACAAATTTAAGTTAAATCTGAAGAAAACCTTCTACAGGTTTTGAAGTTTCTTGATGGATTTCATCCCTGCAGCTCAGGCTGATTCCAATAAACAAAAGTAGCAAAAATACTTAGGAAAGATCTTGCAGAGATCTGTAACAGAATACTAAGATTGGTATTTTAAAGTACTATGTACGAATGGAAGTGCATATGTGTGTGCATATATGTGCATATATATATATTAGGAGTGGAACAAGGATTAAGAGAATCACCTGTACTGATGTCAACAGCCACTGTTTCTAGAACATGGCTCCCAAGATGCCATTCCCAGCACTAGAAAACACATTACTTCTGTAAAGATTATAAAACCTGAGCTGTGGGAAATTCACAGCACAGATGAGTGTCAGGGAAAGACCCTACATGCTAACAAAAGGACAACAAGGTTGCAGGACATCACATATGCTGATCTTTTCCTTTAGTTTGTTACAATTTTGAACAAGGAAAAAAAGGGGTAACAGGCAACAATCTCACCCGTCATCTATGGAAACCAAGCTTAAAGCAAATGAACACTTCTTGACAGCCCCTGGCTCTTGAACAGCATAAAAGCTATGTCCAGATATCAGTTACTCTCAGTCAAGGACCCCCCCAAAAATCATGAGGACATGAAAGCAGGTATCCCCAGTTCTCTGTCTGTGTTTCCATGTGACTTCTGTTCATGTGTCTTAGTGCTTGCAAGCTTAAGAGTGAATGAGACGTGAAAAAACATGCTGGTTAACACTGCTGGTTAAAATCAACTTACTACAAACAACCTGCAAAAGATCTGTCAGATCTCACATTAAATTTTATTATGTGATCTTCCCTACAGTCATTCATCTCTGTCTGTACAACAAGCACGTTTACCTCTAGTTCTCTTTCCTTTTCTTTTAAGTTTTTCAGTTCACAGTGAAATTGATACATTTCTGGAGGACCAATGGATTTTTCAGTGGCTTCAAGCAATTCAATCTTACTCATTCTTGCAAATTCTCCAACTTTGTCCTACAAAATAAAACCAAAAAAATAATACAAGTACAGCAACGGTTGAAATAGTACAGTAATACATTATTTAAATACAGCAACCTACTTCACATGAACATCAACTAACTTACAGTCCAGGTAAAGTTAAGTATAGAACAACTATGTGATTGAAAGGCAACCTAAACCTCCTTTATACTTCTGAGATTTCATACATGATTTTCTCTAAGCTGTTCTGGTATCATTTAAGTTTAAACCTTAACCTCCTGGCTGTTATTCTGCAGTTGAAGATGGCTAGTGAGGACAATGCTCGGCTCATGGATGAATGGAAGAGTTCCCTACAGAAAATTTATGTTTGACAGTCTGTCTTGAATACACGCCTCCTTAAAGAGATAAATAAGCAAGACTGCCTAGGTTCTGACAAGGCTCCCTTTTACTACCATCCATAAAGACTCTCATAAATCGGGAAGGGAAAGAACTATCTGCACAGAAACTCTGAACAACATAGCTGTCTATAAAGAAACTTTGATCTTCATGGATTTGCATACCAAAGCGGTCTGTAGCTTCTAAGAAAGGAAGACAATCTTCCATCAGGAAAATTTTATTCTTATAAACATTGATTCTGAATACCCTTAAGACCTACCCTATGCTCAAGAAACTGCTGAGACACAGATATTTACAAAAAGGCTGTATTAGCAGTTTCTGTTGCAACTACAAGGTCACTTAACAGGGATGCTTTCTTGATTTTGGAGAAAAAAAAATCCAGACAACTCTTCCCCCCTTCACTTACCAACTATAGAATCTAATACTGAGGTGGTGACTAGTTATAAAGAGAGAAAACACACAGAGGTTGTCACGATAAGGCAGAGACTGCTGGAATCATAAGGGTAAGGGCACAGAGGCAGTGCTAGACCTCGACTTTTACACAACCCTTCTCTACAGCTTTGCTAAATGTTTTATAGTTAGAGGACAAGGAGGCAACAATGCTACTAGTACTGTTACACACACACACACACACAAAACAACAAATAAAACAAAAATGGAACACAAAAAGAAAAAATCAAGTGCATGGGAAATGTCAGCTGCTTTCCCTTAGGTCTCAAAAGACAAAGACAGAAGGTAAAGACTGCTCAGTTAGTGAGCGTTAAATGTCACATATCGCCTTTCTGTCACCACCACGTATATTAGTATCTCCCCATTCTCCCTTCTAGTATGGTCTTATTAAATTGCTGAAATGCTCTAAGAAGAATAAATAAGAAGCTACAAAACACTCTGATAACACTCCAGGCACCCTCCATATTTCAGTGTATTGCATACCTGAGGAAGAAACTGGCACAAATTGTCCACCTGGATATTTAAAGCTGCAACCTGTTCCTCTACTGATTTCAGGGTTGTTAGTTTCTTGTTGATATGCCATGTTGATGTGTTGGTCACTACTTGAATCTCACGTGTGATAACGATATTCTCAGGTACCTTAAATCTGATCATTAGAAGAAAGAATTTATACTTTTGAGAGTATGCAAAGCTAATGAAGTATGCCAGTTAGCACATTAAAAACTTATCTGATACTTAAATACTTAGTAACTGAACAGCAGTGGTAGACAAGATTTCGTTCAGATAACACCCAATATTTTTAATGATGAATTAATCCCATCTCATTTCCAGTATGGAAAACAGCACAAATATATGCAAATCTCAGCTCAGAAATAGTTACTTACATAAATGACATATTCTTGTTGAATGTATGAACAATTTAAAAACTGTTACATATGGAATGGTTTATATAAAAACAATTTTTATTTGAAAGGGTAAGCATTAAAATTGGTAGTCAGGAGGTGTAAAATCACTATGTCTTTAGTTAAAAATATTTGTGTACAGAACTCCATCAATAAGCTGTGCATATATGCATTCCATCTGGAAATAAAAATCACATAATACTGAAAATACCAATCCATTTTCATTTTTTTGCTTTTAAAGAACTGCAACGATGCACCAATTGCTCATTTGGCAGGCACCAATCGCCCATTTAATTCTCTACTTCCACACTTAAAAAAATTTAGTCAGGTTAACATCAGAAACAAAAGAGCAACAAAACAGTCAATACTCCAAAATCTTGGTCAACATTTCAAGTTTGGAAATGACCCAGTACCCATTCAGTCCATATACTCTTAAGAATAAACACTTCTGGAGATTTTAGGAATAGAGATGACAAAGTGAGTAATTTAACAAGCAAAGTTAAGTGCAGTAACAACAGGAATCTACTTTTTGAGAATTATATGAATAGTTATTTCCTCAAAACTATTTTTTTCCACATTTTAATATACCAGTCTTCTTCAAGAAGTCTACAGATCCATGCTCCCTCCTTTTATCAAATGAAAAGTCTAAGAGAGCTCCTGACTTCAGTTACCATTCAAAAACTAAATTTAACTAATATTTTGAACTCGAATTTTAGAATTCCTGCCAAAACATTCACCCAGGGGTGAATGATGAGTGAGTGGGTAAGAATTAAGGGGCAGGACCATATAGGTGACACTGCTGTGGGTGCGTATTACAGATGGCGTAATCAGAAGGAAGAAGTCGAAGAGACTATTAATTACCCTAATATTAGTTGGATAAGCAACACAGCCAGGCACACACATTCCTATGATGTGCTGAAGATAACTTTCTGAAACAGGTAGTGAAAGAGCAGATGAGGAGGGGAGTGCCATGTCAACCTGTTCTTACTAACATGAAACGGTTGGTTGTGGATGTGAAGGTTGATTGCGCAGCTTATCACAAGATGGTGGAGTTCAAGATCTTGTGCAGAAGAACCAAAGCAGTAAGTAGGACTGCTGCCCCAGACTTCAGGAGAGCCGACTCTGACCTGTTCCAAGAGGTACAC
The DNA here is from genome assembly GCF_038088225.1 of Cyrtonyx montezumae. Classification (NCBI taxonomy): domain Eukaryota; kingdom Metazoa; phylum Chordata; class Aves; order Galliformes; family Odontophoridae; genus Cyrtonyx; species Cyrtonyx montezumae. The sequence continues at coordinate 7,944,869 of NW_027072041.1, forward strand.
AGAGGTATCCCAGAATTTTATAAGGTAAAGGGGTCTGTGAGAGCTGGCTGACATTAAGCACAATCTCTTCTGAGCTTAAGATTGGTGCAACCCTAAGAATAAGAAACAGAAGAAAGATGGATAAGCAATGAACTCGTGGATAAACTAAAAGGAAAGAAGGTTCATGAAATGTGGAAAGAGGACCCGTCCACTTGGGAAGAATATGGCAAAGTTGTCAGGATCTGTAGGGATGAAAGAAGGAAGGCTAAAGCTGTCTTGGAATTAAGCCTTGCAAAAAAGGTAAAGGACAACAAGAAAGGGTTGTTCAAGTATGCCAACAGTAAAAAGAAGACTAGAGAAAATATGGGTGCCCTACTAAATGAGGTGGGTACCCTGGTAATGGGACAATGAAAAGGTGGCGATACTGAATGCCTTCTTTGCTACAGAGACTGTCCCTTGGGAATCTGAGACACAGAGACAGAAATTGAGGGCTTCCCTAGGGTTGAATAGGAGATGATCAGAGAGCACCTAGCCAAAATCAATGCACACAAACACATGGGCCTATGTGGCATTCACACATGCATGCTGAAGGAGCTTGCAGAGGTGACTGTTGAACCCCTCTCTATAATCTTTGAAAGATCTTGGAGAATGGGAGAAGTCCCTCAAGAGTTAGCCAATGAAGCTACAGTTTTCAAAAAAGGGCAAGAAGGAGATCTGGGGAACTACAGGCCAGTCAGCATTACCTTGTTCCCTGGAAAGGTGATGAAACAACTTGTTCTGGATGACAACTCCAAGCAATTGGAAGTGAAGAAGGTTATCAGGAGTAGCCAATGTGGATTCACCAAGGGGAAATCACATTTGACCAATTTGTTACCTTTCTGAGATGTCATCACTGGCTGGGTAGAGGTGGGGAGAGCAGTGGACGTTGGGTACCTTGATTTCAGCATGTCCAATATCCTTGTTATGTCTTAACATACTACATATAACAATCTAGTACTTATGCTGAAAGAAGTCATACACTAACAGAGAAGATATCTTACCTCCTGACCCATCACTATGTCTCCAAAGAAAGATCAGTTTGACAACTCCCACAAGAAAAAAAAGTCAATGGATATTTTTCTGACCTGTTCCAGCATGTCTTTTTTTTTTTTTTAACATAATTCACATTTTATACAATTTAATCAGGACAGCCAATTTCTTATACAAATTAACTATGGATTGGAATCAGTTGATTAGTTCTAAATTCAGCGAGACAAACATATTGACCAAAGGATTAAAAAAAAAAAAAACCAACAAAAAACGTTGCAATTGGTGATTCAAGTTAATCACCACAGAGCAGCCACTGAGGAACTGTTAGGATAGATTCTCTTTGTTTACTTTTAGCTCGCCACTAAATACAGGCAGCATGTGCTATGACCCTGTAATTGTCAATAAACATTGGTTAATGACCTAATTTAACTCTTGATTGTATTTCCTTTATCTTGCGTAAGGTCACCTAGAAGACTGTATTACCACAACCTAATTTTTGCCTTCTGTTTTGTTTCAGAAAGTAACATTTCCAGTAAGAAGAACCCCTCATGTCAGTATTATCAGTACAAGGCAAAATACTTCATTTTACAATATAGACCACATTATTTTTTTTTCTTTCATACTTAAATCACTCTCAATCACTACATCATGACAATAGTACTGTGAATCACTTCAGCTTTCAATACCACCAAAAACTGAATACACTATATACATCAGTTCTTTTTCTACGTACTCTTTGTACACTAAGACAAGGTAAAATGCTTCAGAAAGCAAAATTAAGCCCAGCCATCACTGCCTACTTTTGAGTTACATGTTTTCAAGCTTAAAATGTTAAGGCTTAAGGGGAAAAACAAACAAACAAACAAATAAATGGAAGCCTACATCAGCTTAAAGGTCTCTGTACATTTTTTTTCCACAGATTTTTAAGAAAGTGTATGAGAAAATATTATTTTACTACTTACAGCTCAATCTCCACTAGACCTTTCAAGCACCCCTGCTTTACAAAGAGACCAACCTACAAAATGAATTACAAAAATTACTATTGCAAATTAACACTTTTAAATTGTAGTACCTTACAAAAATGTTTGTACTAGAGAATTGCTGCAATGGTGTACATTATAGAAAACCTTACTTTTCTTCTGGCTGGTTATTACCCAAAAATAAAGGAAGTTGTTATTAACTTCCTCTTCAAATAACAGCTTTAGAAATTGTTCCACAGGTTATATTCATATCAATATGAAATTGATAAATTTCAACCTACAGAACTGAACAAATCACAGCCAGCAAATCCACAGAGATGAACAATTTCTGTGAACAAAAGCAATTCAAACCAAAAACACTGGCACATGTTAATACTAGTAGTATAAAAGTATATAATCATAAAAACGTCAGCACAGCACTGCCATATAGGCAATTCCATATTTACCTTAGATCAAGATAGAGCTGTTATCACGTAATAGGCACAATCATTTAAGTGACCAAATTGAGTCAAAGAACTACTGAAATACATTTCATTTAACCAAAATATTTTTATTTTTTACAAAAACAAAGCAAAACATTTCATTCAATGCTTTCCCCTCACTGCTGGACAATGCTCTTGATGAAGTTCATATTAAACATGAAAATTAAAAACATTCATAGTCACCTTTTCAGCTCGCCCTAAGAAAGAAGGTTTTCCAGCCAACCCCAGACAGATGGCACAAACAATGCTTGACTTTCCTGTTCCATTAGCGCCTATAATCATGTTCAAGTTGGGTCCTGGATGTACTTCACAGGTGTCATATGTTCTGGAAAGCACAACATTTTCCACATAAACAATATGACAGCTTAAAAGAATTACTTGCTCAAAACCATTTTGATTATATTGCACATGGCAGATCATGACTTTATCAGATAGACTCATTGTTCAAATGTTATTGTGTAATTAAACCTCAGAGTGAACACTGATGCTCCATTAAAACACAGTAGAAGGAATTCCTACCTGTTGGAGCATTTATAACATCCTTCAAATGCCTGTAATGAATGAAATCCAGCCCAAAAAAGTGACAACATTAACTTTACTAGGTGTTCACATCATCCACCCAGCTGCCTCTCATTGCAGTCACACAAGGCAATGAAAGCCTAAGCTGCACAACACATCATGGCTTTTCAGTTCTTCGAGTCTTTGGGTTCTGTGGTACTTCACCCTGAAGGATGGACATCACCCAGTGGCTTTCACTTACTGCAAGAACAGAAGACCAGGCCCCAACATGCAAATTCAAGGTAGGATAATGCGATCAGTAACATCCTACATCTATAGTAAGCGGTAGCATTTGTAGTCCTGTTCATACCGTGAACCAGATGCAGAAAGGAAACAAGGTGGTAGCTCCAAAAAAGTAACAGAAATCTAACAACACGACAGTAACGCCCTGTAATACTTCTGGATAAGAACATACTTAGTCCTAAGACCTGAAGACACTTTATGCTCTGCCAGCCATCGTGTACCCACGACTTACGCTCAGCACAGAGCTTCTCAAGGCTCATCAGAACACACGACACACCGCAGAAACGCAGCTGAAAGCTTTCCCGACAGCTGGCTCCAAACACAACCACGCTCCCAGCACGCACAACTCACAGAAGCCACGCACAATGCGCAACGCCACAGACGCTCTACTCCAGGCGCTCTCAAACCTCATCCTCGCCGATCCGGACCCGTTCAGCGCTCCTTTCCCCCGCTCACCCGCCCCACAACCACCACCACCACCACCCCCACCGCGGCTTGCAAAAACAGCGATACTGGAACCGATCCTAACAACGGGAACGCGCAACCAAGGCCGCGGAAGCCACATCGCGCCGAGAGCGGCCGACAGCCCGACCCGCAAAGGCCGCGCTCATCCGCCAGCCATTGGGGGCTGCCCTGCGCCCCGCTCCAGCCGCCGACCTTCGTCCCCAGCGACCCGCGGCCAGCTTCTGAGCTACCGCCCGGCGCAAGGAAGCCCCGCCGCCCGTTCGCGGACTCACAGGAAGTTCTCCATGTAGATCCTGACGATGGAGCCCTCCACGAAGCGCGGCTTCGCGGCGTGCCCAGCCTCACAGAGGCGGAGCTGAGACCCGTCCACACGCAACCGCGCCTGCACCGCCATTTTCCCTAACACACTACCCTCCCGCCAGTGCGCGCCCCGCAAAGCGCTCCCGTTGGCGGGAGGCAAGCAGGACGCTCACTCTGAGGCGAGACGATCGCTCATTGGCAGGCTCAGCTGCGGAGAGGCTTTCGATTGGTCCGCGCCACATCAGGCTGTTGCCCATTGGCTGGGGGATAAGAGAGCCAGGCCGAGGGGGAAGTGTCGCGCTCCTTAAAGGGGCACCTCTGAGGTTTGTTACTCTTTCCGTGTGCCTCGTTGCTTGGGGAGCCGGGCTGGGGAGCGCGGGTGAGTGCTGCGAGATGCTTGTACTCGTGGTACTGGCAGCTGGCCTGTGGATGCAGTGGCTTGTCAGAACTTTTAAAAGGAAGCAACGTGTCAGCTGTATGAACCAGGATGTGCTGGGGAGGATTGGCGTGCCGATGCTGTGAGGCCGCCTGAGGCTCAGCAGTCACACCTGTAATACTCCACAAATACTATGGCTGCATCTTTTAAGACACAGACCTGTAGAATCATTTGAGCTTGGAAGGGCATTTAGTCTAGCTGCCCTGTAATGAGCAGGGATACCCACAGTTAGAACAGGCTGCTCAGAGCCCCATCCAGCCTGACCTCCAGGGAAGGGTCTTCCACCACCTCTCTGGTCAATCTGTGCCACAACCTTATCACTCTCCTTGTAAACAGCTTCTTCCTTATATCCAATCTGAATCACTCCTATTTTAGTTTGAAACTGTTTTCTCTTGTCCTATTCACAACAGACCCTGTTAAGAGTCTGTCCCCTTCTTTCTAATAGGCCCCCTTTAGTTATTGAAGGCTGCTATCAAATCTTCCTAAAGCCTTGTTTTCAGGATGCTGTTTACGAGGGAATATAGCCAAACTGGGACCAATGAGGGAAAAGTTAGTTAAAAGGTTATTTAGGATACAGAGGAAGGAGCTGGGGAGAAGAAGAAAGGAGGTCTGCAAGTTGGGATAGGCTAAAGAGTGAATTATCTTCAGGAACCATAGGATTCTCCTTCAAGTCATGTCCAAGATGAAAGGACAGCAGTGTATGCTAGTAATATTTGTGTGTGAAAGGGAAGGACAGTTAAAATAGTTGTGTACCAAGTACACATTGAGAAAATTAACAGGTTTGTAATTCTATGTAGTAAGTGTGCAAAAGGATAAAGTTATATATCTGTATCACTGTTGTATTTCTTACTTAGATCATTAGTTAATTAATTATTGTTAGTGTTTTGCATGATAAAAATTCTCACTTAAATCAGTTAAATTGCAAGCTTGCAGTTAGAGCAGGTAGAGTTGAACTCATGAAGTAACACTCAGAGACAAAAGGGAAGGAGGCATCAGATTAAGGAACCATTTCAAAGTGCTCCTGCCTGAGACTGCAAAATTAATCTCCTTTTCCCTGAGTTTGTCCTGGAGCATTTTCAAGGATCTGGAGAGTATAGATACTTGTAAGAGCCATAAAGAAGAAATGGTAAATGCTGAAAGATAGGTTGTGTTTCAACAAGATTAGCTACCAAGTCCTGCGCTACAGTCACAACAATCCCACACAGCACTACAGGTTTGGGGCAGAGAGGTTGGAAAACTGCACAAAGGATCTTAGGATGTTAGTCAACAGCCAGCTGAACATGAGCCAGCAGTGTGCCCAGGTAGTCAAGAATGCTAACAGCATCCTGGCTTGTGTAATCAATGTAGGGAAGTGGGCTTCCCACTGCTTTCAGCACTAGTGAGTCTGCACCTTGGATATTGTGTTCAGTATTGGGCCTCTCACTACAGGAAGGACATTGGAGCCTGGAGTGTGTCCAGAGAAGGGCTCCAAAGCTGGGGAAGTGTCAAGAGCAAAAGTCTATAGGGAGTGGTTGAGGGAGCTGGGATTTTTTAGGCTGGAGAAAAAGGAGGCTCAGGGAAGACTTTATCACCCTCTACAACTCCCTGAAAGGAAGCTGTGGTGAGGTGGGAGTCATCCTCTTCTCCTATGTATGTAGCAAAAGGACCAGAGGTAATGTGCTCAAGTTGTGCCAGAAGACATTCAGGTTGAATATTAGGAAGAATTTCTTGTCAGAAAGGGTGGTGAGGCATTGACACAGGCTGCCCAGGGAAGTTGTGAAGTCACCATCCCTGGAGGTGTTCAAGAAATATGTAGATGTGGCAGTGAGATGGCTTAGTGGACGTGATGGTGATGGATTTGATGGTTGGACTACATGATCTTAGTGGTCTTTTCCAATATTTATGATTCTAGGATAGAGACACTGTCTAGAGCCAAGAGGAGTTCTTAAGAAAGGGAAAATTTTTAAAGCCATTCAGTGTACAAGGGCAGTGAACTGGAACGTGGTACTCATCAAAGAGCAAGGAACAGTTTCTGTACATGCTGTCTAGGAAAGAAACCGAAACCCATGTAACTGAGGTCATGTGTATGCTGAAAAAAAAAGAAAAGACATTGGATGTGATCTGGGAGTGGTACAGGAGATGAACAAGAAAAATGACTGAAGATCTCCAAGGAGGAAGGCTCCACATCCTTTCTGAGTGACTGATTCCAGCGCTCAGTCACTGTCACAGCACAAAGTAAGGGATACCTTGAAAGGCAGTCTTATCCATCTGCAAATCTTTCAAGGTGTTTTTTTTTCATCACTGTTGAAAGAAAATAAAACCACACCTGCTCTGAATTCCATCTTGACTCTAAGGATATATCAGGCTGGCTGCAAATTCATGAACATACTTTAGGAGACCCCAGGTTCTTCCCTCCTTGTTCCATGACAGGAAGACACTTCCACTCCCAGCCTTCCTGCCTTTCTAGAATATAAATCTTTTTGATGTGCTGACAAAATGTAACAGCTGTTCTTCTTCAATTTTATTGCAGTTCTGGTCTTTTTTTTTTTTTTTTTTTTTGGGGGGGGGTGGGGGAATGGGGGAGGGTTATTTTATCTATCGGTCTACCTACCTATCTATCTATCAATATGTCTGTCTATCTACTTTAAGATGGAGAATCCAGTGTCCATTCCATTAAGATGGAATATCCAGTGTTTGAATCAGTTGTTCACTTAGCAGAATTACATGCTGCATCTTGAGTCTGTCTGGGACCATTTAAACAGAGCCTGTCTGCATGGTAAAATTGTGCATGCTGTAAGAAATGCCCACAGCCAGAATAGCTGGCAGCTAACAAGCAATGTCTTCGCAGCACGTCTTCCTGCTCAATCCAGTCTTCTTGATCAGTATACCTTCCCCCGCTCCTTCTAGAATCAGTGCTGTGGGGCCCAGAGGGCTGCTGCCTTCCAGTTGTGCTGGAGTCCACCATTTCTCTCCACCTCAAAGCAGAAGGAAAGGCAGCAGTATTTGGTCAAACTAGTGCCACCTTCAGCTCACTTCTGATAAGCCCACACAAGTTTCGCTAAAGTCTCTCAAAATGAAAAAGAAAGGTCAACTCTTAGTTTAGTCTTCCAAAACCTGAAAATATCTGTTATTGAAATAATCCAAATTCCCTGAGTAGTTTATGTGAAGTTTCTCTGTCTTGCATTAATGAATCGATTTAAAATTTGTGGCAACCCCTAGCATTCAGTTCCAGGCAAGAGGAAACTTTCAAAACCAGGTTTCTGTATGTGTTTTGGAGAGAATCACCGTGTCAATACAGTAAGAAGAGTTCTGAGACATCTTGGAAACAGGAGGATGGCGACTGGCTGGTGGTAAGATAGAATAAATATTAACAAGTGTCAGAATGTAATTAATGCATGTAAACCTGGTGAGATTGTGAACCTGGAGTACCCAGCCAATTGGGAAACAGGGCAAGGGGCGTGGATAGGGAAGGCAAGGTCAAAAACTTTAGTAGTGCTTGATAGTGTTCCCACAGATGTGATCCTGTAGGCAGGATGCCCAACATTGCAATCACAAATTAAAAGTTTCTTCACCAGAAATCCTGTCTCCTAAAAATTATCTCAGACATTTCTGACAAAGTGACCTTATTAGCAGAAGTTGTCACAAAATAAAAAAAAAAAAAAAGCCCAATGAAATGGCATCACCTTCAACTGGTAGGATTTAATTACTGAACTATTCACTGGGTTAATTGTTGCATCTGCGTGGCCAACTTGTGAACAAGCTATGTCGTTGTGGGAGTGCAGCATTCCATTTCTTGAACAAATGGGGTAAATTTCTCATGCTTTGAGATACTTCAATTAGCAGTAAGTTTTAGATAAAATAGCTTACTTATAATAGATGCATTTTTTGTTGTTGTTTTCTAGAAGTACATTCTTACATCAATTATCAGGTAATAAATTTAAATTAAAATTTTTGCTACTTTCTCAGTTAGCTCCTTATGTTTGCTATCGCTTTTAAAAACAGTGTTACAGCGCAGTGTGGATGATGTGAATTCCTCGTATCTGTGAAAAAAATGTATTTGTGTTTTTATTACTAGTACTCCAAACTTAATTCTAGCTCCAATCCATTTTTGCTCTTGCTTTCTGCTGGATAGCCCAAAAAGACTAGTTTGAATGAAGTGCTGGAGAGAGACAGTTTGTTAGAGAGTGAACATTCTGTTTATTCTTCTGGTCACTAGCAAAACGGTTAAGAAGAAAATTGTTATCCACTTTCATTTGGCCCTGAGCTCAGTTCATGCATGCTTTCTGCAGGACCTGCTCTGCCCTTTGCTCTGTCCTGGTACTTCCAGACAGGCAGGCACTACATCATCTGAGTTCCTCTGCACACACGCTTTAGGCTAGGGGGGAATTTGCCAGGCACTGGACTATACTGGAACAGACCAGTATCAAACTGCTCTTGATAGAACTCACTAAGCTCAAATCATAGGGCCATGCCCACCCGTGCTAGTGGCGAATTTAGTATATACTACTTGCATGGAGTACTTTACCTTAAGCAAACTGCATTGTGCTAAGCAGGCTGTCAAGGATCAGTTGGCCAAGATTTGATGTGGTGAGCTAGACAGAAGGTTGCTCTAATTTCGTGTACTTGAGATGAGGAAACAGATTATCTCCAGAGGGAATAAGTGGAAAGACCCTGCAGTATTGATCAAGTTTATCCAACTTGTCTGCTAACCCTGTAAGGGTAAAACTTAATCTAGCCCTGTAAGCTGATGAAGTTTCTTTCTATTTGGCTCATGATTTATGAATGATAGTGAGCAGCTTGAAAGGAGGTTATAAAGGTCAAATACTAATTTCCTGATGTCCATTTACCTATGGTAAAGAGGTAGTGGACAGACTTTTGTGAAGAGTTCTCACTCAACTACACGACTAAGCATTCAAGAGACAATGGAATTGGTAATATAATTGTTATCTTCATGTTAAATAATTTCTGTATCCAAACTGCATGACATTTAATACTTACAGACTTGTCAGCCAACAATTCAGAGAAAACCCAACATAAAAAAAAAACAAAAACGTAAAGATAAAATATGTAACTGTGGAAGAGATGATTGATTATAATAACATTCTTCCATGCAGGAATATGACTAATGAAGCAGAAGAATTGGGGTAAGGGGAGTTTATGGACACTGCTGACAGAAGGAATCAGGTGGGAAATTAGAATTATGATTTATTTAAGCCTTTTTCCTTTACTTGAAAGCATGTGCGGAGGTAAAATGGGAGGATAAATGACTTGACCCAATTTGAACAGTGCTTTTCCATTGTTTTCTTTGTGTTACTGTGCTATTTTCCACTTTTGTGCTCTTTTCCCATTGAGGGAGAGTGCATCCAAAAAATGTGTGTTGCAACAAATCAGTTTGTTGCTTTTCTGTGTGTGGTGGATATTGCTAGAAGGTGGTTTGGTTCAGTGAGTTTCAATAAAACAGATACAATTTACAATATTTTATCAAATGTTTGTAGTCCAGGTATGTACAGGTGACTGGAAAAGACTATCTAAAATTCCTTTGTGACCAGTGAAGAAGAAAAGTGTTTGGAAAATGTGAGTATCTTGTACACATATAACAAGAATAGAGGAATTGCCTGAGAGTTATAATGCATTTGTTAACCAGTTATGTATTATACCTTTGCTCTATGTGAGAAAATAAGGATACTTTGAGGAACTATCTGTGCCTGTAAGGACTCTAGGTAGGGTTTGATTTTCACCTTCCTGACCTGACAATGATAGCAATATACATGAATGCAATTTCAGGTCTTGGTTCAAGAGGAGTGATTTAATGTGTGGTGTCCCTCAGGGTTCTGTCTTGGAACTGGTACTCCTTAACATTGTTATCAGTGACGTAGATGATGGGATCAATCAACTTCATCAAGTTTGCAGATGACACCAAGCTGAGTGGTGCAGTCAATGCATATTTTTTGTTTTGTTTTGTTTGTCTCCTTCCACCTTCCCTTCAGCTACTATTGTTGACCCAGAGAACACTAATTCCTTAAATGAAAACATTTTTGAACTTTTTTTATTTTTGTTTATGTTAAAAAGGAAGAAACTCCTAAAAGTTTTTTCTTAAACTTTTTAGAACAGACTTCTGGTTCATAACAGAGTTGATTTCCATGCCAGTACAATAAAAACCCAGCCTCAAATATTTTGCCCTGCGCCAGTGGCTGTATGTCTCTGGAAATTTTTCAATGCATTGATGCTAGGTTGAATGCTTTACTTCTTAGTGTGAGTATTCTCCTTAGCTCCAGCTACTCAAATAATGCCTAAACTATCAGCTTTGCACTTCAGACATAAAAGCAGTTAAACCTGCTGTTTGTGTAAATGAACTTCAGCTAGTTTCAAAATAGAGCTTGGATTTTTTCTGCTGAGATGGAGCCAGAGGTGGCTCGGGAGTTGCTTTTACTTCAGCAAGCTTTTTGAAAGATCAGAGCTCTCTTTTATGAGTGTTCAGTGCTTGTGACAAAACCTCAAACCTCCTGAGTTTTGTATCACCACTGGTTTTGTTGCAGACACTTTTTAATGCCTCAGGACTGCATACATTTTCAGGCTTTTTAGTATTCTGTCCCCATGCTACCAGAATAACTAGACCTAACCTTGTGTGCTGTATGAAGCTCAAGCTATCTAATCAGTGGGAAGGTGGGTTCAAGTTGAAGGGAGTGTGAAGGAAGCATATAGGTGTGCACCTAGGTTGCAAGAGATTTTGCTATGAAGAGAGGTTTTGAAAAGAATCTTTTTTTCTGACTTAAAAGCAGCGCTCTCCAATGGCCTCAGCAAGTGTGTGAATATTGCTGGGGACTGGAAAAAAAACTGAGAAGAGGAGAGCTTAGAATAGCAAGTGATATAATTTGAAAAGCTGAAAATTAGATACAGATTCACTGGGAGATGGTTCATTTCTCACAGCCATCAGATGACAGGTTAGCCATCCAGGTTAGGAGAAGACCTGGCAGTGTCACCTTGAGGTCTTCCAACAGCAGTAAGCACTTCAGGGTGCTGCATCCACACAGAAGCTGCAGTTGGCTGGCTGATGAGCAAACAAGTTTCATTTCCTGAACATCATAAAGCCATGCCCTACAAAGGGTCTGAGTCCTCCCTTCTTTAGGGTGAGCCTTTTTCCAGTGGTCTTTGGCAACATTTGCCACATGTATGGGCACCTGTCTTTTCACGGGGCTGAGGAAAAAAAGAGCGTGAGTGTTCACTTAGCCCAAGAGATGTGATTTCTTGTTTCCTGGAGTGTCACTCCTGTAGAGCAGCTTTGAAGCCAGCTTTTTCCTGTTCTTCCCAATCAGCCCTTGGGAAGGATTGAGCAGTTTCTTGTTGGGGAGAGCCTAAGGAAGACCTGAGGTGGTGTTGTGTTGACCACTTGGAAAGAATTAATTGTCTAACTTCTCTTTTCCCTGTTTTGACAGACAGAAGTTTCAGACTGGATAAACAGATGTGTTGGTTGGCCTGCTGTCAAAAGTTTAGTCAGAGTGCCATCAGTACTTCCTATGTTTATTTTTGGATGTGTAAAGAGACAAAGAAACAGCTCACAAGTGCTCCAAGTGTTCTCTGATGAAGCAAAGACCAGAAATAAACAAAAGAGTGCTTTCCCCTACGTGAAGACTTTTTTTTCCCCTTTGAACCATCTTTCCTTTTACTTCTGTAATCTATGCCATATTTTGATTATCTTCCCCAATACTATTTTTATGAATTGAAAAATGTGTTTTATTCAAAATGTATTTATTTTCAGAATTATCCATGCTGCTATAAAGTCAAAAGTTGGAACACTGAAAATAAACTGGATTAAATCTGCTTGATTTCAGAACTTCCTGACCCATGAAATACTTTTGCTTACTTTACTTGAGACTAAACCATTTACTCTCTTGTCAACTGGTTGGCTTGAGCAGATAATATACTTCTAACCTGCTTAAGAGTTGCAAAAACTTCTATCCTTGTGTCTTACTGCACACCTGAAAGGATCAGTGGCTCTTGCCTCTACAATGAGCAATGCAGGTGATTGTATGATGCATCCTAGTAAGATGTATTTCTGATCTTACTGCACATGTACAGTTCCCTTTAGCACATTGGTACCAAAGGAACAGAGTAAATACTAATTTTCAGTTAAAGAGTCAATCATTCCTTTTACCAAAAAAAGAGAACAACGAGAAAACTGATGGAAGCATAGCATAGCTGAGATATTTTATAAGCATTCATAGAGTAAATAACATGAGGACCTAAGGGTTGGTATCAGACTTGGATTGCATTAAGTTTAATTGTTATTTTGTTTCTGGCTATAAATGCTTCTAAAGAAACCTATGTTTGGCTATGAAATAATGTTGGTCTGAGTCACAAAACATGTCAGAAGAGACAGAAATTCTGTGTAATGACACAATTTGCAGGAACATGTTATTTATTAGGTATGGAATATTTAAGGCCAATTTCCAAGAAAAGGTTGAGAAGGAACACAGCCTAATCTTGGTGGAAAGTGAGTTTTAGCATAGCTGAAGCTATTGTGAAACTACTGAGTTTGCAATAGTACAGAGCACATTACTTATAGTTTAAAAGGTCATTTTTTTTCTAACCTGTGAATTGCTATACTTCTAGAATCACAGACCTAGAATCTGGAATTATATTAAATCTGGAAATGACCTGCAAGAACTGTTAGTTTATCTCCAGTCCAGATTTTATTGTTTAAATTTAATCAAGCAAGCGAATTTCCAAGGAAGGAGGACCTGTTAGTCCCGCAACCCCTTCCTCAAAAATAAATAAATAAATAAATCATAAATCATAAGTCTGGAGGTTCTGGGAGGTGAGAAACCCTTCTGGGCAGCAATAATTGCTAGAAAGTAGTTACAGGGTTATTGAATTAATCCATTTTTAAAAGTCTTTCCTTGCTAAAACTGGTGTGGAAATCAAGCTTCACCCCTGTGGTAAATTCTAGCATTTCAGAAATGGTTATCATTATCTCTTTGGTCTAAAAGCCAAATAAAGATAAGTGAACAGGACAAAAGCTACAAGAGTATTGGAATATGCATGATTTCTGTGATATAATTCATACTTTTTTTTTCATTACATTAAGTCACTTTAATATGAAATATTTCTGATGGTGTTTAATAAAGTAGAACACGGGAAAAAATAGGAAAGATAAATTTCATGATAAATAAACTGCAATGTGCTGTGTTTTGAAGTCATTTAATTTTTATTTTATTTTATTTTTATGATAACAACATGCATCAGTGACAAAGTAATGGCTAGAGAGAATATTTTTTCCGTTGGACAGACGTGGCTTTGAATGCTCTCCAGTGAATTTATTTTTCCCCTGACAAAGTAGGTAACCAGCTAGTAAATGCAGTGTCTGCTTGCTCAAATTAGCTCAGCAGCTCTTGTGTGTTGTTCATTTGTTAGAGTTTTCTGGGATTGAGTCATCAGTGGGGCAGGCATGTGTGATTTGAGTGGTGGTGTGATGTGGTGCTGTGTTTGCATTCATCAAGAAGTAATGATTTTGAAGTAAAGTTTGTTTTTTTTCTGAAGTAAAGTTTTTTGGGTATAACGCTATCAGACTTTCTTTTTTTTCCTCTATTTTTCTTCGCAGTGTAACAGAAGAACCCACAGAAGCCCTTTTCTGAGACCAGTCACTTACAAATTTTCTTCAGTAATTCCTCCCAGATACAATGAATGACTGTGCCATGCATTCTCAGGACTCTCCTTTTCTTTCCTCATTCTTGCTGTTCCCTTTCAGCTTCTTGCAGATCTGTGCCTTAGGTCATAATATATTACCTCTATTATTTGAAGAACATTTTTAGTCAGGCAGAGTGTTGCAATGTTGATGTTCGCTGAGCCAAAATCCTTCAGGTTTTCTGTTATCACATGTTGAAAAGCTCTGGAGTTGCTTCTTAATAGTCAAAGTAGCTGATAGATAGATACCTGGTATGTGATAGATAGAAATGTTGTCATGCAACAGGATTTGTCTTGTGCAGTCGATGTAAAGTTGCTCATTCACAATACTTCACTTACTGCAGCCTCTCAATGGCAGTGCATGGCTTCCTTACATGAGCTTTTTGAGAACAATACCAGGCCTCTGAAAAGAGGCAGTGTTTTTATGGTAAAAACTGTATGCTTCTACTGGAAACCTACAGGAAGAGAATTTTTTATGGAATCATTTGAGTTGGAAAGGACCTTCAAGGGCAATCTAGTAGTCCTACTCCTCTGCAATGAACAGGGACACTAGTGGCTTCATCAGGTGCATAGAGCTCTGTCTAGCCTTCCCTTGAATATCTCCAGGGATGGAGCATCCACAAACTCTCTGGGCAATCTGTCCCAGTGCCTCACCACCCTTATAAAATTTTTCTGTATATCCAATTTGAATTTCCTCTTTTTCAGTTTGTCTTTTCCCTTGTTCTGTCACAACAGGCCATGCTAAAGATTCTATTTTTTTTTATTATTATTCTCTCCCCACCCCCATCTCCCACTTTAGATACTGAAAGAGTGCTCTGAGGTCTTCCCAGAGCCTTTTCCTCTCCATACAGAACAGCCCCAGCTCTTTCAGCCTGTCCATGTAAGGAAGATGTTCCATCCCTTGGATCATTTTTGTGGCTCTCCTCTGGACATAGTCCAGCAGCTCTTCATCTCTCCTGTACTGAGGGCTCCCCATCTGGACACTACTCCAGGTGAGGCCTCACCAGTGCAGAGCAGAGGGGCAGGATCACCTCCCTCGCCCTCATGCCTCCTCCTTCCTCCATAAGAATTGAATCCTATTAATGTATCAGTGTTGCCCAAGAACAGCATTGTAAGGACAAGGCTTAATTTCACATTTAGGGTGAAGAAAACAGTTCTGTAGAGCTAGTGGCAAACAGATTTCTTTGAAAACATAAGATATTAACAAGGTCAGGATGCATATACAGTACAGCATAAATTTACAAACCACTCATGACTTTGAATAAGGCTAGAAGAGTGTGAAACAAAATCTGTATCACTGCTGTGTTACTTGCTTGTGACATGATGTTAAATATTCACTTCCCAAACATCCCTGCAACAAGGAAGCAGAAATAGTTTCTGAAACTTATGAAATAAATGTGAGATGTTGAACTTAGATTTGCTGAACCTGAGGAGGTTCTCCTGGGGCCCACTGCTCAGGACTGTCTTCACAGGGAAGGAGGAGTAACATTTGTTTTTCCATCCCTGGAGTTTGAAAACTCTGTGGGACATCAGTGAAAAATATTACGAATAAGTATGAAGCTTGTGCTATTTTTCCTAAAATCTGTTGTTTTGATACCCTTTTCATTTTCAGTCATTGGTTCATTCAACATTACTGATACAGAGGAAAGAAGTAAAGGTACCAAAAGTGTTTTTCATTTGATTTTTTCCTTCCTATCAGACTCTAGTTTTCAGCTGTTCACACATGAAAGTAGGTATGTACCAACGTGTATATACACACAGAACAAAACTGTCTCTTCAGAAGTACAGGGAAGGAAATGGCCTGACTTCACTAAAGTTGATGTATAGATATTTAGATATTCAGATTACAAATGAAAGCCATTCTGCTTATTTCCAGTTACATCAGGATCATTTATCTTTGAAGCATAGGTAATAATGAATTAAAGATCAAAATCATCAGTCTTATTTGGTTTCATCCAAGGTTTATGGCAGTTGCTTTCAAGGGCAACTAAAACCAGCCACAGAATTCATATTGACTTCTTTATTCTCTGACTGTGTTTTATAAATGCTACAAGAAAAGTCAAGCTTTGGAGACATTTAAGATTCTTCCCCTCATCTCCTGGAAACTTCAGAGATCTTCTATTGGCAATCACTATGTAATAGTTTGCTTAAATATCATCTCTCTATGCTTCCTTTCTTTTAGTAATCTTGAGTTTTTACATATAGTTTTGTCTCTTTAGCAAACATGATTATAGTGTTGGTATTTATTTTTTTATTTAATATCAGAATTTTTTTGGGGGTATAAATTGTTAATCATTCTGTATCCTATTGGCTTTAACTCAAATTTGTTTTTAAACAATTCAATCAGATTATTTATACATATGGAGAGATCTGTTGTAGTCAGTTTAAACACTGACATACAACAGTGAAATATCACAATTATTCCTTGCATGGGTAAGAAAGTTTTTTTTTTTTCCTTCTTCCTGGTGCCTGTCTGTAAGTGAATAAAGTTCTCTGCTTTCTTTTATATTCTTTGTTTAGCTTGACAGGAAGCCATTCCTTCTCATCCTATTGCTAGTTACAAGAGAGAAGAGGCCAACCCCCAGCTCACTACAACCTCCCTTCAGGTAGTTATAGAGAGCAAACACAGTAGTAGTAGACTAAAGGCCATGTCCAAAGGAGGCCAGGCAGCTGAGGCAGTGATTGTTATTAATAGAAGAGCCTGTTACCAAAGCAAATACCTTTTACATAGTCATAAGGCAGTTGGAGAAAGGTATCTCCTGCAGGAAGAGGACTTAGTCTCAAGCTCACTATTCAAGGAAGACTGCTGGCCCAGAATTCAGGATCCAGTCCTTCACCAAAAAGGACAGATCTGCATAGCCAGCCAGGAATCCATGTGAGACAGGACTACTGTTATGAATGATGCAGATGAAGGAGTCAATCAAGTACCACATCAAGGAGCCCTTCTGGAGAGACAGACAGAACGAAAAGTGAAAAACCTGGTGGAAAGAGGAAGTACAAAATTCAACACTTGGAGAATGCAGAGGAGGGGAGCACCAGACTGGAGAGAGAAAATGGCCCCATGCTACTGTCTGAAACACCATGTTGGGTCTTGAGAAACAAGTCCTGTGGTGATATGGCACTCCAGAAAGGATTGAGTCAAGTCATAAATACTTGGGCCAAAGATCATGGCATTGAGTGAATTTGTCATGTTCCCTATCGTGCACCAACTTTTGGTAAAACTGAACAATACAAACAATACATTGTTAAAAACTATGTTGAAAGCAAAGGATGGTGGAACTGGGAGAAGTATTTCTCAGAAGCCACCTTGTTGGTCAACCCTCAGGGATCTATCAATCAAGATGGTCCTGCCCAATCCAGCTCCCTACATACTGTAGAGGGAGACAAGGTCCCTGTAGTACATGTAAAATGTATGTTGGGAAAAGTAGTTTGGGTCTTTCCACAAGGGCAAACCTCTCCATTGAACTGTTTTTGCTGAGGGATCTGACTCCACATGGTGAGTGAATGATAAGAATGGGATGTTCAATGTGTAACACAAGGGAACTTGATGTCGTGGGAATGCAGTCAGTAATTCACAAACTAAGGCATAGGAAGTTCCACACAAATGTGTGTGGGAACTTCTTCACAGTGAGGGTGACAGAGCAGTGGCACAGCTGCCCAGATAGGTGGTGGAGTCTCCTCTGGAGATGTTCATGACCCGCCTGGACACCTACCTGTGCAACCTGGGCTAGGGAGCTGCTTTGGCAGGGGGTTGGACTCCATGATCTCTTGAGAGGTCCCTTTCAACCCCTACAATTCTGTGAATTACATGTATGCATATGTATATATGTTTGTGTGCTTATGTATATATGTATGTGTGTTTAATACTTGTTAATCATTATTTGTATATATATATGTATGTATAAGCATGATGTAGTGATGTGCAGTAAGGGGTAGAATGTCACCATTTGATGATTTTTATCGGTATTCCACATCATGACATCATGGAGATGGGCACTGGGATTTCAAGAGTTAATGTTCCAGTTCCATGGATCGTTGATATTTCTGGGTATACCTGTTTCAGAAGAGAAGAACCACGTACCCCAGTGGACATTGTGTTACTTTACATTTTTCTGTTTTCTGTACAAAGATAAAACTATTGGTAGCTCACAAGATCCTTCTCTTTTCCCTTTTCTGCTTGACCCAGCAGCATGCATGCATTCCCTAGTTGTGTCAACTTCAGCATTAGAGTAAGGCCTTTGGTATTTGGATTCTCTCTCTCTCTCTCATTTTATTTGGTTTATTAACTTAAATTCAAGTTATATTATATTGTGTTACTTGGCATTCTGATACCTTATTTGGCATATTAGCTTTCCTCCTCAGATCATTGCTGCTATTATTTTTTATAAGACCATCTCCCTACCCTTTTGCCCTTTTCCAGGGCATGGGTCCATGTGTCCCCCTGCCCCATTAGTCACAGAACTGGGCTAAATCAATCCATGAACTGTTGGCATACTTCCACATACATCCAACTCCATTTTCATCTGTTAATTTCTAACTTAATTACAGATTTTTCAAATTCATGGTCACTTGTACTGCTGAATGCCTGGACTGTTAGAATAGCTGGATGCCTGAATTGCAGGTCTTCTGCCATCTCCAGCCAAAGAACTTCTGTTTTAAAAATTATTTTGGCATATCACAAGTACTTTGCTGTGCTTAGTCTGATTTTCTTCCAGGAACATGAATGTGGCGTGTCTGAGATATGAGTTTTTTAAGCAACTTCAGTTGCATTAGTCATGTACTATGACGGGGATAAGTGCCATTACTTCTTCTGGTTGAAGATTTAAGATGATAAATGGAAGACTAAGGATTAGGTAAAGAATGACTAAGAAAAGAAAGGAATAAAATAAGTTCTTGGAATGAGTTTATTTGTGGGTGATTGAAAATATGTTGAAGTTGCCATTTTAAAATCCTTGATTGCAGGGTTTCCAGATTCAAAACCTTAAGAACAGAGTGGTGTGCAATGCTTTTTTGGGTCTCTGGTGCTTTAATATACAAAATAAATAATGCAGTGTGTCTTTGTCTTTCTTCATTTTTAAAAGAAGTTAATGAATTAAAACACACTTTTTAGTAGGTCATTTGTCTTATATTTGATTAATAAAAGATATCTGTCCCACCCTCTGCTGCTGAACTTGCATTCTATAATGCCACCCATAAATCCTATGAATACTTTGACTGAATTGTATCAAAAGCAGTAACGATGCACAAGCTACCATGACAACAGCTGAAATGGTGTCTCATTTAGTGACACCCTTTCATAATCAGAATGACCCATGGTAAAACTTTGTATGTGCTAGAACTGTTGGGAATATATCCTTACTTTTTGCTGACATGTCATGATATGTGACATTCATTAATGGAGCTTTATCTAGGGCTGGATTCTGATTGCTGTCTTCTGGTGTTTATGTTTTATGGAGACGCGTCCACAGCATTAGGACCCAGCCCAGGTTATTGACTTGTCGACTTAATGGGCAAGCCCTCTATCTTATTCCATGTAGATGGAAATAAATAAAAAAGTACTGTTTTTGCAAGGAAGTTACAGAAACAAATGTCTAGTTTGTATGAAGCATGCTTCCACATCCATCTCTGTTCTACTGCTCCTTGTGTCGAACAAACTTCATCTAAGAGATTTAAATGGCATTTAGACCATCTTAGTCCCTACACCGTGCCAGCTACTTGAAAGTGCTCTGAGGCCCTGCTTGGCAATATGGATGTCTTCATGCGCATCACACATTCTCGCTGAGGGCTCCCAAGAAAGGGGTGGGAAAAGTCATGCTCCATTCCTCTGCTGCACTTGCAAAGAAGCTGCTGACAGAGGCCTGTAAATTATACTACACAACTGATAGTGCAGCAAACATTTTCTTCTACTTAGAGAAACTGATAGATTTGCTGGGAAAAGTCTATTTCTAAATAAATACCTGAGAATCTCTTAGACATCAAAGTTCCTGTTCCCCCATCATGCTCCCTACTGGTGCATCTCTCTGTACCTAAGTGTCATCAGATAATTCAGGACCTGGGGAGGCCTCCAGCCTGACCCCTGCCCTACACAGCCCCAGCTCTGGGCCAGATCTAGCTGTTCAGGGCTTTATCCAGTGAGGGCTGGAAACCCCCCAAAGAGATTAATGACACCATCTCCCTGGCCACTTCTCTCCAAGTGGGGAAGTTTTTCCTTCTCTGCAGCCTCTATCCATGCTTAGCTCACTGCACAAGGCCCAGGGCCTGCTCCCAAAGCTGACATAGCCCCGCTGGTGTTGCTGCTAAGGCTGTGCCTGTTTAGGGTTGCACAGTGCTCTTTCCCAATGGTGCGAGAGCCTGGTGGCCTCTTACTGCTCTGCTCTTGGCCCATCTGACTGGGTGTCACGCTCCAATATAAAGGAGGGCGACGAAGGTTCTTAGACTATGTATATACCCAGCGTGAGATTAAGAAACAACGGTTCAGATGTTGGTCCGACCAGTTTATTACCACTATAAACCAGGGAGATGGGGAAACCGGACACTGTTAGGGTGATGGGGAAGGGAAGGCGAGCGATAGGAAAGATAGGAAAGAAGCAAGGGCTTGTACAACGCAGGGATAGTCACCAGCCAGGATCCCAGGGGCGGTCCGGTTGCAAGCGGCTCCGACGGTCCGAGGCAGAAGAGCAGGGGCGGCAGAAGTGGGGAGAACAGCAGCAGCGACGGGCAGCCCTGAGCAGCAAGCAGCTGTCCTGGAGAAGCGGCACCGGGTCAGCACGGGAGGAGGGGTGCGGGGTCAGCACGGGAGAAGCGGCGAGGGGTCAACCCCCGGAGGGGCAGCAGCGAACAGTGATCAGCTCGTGAGGTCTCTCCAAAGAGAAGGCCTCTCCGGGAAGCAGCAGGCAGTGATCAGCTCGGGAGGTCTCTACTAAGAGAAAGCTTCTCCAAGAGGAAGAAGAAAGAGAAAACCCTCCAAATTCGTGGCTGCAGGACCCCTCTATTTATCTCCCAGATTTCTCCAGTCTACGTGACGAACCCCTCGAACCCCTCCTGCTTGGGCATCAGGCGGGTATCGCCAGAGATGGTTATCTCCCCCTGGAGGTGAGTTCCACAAAAGAGTGTTCAATGGCCACTGAGCTGCAGCTTAGGCTGCCCCAGGACATGCCCATCCGCTTGTCCCATAGACAAGGGATTTCACAACCCTTGCCCAGGTCAAGCTTGGACATGTTCGGACATGTTCATCAGCAAACTTTGAGGCAATGATATAAAATATTAGTCTCTTACACTGGGACATCAGAATTAGTTGGAGTATTTTATTATCACCTTGTTAGCAGTGATTATCACTTGTTAGAAACCGATGGAGTCTGCTAAAAGAAAAAGCCTGTGGAAGTGATGCTGTACTTCTATTTCTCCATTTGTTAAAGCAGGTAAATGTATGAATGAGAAGTACTTCTTTTTTTCTCTCAGTTCCCCTGGTAACTCCATGGCTGAACTTTTACTTTCATCTCCTTGAAAATATTCCTGGATCTCCCTAGCGTGACAATTTCTGTGCAGAATTCCCCTAAGTGCTCCTCTTTTTAGTGTTTGTGTTTGATTTCACCTCTATTGCTTTCTACCAGCACTTCAATGACAGCAGTTTGTTTTCATACTGTGTTTATTAAAGACAGTTTCCCCAGATTTTGCAGCATGAGTTATTGTCTCATCTCTAAATTTCTCTTTCTTGATTCATGGTGTTTCAGAGCTACAGATTTTCATTTAGTGTACCACCTCTGAATGCCTGAAGTACCTTTCTAGTCAGAGAGCTGGAAAATTTTCTTCCTGTCTGAGTCTTTCACATCCAGTATTTGAATGTTAATGAGAAATCAAATGCTGTGAAATGAATCAAGAAAGCTGAAAAGAGAAATGGAGCACTTAATTAAGCCCTTAATTCCCTTTCCATTCTAGAGCATTTATCACTTACATCTTCTGAAATTCTAAGGAAAAGGTTCATATGAATTGCAACATAAAATCTGAATGAAGGTGAAGAAAAAAACTCTGTAATTTTGTCCTATAAAGAATTCTTAGAAAGAGGTGAAAGAAACACCGTGAAAAGATCTATTTTCTTGATTGTGCAGAACACTCTATGAAAGACTTTATTAGCAGTTTGGTCTACCTATTCAGAGAAATGTCATTCATAAGTTTCTGAACAGCATGAGCATGATTCTGACGATGCAAGTACAATCCCTGAATAGATTTCAAGCTGTAACAGTAAATACCTGTCCTCAGAAAGAACAGGGTGAAAGAATTAAGGATTTTTTGTGGACAACAGCACTCTTAAATAAACAAAATAAACAAATGAGTAGATGAATAGATAAATAAGAAAGACTAGCTAATGGTTCTTAAATAAAGTCATACATATTTATCTAATTTTTTTCTGCGGGAGGGAAATAGCAGACTTCACAACAACTCTGTGAGAGTCGTAATACAAAGACTCTTTCTTCCAAACATAGACAGACAACTCTTGTGATAAACAACTTTGGTTTGGGTCATGTCAGCCAAGTGGCTACTTCTGATTTGTTGCTTCACTCTTCCTTGTTCCTTCTCAATTGGTCCTACTCTTCTTCACTCATCTCGACTCTGCAGTCCCACCTGCTTTCTCGCTGAATGTCTCCTGACTTTCATCTGACCCCAATGGTCACATCTTCTATTATAGTCCAACACAGTCTTCTAATCCTCCACAGATAGATAGGCAGTTAGAGTAGCCAAGTCATCAGCTCTTAACCATGTAAGTTGTCTATCCACAGCATATGACAAGAGGTAATGGCCTTAAGTTGCACTGTGGGATGTTCTAATTGTATATGTGATAAAATGTCTTCTCCAGAAGAGTGGTTAGGTTTGGGATGGGCTGCTCAGAGGGGCAGTGGAATCACCACCACAAGAGATGTTCAAGGTGAGGGTAGATGTCACAATGAGTGACACAGTCTATAGGTGTGGATTGATAGTTGAACTAGATGTTCTTAGATTTTCTGGTATTGCAGGTGTTCTTTATGTATTTTGTTTCCAGTAAATTTGGCAGCACAATGTCATTGTGGGGTGCTCCATCCACCAAACCATGTCTCAGTTTTCCTCTAACTACACTTAATTTTGGTATCCCCGATAATTATGCTTTGCAGATATTAAAACAATATTGGCAGGAAGAAAAGCTGACAGAATGTACTCAGCTGGGCTAAAAGCAAGTTTTTAAAAAATGTTTCTTAGCATATTTCTATTTATTTTTAAAACTTGCATTTCAGAGACATAGCATCTTTTTTGTTCTGCCTGCTGATGACCCAGCAGTGCTTTGTACCTAAATGGAACAACAGGATATTGTGGTGTTGTGGATAGTTACACTTAGATTATTGCCTATTTTATTTGGACCTCTAAAGGCTTATGATCTGCCTTGAATAGTTTCAAAACTCAGATAAAAAAATACTGAATGGGAATATCTTTATCTCTCTGTGTGTTTGTATTTAAATATATATATTTTAAAGATAGAAGCTTACCTACAAAGGGGTAGTAAAAGTAAATAAAGGGAAAAGGAACTGCACTCAGATCAGCTGAGAGCAGGATTGAGCTAGGAATCCGTTCAGATTATCAGTTCTTTCCAGTATGACTGTCACAAAAAAAGAGAACAAAACTTAAAATAAATAAATAAATAAATAAATTAACTTGCACTTACCCTTTGACAACAGTCTGCATTACAGTGATTGAACTTTATTAAGGGAATTGTTTGCCAGCAGTATTTGACTTTCTTTCAGCAGTTCTGTCATAAATATTTAATTTATGTTCTGAATTAAAAAATATCTCCATAAAGGCTGAGCAGTTGGTACCTGTCCACCATGAAAAAAAATGATGATTATATATTGTTGTGCCATTTGCAGTGAAACATCTTCATATGAGGGCTAACTGCTCCCTTATATCCTGTGGTTTTAACCCTTTCTTAGATTAAAATATATATATACTGAAAAGTGGAAGAGATGTTAATCACAGGATACTTATCATTGGAAAATTTTCTTCAGGCTTAGATAATTTTCTTGCTTTTAACATATGGATTTGGTATATTGTCTCAAAAAGTGGACAGAAGTGAGATATTTTTCAGTCAATATTTGGACATTATTTTGTATATGGTAGAAGATCACTGGTACTGTGGATTTACACAACAGTTTGTTCAGCTGTGTTAAAGTACCTGAGACTTAGGAGCAGTGACTGAGCTGATATTTGCTAGTGCTTTTCTTGTTCAGAATAATTTTGGATTGCTGCGATTTTGTCCCAGACAGTGATGAAAACTCCTGTTGCGTCTACTATTTATTTCACTTTTAAGGAATAAATTTTGAAGTCCATACTGGACTTTGTTTATCCATACATAGATCTTTTCTGTGTGTCTTCTGCTGACAGCATTGGTGAGATCATACATAGATTGATCCTATTTAATTTCATGGAGACTGCAACATGTTCAAAGAGTGCAATAATGTTAATTGGTAGAGCAAATTCTTAGCCATAAAACACTGTTTTTCAAATCATCACTGTTAGAGCTGCAATTTTGCCAGCAATGAGGCTCCACACCAGGATCATGGCAATCTACATCAGTGGAATTAGCCACTGTCACCACTGCTGAAACACGCCACCGACCACCTCAGTGTAGTCACATCCACTGTTTGGTCTCCATAAGTGCAGAGCAAGCATCAATGAAGGTCAGTTGGTACTTATTTTTTTCTGCATTAAGGAATTCAGTGACACAGCTTTGCTTCATCCACTCTTCCACATCAGACACCTTTGTGTCAAACTGCCCCTCTGCTGCCATCTGTCTCACAGCAACAACATGTAAGAGAATGTCAGGGGGAAGGTTCAGACTCTATTGCCATATCATCAACATCTGCCTCTGATGTCATGAGCCAACATCATAAAAAAGGATGTACTACTTTCACTATTTTACATTGTTACATAGCGCTCCTTTTGACACAAAGGAATTAGCCTGAAGTTTCAAATCCCCAGAGAGGGAATGGCAGTAATGATTTGACTGTAAAAGACTTCCCATTTTTGTAAGTTACACTTCAGGATAAAATCACCAAGTTAGATACCTACAAGTTTTGTAAGTGAATGTGCACATGTGATGTACCAAGTGGTGTACTTGACACCACCACTCTACATCCTGGTTACTTTAACCAGGGTGTTGTCTTCTGTCTGGACCACTAGAAATCAATGCTAGCTGCTCCAAGATGGTTTACTAGGATTTTCCCAGACCTTACTGTTCTGCTATACAGAGAAGAGGGAAAAGAAATGTGAAGAGGTGCAAAAATTCTGCAGCATTTTAACTGAAGAGTCCAAAATTCATGTTTTCATAACTTGTCATTTTTAGTAGTTAAACAAATTTTTTAAAATGTTCTTTCAAAAAATGTTATTTCAAAAAATTTTGTTCACAAACAACATCTACTACCTTCCTGCCTTAATAGGCTTTCTAGGATTTTTGACTTGAGGCTAATCAAAAGCATTCTGCTATTTGTATGGAGAAAAGCTTCACTGGAATCTTTTGTACCCAAAAGAAGTAATTAACTGACAGTGTCCGATCAATATACAATAATCTTCACATGAGAATATCAGTGTACGTAATGTACACAGGGTAATTCAAAACAGCTTTTAGGGTGTTTCAGACAATAAATTCCCTTATCTAGATGATTACAAGTGCTTATTTTCAATTTAACTTGTGTTTAGCTGAAGGTCTTTATATATGAAGAATCCTAACATTTTTTAATTACCTTCTGCGTATTTTAACATTAATTACACTGTCATATGGTGGCTTGGGGTTCTGCTTGTTTTCTACAGGAAATTTAAGATAAGGTTCGAACTGTAATACCTTTTCACAGTGAAAGGACTTCCTTTTTCTTCTCTATCTTTTTCCAATCTACTGTAAAAATGTTGTTGCAGACCTGTGATATCCCACAAATTATGGTTTAAATTAAGTTAGATGTAAGGAAAAATCATGGTTCTACCTCCACATCTTCATCAAATAGTGTATTCCAATTGCTGTAAGTGCATGTTTTATGCTTGTGTGAAGAGGTGGATAAGATATATTATAGACAGTTGAGTGAAGTCTCGTGGTCTCTACCCCTTGCTCTCATGGAAGACTTCAACTTCCTAGACATCTGCTAGAATAATAATACAGCAGAAAGGGAACAGTCCCTGAGGTTCTTAGAATGTGTGGGAGATAACGTCCTGACCCTGATGGTGAAAGGGCCAACAAGTGGAAGCAAAATCCTGGTTCTTCTGTTTGTTAACAGAGAAGGTCTTGTGGAGGATGTAAAGGTTGGAGGCCATCTGAGGCAAAGTGATCATGAAATAATAGATTTTTCAGTCCTTGAGGCACAGAGGGGATGCAGAACTGTCACCTTGGACTTCTGGAGGGCAGAGTTTGGTCTCGTTTGGACCATGGTTGAGAGAATCACTTTGGAGGTAGCTCTTGAGGGCATGGGAGCCTAGGAGGGCTGGGAATAATTTAAGAAAGTTATTTTAAAGGTGCAGGAGCTGACCATCCCCAGGTCATGGAAGACAAGCTGATGGGGAAGGAGATCAGTCTGACTGAACAGAGACCTTTGGCTGGAGCTCAGGAACAAAAAGAAAGTTTATTGTCTTTGGAAGAGGGGGCAAGAAACTTATGGGGATTACAAATACATAGTGAAGCTGTGCAGGGAGAAAATTAGAATGCCCGGTTAGAGCTGCACTTGGCCACTGAGGTGAAAGACAGCAGTAAGTATTTCTATTAATATATCAACAGTAAGAGGAAGGCTAGGGACAATCTTCATCTCTTGTTGGGTGCAGAGGGGAACACAGTGATCAAGGATCAGGACAAGGCTGAGGTACTTAATGCCTTCTTTGCTTCTGTCTTCAATAGTAAGACTAGTTGCTCCCTGGGCACACAGCCTCTTGTGCTGGAAGATAGGGATGGGGAACAGAATAGGCCCTGCTTAATCCATAATGAGATGGTTTTGGACCTGCTCCGAAAGCTGGACAGTCACAATTCCATGGGGCCAGACGGACTGCATCCTAGAGTACTGAGGGAGTTGGCAGATGTGGTTGCTGGGGCTGTTTATTCTGACAAAGAGGGGGCTGAGGGGAGACCTTATTGCTCTCTTCAAATACCTGAAAGGTGATTACAGGGAGAGGGGTTGGTCTGGCTGATGTCAGGTGACAGGAAGAACTTATTTACAGAAAGTGTTGTTAAGCCCAGGAATAGGCTCCCTAGGGAGCTGATTGAGTCACCATCCCTGAATGAGTTTAAAAATCATTTGAATGTGGTGCTCAGGAACATGGTTTACAGGTGGGTTGTTGGAGTTAGGGTAGTATGGTTGTGTTGTGGTTGGACTTGATATTGAAGGTCTTTTCCAACCTGAACAACTGTGTGATTCTATGAGTACGTGGAAATGCCTTGGAAAACTTAAAGTTAACACACAACGTCTCTACACGCAGATTCACAGATTCATAGATTGATAGATACATTAGGTTGGAAAGGACCTACAAGATCATCTAGTCCAACCATCCTCCTATCACCATCCCTACCCACTAAACTACTGAATCAAATCCCTGATATAACAGGTAAGCCTGCCACACATCAACTGTTCCTTTAGAACTGAAGTCCTGTTTCAGACAGCAATGCTGCAGCTGATATACATGTTGGGAAATGAGAAAATATCAAATACATGCTATTCATCATTCTGTTTCATCTTAGTTGCAGAGAAGGCAAACAACAACTAAACTACTTCCAGTTCAGGAAATTACTAAACTCTATGTGAGACCTCCAAGATCATCCAGTCCAACTGCCCACATACCACCAATATTTCCGCACTAAACCATGTCCCTTAGTACAACATCTGAACATTTCTTTGACACCTCCAGAGATGGTGATTCCACTACTTCCCAGGGCATCCTGTGTCTAACCACAGTTTCAGAGAATAAATGTTTCTAACAACTTGGCACAAATTGAGGCCATTCCCTCTAGTCCTATTGCAAGTTATGTGGGAGAAGATGCTGACCCCCACCTTCTTTCAGGCAGTTGTAAGAGTAATAATGTCTCCCCTGAGCCTCCTCTTCCTCAGATTAAATAATCTCATTTCCCTCAGATTCTCCTCATAAGGCTTCTACTCCAGACCCCTCATCAACCTTCTTTGTCCTTCTCTGGACATTTTCCAGAGCCTCAATTTCTTAGATTGGGGGGGTTCAAAACTGAATACAGTACTCAAAGTGTGACCTCACCAGTGCTGAGTACAGAGGGATGATTAGTTCCCTGCTCTTGTGATAACGCTATTTCTAATACAAGCCAGGATGCCATCGGCCTTCTTGGCACCTGGACTCACTGCTGTATCACATTCATCCTAGAGTCAGCAGACACTCCCAGATGCGTATTATTCTGCACGTCTTCCAGTCACTCTACCACAAGCCCGTAGCCTTGCCTGAGGTTGTTGTGGTCAAAGTACAGGACTCTGAACTTAATCTTGTTGAACTTCATCCCTTTGGCCTCAGCCAGTGATCCAGCCTGTCCATATTCCTCTGTAAAGCTTTCCTACTCCCAGGCAGATTGTCATTTTCCTTCCCTTTCCTTGGTGTAATCTGCTGACTTACTGAGAGTGCACTCAATCCCATCATCCAGGTCACCAATGAAGATACTGATCAAGACAGGCCCCAGTACCAACCTTTTGGGGAACAACACTAGCGGCCAGTTACCAACTGGTCGTAACTCCATTTACCACCACTCCCTGGGCCTAAACATCCTACCAGTTCTTCACCCAGCAAAGACTGTACCTGTCGAAGCCAAGTACAAGACTGTGTCAAAGGCTTTGATGATGTCCAATTAGCCTTTCCCTCATCCACAAGTCATGGTCAAGTAGGACCTTCCTTTCATGAACCCATGCTGGCTAGGCCCGATCCCCTAGTTGTCCCACACATGCCATGTGATCTCCCTCAAAGTGATCTATTCCATAACTTTTTCTGGTACTGAGATCAGGCTGACAAACCTGTAGTTCCCTGGATCCTCTCTATGACCCTTCTTGTAGATGGGAGTCGTACTGGCAGGCCTTCAGTTCTCTGGGACGTCTCTGGTTGACAAGGAATGCGGATAGATGGTGGAAATCAGCATGGCAATCACCTCCCCCAGCTTCCTCAGCACATTTGGCTGGATTCAATCTGGCTCCACAGATTTGTGGCTGTCCAAGTGGACTGTTAGAGCTTTAGGATTTATTGTACTACAGAACACAACACAAAAGGGGAAAAGAACCCATTGTTACACTTGTGGGAGGGCCTGTATACACAGTGAGGGTCCTTTCATTCTGCTTCAATTACACATTATTATGTCACATCTAGGTAATTAAAAATCACATTACAGATGCAAGCTGTAAGCTTCATAATAATTTTATTAACATTTACATGCTGCGAAGTTGTAAAGTTGAAGGCAGAATTAATTGTATGCATTTATTTACATCATTGAAGCCATCGCTGCCTGTTTATTTGGTGCTAATTTTTATACATGGCACCTTCTTAATTAATCAACAGTGGTAAATCTAGCACAGACTGAAAAATCTTCTGATAAATTTATATGGAATTTGCTAGAATGTGATGGACACTCAAAAGCAATCAAATATTTATAGGTCTATGCTCAATGATGAATTAATATTAAAACACATACTGAGGAATCACGTGAAGCTTGTAGATAACCACCAAATGAAAATATGCAAAATACAGCAGAGCTCTTTTACCTTAGGTAGAAAATTAGAGAATGGTAAAGTACCAGCAATGGGTGGAAGGGTGAATGGTGGAGGATGGCAAGGTGTTGAAAACTTAATTAAAGATTGAAGCAACTTAAAGAGGAAAACTTTATAATTGGTAAGTACCATCATTAATCAATTCAAGTGGATATTTTTTTGTTTGAAACAGCCTTATGCAGAGAAGGATTTTTCTACATACTTTGGATGGATATGATAACCTCTTCAGTATTCCTTCATAGATTAAGAACTTGTCAATATGTTGGCTACCACTGTATTTCAAATGTAGGTTCTCTGTATTTGCTCTTATGTTCAATAAGGTCATGGCAAAGCCACTTTGAGTCTAGTGAGATCCAAAGGGTTGCATACATTAAAATATTATATATATGTACTATACACATTAAAATGAAGTATTTGTGAAAGGATGTCCAAGTTTACAAGGACAAATTTTATATCTGGATCAAATAGAAGAGTAGTTACTCATCTCTAGAATTTGGAGCATTCTACTTAAAATTAAATAGCATTAAAAGACAGATAATTACTACATTAATTACAAAATACTGAAAGAAATAGAAACCATGAAGGGACAGCAGCCAGATTTTTAATACACACAAATATTTGTACATACAATCTGCCAAGGATGTTGCTGTTGTATAAAACACGCTTCCCAAGTTATGAGCACAAATCATTTGCTGATCTGTTAAAACTAATCTGTTAAGAGATCCGTTATATATTCTGATAGCTGATAACAGCTACAGAAAAATAACAAAACATTGCTCATTCTCTGAAAGATTACTCTGAAATGAGAAAAATGAGACAGGCTAGTTAGCTGATCTCAACTAAATGGTGTCTATGCAATGGAAGCTAGTTTCTGGCATTCCTTAGTGCTCCAAATTCTACGTAGAGTTCATAGCTGTAAGTAAATCAGTGCTTTGACATGCAATCGGTTTTCCAACCAGCAAAAATCATTATTTTCATATACTACTTAATTCTCTCTTTCATATTTGAAATAGATAAACTACAAACCTGACCTTTCTGCTCCAGGGAATTCCCAAATGTGTGTTTGGTTAAAAGTAGTAGCAATACAGCCCTATTTGCTGAAGCACGGATCAGAAGATTACCTCATGCCCAGTAGGTAGTACTTTCCTCTTTATTTATTTTTGATGTTTAATACAAATCTTGACAGCTGAATGCGGACATCGTTTTTTGTGAGTTAAACTTGGTACACTATGCCATGTGTGCCCAAACATTTGGCTTGTCCACACCACAGTGTGTGAAAAAGAATTGTCTTGGGCCACATAAAATACATAATATAGTTAATATGAATATAAGTAATAAAAATTTTTTGTATGTATATTCTCAGTAAAATATTTAAAAGGAGAAAAGCATGAACATTACCATGAACATAAAGCTACAGAAGTATTTTACCTTAATTTTGTGAAACTAATGCATCAATCTGTTTTAATAAAAGTGGATGCATTTCTTACTGAACTCTCAAGGTGTTCATCAGATTTTTGATGAAATATTACTCTTCCTATTCTTCATCCTTAAAAACATTTGTTCACAAATGTACCTACTGCCAAAAAACAATAACATGAATAAGACGTGATGGTGAAGTGAGGCAAATTTTCCCCTGGTACAAGAAGGCTTATAAAAGACTGGTAAAGAGACATGATTCGATTTTTTAGCTGAATACCTGATGGCAATTTATATTTTTCATGTGAAAATGTGCACGTCATGTATTTATGTAAACTGAAAATGGAGTCAAATATAGCAAAAAACTGATGATTGTTCAGCAATCTTGAAACCCATTCTCAAATTCCTTTATCAACATGGAAAGCATAGCTGCATATTTTTCACTGCTCTCTGTACTGTGTTTAGCCAGTGTGACAAAACACATAAAATCACTTGAGCTTGCCATTATTTGAGTTTTATTTTGAATATGTTAAGATTTGAAAAATAGCACAAATAACTTTAAAAGATGCATGTTTAACTCATTTAAATCTGTGGCCAAATCCATCAAAACTGGTAAATCTGTGAGCCATCTTCAATCTTAATGTTCTGACAGAGATTTGCCTTAGAATTCCATAAATGACTTGCTTTCATTTCACAAATCATAGAATCTTTACAGCATTTTACCCCAGCTTAGCCACCTTCCTTCAGAAAAGTAAATGATGTCCCCATAATCAGCATCTGTACTTTTAATGAACTCCTGGAATTGGTGATGATTCAGCCCTTTGGACTTCATGATTTACAGCTCTGGTGATGATTACAGTAGTATTATCCATTTTTTAATCTTTCACACAAATTATCACTGCAACATACATCAAGAAATTTTATTACCTGTGAGTTGCTGGCAACAATTACATTGTTTTCTATTGTATAAAGATTATTATTATATAAAGGTTATTATTCTAGTACATAAAGGCTATTCTAGCAGTGGTAGTAGAACATAACTACTGTAAAGCCCTGTCAGTTGGTAATCTTATTAAAAAAAAAATCCATTCAGATCAATAGCTTCTATATTTTGATAGAAAAGTGTTGGATGTCAAACACATTTTAACCCATACCACAAATTAATCCTTTGTTCTTGAAGAAAGTAACAAAAATAAGTCAGAAAAAAAAAAAAGAAATACAATTCAACAGTAAGTCAGTGGTCATTTAACTGCAGATGTTGCAGCAAAGCAATGCTTACACAAAGCCAGTAACTTTGCAGCTTGTGTACCACTGCCAGAATGGAAACTGAAGGTGAGCAAGAAAGGGGGACACATCCAGGACGGCTGACTAAAGGGATATTCATAAGCATAATGCTCAGCATTAGAAGCAGGGGCTAAGAAGGAATAAGGAGGCATGTTTGGAGTGGTCACCAAGTAATCATTTGTTTTCCCAAGAAATCACTACATGTGATGAGCCCTACTTTCCTGGAAATGGATGTACATCTGCCTGCTGATGGGAAGAAGTGAATGAACTCCATGTTCGGCTTTGCTGGAATCTTTTGCTTTGCCCTGTAAACTTTTCATCTCAGTCCGTGAGTTCTTGCACTTTTACCTTTCTAAGACTCTTCCTCACCCCAGCTGGGGAGAGTGAGAGAGGAGGTGTAGTGCTGAGCTACTTGCTGAGGTTAAAACTAAACAAGTACTGTTTTTTTTTTTTTTTTTGAGAAAAAAGTAAAATAGAAGTGTAGTAGAAACAGGCACCAGAATTATGATCGTCATACTCTTCCCAGGGTAAATAAATAAACAAATAATTGCCAGCACCTGCAAACTTCTCTGATCAGAATAAACCTGGTATGTGCCAGTTTTGAGTATACTTCAAGAGTGACTAAAAACTTCCATATATACTGTAAATTGAAAGCTATTTACTTGAAAACAGATTACTTCTCATACCAGCTTGTTAACTTGAATCGACTCTTCATCAATACTTTTTACTATACTTAGCTTGATTTTAAATGTGGTACTTGTCTTGTGCAGTTTTGTTTGGTTTCACACTGCAGAATAGAAATGGTCTAATTTACAGGATGATTAAGGTTGTAGAGAGTTGTTTCGAGGACGTTGAATCTTTTTCTATCTCCTGAGTCGTGCTTCTCCCAGTCAGCAGGGGTCGCTACTGCAGTGGAGTCACCCAAGATTCATAGGAGTAGTACCCAACTGTTCACTGAGAGCTTTCTTCACAATAACTAATACTCTACTTGGAGGTAAAATTGGCTAATTAGCTACTAATGACTAATAAGCGTTACAAGTAAGACAATATTAGACAACGGCTACTAGTAAAAGAAGTAAAAGAAGATAAAGAGAATAGATAGGAATAGAGAGAGACAGATATACAAACACAGCAAAGCAAAGCAGTTCACCACTCCTTGATCCAGTGATGTCTTGGTGTCAGGTGTTGGTCTTTGGTAGTGGTGGGTCCTCCAAGGTTGTGGTGCTCAGATGATGACTGAGACAGCAGATAACTTACTATAGTACAAAGCAGTCAAGCCTGCTCTTCTGGAGTGACAACTTTGAGGATCTCAGCAGGAGCTTTTTTGTTTCTGTTTTCGAGGCCTTGCAAAATTAAATCAGCAAAGATAAGGGAAAGTCAGGTGAGGACAGCTTGTATGTTGCCTTCACAGGATACAGTGGTATCATCTCCCAGCTTCCTGTATCAAGCTGGAAACATGTGTTTCCGGGCTAGCTCTTCAACCAGAGAAAACTCCTATGTCTTCCCACTTGAAGGGAAACAGCCAGATATGGCCCCATCAATGCTGGAGGGATCACCTCTCTTGACCTGCTAGCAGTGTTTTGTCTATTTCAGCAAAGAACACTTTCAGCCTTCTTTTCTGAGTCCAGTATGGCAGGAATAGCAACGTGTATGATTGCATGGTGTTACTAAGATTTTCCCAGGCACAGCAGAATAAGGTAATAAGCAGTAAATCAAACAAAAAAAAATGAAAAAGTAGAAATGAAGGAGCAAGTGACAAGTCATAGGTTGTACTATACAGCGGTGTAAATGAGGCCTATGGCAATAACAGGATCATGCTAATTAACAGTTAAACAGTTTTAACAGTTGTAATTTCAGTGTAGCATGCTACAGTCAACACTACCATCAAATCTGATATTATCTTGAATCTCCTGCATCCCATGTTGGGCAACAAAAAGGACTGTTTTGGATTCACCCACACAAAAAGCGAAACACTTGTATGGCCACTCATTTATACCTCTCTCCTTTGAGAAGGATAGAAAACCAAAAGAAAGGCAGAAAAGCTTATGGATTGAGTCAAAGACATTTTAATAAATGAGGCAAAAGATGCACATGCAGGGAAGAGAAAGAAGTTAGTATTTCCTATAGGAAACCAGTTGTTAAGCCACTTCCTGGAAAACCAAACCTCAGCTTGAGTAATGGTTTCTAGTGAGGACAAAACACACAACCACAGTATCTCTACCTCCTTTCCTTTCCCCCATTGTTTATTTCTGACAATGGCATTATGTGGCACAGAATATACCTTTGGTCAGTTGGGGTCAACTGTCCCAAAACATGTCCTCTCCCACATTTTTCCTATTTGCAGGAAAGTCACTTTGGAAGAAAACTAGTGGAAAATGCTCCTAGACAGTGCTAGCTTCTAATTAGCTAAGTTTTAGAGGGAGAAACTGAGTGAATCTAAGAAGTCTGTAGGCAATCTCAAGTAGAACCAACTGACTTCAGCATCCACCAAAAGAGAATTGCCTGAATACCTGTCACATCCATAGCTGCAATCAATTGCTTTCAAGCTTGGATTGAATTCCACATTTGTGGTTCAAAGCTATTAGTCTACATATGCATGGAATACATTGAAATGCAATTGTTCTCCTTTGCTGTACTCACAGAATTACTAATCTTCACCATTTGAGCTGGAATTTCAGTGACATATCAGAATTCACAGCTGATAAGTCTTTCATCTCCCAACATTTACTTGTTCCAGAATAACTCTCATCTGTCTGTGGTGCATAATGAAAGTAAATAATTAATTGGAATTGCAAGTGACTGGAGATGCATATACGCCCACTGGGCTAGCAGAAATGTGCAGGCTAACACGTATGTACCACTTCTGTGGCTAACTGTACTCATCTACTAAGATAGTCAATTCAATTCAGTGACTTTGTACTATTGGTAACTTTATGCTTATAATCTTGTAGGCTGATCTAGATCAGCAAATCAGATGCCCATTCATCATTATCCAACCACCCACTTGTGAAGACTCTGTTAATGTCACAGAGATACCTGCCTGTCAGAATGAACCTTTAGAATCAATCCCTAAAATATTCTACAAATCAAGAGTTTCCATGCAGAGAAGGGATCAAGATCTTTTCATTTATAGCAAGTATATTTGCCAATAACTCCTATTTTATACATATCATAACACACAGCAATATTTTTATCTATTATAAAAAATGTTCCATTGAATATTTTAATTTATATATTGAAATCTGATTAGATTCTGAAGTCAAACTGATTATGTCTTTTTAAATGCCTGCTCTTTTATTTGTTGTAAATTAGCTTTTTAATGCAAAATATACTAGGCAGCATTTCATCTGAATCCTATCAGACAAAGTTATTGAAGCATGAGGTCTATATAACCAGTGAAGCAGAAGATCATGCTATTACATGGATAAATGCTCTAGAGTTACTGAAGCAACACAAAAACAATAATTGAAACATGGCTTTTGAAACCTCTTAAGCATTTCATTTTGGAAAAAAAAATCATATATATGTGTGTATATATATATATATGTGTGTATATATATGCATATATTAATTTAAACCATTTGACATCAGAACCCCTCAACAAAGAGAGTTGGCTTTGATTAAAAGTGATTTTATTATTTCCCACTCACCTCCTTCCAAAACAAGTAGAAAACAAGTCAGAAATTAAAGCCATTGATCTGTGAGGTATAAAAAATAATCTTTGTGTGGTGATGTTTTATTCTTCTTTTCCACATTTTCAGACAAAGGAGAAATAGCAGTTCCCAATCCATTTTGTCTCTGGAAACACCATCATTTCACAGCAGTGTCAGCACCCAACATCTTACAGACTTGTCTATGTCTTCAAGGAGACTTAGTTCAGACTATAACAAAATTTACACCCAGTATATGAGTTTATTAGACCTACTTCTTGGCCTGCTCTTTACACTGACCAGCTTACATCCACATATGTATAGGCATTTGTTCTCCAGGGAGATTTCAGAGGAATATAGAGTACTTAGACCCTGATGCCCAAGTTCCCAAGCCTACAGGAACCCCATTCAAAAGTCAGTCATAGATTTGAGTGTTGCTTGATGGCTGATCTTCAAATCTTCTTTTAAGGCAAAAATTATCATTAAAGTTTCTCCAAAACCATGTAATTTATACAAATCTATACAATTTCATCCCACTCAGTGTCAGATGAAATGCTGTGTCTGGGTCAACATGCACATGTGAACATTCAAGGCAGAGGGAGGTGGAGTTACCTCCAGCCCCGGCACCTACAGCAGGGTAATATATTCACAAAAGGAACAATATATTAGTTTCACAAAAGGAGCCAGTGTGTGCTGTTCGCTTCGTGTCTGAACAACCTTGTTTTTCTCAATGATCCTGCTTCACTGAAGCACTGAAGTCACAATATGCAACTTTTATCTTTGCATCCACCAGGTGCAAGGACTTTTTCCTGGATTTCTTATAAATTGTTCTGAGTTATAACGTACCAAGATAGAAAGTTGTGCATTATGGCATAACAAGTAATGGAAATTTACAAACTGGGGGAAAATAGCTGGAGATCAACCAAACAGAACTGTGCTCAAGAGGAAGAAGAAATAAAAGGGAGGAAGTGAGTGGTTGTACAACCACTGTAGATATGACTGTGCATGCCCAGAGGGGCATTAGCATATATTAACGAGTTATTGCAGAAGAATGAATAGGTATGCATATGTATGTCTTAACTGTCATAGAACCTGAACTCTGAGAGCACATGCTTGATTTATCAAGCGACCCAGTAAGTACTGTGAATAAAGAGAATGCTGGCTTTCAAATACCACACTGGAGTTAACCAGAGGCTGCACACACTCCCTGTCCCATAAACTAGAACAGGACTCAGAAACAGAGATGCTGCGTGTTGGGAGTGACAGGGGGCCAGCCCTCACCTGATCCCCCATCCTCTGCAGTGGTCTTTTTCCAGTGTCAAAGGCTATCCAGTTAAATGAATAGGTTTTTTTTCCACAACTGCAGGTGGTTTACATGGCACATGGAAAAGCTGGCATGGTGGTAATTTGCTTCCGACTGCAAACGTGTTCATTACTACGATGATCAGCAAGATAAAGAGCAAACATTTGCTGTACTGATGAAAAGGAAGAAAAGAACAATGGATACGTACCTTGGGACAAGCGAGTCTTCGAATTTACAGTTGTTCTAGTTAACTTGAGTTAATTGCCAATTAACATATGTCACTACACAAACAACAAAAAAAATCTAACCTGAACAGTCTCAATGTGAAGGACTAATTTTAATTATATTTTAATTACTGGATAATTTGAATTTAGAAAATTGAGACTATCAAGCTTAATGTTAAGGGACTCTAAAGAAGAAATCTCTTCAGCTTATGTGATACTCCAGAACACATGTGGTGCCCTTTTCTAATTTCTGCAATGCTGCCACTCAGAGGACTTTGAATGCGTTATTTTCTTCCATGCAGAAACTGTGAAGAAATGAAATAAAACTGCCCTAGAGCACTTCATATTAATAATAATTTTAAGAACAAATGAAAGCAATCAAATAAACTAATCCAAACATTTTTGCAACAAAGCAGAAGGCACCCATTGCCACCAACATATCTTCAGAATCACAAACTGCAACATGAGAGCAATCCAACCAACGTATGTCATGGGAAATAAGTTCTGGAGATATGATTTTGAATGTGAAGCTTGGCCTTGTTATTTTCACAAGGAAATAAAAAGACATTCAGAAGACTTAGTGAAAAAAGTACTGAATTTAACTGACACAGAACGAGTGCTCTGATAGAGAGGCTTACTCTTTGACTCCATGTATGATATTTTTATTTTTGCTTTTGGAACGCAAAATAAAAATAAAAAGACTCAGGATGAGTATTTTTTTATTGGGTAATGCTGCCCTCTAGTGACTACGGGGAACAAGCAATTGGAAAAGTGCTTCACAAGGTGCCTTAACCCTCTGAGCAGAATATCACCTGCATTTTGCTGAACTACGATGGAACCTATTAATGAAACTGAAATCTTACTTTTAAAATATCACTTGAATAAACAAAGTATTCAAATCAAACAAGCCTTATCTTATGCAGTGTAATATAGTTGTTGCAATAGAGTCTGACTAAGCCAACGAATACACTAAGTTAAAAAATGAGAACTGTCAGAGCTACTTACAGACAAAAAATAAGCCATCCAGCTTCATCTGTCAGCATTAAAAATATTGTAATTCAGGTTGATTTGCAGCTTAAATTTCAATGACAGAAAAGTATTCAGAATTCATTAAAAATTGTGGATAAAGATTTTGATTTTTTCCTATAAGAAATGGCATGTAAAAAAAGTTAAAGCTACTGATGTGTGACACTTTAATATAAAAAATAAATAAATATTTCTATTAATAAATGATCATAATCAGTGATTCTTCTGCATTGTATTAAAATATTGTGCAAAAAGTAATTCAGAAAAGTTACACTTGCAGTCAAGAACATTTGTTATATTACATGGCAACTAATTCATTGATTCATGTGTTCATTTCAAGGTTGTTTGTTAGTCTTCAATAGAGTAGTTTCAAAATTGCCAGTACTTTGTGACAGTGATTTTTTGTTCAGCAAATAGATGCTAACTCTAGTGGGATCTTGTCCATGTTAATAACAATTCTGAATGTGCAATTCCTTGATGCACAATCTTTAACCTATATTTTCCACCAGCGTAATTAGCAGTAAACTCAGCCAAATTATAACATTTTTATCAACATAGTAAAAAACACATCAGTAAAAAATCCCATTATTTATCTTCATATGCAGCAATCTGGTGGAGCATCATCTGTGGTGCACCATAGATGCTACTTGGGTGCTTCATACTCCCATTTCCCATATACTACAGAAGAAGATGAATAAGCAAAGAAAGGATGAAAGGAAACAAACCTTTTATAATTGAGGAACATGTGTAGAGCACACATCCAGGCCCAACAGATCAATGATGTTTTTGCCTGTATCATTAACTGTACAAACTTGTCCTACAGAGCTAGCCTCACTAAAATCATATTTTGAATCAGTTTAATTTTGGTTAAAAAAAGCCAACACCTTGTTCACACCATTTTCTTTCTCAGTATTTCAGCTTGCCAAAGGCTTCAGCTTCTCATGCACATGTGATTTGACTAACACAACACATTCCAAATTTTTAACTGAGAGCTACAAGAATCCAGGTGAATGCAGCAAAACTTTTATCCTATTATTAGAAACTTTTATGTCTGTAATTAGTTTGATTAATCTAGTGCTAAATACCATCACTATCTAAATAATAATCAACTCCTGAGACATACACACATGCATTCTTCTAGATTTCTGTACAGTGCTTTTGTAGTCAATCCCTATCTGAAAAACAAACAAACAAAAAAGACATAATAAAAACAGCTACACAGATTTTCCAATCTGAAATCAAACCAATGCTAAACCACTCTCAAGAGCAGCCATCCACCACCCAGAATGCTTTTTAACTAGATGCCAAAGGAACTGTGACATGATTATTTGAGAAAATTTACCCTGAGGCAGAGCAGAGACAGCAGAGACAGAGCAGGATGCAGAGCTCATGCCCTGGTAGTGCAGTGAAGCAGAAGTGATGGAAAGTAACAAAGGAATATTAGTGAAGGGAAGTTAAGAAGGTAGTAATTGGGAGCAGATCTATGCAGGGTGTGGAAAAGCAGAGAGACAGCAACAGTGGGAGCATAGGACAGACAGACAAAGACACAGGATAATGTTAAATGTAAAAAGACTAAAAATAGAAGTAGAGAACTTCAAGGCTTGAAGAAAATGCCAACTTTAGGTCTTGCAAGTATTTGGGCAGATCATACCTGACTAATCTGGTGGCCTTTTATGATTTAGTGATGGCACTGGTGGTCAAAGGAAGGGCAACTGATCCATTCGATCTGGATTTGTGCAAGGCCTCTAATTTGGTCCCACTCCAAGGGGTCCAGGTAGAGGTCAGTAGCAAGTGGTGTCCTGAGGGGACCCGTTTGGGACTGGTACTCTGTAACATCAGTGACCTAGATGATAGGATCAAGTGCACCCTCAGCAAGTTTGCAGTTGACACCAAGCTAAGTGGTGAAGTTGATATATCAAAATGAAAGGATGCTATCCAGAGGAACGCTGACAGATTCAAAAGGTGGGCCCCTGTAAGCTTAATGAGGTTCAACAAAGCCAAGTGCAAGGTGCTGCATTTGGGTTGGGGCACTCCCAGACAGA
Organism: Cyrtonyx montezumae; assembly: GCF_038088225.1. Classification (NCBI taxonomy): domain Eukaryota; kingdom Metazoa; phylum Chordata; class Aves; order Galliformes; family Odontophoridae; genus Cyrtonyx; species Cyrtonyx montezumae. The sequence continues at coordinate 7,985,701 of NW_027072041.1, forward strand.
AGTAGAGACTAGGAGAAATCACTGACAGCAGTCCTGCCAGGAAGGACTTAAGAGTCCTGGTAGGTGAAAAACTTAAAATGAGCCACAGCAGCTCTGAATACCAACAGTATTCTGGGTTGCATCAAGAAAGATAGCAGGCAGGGCAACGGAGGTGACTGTCCCCCTTTGCTCTGTGCATGTGAAGTCCCATCTGGAGTACTATGTCCAAGCTTTGGGATCCAATATAGGAGGGATATGCAGCTTCTGGAGTGGTTCCAGAGAAGGGCCATAAAGGTGATCAGAGGCCTGTAGGACCTCTCCTGCGAAGACAGGCTGAGGGAGTAGGGCTTGTTCAATCTGGAAAACAGATGGCTCTGGGGAGACCTTTAGTCGCCTTCTATTTAAAGGGAGATGATAAACAGGGGGGAAATCAACTTTATACATGGTTAGATAGTTAAGTGAGAATGGTTTTGAACAAAAGGAGGGGGCTGTTCATGACCAGTCATGGGATATCTTTCACTGAAATGGTGGTGAGGCACAGGAACAAGCTGCTCAAGAAAGTTTTGGGTGCCCCAATCCTGAAGATGTTCAAGACCAAGCTGGATGAGGCTCTAGGCTGCCTGATCTAGTGTTTGATCTAGCTGTCAGCACCTTGACTGCATCAGGGGGTTGGAACCAAATCATCTTTGAGGTCCTTCCCAACCCAATCCATTCTACAACTCTACAGTATTATGATTCTATGATATAACACTTCCCTTAAAGAATATTTAAAATATGTCCTAATTATTTGATTGTGTCATAAATCTCAAATCTAAGGCAAAAGTAAGGGAAAGATTGGTTTTAACAAATTTCTATATCTTAACAAAATATTGACAGGACTTGCATTTAAAGAAAAAGACTCAGTTTAGATCTGCATATGCCTCTGTCAGTATTCATTTGCTAAGTTATTATATTCATACTTCTGTGATTTGTTTGCAGGGATTTTAAAGCCCCCCATCTTACTTCAAATGTATTATTTGAAAGTACAATTTTAACACATTCATTCAACAAAATCCTATCAGTAGCTAATCACTAAAGATATTTCACACTCCACATCACTTGTTCCACCTATTTGTTCCATTCACTGAAAAAATTTTCTCCTCTGCGTACACGTGAAATGATCTGTGCACGTTCCTCATTTAAGGAGTACAGATTTCATGCCCATCACAGCACTCCACTGCTCCAATTATTCATTGTTGCACTTCAACAAGCACATTTACTCAGAGATAACTGTTGTGCTCAAATGATCCATGAAGTCTTAAGGAAAGACACTACTTATTCCTTCGGACAACCTAAATTGTTCACAAAAACCTTTGAAAAAGTGTCATTTTGAGGCCTTGCTATACTCAAAACTTCGATGCACATTCCCAAGTAGTTGCAGAGTAGAATATTACAGCTGTTATAACATCTTTTATGTACAAGGGTAGCAAAAAATTCTTGGCAATAGAATACCAAAAATTCAAGTCAAAGGCAAATAGCTTTGCCAGTTTGTGCTGAGCAAGACAGAGCAGAGTCAGACTGGAATCAGAGCAGAATTTCCACTTAAGAGGAAAAGATGATAGATAGAACACACTGATGATACCTTTCATGAAAACCACTGGATCCTGTGATCTAGGATTTTAATATTAAAATGAAAGATATTAGCTCTTCTTTCACATTCCATTTGCAGGCATATTACGCACACACACATTTGTCTTTATATAAAATGAGAGTATATGTACTATGTATCTGTATGTAAAAACATATGTAGCTTACATAAAGCATATAAATATGTTAACTATTCATGATTTTCCAGTCTCCCGTGCAAAAACAAGTTACAAGTCACTGCACGGCCTCACACTACCACTCAGATTTAATCACTTCAGATTACTTGAATACAGATGTGGAAAAGTATGTCCATGTATTCATGTCTTAGAGTATAATTCATTTATGCATTTTTGTTCTGATTTCCAAAAGTTTTTTCAATGATTATAGTTAAGAATGGGAAGAGCTACACAGCTGGCAGGGATGGATTATGGTTGAGATGGGAAGTCTGTGGCCCTCATCTATGGCTAAAGACAATGTTAATGCTGCCACTCTGCTGCATCAGAACAATGTACTGAGTTTGGGGTACAGCAAAGAATAGCAAAAGTATTTTCAAAAATAGCAAGCACAGACTTATTGGAGCTTACTTTTGGTGGGTAGGCTAATTCAATAAAATCAGTCAAAACCTCAGGCACTTTGTAAGGGGAAATTTTCTCATAAATTTATCAAAAAATGTCTAACAGTTTTCTCTGTTACTGCAGTAACAACCACCTCTGAAAAGATATGACTCTGTCATGAACAGAAGGATGCTATAAGAATGGTAAAGAATCTACAGAAGTGTCTATAGACTAAAGGAGCCAATTTCTGTAGAAAAGAAAAGATGAAAAGGGAAAGATGAAAAGAGGAAAGGAAATAGGGAAATAGAGAAAGGAGAAGGGAAAGGAAATAGGGAAAGGCAAAGAAGAAGGGAAGGGAAAAATTAAAATAAAAAAAAAATAATAGTCCATAAGGTAGTCAGTATTTTGCCCTCAGTGTTGTAGCTCTGGTGTTGTTTTTGTTTTTGTTTGTTTGCTTTCCATTTCTCCTCTCTCTTAAATGTTCCCATAATTCTTTTATTCTGTTGCAAACAATTTAAAATTTTCCTTCAAAGAAATATAGAATTGGACTGAGGAGCAGAGGTAACAAAAACTCTGTATGGGGAATTTCCTCTGTAATTTAAGGATCTCTGTTTTTGATTGTCCTTAATTATTTTCCTATTGTCATGCAGTTTTGTTTCATCTTTTACCAATCTTTTGCAGAAGGAAAACAACAGTTCTTAGCAAAGTCAGTGTTAATCTGCACAAAGAAATAGAAAAGTGTAAATAGAAAGTTACCACGTATTATTCTTTGTATAAGACAACCAGCTTTTGATGCTGCACATCTCATTTTCCTTCAGTGACACTAGTTTATGAACTAGAACTCCCCAGACCACAGAATTAGTAAAGTATGGGCCTCTGATACAGGAATGTAAAAATTGTTTCTGATTATGATAGTGTTAGTGATAGTGTTAGGCACTAAACACAGCTAAATGTTTCTGGTTCAAGAACAACTTTTAATTTGCGCAAATTATGCAGAAGAGAAAATTACATTTTAATTCTTACAGGTTTCATGGCCACGGGATGAATACATTAAGCAATTCTTCAACAGACTTCAGAGTAAGTAGGATAACATCACAAATCTAAAACTCAAGAACTGACAGAAAGAAAGATACACAGTACACAGTGTACTGCCAGCCAGTGCTGCACTAAACTCACCTCAAGGAGCTCAAGTTGTCAAAGCTCTACAAGTACAGCTGTCAGTTGTACTCAGGAAAGCAGCAGCTGTTCTTTCAAGGCTAAATCAGGGCAGTTCTGCCAGCAGATGTGAGAACTTAAAAGTCTACAATATTTATTGGAGGTTGTTCTCTGTTTTATAATTAATAAGAACCATACTTACAGAGTATTCTATCTATTAAGAATTAATTTTCAAGAAGATAGCAGACAATAATTTTAAGTCCAAATCATAGCAACATTTAAGGTTGCAAGTTCTATCTGAGCATTTTATCTATACTTGGGAGGCTTTTTTTTCTTTGATGCAAAGCCCCCTAAGCATTTTCCTGTTGAAATCCAGAGCCCTACATATATGATGTTTGCAGTATGCTTATTTCTTGTTATCTTTTTCTTTCTTATGATACTATTATCACATACTAGTGGAGACAGGGATTAAAGTATCTCTGTGAAGATCCAGCCTTGCTGGTGATGTCTACGAAGGACATCTCTCAGCAGAGATATAAACTGATAACTGCTCAATGAGGGAAAGAAGTCAGGGCAGCCAGAGCTACAGGTGGTTGCATCAGTCCTGAATTAAGCTGGCTAGTCACAGGCACTGTGACTGATTGATTTTTAGCTAGACTACTGCCCATGAGCAGTGACAAAAGAAAATACAACACGGAGCATTAGCTATTGAAGTGTATTTTATTGTATGGTAATTTTCAGTACAGAGAATGGAGTTCTTGTCAAACATATACAAAATCACAGTGGATGCAGTGATCTGTTGTTTCGAGGAAGAACAAAGCTCATGAACACCACAGTTCTAAACGTAAACAGTAGGAAGTTTTCAAAGTTTTAACAGTTTAGATCCTTATTTACGTATATCGGTTTCAGTAAAAGTTGGCATGTGCATTTGGCACTGAATTTCTTCCCCATACTAGTAAGGAAATACACCGCTGTTTTAAACACTTCAGTTTGCTGTGGGAAACCTCAGCAGCTTGTGTTTATTGGTTACTCAGCCACTTGATTAATTCGATTAATTTCATACACACTCCCCTACAGCTCTAACTCAATGGGCAGAAATTGTAGGAAACTGACTCCGTTTTACAAACAATATAATACATTTTTCCCAACATTTTGGATACATCTGAGTCAATTTCTCTTTAACCATAAGGAAGCTTTTCTCAAAAAAATAAGCAAGAAATGTATGGAAAAAATAATAAAACAGGCAACAACCAACGTTACCAGTCCTACGGATACTGGTAAGAAAGAATTTGGCCAGATACTAATACAGTGGGAGAGAAATTCTACAGTCTTTAATCCATAAGACGCCTGTACATGATCAGAGGGATAGCATCATGCTATATCAAATCTGGAACAAGCAGTGGTAAAGGATATCTGAACTGCAGATGAGATGTTGGATTTATTTTTTTTCATTACTTACTACAGTATGAAACATTTCAGAAGTAAGTTTCTTTCCGTAACAATAAAGACGATAAAGTCTATAGAAAATATATTGGCAACTAACTCCCTTTTGTTTATGAATCAGGGTCTTTCAGTGAAGTATTTTTCCCTAGAAAGTTACCCAGCATTGTTGTACAGCAGGAGTCTGGGGAACAAGGAATCTGTTGTACAAGGATCTGTACCAGAACGGATCGCCTGCTCTGGCACAAAATCTATTAGCTGAACTGGGCATCTGTGTCAGTGCACATCTGCATGATGCTCCTTGAAGGAGTGGACTGTATTTTCCTTGGAGCACATTTTAACAGGCATACAGATACAAAACTGTTACATATTTTTCCTAAAATAATAGAGGATTTTGCAGTCTGTACAAAAACAGATATACTGAAAATCCTTTAATCCATGTTAGGCCATAATTGCACGTTTAAGAACAATTACCCAAATGTGCAGCATTAAAGCACTAATGTAAGCCACAAGGTCATTACAACACCTTTCTGATCACATTTCCAGAGTATCTTAACAGAAATTCTTGTCTCAGAAATGTGCACTATGCCACAATTAGAAAAGGTCAAAAACAATACAGGACAAAATAATACTTCCAAACCAAATGAAAAAAAAAATAATTTATTTACAGATTGTGAAGAAAGACATGAAAAGCCTTTCCTTTCTGAATAAATACATGTATTAAGGGAATACATTCACTAACTAAAAAAATAGCTTTTTATGGTTAAATGAATAGTTCTCAAGTACTATGTAAAACAATAAAAACATTTAAAGTACAATAGTGCAACCATGTCGGAGCATAAAGCTGGTGTTTGTCATTTTACATTTCAGGTAGAAGACAAAGTAATTTTTTAAATCAGAGCAACGGAAAAGCTTAAATATTCATTAATTCCATGTAAAAAACACGCTTTTGTTTCTACACTTAAATAAATATATTTTTCCAAGTTCTTTTGCTTTAACACAAATTCATTCTACCTGGTAGTATGTGAATATTTAGACTTGACAGAGCTGATCATCTAAGGATTTCTAACAAATAGTTCTAACTGAGCTACAGCTATATCCCCATTCAGTAGTGCTTTTTCCAGTGATTTGTACATTGATCATAAAACAAGTCCAAGGTAAAACTTTGTTCTCAGTTTCCAACCCTGAATCTTATTTAAAAATAAAACACTGTTGCTTTACATGAGACACATCAAAATTACATAGTCTACAAAAAGTGATTCGGTTTATATAGCTCGGCCAAACAACGCAAAGTAGATTTTGCTCATTAAAATAAATGAGAAAAAGTATCCAAAATAACCCATAGCCTAATCAAAGAGAAAGAAAAATTAAGTCCCTGAACTCATGTCCTTCAACCTGGTTCTCCACATGGAATGAACCTTCACACACCATTCTGTATAAAAAGAAGCTCAGATGTGAAAGGAACTACTGCACACACACACACATTGCTAACTTCGGAGATCTGAAAGCCATGTTTGTAAAGGGCACTCTACAATGAACTACACTGTTGAAGAGAAGGTAGACAGTGATCTTTCAGCAGGCTACAGCCTCTGAATTTAAATCATCTATTCAGCTACTGAAAGTTACCACAGCCAAATTGTTCTTGGCAGCAGCAGGTGGTATCAAAAAGGGAAACAGATCTGTATTTTTACCTAGTGGTTTATTTTTTAAATAAAAGATAGGAGATTCAGATTCATTGTCAGGGGGAAATATTTCACTCAGAGAGTGGTGAGGCACTGGAATGCACTGCTCTGAGTAGGTCTGGATGCCCCATCCCTGAAGGTATTCAAGGCCAGGTTGGAGGGGACCCTGAGCAGCCTGATCTGGCGTGGGTGACAATCCTGCCAATGGCAGAGGGTCCCCTCCAATCCAAGCCATTCCATGAGTCTAGGATTCTATGTTTGTTGGCAATAGAAATACCTACAATTTCTCCTACACTGAACTAATGTTGGGAACTATGACAACCAGTAACAACTCAGAATTTAAAAATCCATACCCCTAAACTATCATTCACTGCTGAGTATTTTGGAAATTTCTTAAGTCAGGCAACAATATTCTCATTAAGACAAGTGGCTGCCATTCATTCCATCAATTTCTTTTAATGACTGTTTCATACAGATGCTTGTGTTTGTGCAGTAATTCTTTCATCTAAAGCTCAAAAATGCATAAAGAATATACGTTAAAACTCCTCTGTACCATTACAGTCCCTCAATTAACATCTAAATGAAAAGCTTTTGAAAAAAATTACAATTCACATCTCTCTATCACACTGTCAGTGATCGAGTCTAAACAAACAAAAAGGTATCGAAACATTAAGTCATCTCATCCTGCATATCACAAGTATTATAGGCCTCTCTAGAATTTGGATCTGTAATGGTCCATGCAAATGATCCTTTTGCTTTTGAGCTGTGTAGGATTAGAAATAAAGTCTCCTCTTCAGTTCCCAATCAAACCTCAATTCTTCATCTTAAATAAATTCTAAATTACTGCTGTAAAATTACACCAATAGCCTACATATCTGCCACTGTCTTCTCCCAGAAAACCATTCCACGTTTTGTCCTGAACATGATTTACCTGTAACTAGGCAATCTTTTAATGGATTAGGGTTTTATTGGGAGATTCTTCATGAAGGTGTAAGTCAAGGCCTTCAAATAACTAGATACGTGGATACAAGCAAAAAGATTAAACTCATCAAAGTTCTTGGAAGAATGTTTTTTCTTCTCCTATGAGAGATATATGATACTGTCCTATCATATACTGTAAGAAATAATGAGCATGTAAAGAAAAAAGCAGAAAAAGAAGATAAAATATATCACAATATTTAATGCACTGACTACTGTAGCATTCTTAGCTCGCTTCATTGAATTTTGTTGCTTAAGAAGAGTGAAAACAGACACTAAGGGTCAAAGCAAGTGTATAAATATGAATTTGTAGAAAGGAGTGTCTGGATTTTTTCCCAACTACTGAAATCCTTCATTTGTCATTAGCTTTTTTTGTTTGTTTGTTTTGTTTCATTTTTTTTCAATAAACAGATTACTTATGCCAGGAAAAGTGTCTGTAACTTAAACATGGCAGCAGTTTTTCATGAGTGCTGATTTTTTGACAGGTGCCCCAGCCAGGTTGGTTACTGACCTCGTATCATCTTGATTATCACTTTGTTTTCTCACTTCACTGTGGAAAAAAAGAAGAGTAAAAAAACAACCAGACAATAAAAATGTAGTCAATTAATGCATTTTTATATTAAAGCTCAAGTTCACTATTTTGTTTCTTCCAGTATATTTTACACAGCTCAACATCATCTAACTCCCAGGAAAATATTAATACAATTTTTAATCCACGGAATCAACACGTCTTCTAAGACTTCATTTGGAAAATGGAATCAGTTTTCCATAGAAATCACTGTACATGATTTCTGATATCTAAGAACTCCACAATGTTCTTTTATCCCTTTTATTTTCTTTTACTCATTTTTCTTTAATGTTTTTGCTTCAGTATATTACTGCAAGAGGATATATTCATAGCTGAAAATAAAGAACTTAACACCTGCAATTTCAAGTATGAATTCATTCTCAGAGGAAAAACACAAACTGGATGTTTTGTACACAGATTTAAAAGTTGTGTATATATGAGAAATCTTGCATCTCTACAGGGCCACTGTGATAGGACCTCCTAGAAACTCAAAAGCAAGTCCTAGAATTTCTTGCTATCATGTATATGTATTAGGCACACACACACACACACACACATATATATATATACAGTAGAAAAAATTCATGAAGTTTCATTGAGAGCATCAAAGTATTCAATAAACAATAGGAGAAAATAATCCTACAAAGAGGTAACAGGTTATTCAGGAGGAATAATGATATGGGGTTTTTTGGTTTTTATTTACTGCAAAAATAAAATGTTTCTTTCAAAGAACATGTATTCCTAAACTCAAGAAACTGTTGCCAACCATTCCAGACCAAGGCTCTATGTAATGTCTCAAGCACTTAAGGAACCATGACCCTACCAAAGAAAAAAAAAAATCTGGAGGTTCTGAGAAGAAATGCTACTACTGCCAAAACATTTTTAATCTTGAGACAGTTAAACAAATCTATCATGTTTAAATATTAGAATTTTCCAAGTGTGATTAATGTTATGTAACTGTGTATGTTCTCCAATTTTATAAGTCACAGGTTCCAGGAAATGAGTCATTTAAATCAGCAATTAATGTTGACACTACCAGAATAAAAAACACCTGTGCTCTTGCAGCATCTCCAGTGGGGCTCTTTTCTTGGAAATAAATGTATTCTTGAAAATCAAATGTGAAGAAGCAATGATGCTCTCCAAATAGGATTATTATTATTCGGGCTTTGTTTTAACACTGGATAAACAAATTCTGACCAGATGTCATATAGATTGATTATTGCATGATCTAAGTAAAAAAATAAAATTAATAAAGTTTTAATTCTAGCCTTGAGTTCCATGAGTAAAACTGAAAAATCTGAGCTTGAGGATTTCTTACTGCCAGCCTTTCAAAATACTTTAGCACAAAATAGTTTGGAAAAGTTGTGTAAGTGTAATGTTTGACTTATACTTCATCATAGAAATACTACGTTGCTAAATGGATGTAATCATAGAATCATAGAATGCCCTTGGCTGAAAAGGACCTCAAAGATCATCTAGTTTCAACACCCTGCTGTGGGCAGGGTCACCAACCACTAGAGCAGGCTGCCCAGAGCCACATCCAGCCTTGCCTTGAATGCCTCCAGTGATAGGGCATCCACAACCTCTCTGTGCAACCTATTCCAGTGCATCACCACCCTCTGAGTGAAAAACTTACTCCTAATATCTAACCTAAATCTCCCGTCTTAGTTTAAAGCCATTTCCCCTTGTCCTATCACTGTCGACATGTGTAAACAGTTGTTCCCCCTCCTGTTTACATGCTCTCTTCAAGTACAGGTCTCAATAGAGCTTTCTCTTCTCCAAGCTAAACAAGCCCAGTTCCCTCAACCTTTCTTCATAGGAGAGGTCCTCCAGTCCTCTGATCATCTTAGTGGCCCTCCTCTGGACCCATGCCAAGAGCTCTGAGTCTTTCTTGCACTGGGAGTCCCAGGCCTGGATGCAGTATTCCAGATGGGGCCTCACAAGAGCTGAGTAGAGAGGGACAATCACCTCCCTCTCCCTGCTGGCCATCCCTTTGTTAATGCAGCCCAGGATATGGTTGGCTTTCCAGGCTGCAATTGCACACTGCTGGCTTATGTCCAGCTTCTTGTCCACCAGGACCCCAAAGCCCTTCTCCACAGGGCCACTCACCAGAAGTAAAGGAATTAAAAAAAGTAAGTCCATGTACCATTAAACATATTATTCATGCACCAAACAAGTTTTAAAATTGTTAGGTCCATAACTAAGCTCTAATTTAAATATCAACAAATAAGACAACCATGTAACATTTGCAAGCAAAACCACTGATTATACTAAGAATAAAGTCTGCCTCGCACTTATCTATGAAGATTTAACACAGCATTCCTTTTTTAATCTCATTTGTTGAATTCAATGTTGGCATAATATGTGCATGCATGTCTTTGTATGTAAATTTATAATGTAAACATATAATGTTTACTTTATAAAACATATTCAGCTGAGCTCGTTTGAAAATAGGAACATGACTACTTACCGAGCAAGATGAAGAACTGCTTCTACAATATTAGATCCATCTTTAGCACTTGTTTCACAGAAGAGAGCGTTATAAGTCTGTGAGCAAAAAAATAAAATATTAAGCCAACTCATCTGAAAACAGTCTGATTTGGATATATATATTTAATTAAAAATGGTTTCCTCAATAATGAAAGGAGTGATTACACTTGGATTTAAATGAAAGGGATTTCCACTGGTATTCCTCATTCTCCAATACATTCAGTACAGGAAAAACATATTTTAAACATCATTTTTACTGTAACAGCAGTATTTAGTTATATTAGTAAGTATTTTGTAAATTATTTTATATTTAGTACATTCAGAATTAACAAACTGAGTTAAAAGCATGTAATAGGCTTAATGTCTGAACTCCATTTTTTTGACCACGAGACTCCAAAACAGGAAGAGTTGCTAGGATAGGTTACTGAATTCAGCCTGTTAGCTACTCATAATCTACATCATTCCAGTATTCCAGCTCAACCTGCAGCTTCAGCAGAAACATAATTCCATAATTACCTGCCATTCTACTTGCCCTACTACAATAAATCACAAAAGTACTCCCTAGATTTTTTTTTCCCAGAATTTGTGGTGTGTACATCTCTTATCCAAAATAAAAGTATGCAAAAATATTGTCCATGCTGTTTATCACAGAGCATTTCTCTTTTTCTTTCCATAGACATGGCAGAAATGCAAAATAGTCTCTCAAAGGTGAAAATAATCCACTTAAAAGGTAAAACAACGTTGGTAAAACACCAAAACAATGGTGTTTCTTAATGCGCTAACAGTAAAAGGAAAACCAAAGTTAACACTGGTCCATTACTTGACAAGGATGGTCACCTCACAAACAGGGACATATATAAAGCAGATATTTAATGTCTTTGCCTCTGTCTTCAACATCAACAATGGGCACTCGGACCCCTGTAGTCCTGAGGTGGAGGACCACAGCAATGATGAATTCAGCCTCTAACTTGTGCAAGACTTGCAGCTTCAGCCAGATGCATATAAGTCTACAGAGCCCAACAGAATTCATCCCAGAATACTCAGAGAGCTGTCTGATGTCATTTCAAGACCTCCACCGATTATTTTTCAGTGGTCTTTGGAGTACAGAGAGGTGCCAGTCAACTGAAAGTTAGTAGACATTCTTCCAGTTTTCAAGAACAGCAAGAAAGAAAGAAGACTCAGATAATATACTGTAGGCCTGCCAGTCTCACTTCAGACATTAGTAAAATGATAGAGATTATTCTGTTTCCTGTTACTGACAAGCAATTGAAAGGCAAGACAGTCATTAGTCATAGTCAACATGGTGAAATTCCTTTCCAGCAAGCTTACTTTTTATGACACAACTACCAACAAAGGAAAGACAGTTGATTTTTTGGTTTCCAGAAAGATTCCAATACCATTTCTCACAATATCAAAATGTCCAGCATACAGATAGAGAAAAACATGTCACCCTGGATATATGTACAGACTAGGGGACATGAGGTAGGAGAGCAGTCCCATGGAAGGAGACCTGGGGGTTTTGTCTGACAGCAAGTTGAACATAGTCAGCATAAGAAACAACAATACCCTGTGGTGCACCAGCCCCAGCACTGCCAGCAGGAGAGGGGAGGGGCTGTCAACTCTGCTCTTTGTTGTGAGGCCTCACTTCCAGCACTGGGTACCAGGTTTGGTGCCATTATATTAATAAAGTTATAAAATTGTTAGAGAGCATCCAAAGAAGAGCAAGACAGTGAAGAGCCTGGAGAAGAAGAACTATTTGGAGTGGCAGAGGTCCCTGAGTTTGTTTAGCCTAGAAAGGAGAATGCTGACAGGAAGCCTCATGGCAGCCCACAGTTCCACACAGGGAGCAGAGGGTGCTGTAGTAGGCGTGGCTGGGACACCGGGATGAGACGCGATAGGCCCTCCCTTGCTCTGTGAGCGATGTATGATGCATGCTCTAGGGGGTGTAGACGATGATAGATATATGTATATAAGGAGCTGCCGTGCCTTATTAAATGCCATTTTGCTATTTTCTACATAACCATATTGGTGTCTGTGATGGCAGTGACCCTAGCACGGGAGATCGCTAGCCCCGACGGTCTGACCTTCCAGAACGGTGACAACAAATGGTGCCCCGTGTGAGGCAGGATCGGACCGTCACCCCTTGCCTTCTGGCAGCTTGCAGTGCGGAGCTGGCACTGTGCCGGGGCCCGTAGTCAGTGGAGAGGCAGCAGAGTGAAGGCTACACTGAAGTCTGGGTCAACTTTGATCTTCCCCCAACTTTGTCCTCTGCATGTGAAGCTAGAACAGAATAAATATCACACCAATGTTTTGTTATTAACCACTGCTGGCACAGCATAAAGACTATCTCCAAATTACTCCAAGCAAACCAGTAGGTTGAGGGCAGCTGACCTAAACAAAGTAGAAGGATATGTAATACCATGCCATATGTCATATGCAGCAATAAAATCAGGAAAAAAGGGGAAAGGGGAGAGAGGCTGGAATGAATATCTTGTTAGAAAAAAATCTGTCCTCCCAAACAATTACTATGGATATTGAGGCCCTGCTTCCCAAGACACAACCAAAAACTGATTACTAATGGAAAATATAGATCAAATGTTCACTCTCTCTCTCTGCTTCTGCATGGTTTTTGAATGTGTTTTGTTTGTTGTTGTTGTTTTTTTTTTATTTTCCCTTTAGTTAAATTATCCTTATTTCAAAATATAAGCCTTTTTTTTTTTTCATCATATTTTCATCTTCCCATTTCTTTTGAGAGTAGTTGTGGTGAGTTCAGCTGTCCATCTGGGTGAAACCATAACAACTGGAAAAGACTCCCCATTACAGTGTTCAGAGTTCTAGAAGAATTTTGGATGATTTTATGTGGAGACAGGAGTTGGACTTGATAATCATTGTTTGTCCTTCAAACTCAATAAATGTCAATATGATGTTTGTCCTTCAAACTTCATATATAGTTCTAAGACAGAACAAGATTCTCATCCATCTACTAATGTAGGTGGCACTACAATTGGCAAAATTGTATTACCAGTTTCTTACTAGAGGATGAAAAACTTTGTCTCCTAGTCCATTCGCCTTCCAAACATGAAGACTAAGAAGAATATCCCAGAAAATAGAACAGTTCAGCTCAGCTGCACTGGGACAAAATTTAGCTCAGCAAGCACCATCAAAATAAAAAATCTTTAATGAAAATTGTGAATCCTAATAACTAGATCTGAATAAGTAAATTACTTTTATTTACAAATTACTCATGGAGTTTTCATATTAAGTTATTTAAACCATTTTATACTGAAAGGATAATCATAGATCTTACCATAGCCAGCTTTTCTCCATAACTTACAGGTACACATTTTTGTCCTTGTTCTGTGAATACCTGGCGAAGATCTGCTTTATTTCCTACCATCATAATTGGAATATTCTCATGAGTTGCATCCTGCAAAGAATTTTTTTTTCTTATTGCTAGAATTCTCAGAATAAAAAAAGTTAACTAGCATCATGTTATAATGACTTCATTCCCACAAAAATTCTTACACACTACTAGAAAGCACATAATTTAACTGTTATATAACTGTTCAGAGATGGTACATGCTCCAAGAAGCCATTTTAAATATCAGCCTGCAGAGAAGTGCATCCATACTCATAAACCCTGTTACACAACCACAAATTGTATGTTTTAGTGGAAATAGTTAATATATCTAAATGTTTTATGACAAAAGTATTGTGGGAAGAGTGGTCAACTGCTATATTATTATTAAAAACAAACAAAACAAAAACAACAAAAACAAACGAACAAAAAAAAAAAACCCACACTGCCTTAGAAAGAGGAATTTTGCTCAAATTTTCCCTCCAATTAAACAACTGTGTTACAATAGAAAAACTATTTTCATCAAATTCAAATTTGCATTAAAATAAACAAGTGGTAGCAGATAGAAATACTGAAAATTTCAGTTGAAGAATAGCTACTTTACAGAATTTATTTAAAATGCAGAAGCAAGGAATAGTCAAGTCATCCAGAGGAAGATATTTGAAGTGGGTTCTCATGTTTCTTCCAAAAGGAAGTGAATGGGAACAGTGATAATCTTTCATATATAAAATGCATTCATTTTAGCACTAAGGATCAGAATATACTTTAATACCAACAGAACATTCAGCTTGTATTTCCACAAGAGACTACAGTTTGGCTAATTCCTGAATTACTAAAGTTTTACCTATTAAACAAAACAATCTAAAAGGCCTCTGGAATTCTAAAGCAAAGATTAACCTTCCCACACTTACTTTCCTCAGATAGTTGGACATCAGAGCAACGAAACATAGCTTTAAAGATGCAGGTATTTAAGGTACTTACACCAATCATATCCACCCATTCTCGTACATTAAGAAAGCTTTTTTCACATGTTATGTCATATAAGAGTAAGACACCATCTGCTCTTCTGAAGTACGATTTAGCAATACTTCGGAATCTTTTAGGAAAAAATAAAAAAAAAAGACTTGTGTAAGGCTGGGGAGTTACACTGCATAGTGGATTACCCTGCTACATTTGAAAAATAACTTCTAGGAATTAACATAGCACAGTCTACTTAGCAACTGTCTAACAACTAGGTAATTACATTACATATTAAAATATTGTTCAAAAAATAATGTGAGAGAATGACTGTGTCTCCAACTTCCTATGTCACATACTTGTAGGCAAAAGTAAATACATACAGCACAGTACAGAGCTTTGACACTGAACAGATAAAACTGACTCAGACCTGTCCTGTTCAGTATATTTATTGATCATCTGGATGAGGGTGTTGAGTGCACCTTCAGTAAGTTTGCAGATGACACCTAGTTGGCAGGAAGTATTGATCAGCCTGGGGGTAGCAAAGCCCTACAGAGGGATCTGATCAGGCTGGATTGCTGGGGTGAGGGCAAGGGGATGAAGTTCAACAAGATCAAGTGCCAGGTCATCCATTTTGGCCACAACAACCCCAAGCAACACTACAGACTTGTAGCAGAGTGGCTGGAAGACTGCATAGAGGAAACTGACCTGGGATTGTCTGTCAGCTATCAGCTGAACATGAAACAGCAGTGTGCCCAGGTAGCCAATAAGGCCAATGGCATCCTGGCTTGTATCAGAAATAGTGCTGTCGGCAGGAGCAGAGAAGTGATCATCTCTCTGAACACAGCACTGGAGAGGTTGCATTTCAAGTACTGTGTTCAGTTTCAGACCCCTCGCTACAGGAAAGACATTGAGGCCCTGGAGTGTGTCCAAGCGGCCTCAATGAGGGGTCTGTAGCATGGACTTTACAAGGAGTGGCTGAGGGAGCTAGGATTATTTAGTCTGGAGGAGGCTAAGGGGTGACCTTATTGCTCTTGACAACTACCTGAAGGGAGGCTGTAGTGAGCTGGGAGTCAGCCTCTTCTCCCATGTAACTAGCAATAGGACTAGAAGGGATGGCCTTAAGTTACACCAGAGTACTTCTCTGAGACAGTGGTCAGGCACTGCAACAGGCAGCTCAGGGAGGTGGAGGAGTCAGTGACCCAGGAAGTGTTCAGGAAACATTTAGATGTTGTACTGGGGGACATGGTTAGAGGGAAATATTGGTGATAGGTGGATGATTGGAGTAGATGATCATAGAGTTCTTTTCGAAACTTGGTGATTCGATGATTCTATGACTTGCAATATTTCAGATTAAACTCCTGATGAGCCCTACAAGATGTCAGTAAAGTAATGGCTCTGCAATTAAGTGACGTAGGATGTTGTGAAAATTCTACATAGAAAACTGAACATTAGTGGCATACTCAGTAATCTGTACAATTCTCCCATATGTTTTCTGAGTCTCTGGGAAAAGAAAGATTTTTCATGTACTAAATTCAGTGAATTAGAATCAGGAACTTCAAGGAGAATATCAGTAAAGATTATCTCAAATACAATACTGTCAGAAATACAGATTTGTAAGAACAAAGACAGTAATAGGAAAAAACGGAAGAAACATTTTACACCTACTCCATATTTTTGTATTGCAGGAGAGGGATGTATGAATTTAATTAATGCTGTGTTGAACCTCATTTAGCTCCCTCTGAGGAGAGGAAAAATTATCTCAGGCATCACGAAAGCTAACAAATAAATACAACACCTGTCTCTAATTCTCAGCTGTGCACAGTTACATCTTCCTACAGACATCTACATTTGATTATAATGACTTATTTATAATCAGTGCATGCAGTGTTTTTTTGGTTTTTTTTTTCACCTAGAGGAAAAAATCCAAGTTTAATTTAGAAAAGATCAAAACATTAAGTTGTAAGTAATCACTAACCTCTCCTGCCCAGCTGTGTCCCACAGTTGTAGTACTGTAGGTTCTCCATCAACAATTAACCTTTTCATTTGAAAATCAACACCTGAAAAGAATAATTTTATGTAGTCTAATAAAAAACATTATCAATCTTAAAAAAATCACAGAAAGTTAAACATTATGCTGCATGTAAGAGGATATAGAAGTTATTTCAAACTACACTGCTTGTACTAGATAGAGAGATTCACTCAGATAACTCTGAACTTCAATAATTCCCTGAATATGGAAACACATATTTAATTTGTCTTTAGAAAAACATTTAAAGGAATATTTGAACCTGGCATTTTCCCAGGAGCATTGATACAAATTATGAACAACAAACAAGATCCACTGTGCTTCATTTTGCAAAACACTTCTATAGGTGAAAATGTTTTATAAGACAGACTTTATTTTTCAAATCCCAACTAAGGAAAAAATAAATTATAATTAAAATATAACAAAAGTCCTAAATTAAAGCCAACAAAACAAATACATAACTATGACTTGACTGGAAAGCAAAAATTCAGTCTTTGGAAATGGTAAGTCAAGTTTGTTATCTGGCAGCTAGAGCAATATACACAATAAGCCAGCCAGAAATCCCTCCGGTTCCACCAACACTTTGTAGAAATTGAGATAAAGAACAGTACAAGAGACATCAAAGGATATCATGAAAGACTAAAGAATGAGACCAGATCTGTGAAAAAAGCACAGACATACATTCCAAGTTCATTAAATTGAAACTCCCTTTACTGGCACTCTGATTTGTTCAGCAGCAGCCTTTAAGCTTTACAAAGAGTAACCAAATCAGAGTACTGTCCCATTATGCACTCCAAATATCAGTTAAGCAGTTCTAAGATTAAATGCTCAATTAGAGCTCACCACCTAAAAACTGCAGGACAACCTAGCAATTATAGGAGGTAATCTTTTTATCCACTACCTTTACGTAACAACAGTAATATTCACTTCAGTATTTAAGAAGAACAACTGTACCGAGGGTTGCACTGGTATTGCCTCTAAATTCATTCTTGCAAAGTCTCATAAGGAAACTAGATTTTCCCACTGCTGCATCTCCAGCAAGAATGATCTTGTAAGCCTTCTCTGAACTCTGGTATTTTGGAGTACATTCTGTTGCATCTGACTGAAAAGAAAAAATGGAACAAAACAAAGAAAAAACAAGGAAATTGCCTGATTCATCTCATATAGAACTAATTAAAATACAGTTCTTTATAGCTTTTATTTTATTTTATTTTATTTTATTTTATTTTATTTTATTTTATTTTATTTTATTTTATTTTATTTTATTTTATTTTATTTTATTTTATTTTATTTTATTTTATTTTATTTTATTTTATTTTTTCCTCCTAGAGAGAAGCTTACCTGAGGAGTCAGAGCAGATATGTATTTCCTTGTTGAAGCAACTGAGCTGCTTCGACTTACTGGTCTTGAGGGCTTCCAGTCTAATATTGTACTGCTGTTATCAGGACTGTATGCTTCTTCATCCCTGATCTCTGGAACCTGAAAGTATAAGTCAACATGTTAGGTTTAGTGCAAAAATATGCTTTCTGCTTGCAATGATACAGCTACAACTGATTGAAGCCCTTGTTTTTAATAGTTTTGATTAAATAAAGAACCTAACTCAACTTTGCAGTTCAGCTGAAACTTTGATTTTTCTCTTCTTCCTTGTGAGAATATAAACAGCTGTCTTCAGTCACATACTCTCCAAACCAAATAAATACTAATAGCCACTTCTACAGCAAGTTCATGCATTTCAGAGTTCTCCTATGTTTTCCTTTTTGCACCCCGAAAACACTAGCAAACTCTGAAGAATAGGAACTTCTTGGTTCTATGAAGCTTCTTTGGCCTTCAGTGACTGACAGAGTGATGGCATAGGTGGACAAAGGAAGGGGAACTGATGTAGACCACCTGAACTTGTGAAAGGCCTTTGACATGGTCCCACATCATGTCCTTATTTCTAAATTGGAGTGGTATGGACAATCTTCAAAAATACTAATATTCTTAAAAAATGAAATATTGCTTCAAAAGTCTACCAAAATAAATCCAAACAGACATTTTTCTTTAAAGGAGTAACAATTAAAAGAATGTTACACAAGTCAACCTCTAATTTTACTTAAATATATATGACCCACATTCTCAGTTCTATATGGCCAATGGTCAAAGATCTATCTCCTTCTTGCCTCCAGCCTAAGGTGTTTCCCAGAGAGGCAGTTAAGTCTCATACTTACATCTGTATCAGAAGCATCACCACCATAGTTTTCTTGCATACACTGTGGTCTTTGAAATATTCTTTGATGCCTGTATTCCACCTCTGAATCATATTCATTTGAATCTCTCAGGGTGGACAAACCACTGTCAAAACAGCTCTCAGGTAAGCTGTCAACTTCACAGTTTATTCTTTGCATGGGGTCACAAAGGGCTAAGGAATCATAATCTTCATCCACACAAGAAGAATGAGATGACCTAAAAAGCAAGTGTTGAGAAAGAAAAACAACAGAACAAATAGATTTTATTTCACAACTGGTTTTTTTTTCAACAAAATCTACTCCATTCTGGAATGTTCAATATCTATAAATGGTAACCATAACATTTAAAATATATGGTACTACCTTATTTTGTTTTTGTTTTTGTTTTTAATCATAGTCCTTGGATGCTCATATTGCAAACTTAATACATAAATCTCAGTAAGAATGTTTTTTTATTTATACTCTAAAAAGAATCAGTTCTGCTCTGTTCTATGGGAACAGACAGAAGCACTTCCCTGCTACAACAGAAAGTATCAACAACTGTCTATAAGGATTGCTGCCAAAGAGGCTGGGAGCTTCCAGTACATACCACAGAAGAGCCAACATATACAGTTGTTAGGGACTTTATTGTACCATCCAATAACATGCAGAAGTCTCTAATTTTCATCTTTGCAGGCTAATGAATAATGATAGGAACAAGCACAGTCTTTGTTGTGGAATATCACAGTATTCA
The DNA here is from genome assembly GCF_038088225.1 of Cyrtonyx montezumae. Taxonomy (NCBI): domain Eukaryota; kingdom Metazoa; phylum Chordata; class Aves; order Galliformes; family Odontophoridae; genus Cyrtonyx; species Cyrtonyx montezumae. Next base: position 8,005,475 of record NW_027072041.1, read on the forward strand.
TGCTCTTTCTATTCACATATCTGCTAGCCTATAGCAAATCAGTGAAATACAAATGAAGGTGCACACTATTACATAGTCAAGCTTGCTAGGCATTCACTGAAATAAAAGCCTTAATTAGTGAATTTTCAGCCTCCCTGAAGCAGGGATTCCATACTAGGTATTCATATGCACTTCAAGCAAGACAGATCTAGATACAGTGTACCTACAGCTAAAGAAGAAAAAACATACTTTCTAATGAAAATTGCTTAGAACATGATTAAATACAGATCAGTATTTGAAAACTATAATCTGCTATCAGGAGTCCCAACTATTGAAAGTTAGCAGATTTTGAGACATTCGTATCTCTTTTTTGTCTTCTGATACTGATAAACAATTTCTAACAACATGCCTAACCCTGTCTATTAAGTTTAATTCCTACCACATAAACTGTCTTCTAAACTAGCTTGGAAGGACAGCACTAAACCAAGTGAGAGATCTTAGGAAGGGATGAGGATGGGGAAGAAGGGGTTCTAGAGAGGTTTTCTAGAGAGCAGCAGCAGCTGGCCCAGGAGCTCTCTGGTAGATGGTGACTCTTCAACACCAAGATGGAAATCAAGAGCTTCTGCTGCACCACCAATGGATATAGTGATGTCTTTGGATGAGCATGATGCTATAGCGCTTGCCTAGGCCTGGTGGAGATGGCCACTGGTACATCCTCTGCAGGTAGGTCCACCTCCATGGGCTCTACATTGCTCTCCAGTGGGTCTACTTGCACTGGCTTGGTCTCACTACTGCTCTCTAGAAGCTGAAGTTCCCACAATGGGAGGAAAGGATCGATCTAAGGAACTCCTGGTCTCAAGTCTGTACTTTCCAGCCACAAGTTGGTCAGCAAGTGGTGTTCTGTCATCAAGGTCCATATACTTAAAGCAGCTTGCAGGGAGGTGGCTTGTTAAATCATAAGGCCATGGCAGGGTGACTCTAAGAATGTCCCATGATAACCAAAATACTGGGCAAGGGGAGGCTATGGCCTGAGAGTTGCCCTACTTGTCATCAGTGGGATTCTGCAGGGCTCCATTTTAAGGCCATTGCTCTTTAATGATTTCACTGTTGATTTCAATAAAGGTCTGTAAGTTGTGTTAAGTAAATTTGTGGATGATGCTAAGCTGGGAAGAGTGCGCACTCCCTTGACAATAGAAAGGCTGTGCACCAAAATCTGGACAAATTTGAGGGTGGTCCCCATCTGCATGAAGAAGAGCAATTGCTGGGTTCTGTACCTGGGATGGGGCAGCCCTGGCTTTATGTGGGGAAGCCCCACAAAAAGGGATTTGTGTGTTCTGATTGGTGGTAACTTGAATGTGAGCTGGCAGCGTGCCCTGGCAGCCAGAAAGGCCACCCGTACTCTGGGGTGCATAAGGCCCAGCATACCAGGTGAGGGAAGTGGTTGTCCCACTCTGCTCTGTGTTGTGCGACCTCACCACCAGCACTGGGTGCAGTTTTGGGTGCCACTACATAACAACATAAAGCTGTTAGAGCATCTGAAAAAGGGCTGGGAAGGGTCTGAGGGCATGATGTGTGAGGAGCCGTGTACTCTGGTTCTTCAAGAAGGGTGGAAAATTCCTATTCCATACTGGTTCATTTATATTAGCATCATATAATTTGGACTAGATGATCCCCAGAGGTCCCTTCCAACCCCCACAATTCTGTGGTTCTGTGATTCTGAGCGGCTGAGGTCACTGGGTCTGTCCATCCCAGAGCAGAGGAGCTGAGGGGAGGCCTGATGGCGGCTGCAGCTCTCGCAGGGAGCGGAGGGCAGCGCTGAGCTCTGCTGTGTGACAGCGACAGGGCCCGAGGGAACGGCATGGAGCTGTGTCAGGGGAGGGGCAGCTGGGGGTTAGGGCTGGGTCTGCATCGGAGGGAGTCGAGCATGGAATGGGCTGCCCCGGGCAGTGGGTGGAGACTCAGGCTGCAGCAGGTAGAAGACTGCTTGTGTTTGGGTGGTCCTCTGTGGAGTCAGGGGTTGGACTTGACAATCTTTGTGGGTCCCTTCCAACTTGGGATATTCTGTGATTCCATATTCTAAACATCCAGAGAGATTCTAGTTAATTTTTCCCTAACTTCAGAAAATTATTCAATCTAATATGCAACTTAGATATGATTGCCCTTCTCAGTATTTCTCAACAGAGCAAAATAGGTTTTATCTGCATTCAGCAGAAGGAATTAATTTGTGATGAGTAAAATGTTATAGCCTGCAAACACATAAGAGATAGCAGAATAGCATTACTGAACAAATGTGGATATTACTAGTGCAAAGCAGAAGCCAACTTAATCCCTACTAAAGATTTTCATCTCACAGGAAAGCCATAAAACACAGGCTACTGTCAACTCCAATCCTGTAGGGTTTGAAGTAACACAAAAAGAACAATAAGATAAAATAATTTATCAATTGAATAAGGACACAAATTTTTAATGGCACTTCCAGTAATTAAAGAAATAAAAATGAAATATAAAGTTTCACAAAATAGCATGATATAGAGCGCTCAAAGTTGAATCCAGAGGTTTGTGATGTCAATGACAGCCCCTGCAATGGTCTGAACATGAACTCATCAATGACTTCAGTTTGGTAGGTGTGAAACCAAAGAAGCTTTGACTAATAACGATATTTGCTTTTAGATAAGTTCTTGTTTCTGTGGCTTTTACTCTATTAATATCCAAGTGCATTCACTACAACTGCATGTCAGTGGGAGGTGAGGTTGTTTATTCTAAAAAATTAGGCCAATATGCCTCTGTAATAATTATTATATGGGAAAAACAGACACTCAAGATAGAAATATGACCAAAATTGTTTTATTTCCTAAATACTGAGGAACATAGGTAAGAGTGGTAGGAGGGGAGATTTAGAATTAAACTAAAAACAGAGATGTTGTCTGAATTATCTGTTAATTCACCATTACCAATGAATAAAATTTTCCTGAACTTCCTGATGTCATTGAAGACATTGCTGTTGAGTTCACCATAATGTGGATCTCATGCTATGGTCACATATTTCTTCCAAAATACGAAAAATTATTTTTTCTTTTATTCAACAATATTTGATTTTTTAAGACATTTGTGATGACCTGGTCTTTTAAACTTAGTAGAAGCAAATCTGGCTTACCTGTCATAACGTGGGTTTAGAGGAGACTGTCCCCCACTACACTTGGGACTGCTTCTAGAAATAGTACTTCCTGGTGAGGTATTTGCCAACCGCTGTGATAGGAAAATAATAAATGCATAATAACTTTGACGAACACAAACATCATATTCATCATGATTAAAGCGTATATCAACAAAATGACTGCTGTGCATTTTCATGTGTATCCAACCACTTATTCTTTAAATAGGATTAGATGTCTAAAGACCACTATATACAACATTTAGGTTCCATTTTTGCCTTCATGCTGGACCTGCTAGCCACATTCAATTATAAGAAAATGAAATTTCCAAAAGGATTATTACACTGATTATGTATTTCCTACTAGAGTGAAAACAGAAATGCCACTAGCTGGGATAGATAGAATTTACTTTCCTTGTGTATGTTTTGGGGCATGTCAGAAGAAAGTTCTGTTTTCAGTCTTCCTGTCCAGTACTGCGACTGTGGGACCATTATTCTGTCTAAATTATTTTTAAACCATTATCTACACTTCCAGTGATGCAAGAGTTTTCCCAATTAATAGTTTTATAGTTTAGAAGGCTTCCTAATACCAGAAAACTTCCAAAAAAGGTGCAAAAAAATCCCAAAGAGCCCAAAAGATCTGAGTGAGGTTCCTACTATCAACAGTATCTCTTAGTTGTTAGCCTGGACAGAAGTTGAAATTAGGTTCAGATCTTGTTACTAAGAAGGTAGTTTTCTGAAAATGTTTGTTTTCAGGGATAAAGAGCTCCCACATAGATAATTCAAACACATTTCCTTCACTGTGAAATAAATATCAGATAGATTTGGCTACAAATTATTTTTTAAAGCACCCAAAGCTTTGCTGTAGCAAAAGCTATGTCGTTTCACATTAAAATCAACTGAAATCCAACCACAAAAATGTAATCCCAGAATAAGGTCACTGAATGTAGCTCAGTTTTCTTAGTGTGCAGTGAAATACAAAACAGACATGTATATGGTGTGTTATTTCTTACAGCTACTCATGTAACATAGCAAAATTATAACTACATACCAATGATCTGTTGAACTTGCTGAAACTGTTTTCAAGAGCAGTTCTTAAACCATCATTGCTGTCATGTAGTTTTCTATTAGCTGATCTAACAAGGAAATATAGTTTAACTTACAGAAGTACAACAAATAAAAATTACATAACATAAGGCAAAGAAAATCTGAAAAAATACATATTAAAAAAAAAAAAATTTATTCCGCTTTAGGTGACTAGTTGGGACTAATGTGGGACCAGAATTTTGTTCTTGTGTGCAGAAACAAATGACCAAATATAAAGAAGGCACTGTAAAGTCTAAGTCTTTGTGTAACTATCAGTGCAGAAAAACTAAAGATTGATTTAGAAGACACAAACAGAACATAGGTAGGCTGACAAAAACTGGAGTGTACAGTAGTCATCTGGTGCACAGTTATGTTAGGCTAAAAGGAAAAATCAGAAAGGTAACTAATACCATTTCAAATGAATTAAGCCTGCTAAATGTATCTGTAGAATATATGCCTTTTATTGTTTAAGTAAAGGAGAAGCTTAAACAAAAACACCAGAGAGAAGCTCAAAACCCAGATGGGAGACAGCCCAGCTCTGTGCTTCTGGAGCACCAGCTAGCAAGGGGCTCAGCCACTGGCGGCACCTGGCCCTGTGTAGACTGACCTGACCTCAGCATGTGCCCCATCCCAAGCAGTTGGTTTGTCAGTGCAAAGATCCATCCCCCTTGCACTAACTTACTTTCCATCTCTTACTGAGAATACACATTCTAAATGACTTCTAATGGCCTAGCCATAATTGCCCATATTTTTCCAAGTCATTCCAAGGGCTGTATTTCCTGCTTCCCAGGAACAACAAAAGGAAACCACTGCTTCCATTGCAGTCATGCTGGTATGAGGGCACAGCTAAAACAAGCACCATTTTCTACCAACCCAAGGCCTATTGGTGATAGGTGGACAGTTAGACTGGATGATCTGGGAGGTCTTTTCCAACCTTGGTAATTCTATAATTCTATGATTCTCTCTGTCTCAAGTACACAGAATACAAACTTAAGATGAAATGATATAGATCAGCAGGCTACCTTCTATGAGAACGTGAGCCATTTTAGTTCTTGATATTATTTCCCAAATCTCATCTCAGTCTTTTGTAGAGCTATAGAAATGTTTACCTATGCCTATATTAAAAATATAACAAAACAGCTGAGAACTTACTGTAGTATTTCAATTTGTCTTTCCAGATTATCTCTGTCTTCAGTATACTCCCGAATCATTTCTAGATCTCTACAAAAAATAAGATAAAATAGGATAAAATAAGACAAAATAGGATAAAATAAAATAATAAAATAAAATAGGATAAAATAGTATAAAATAAAATAATAAAATAAAATAAAATAAAATAAAATAATAGATAATTCTGATTTCCAGAATACATTAATAGCATTTTTACACAAAATAAGATCATTTACTAATTTCACTGGTCTCTTCCAGTACATCTCAACGAAAATATGGATGAAAATTAAAGGTGAGGGGTGCAGGGTGGCATCATTGGGTTAGTCTGGGCTGGATAGACAGGCCTTGGGCATCCCATAGCCCCACAAGATGAGGGGCAGCATCCAAAGTTCATAAAGGTAAGAGCCTGTTGCTTCAGCCTTGTGTCAGAATGCCTTGGTCCAAGAGGATGTCACAGTTTCAGCTGCGATGGAGACCTGAAAAGTGGACTTTAAGTATAAGGGTGGGGCTATAAGAAGAAAGGGAACTGACTGTTTAACAGGATCTGTTGTGATAGCACAATGGAAAATGGTTTCACACCAAAAGTGGTGAGATTTAGAATGCATGTAAGAAAAGTTCGTTATGATAACGGTGGTCAAGCACTGGAAGAGGTTGTCCAGAGATGTGGTGGTTGCCCCATCCCTGGAGACTTTCAAGGTTGGGCTGGACAGGGCTCTAAGCAACCTGATCTATCTGTAGGCGTCCCTGTTCAGTTCAAGGAAGTTGGTTTAGATGGTCTTTAAAGGTCCCTTCCAACTCAAACAATTCTATGATTCTGTGATCAAAGAAATAATCATATGAAAGGACTCACTGACTTCTGAAATACCTTTTGTGTTTTATAAAGATAAAAGTTTAATAACATTTATCATAAAGACTCTTCTAAATCAGTCTGAATATCTAGAAGCAGCATTTATTTGCTGCAGACAAACTAGATGAGATGGATCTGGAAGGCTTCCAAAACTATTTCTACTATCATCTATAGAGATACTCTTCAGATCAAAAATCTGACAGAGAAAAAAGCTTGTACTCCTAACTGAAATCCCCGTTAGAACAATTATCCCCATTCCTTGAACAATTATGAGTGTTTGCATCATGTCCAGAACTAGTTTTTTCAGATATCTGACAAGCAAAATGAACAGTAGTCATGGTAGACTTTGTATGGTGTCAAATATTCACCCACCTACAGCAAATTTAGAAAATAAGTTACTCACTTAACAGATTATGATAATCAAGTAAAAGCATTTACCTCTCTGTGTTTAAAGTCTGATCTGCGTATTCACTTTTCAAGCTATCTAACTCACTCTGAAGAAAAGCAATATTTGTTTGTGCTTCTAAGAGGTCTTTCTTAAGTTTCTGATTTTCCTGTATAAAAGAAAGATATTAAATATTAGCTGTCAGTCATCTCATAAAATGCTGATGCATTGTAATGCTTAAATAAACAACAACATAATACATAAAAATGAAACACCAGGTAATCTCAGCAGATATGGGAAAAGAGAATTAAACATCAGATAAGTCAGTAAAGCAGTAGGCAAGATTCACTGAAGTTTGACTTTTGGATTTCACAATCCAACAAAAATGGGATTTTGCCATTTTAAGCCATTTCTAAATGTGATACCCAGAATAGGTATGAATATTTTGTAGAATTTAATATTTTTCCAAGTTAGAGATTCTCATACAGCTATAAATAACCTTAGAAGTTTCTCTCTTATTTGTTAAATTATGTATTTAATTTATTTTATTAAATAGTATTAAATACGAAAAAAACAACCTGTATTGGAAGAATAATAAAACTGGAGCTAAATTACTGTATTAATGATAAACACTTCTTACCAGCAACACATCATGTATTCTCTTTTTCAGTTCAATCACATCTTCCCTGCTATTTATGTTTCTGGATTGCTCCTCAAGCTAGAAGTATTATAAAATCACCCAATTAACATACATACTTGATCATTCACATTCAAAATAAGTAAAATGTAATGGAGATCATATCGTATAACCCCAAAAATATGTTGCAGCTATTAAAGATGTAAAAATCTGCAGTATTCCCAGCTGCATGAATAGAGAGCATTACTCTAAAAACTTCTGGTCTTCTGTGTGATTTTTTAAATTAACACATTACAAATGTTTAATTTCTACTTCACACTCTGGAATTTGCTATAGGTATTGACAACTTAGAACACAAAACCCAGCAACTGGGAAGACTGTAACAGCTGTATCCCCACTAACATAAATACATATATATATATGTACTACTTCATCTAATGTCAGTTCTGTAGAGTATGTTTAACAAAAGCTTTCATGTTTCTTGTGAGCAATTTCCTCTATCATTGCTCTTTTAAGTTCAATTCAATGTGAAGAAACAAGAATAAAGCCTCAATGTTTGCAAAGATTCTGGTCAAATTTACAAAAGAAACTAAACATCCCGATTATAAGATAGTTCAAACCAATATTCCTGTCTAAGATGTCAATTCATCTTTCAGTTGGGCTTTGAATTAAATGATCAAGTTGGAATTACATTTAGACTATAGTAACTAATTCCACTAGTAACTTCTGTTTAAAATTAGAGCTTAAACTTACCTGAACCATTACAATTTGAAAGAAAAGTGCTCAGCAACAAAAACATTGTATTAGTTCAATATACTGCATTTGTATTGCCAATTTCATCTAACTCTATTATTACAATTAGAGGCAATGTATTAGATGTTTCTAATGTGTCACATACAAGACTAGATAACTGCAGTGCAAGTATCATGATGGATCTTGAAAATTATTCAGCAAGACAGTTTGTCTATGTGGTCTCTTCACTAAGTTTTTCAGTAAATTATACAAAATGTATACAACATCACAGAACTACAACACAAATCAAACTTACCTGAAGTTGCCATTTACCTACGCACATAAATCTAAAGGGACGCATTGTGATTATCTATCTTGGGAAAAACTCTTTGTAAAGTCAGCATCTCTTACACTACAAATGCAAGGCATGAGTTCAAGTTGCTTACCTTTTTAAGTTTTTTTATCGTCACCTGAAGATCCCCAACTTCAGTATCATGCTGACGCTTCAGTTCATTTAGTGCTTCTTCAGCTCTTTGTTTCTCCTATAATATGTGTTAGTTTATTAAACATTGAGACAGGTTTCAAATGTTTTTTAAAAGATGCATCCACAAATTTGGAAAGACAAACATTTTTCCCAGTAGATTAATGTGTGTAATTCTGTCTTCACATTAAGACAACCACCCCTTCCTTAGATCCACAGACACAGCTTCTGCTGTTGCAGCCCACTTCTAAAAACAAAGATATGGGTTCAGTCCTGAATTCAGTGCTTGCTTTCATGCACTCATCACTTTAAATGTCTTAATGCCAAAAGAAAAAAGTTTAGATTTCATTTTTACATGTACATCAGTGTGTTGTGTATTACATACATAGCTGTCTGTACAGGCAGACATGCAGGTCAGAGCACTGCACCGTTACTTTCAAACCAGCTTTCTGAGGCGTGGGATACAACATGCTAGAAACAACACTACTGTGCAATGAGTCACTTCAAATTCACTCATCTACTTCAATTTTTTCTTTGCTTTCAGGCATTTGTCAATTACAGGCCTGTGTCCAGTGAAAGGTACGCTGATGGCAGCATCCTTAGCCATGGATGTTTCACACAGCAGTTGGTCTTAAACCAACTGCACTACTGGGGAAACCATTTTAACTCAAAGAGACATGGGACTGAGACAAAGACTTTAGGACTGATAGGAAAGCATTCAGCTCTGCCTTGAGCTCCTAGGTGTGGAGGTATAGAGTTCACAGGACAGGGAGACAGATAGCAGTGGCAGGACGTGCTGCCAACCTGATAGGTTGTGCTTTCAAACAAGAGATGGCAGGTGCAGACTCTGCTCAGAATGCAGTCAGATGCTGACATCTGTCTGTTAAAATGATAATCAATCAGTCCAAGTAATCAGCTTAAGCTGGATTCTCTGATTGCTGGCCCCTGTACCAGACTCCTAAGTGCTGTTCAGTAATTACTTGCTTCCCTGGAGAAATAAAAGAGGATAGGCTCATGCTGCAGATGCCATCATGCAGAAGCAGGTGTCACAGTGGCGTGAGATCACGCTAACAAACAATGGTCATGAGTACAGACTCTAAGATTAATGGCTGAGCACAAACCCACAAAGTAAATATCTCACATTTACTTTCAGGGCGTTTTAGGAGTGGAGTATGAGGAGCTATGAGCTACAATGAATGCATATGAGTGAAAATGAGAAAAGCACTGTGGGAACAAGTCACAGCCCATCTTTGATATCTGGGTGTGAAAGCTGAAAACTCTGTTCCAGCTCAGTGACAATCTAAAAACTAACACTGATGAGATCTGCAACCTGTTGCCTTGCCATTTCTTCATCACTTCAATCCAAAGACTAGATCTAGCATAAGCACTGCAAACTTGAGGTCTTATGGGTTTTTTTTTTTTTGGCATCAAAAGGGTAATTTTTAGAAACTAAGACATAAACTGTGTACAGATGATAGATAGCAGACATTTATGTGAAGATCATATGGAATTGCTGCAGTTTTCAGACTGAATGAATGCACACAACCAAATCACCTTTTTACAGTAGGGAATAATGTTTGCAGAGCTTTTTCCAATAATTAACTGCTTCAAGCAGAACAGCAATTTTCCAAAGCTATGTTCCCTATGTTTTATAAACAAAAATGCATATTCTCCATAGGAATAGTAATTTTCTTTCTGTTCTGAGAGTTTCATTATAATTAGTTAAATACACATATGCTATTTTGCTGGGATGGGATCTTTAACACACACTGGGCATGTAAAGGTTCAGTAGGTAGTTTTTCCTACTGAATTAATGATCAAGGCCAGAACACACATTTTAACTAGTGAACTTCTTTTGTCCACATTAGAATAATTTGCATGAACTGTTACTCTTACACTTATTACAAAGCTAGATATATCACATAAATTTCGGAACAGTTCAACAGGAATCAGGCAAGACAGGCAGAGCAACTTTCTTATACTGTTTTCTGCTTAGAATTAGACAGTCATTTGTGGCTCTTCTCGTGTTTTCAATATGAGAGGGGAAAAGGACTCTTGTACTTAGCATCAAGATTGCAAGTGAGTTGAAACTACACCTAAAACCTGAGCACACTGAAACAAGAAAACTCTCCATCAACAGAGAAGTCCAGGCCCACACGCTCTGTTATCACTAACACCCTCTCTCCTCTAGAAGTCTCCAAACTACAACTGCCGGATCAGAAAGCATTAGCATGAAAATTAAAGGTTACTGCTTCAGTCAGAAGTATAAATGAGGAACAAATGATCTAAGCAAGCATTAATTACTTAAATTCTTGTGCTACTTGGAGTAGATACCATCATTTTCTGGTGAAAGGCCATTTTTTCCTAATCAGTTACCAATACTGTTCTTGGGAAATAAACTCCTTTGCATTAACATTTTCTTACAGAGGAGATTTTTTTTCTTGCTTTATTACATCTGAGCAGTGCCCCTAAGTCAGTCAGCAGCACCAAAGACTTACCTGGCCACTAATCTTGTATAAATCTACAGAGAGTTTGGTCACTATGAAATTGTATGAACAAAAAATACTCACCTCCTTTTTAACTTTATGCTCTGCAGCCTGTATCCGCTGTTCCATCTCTTCTTCCAGCTCACTGAGCTGAACTGCTGCTTTATCCTGAGCTCTAAAATTTTAAAGTAAATATTGTTTTGGGAATTGCCCTGTGTCTTGACAGAAAATTGTGTGAATGTGATTGCTGAAATGAATTAGATAGACAAATATGGAAACAATTTTTAACAATGGAAACAATTTTTAACAAGGTTTAACAATGGCCAGACCTTGAAACTGATATGGTGGGGAACCAAAATCACAAATCAATTTGAAAATACATGCAAATTAGATTTTAAATTATAGCTGATAGCAGATGATTAGTGTAAAAGAGATCTCACACTGAAAATTAAAATTAAATTACAAAGGTAAAAAGCCCCTCTGGTTATCCTATGACAAGGCTTCAAGACAATAACTACAGCAACTTGAAGCATCCATACAAGATCTTTGCACTGAGCTAATCTTCTTGAAGCTGGAGAAGCAAAAGTATGTTTTTTAAAATGAAATTGTCATGGGAATGTATGCTAAACCAGAAAATTACAGACATGAAAAGTAGTCAAAATGGTTAAGGCATTAGATGAAAGAACAAAGCCAGGACCTACCCAAAACATGAACAGGGAACATTTACACAAACATGTTTGTATGTAAACAACTTCTGAACTCTGTTTATGAGAATTCTGTTTGGCATATTTTGGCACTACCCAATAGTAGATTAATCCAACAAAACATAGGATAGAGAGAAAAGTAACTGCATAAATGAACTGGGAGAAGACTCACTATACCTTTTGACAGCAATGGCCAAGGTTTCCATCTCTGTGCTTTGAAGTTTGATCTCCCGGATGAAGTTCTTAATGACATGCTCATAAGGCTGGATTAATCTTGGTTCTACTATGTGAATGTTCTGATACAGAACACTGACTTGCTCTTGTCTGAAAAAGAAATATATGTTTTTAAAATAAAGTGACATGACTACAGGGAGTAAAATGAGCAAACAATAACCCTGCAACAATATGGAAATAAATAAGCATGGTCTGCACAACTCACCTGATGTAAAAACTATCCATGAAAGCTTAGAAGAAAACACAGCTATCCACATAAAGCTCAGTGCTCCCTTAGCTATTGGATTTCCTTCACATCTCCTGTATAAATAACTTGATTGGGGTTGTATGAGAACAGAGAACCTAGCTCTCATTTAAAACAAACTATTTTGCACCCGATGTCTATACCTCTAATAGTGACAGCCTTGTTTTAGATCACAAAAAAAAACTCTTTTTGGTAAAAAGTTAATTCCATATATGACTCCTACGTGAAAGACAACACTCATTTCAGAAGGGTCAAAGAAAAATGTCACTGTAGATCCTTGAGTAATTAACAGCTCCATGGAAATTCATACTGCTTCTTAAAGGCTGCTTCAATGTAAGGATAAAATATTTCGATTCTTATTTGATAAGAACTCATTTCAAGTGACTGTACACAGTTTTAATTGTTGTTTACAACTTAATTGTTGACAAGATGCAAAGACAAATAACAGCATAAGCACCAAAATATTGTTCCACATATTATTACATAAACAGCTATGATTTCTGGTCAACAGTACAACAGTATGTCATGTCACAGCTGGCATTACATGGTGCTTCTATAAGGCAACTTATATCAGAGATAATTCTACAGCAGAATTTAGCAGTCCCAAGGACAAGCAAAGCTGATTGCCATGCAGGTAATATACCAAAAGATGAGCAAGTATTCAAGATCTTACAGATTAAACAAAGGGGGAAAAGCAACAAAAAGAGAGCACATCTACAGACATGCAGGAACCAGGCTAGTAATGAGGAAGCACAGCACACTGGTTGCAGAAAGGCAAACAAATATAATGTTCTGCAACTACTAGTCCCACAGCATTTATAATACACCATGAATGCCTGTCATCTTTTTACTGTTACCAGAAAGTTTAACCTTTGATTTAAAGATTCTCCTTCTTGGATGGCTGACACTCTTCTATCTTCCATAAAGGCAGTGCTGATTAACCCGCTAACTACAACCATGCTATCAGCAATCACTGTGACTTCACACCTAAAGCACTTCTACAGTTCAGATTATTAGCATTCTAGAACTTTGTTCCATATGATTTTCCCACTGTAAGTATAACCTATTTTATGGCAACAGTAGTATAATTGTCATTTTAGCTCAGAGTCCTATTTTAAACAACTGAAATATTTCAAGAAATCGTAAAATCTGTTTGTGGCTGAAATGCAGATGTTTATTTTAATATACAGAAACGTAACAATAGCACATAAAAATACAGATTTACTGAGGCCAAGGGAATTTGTGTGTACATGCAAGTACACTCTTGCAAAAAAAAGAAAAAAGAAAAAAGGCTTCAATTTTAGCCATACTTAGCAACTCCAGAAGTTCATTTAAATGCAACATTGTACTCTATGCATGCATACAAATCCATTTTCATAACGTACTTAAACAGAGAAATATCAAGGTTCACAAATAGTCACAATATTGAACAGGTTTATCTGATCAGACGCTACAAACTATGTAAAAGCATATATCATTAAAGAACTCCCCTGATGTATATTCACTCAACATTTCACCTTTAAAAAACAGTCACAGGCATTTTCCCTTGGAATCACACTGAGTTAAAACAGCTCCAAGAGAGATACTAAAAGCAGAATGAAACAAAACAAGAAGACTTATCTCTTAAAATACACCCCTTTTTCTCTGTACTAAGTTCAGAGGTACGTGAGATTTCTGCACCGAAGGAATACTGCACAACAGAGAATTTTAGCATGATTCTGATGACAGTAAATACCACAAAACATGTTGGTGATTCATTTTCACCAGATCTCAGTTAAAGTGCAAGTATATAGCAGATTTGTAGTACTTAAACAATGACTTCCAAGTACAAGCAGCTGGACAAACAGTAAGTTTAGCGTCTCGAGGTGATACCATTTATAGCATTCCAACTGTGCTTCCATTCCTTTTGATAAGCCTTGAAGCTGGAGCATGACTGTACTTTAAACATTACGAAATGCAATCTCTCATAATCTCTCTATTTGAAATTCCATTTATTTAGATAGCTGGGTACAGTAACATATGCTGCATTTCATGAATTCTTAGCACTTCAGTGTTTGTCCTTCAAAGCTGCAAATACCTCACTAAAACAGCTAACAAACTATTCCAGTTTAATTTCAGATTTTAAACAGAAGCAGCTGCTGTGCATATGTGGAAGTAGCTGCTGAAGAATGCCTCTCACATCTCACAGCATGGATGTTCATCAACTCCTTTAGCAGTGTGGTTTGTAAAACAGAGGCTACACTAGCCACAGTGAGGTGGGCAGAATCGCAGAATTATAGAATGGTTTGGGTTGGAAGGGATCTTTTCAGATTATCTAGTTTCTCCACTGCTATAGGCATTGACACTTCCCACTAGACCAGTTGCTCAAAGCTGCATCCAGCCTGACCTTGAATGCCTTCAGGGAGGGGGCACCCACAACATTTCTGGGCAACCTACTGTTTTCTCACTCTTATAGCAAAAATATCTTCCTAATATCTAGTCTAAATTAGGAGTTATCCATCTTATATGGCAGATACACTCAGTGCAATCTAGGCCACTGGAACAGGTTGCCCAGATCGGAGGTGGATGCTCCATCCCTGGAGACACACAAGGTCAGGATGGACAAGGCTCCAAGCAACCTGATCTAGCTGTAGGTATTCCAATTCAGTGAAGAGGAGTTGGACTCGATGACCTTTAAGAGTCTCTTCCAACTCAAACAATTCTATGATTCTATATATGATTTTTAGGAATAAAAAAACCATAAACACAATGCAGAACATGTGTATCACCAGAAATCCCCTGCCTCACGGGCTGTTAGAGGCTGTAGCACAACAGAAGGTACAGTGTCTTACACTGCGGAACTGGAGAATCAACTATTAGTTTGGCCTTTCCCTACAATACTTTGTGCTAGAATCAAAAACACCTGTAGTAGAATATTGTAAGGAATTCCTGTAATTTTTATTCTCTTTATAAGAATGCCTGTCACTCTCTCTTGCAGCTTTTTATTAAAAGCTTATGCAAATACACATACCAGAAATGAAGACAAAAATCAGTCTCCCTACACTGCTGTGACACTGACATACCATTGTCTACTTGCTTTAAGATGTAGTATCAAAAAATAGTTCTGCCTGAGTGATGAAAAGAAATTCTTATATTTCCTACTCAGCCTACTGACTGGCTACCATACAGATGGACTCAAAATATCTGCAACCTTGTTTTATGAGGGTTAGGAAACAAAACAATGCCCATTGAAACACAATTATTTAGAATTCCTGGAAAGCACCTGCAAGGCTCTTTCAGTCTGAAATCGGCCTCTGAAACTCCCAGTGATGCTCACCTCAGTGCTTCTATGGCAGCTTTACTGGAAATCTTAGTTAAAAACATGACTCAACAACTAATGTAAGCAGAAGAAAAACAGATGAGAAATTAGTCATGCAAAGAATTGATGGAACACTACTTAAGCACTTATGCCTTCCAGTACCTGAAGGGGGAATACAAGAAATCTGGGGAGGGACTTTTTATTAGGGCATGTAGAGACAGAACAAGTGGAAATGGTTTTAAAATGGAAGTGAATAGATTTAGACTAGATATTAGGAAGAAATTCTTTACTGTGACAATGGTAAGACACTGGAACAGGTTGCCCAGAGAGGCAGCGAATGTCCCCTCCCTGGAATAATTCAAGGCCAGGCTGGATGTGACTTTGAATAATGTGGTCTAGTGGGAGGTGTCCCCACTTATAGCAGGGAGCTTTGAACTAGATAATCTTAAAAGTCCCTTTCAACCCAAATCATTCTATGATGCTAAGATGAACTACTGTTAATCATTTCTTCCCATATTTTAAATCACTTCTATTTTCACTTTTCACTATTAGTGATTATACTGCAGCAAGGCAGTGGTTGCAATGGACACTGCCAAATGTATTTCCAGCTTCCAGTAAATACATTTTATTTCTTTTTAAATATTTGTTATTCAAAATTATTTATCAAGGAAGATTTCACAAATGTGTTTTACTGTGATGACTGCTGAACACTCAATAGTCTTTGCACTACAAAAAGGAAACTAAAAAGTTCTTGTTCAGTTTCAACAAAATTCATGTGAAATGCCCAGGTGAGCCCTTTAAAATGAGCTTTTTTATAAAAGAAAAAATCTCATTTTAAATGGATTTAGCTGCATCCCTTTAAGTTCCACACCAAAATTGCAAATGCAAAGACACAAAATGAAAGAAATCGTCCCACTTTACCCTCTAACTGTATGCTTTCACTGCCTACCTCACACACATTTTAGCTGCTTCTACAAAGTACAGACACAAAGCATTAGTGGCTTGAAAAAGTACAGTACACTAGACAGGTACAGCTCCAGCTTTTCCTTACTTCAACTAGAAGGATTAACTATTTTAGTTTCCCCTCTCTCTAATACAAGTAATTAGCCAGTATTTTCACATCCTCACATAGGAGTTTTTGTATTACATAAAGTTAATGCATTCCAGAAAGAAAATAAATCTGTCCTGAGGATATCTGCCATATGTAATATAATATATGTAAAATAGCAAAGTAGAATAAGGAGGAGCAGAGAAAAGGAAAAAAATAAGAAAAAATGCGGTTTAGAGATATCAGATACTTAGATTACGTTACATGGCATAATTCCATTTAAATCAATTCATATCAGCTCATACTATTCTGGATGGCTGAATGCACAGTGTGGCAGTTTGCCAGCTGGTCCACACTCTGAATGCAGTTCAAAGAAAGTTGGTGGAATGCATCAAAAAATGACTAAGTAGTTGCTCAGATTCTTACATCTGTTCCCTTTACAAAGAAAGCAGACTGTGTTACGTGGTCCACTTAATTTCACCTAAATGAGTGTATTAGAAGCAACATTTTCCTCCATTTAAAGGGCAATCTGTAGTAAGCTATTGGAAAAAAGAAGAAAATCAAAGATTTGCCAGTGATGTTACAATACCACTTCTCCTTATATGATAACAATTTAAATATTTTTTTCCATCACTCTTTGGTGTATAATTACCTGCATCTGCTTTAGAAAGATAAAGAGATTTACAAACTGTAACATACTAAGAAAAGATATTACCTCACTGGGACAAGAGGTAAGAAAACTTGAACAAAGTATGGAATCAGAATATCTCAAGTAGGAAGGCACCCACAAGGATCATCATGTCCAACTCCTGGCTCCAAACAGGACCACCCAAAAATCAGACAATATGTCTGAGAGTGGTGTCCAAACACTTCTAGAACTTCAGAGGTCTGAGGCCATGACCACCGTCCTGAGGAGCCTGTTCCATGCCTAGCAACCTATGGTGAAGAACCTTTTCCTCATATCCAGTCAGACCCTCCCCGTCACAGCTTCATGATATTCCATCAGGTCCTAGTCTTTTGTCCTACAACAAAAATCTTTACATTGACTCAAAGTAACCCCTTGACATTTTTCTGACATTTCTCTTCACTTCTGTCCTCTTCCTTATCCATACTGTTATTGTCCTTCAGGCACTGGAAAAACATGTTTTTATTTTTTTTATTTTTATAGGTGCAGAATGTGCTCCTGTTTCTAAGCTTTAGAATGGTCTATATTGCAACACTTCCTTCCAAGCGGAGCTTGTAAAATCACTCAATGTCTGTAGAACCTCCCTTCTAACATGGATACAAAGGGATGAAATGTAAGATCTCAGCCAAGAAGGCCTGAGTTAGAGAAGGGGGCATTACAATCTGACAATTGTCCTTACACTGGAGATCAATAACCTCTGTTAACTACTGACATACCACCAACATCCACCATCATAAGTTGAAAGAATAAGACAAATGAACAGCATCATTTTCAGAGCAGCTCTTGTAAAATACATAATATAGTTGATGCATGCAAGTAACAAAACTTGCTTTAATTTTTAATATTTTATTAAAAAGTGGGAAAAAAGGGAGAAAAAAATAATAAAACAAGTGAAATATTTTACCTTATTTCTAATTAGTGAAACTAATGCATCAGCCTGGTTCAGTGGCAGCGTATGCAATTCTTAGTTAGCTCTCAAGTTGTTTCTTAGATGTTTGTTATGAAATTTTAGTCCATCTGTGTCTCATCCTTGAAAACAATTGTTCACAAATGTGCATGATGCCAAAAGCAATGACATGAGTAAGGTGTGATTGTGAAGCAAGAGGTAACTTTCTTTCTCATAAAAGTCTTGTAGAGAGACACCATCAGATTTTTTTGTTGAATAGCACATTGTAACCATACGTTCTATTTTAAAAATGTATTTATGTTGAACAAAAAAGGAGTCAAAAATATATTAAAAAGTTGATTACTTTTTTGAAGCTCTTGAAACGTATTCTCAAATTCCCTTACAGCAATGGAAAACATAGCTGTGTATTTTTTGCTGTTCACAGGACTGTTTAGCTAATACATCAAAAAGCATAGAGTTATCTGCCATGACTTCAGTTGGCATTGCAGTGCACCCTCTCCATGCCCTGGTTTCAGCCCAGATGGTGCTGACTGCACATTGATGTTTAATTATTCTGAGGGATGGGAGTCCACCTGAAGCTGGGCCAGGCCATTCTGTGAGGCAGAGCCAACACCATGATTGCATGGGGTAGGAGGCAGATGCAAGAGCAAGATGGGCCAGGCTGAACACTGCCTGTGGGGTGTGGGTTTAACAGATCTGGCCAAATACGTTCTTGATTAAGTGCCTTGAGGAAACATAATTCCATGAAATTTTCATACAGAATGAACTTCCAGGTGTTTCTCAACCTGAAACATGGGTGTGTTTTTTTTTTACATTAACTTTTTTTTGCTCTAACTTGTTCCTTCATAGATTGAATTATATCAAAAGAAGAACAAATCTACAACCTCCATGTGAGAGTCTGCACAAGAGAGCCTCAGCTGATTCTCGGGGAAGGAATTTTTAATGTTTCCGTGGGAGTAAGTATTGTTCCCTGCCTAAAGGCAAAGGTGTAGCTTGGAGCAGGTAGTGGAGCTGGAGTAGAAAAAGCCTGTGGGATAGGAGGAAAAGATGAAGTCTGTGGAAAAGGATTCCATTCCCAAGGATGGACATACAGCACAGGATTCTGAATAATGAAAATTTTAGGAAAACAAATGCTGTAGAGCCTAAGTTCGTTCACAAAACAGTTGTTCAGATTAAAAGGAAAAAAAACAAGCGGGAAGACCTAAGGTGGCTCAGAAAGTCCTCTAGTTCATAGAAATGCATCTGTCACACTTTTATCAGAGTGCATTTGCCAGTCCCTTGTCATAAGATGCATTAAAAGACAAGATGTGATTATTGCAGCATGGATCCTTTTCTCCAGCACTGTGACAAAAGGGTCCCAAGCAGCTGTTTTTTTCCTCAGGCTTTGCTTTCATTGCCTCACTGAGAAACACACATCCATTTCCAAGGAAACCTCCACAGTTCCTCATCTCTTGAAAGGAAATGCAATCTGCCAACAAGACCTGAAGCTGTGCTCTGTATTGGCTTTGTCAAAAATCCATTACGGTTCACTTCAGCACAAGTGGAACAGGTTCTGGACTGGTTTTTCTGCAGCTCTTCTCCTCTCACCTCATGCCATGACTATCACCTGTCGTTGCACTTCAAGCAGTTAATGTTAAAAACAACACTCTTTTCTCATTTTATCATGGCTCCAAATCCACATTTGCTATACAAATCCAATTTGCCAAATATCACACAAATATCACCTGTTAAAAGGGATTCCATTTATTCCTGCAATACACAAGGACATACACAACAGTTGAAAATCTTAGTTATTTCTGATTTAAGATCTTCAAAATAAAAAGTTCAGAACTGTTTTCCTGGGTAGTTTTTGGCTATGATTTACTGACACAGACAACTGTCATAGAATTCTCTTGAAGTGCCAGCAGATGTTGGATCATTCTCTGCTCCAGGATGGGGAATGGAAAAGCACTTCCATCAGGAGACACGCTTAAAGGAGACATGCTTAGCATGCATGCTAAGGGAGTAGTGGCAACCTTTTCACACTACCACTGAAATCCATACATTAAAACAGAATGGAACACTAACTAACAGAGCCAAGGCCTAAAGCCTCCCAGCACAAGCAATACACTGGAGTATTCCTGCCTGGAGCACCAAATAGATAAATTTCTGAATGCTTTTTCTGCTCCCATGTCACTGCAAACACTTAGACAAATAAAACAGCAAACAGTTCTGAGTTCCCAACAGAACAGATCTCCTGCAGCTCACACAGCTATACTCTGGTTGGCAATTCACTACATCCAAAAGGAAAGCAGTGCCATTTGTGTCTAATAACAAAGGAGGAGGAGTTGAATTTTAAATGAAATGAATGCAAAAAAAAACAACTTATGAAATTATCTCTGTGCAATAACATTAACATCTGGCTTCTCATGTTATACTAGACCACCAGCCTGGAATGACTTTCTACTTTTTTGTGCTCAAGGCACAACTGTCCACTAAATACACAAGAAGACAATGAACAGCAATTGAACCTAGCCCTGAAGATCTTCTCCGATTGGGATGGAAGAAGCTAGGCTGAAAATAAACTTTTTGATGTCATTCCACCTTGTTTAAATACAAGAGATCACAGTATAAGCACACAGAACTGTGTAACACATATACCAAACTACAGAGAGGCTTGATCCATCCCATAGTAACAGTATTTTTTAAACATTAACTGAATTCAAAATATTCTGGAACCAGGCAGTACCTAACAGTAAACAATGTCTATCTGTTGTCTACTTTTCCATTAAGGGCTGAGTTAGTAAATTAATTGGTGTTACTGGGGTTTGCATGCCTTTATGGTGGCTTACTCATGGTATTTAAAAGCTCATTTGCAGAAAAAGAGGCTAAACCATGTGTGCTAGCAAAAGATTCCCTTTTGATTTTCACCCCTCCCTCTCTACCTCCATGCCTTGCTTTTTTCTGTAGAAAACACAGCTGCATGAAAGCACCTGCCAGTGCCGTTTGATAGTGTGGCAAGAGACTAAACCTCCCAATTTCTACATGGTTGAGATCAGTAAAATGGATTCCACTCATCCCAACTGGAGGAGCTTCCTCTGTGAAGTTACTTTTCTCCCAACAGATGTAACTGCAAACAGTTGAAAGGTGATAAACCACAGTGCAAGAACAGTAACTGTTTTACATACTAACATAAGTCTGTCTTTTTGAAAACAGATAAAGAAAAAATTGAACAGATAAACAACTAAAAGTAAATAATTTACGTAAAATAGCAAGCAACTCTTTTGAAGTATTTTTCATAATTTTGTTCTATTCTTCCATTTATAACCCTTCCATGCCTAGACTCCTCTGACAATTTTAGTATATTCACTTTGTTCACATACTTGATCCAAATATTTTCAGTGGGACTACTCACATAAAGAAAAACTTATACAAATATTTCAATTAAAAAAAAAAAAAAAAGTGTGCCACAAATGGAAAACAGCTGAGCTGCAACAGAGGTCTGCTTCCACAGCTTCAGGACAGCAGAGAGAAAGAACAAGGAAAACAAAGGGCACACTGTTCTTGGGCTGACGTTGGCACACACCTAACAAGCACAGTCAACTATGAAAGGTGTTCCAAGGTATTCACAAAGCCGAGCACGAATGGGAAACATTTACATCAAGCAACAGCCCACCTGGCACACATACTTAATTACTGACGTTCAGCTCTGTTTGCAATCTGACGCATTAGAATCCCAAAGTAGTATAATGAAACGACATGTCTGCACAGTGAGGTGTCAGAGGGCCATTCCCGTCTCCTGCTCTCCCCTCCAGCAAAGAGTCTGGCTGCACTCACACTGCTACTGCTGCAGTGCTGAGATGGGCTTAGTGCCGAAAGGAAAGTATCTTTCACGTGCCATCGCTGGATCTGAGTCACATTCTTACATCACCAATTGAGTTTCTGTCTGGCCTTAGGCTAGGTTCTGAATTGCTGCTGCAGACTCTCTAACAAGAGGCTTTACTTCTCTTTGTCTCAATTTACAGGAGGGAGGGCTTCACAAACTAGGTATAAAAGATCGGATCACTGAGAAGTCACTGACATGCATGGAATATTCCAGTATAAGCAGTGTTAGTTACACTCTCAGAAAAGAAAAAAAAAAAAAAAAAAGAACATTTGCTCAGGTTGTGGACATGAGGGTTCTGCAACTCTCTAAGAAGATCACTGAAGAGACAAACAGACTAGAACCACATTTCTGGACTAGGAAGTGATTTGAGGAGCATTATATGAGGACTGGGATTATATATTTTCCTATGATTTGAAATGTGTAAAGCAGCAAACTGTAACTCGATACGTATGCGGTGCAGAAAACTTAACAGACTTGTCTCCCGTGCATCTCACGCTTCAGTTCTGCATAAGTTCCTTTGCCTACAGCCACGCATCAATCCTAATTAACACCTCCCGCCAAGACCTTTTAACTCTGATCGCTTCTTTTTCGGTCTGAAGTGCAACGTTCATGCGAAGCAAAATTACACTGTATTTCTACTGGCAACACTTTAGAAGCAACTAGGAGCACCTCCGGTTTCAGGCAGGTTACTGCCAACGCCCTGCAGCGAAACGCGGCCGAACGGCTCAGCGCCGGCAGGCATGATTTACCCTTATTCCCCCTCACCCCGTCCACACCGGCGTTGCATGTCACTGGAGTGTTGAGATGCCGCGATGTGCATGCCAGCCGCCTCTCCACCCGAGCGTCCCGCGTGGGCTGATCGGAGAGCAGCGAGAGGGAAAAGTTGTGCGCAGAGGAAACGAAGAAGAGGAAAGAAAAAAAAAAAAAAAGAAGAAGAATTAAAAGAAGAAGAAAAAGAAGGGGGAAAAGGAAGGAGGAAAAAGGAGTGAAAGGGAAAGCAAAAGCAAAAAGAATAGGACGAGAAGCACGAGATCTGGAAACTCGAGAAGTGGAGCCAAAGCGCGGAACCCCTATGCTCCCAGCGCCGGCGGCAGCGCGGAAGCTCTGTGCTCCTGGGCGTACCTGGGGATGTACCTGGCCTCGTCCCCCAGCCGCACCTCGAAGTCTCTCCAGGGCTGCTCCAGCCCCGCGGCGCTCCACGCCGCCGCCGCCTCGTCGCCCTCCGGCTCCGGCTCCCCGAGGCCGCCGCTGGACCGCCGCCGGGTGGCGCCGCGGAAGCCGCGGGCGAACTCCCTGAAGGTGATGGCCCCGTCGCGGTCGCTGTCGAGGCGCTGGAAGATGGCCTCGGCCTCGGCCGGCCGCACCCGCAGCTCGGCGCAGAGCGCCGCGAAGTCCTCGCGCTCGATGAGGCCCGAGCCGTTGGCGTCGCAGGCCAAGAAGAGCGCGCGCAGGCGGGACTGCTCGTCCCCCGCCGCCTCGCTGTCCATCGCCCCCGCTACCAGCTGCGCCCGCGGCCGGGATGGGGCGAGAGTCGGCGGCCGGAGCTGGCGGCAACACTCCGCCGGGCGTTCGGCGGGGCTGGGCGGCACCGCGCCCCGCTCCGCGCTCCGCCCCGGTGCCCGTCGGGCCGGATGGAGGCGGGCCGCAGGTCTAGACGAGGAGGTGGCGGAACGGGGTTTAAACGCTATGCTCACGGCAGCGGGTCCCGGGTTACCACGGTTTTCCGGATTCTTGCTGACAGCTTTGGAGTTGCATGTAAAATTATAGAAAGTACACTGTCTTGGAAGGAACCCATGAGAAGCACGGAGTTCAGCGTCTACACTGTCGACGTGCTACTATCTCACCACCTGTAATTCAGAACACACTGTTAAAACAGCGAGCAAAAAAGCTGGATGCAAATCAGACAGCCAAAAGATCCATATTTTAGTGCTTAGCATAGAAGAATTCTATACGCTATGCCTTGAAAAGTCAAGACCATTCTCTTTCTTGAAGTCTTTGTTAAAAGTTCAGGTTTCATTGGAACCTCAGTAGGGTCAGATTGGATGTTAGGAAAAGGTTCTTCACCAGAGGGTGGTGGGCATGGATCGAGCTCCTCAGGGACTGGAATCAGGCATGGCCCCAAGCTGCTGGAGTCCAAGCAGCATCTGGATAATGTCCTCAGGCATAGGGTTTGGATTTTGGCTAGGAATTAGATTCATTGGTCCTTGTGGGTCCCTCCCAATTTGGGATATTCTGTGATCCATTTAAACTTTTGACAAGAATGGTTTTAATATGCCTGCACTTACGTCTATCTGAAGATGTAAACTGCATAGGCCAAAGTTGTGATAGAGCTAAACAGAATGCAAATCCACCTGCTAACAAACCATGTTTCCTTATTGACTGAAGTAAAGCCCCAGGGCAAGGACATGATCCAGCAGAGCACAAACCGTTCAGCTGACCTTTAATTTGAATAAATCACATATGGTAAATGGAGTATAAAGTGCTTCTCTGCCTAAGAGGTGAGGAATGTCCTGAAAGCAAATTATAATTATTTTACAGGTTTTGATTACATCTTTTTTTTTTCTTTTTCTTGCAGTGTTGGTAAAACTTGCAAGAAAAAAAGCACTCTCCTTGAAAATTCCTTTCTTCTTGAAGCTGACATTTCAAAACATAATTCTTCACATGCATTTGAATCTATAAAGAACATAGATGTGCCCTTTCTTGGCAAGGTGCTCACATGTTGGGCATATCTTCTTCCAGTTAGGATTGGTTTTATACTTTTTCTGCAGTGTTGCCAGAGCTCTTTCAAAAACATTACGTGGTGTAGAGTTTCATTACAAGCAGGGAGATATCTGTTTCATCTTCCTTCTAATACTCTTTATTGCCCTATATGTGGAATATTTCCCTCAAAGTTGAAGTACCAAGTTTAACTCATTATAACTTACATCTAATTTTAAGCAATTTGAAGTTACCTTTCTTTTTCCTCAGTAAAATGCCCTAACCAAAAACATATAATTTAGAAATTATAATATAGATTATAATAGATAATGTATCTATATTATTATAATAATATATTATAGATTATTAATTATTATTATGGATATATAACATCTATATATATTAGAATATAATTATGTTAGGAAGCATATAACTGTTCAAATCCAGAGCTCAAAGTACCATTTCTCTGTTTCTAAAGTCCTTTAGAACTATATAATGGTCTTTGGAAGGTATTATGGATCCCAGCTTTCCCTATGCCAATGTATATTTATTCCTTCTTCATTCCCCCCCCCCCCCCCCCTTCTCCCTCCCCCCAATTCATTATTTTCATAGATTCTTGCTGAATGGTATCCATTAAATTTCTTGGCTATGAAACAGCCTAAAGGACATGATTCCTTTTATGGAAAAAGACATATTTTAATCCATTCAAACAGAGAGGATTGAATCAAACTTCAAGGTTGTGGGTGATGCTGTTATCTTTAGGTTGCTATGTAAAGAAAACAAAATCAGTACTTCTTTCTGCTCTACGTTGGATGAAAGTGGCTGCCACTATTTCATCATGCAAAACCTTCTCCTGTTCATACTTGTCAAATTCTGGGTATTGCCTAGAACTTCAGGCATCTGCACTCTCAATGGGTGAGATGGAAAGATTCAGTGCCCCACTGAAAGCAGGTGTGGAAGGTGTTTCTCAGACTTCTTGACTGCAACCAGCCATTTTAGAAGCACCAGATCTCAGGCAAACATACTGGAACACCATCATCTACACTGCTAAATTTCTTAGAACAATCCCCCAGCATAGAACAAAAGGATTTCTCTGCCTTAACAGACACAGTTTGGGAGATACAAAAAGGCAGTTCTAATGTGAACACCATGTTTCGGAAGGTAAGTCAGTTAAAAATAAAGAGAAGGGCAGTATCATGTCCATTGGTCTCAGTGCCAGAAAGAAATTTTGTATTCTGTACTAGAGAGAAGATACATAGATGTTTGTATTTATAAAAGATCAGAGTAACATTTGAGATGATACTCTCATTAGAATTCAGTCCCTGAATTCATACTACTTTGAAAATAGTTATTTCACAGTTAGGATGTAAGTGCTGAAAAACATGAACACAACTAATTTCAGTTTTTTCCACCTAAACAAAGTGAATTCTCTATTGCTTGGAAAATAAAAATAGGTGTATTCAAAAACATCAGAGAATTATTATAATTATTATTTATTACAATAAGCAAAAAATGAGCAAATAAATAGGATGATTAATTACTGCAACGTACAAATAAACAGTATTGCAAAAAAAGTACAGAGCAACGGGGCAAGAAGAAATAGGAAGGTGTTAAAAGAAATTCACAGTGTTTTTATATGCCAGCCGCCTCTCCACCCGAGCGTCCCGCGTGGGCTGATCGGAGAGCAGCGAGAGGGAAAAGTTGTGTGCAGAGGAAACGAAGAAGAGGAAAGAAAAAAAAAAAAGAAGAAGAATTAAAAGAAGAAGAAAAAGAAGGGGGAAAAGGAAGGAGGAAAAAGAAGGAGAGAAAGGGAAAGCAAAAGCAAAAAGAATAGGACGAGAAGCACGAGATCTGGAAACTCGAGAAGTGGAGCCAAAGCGCGGAACCCCTATGCTCCCAGCGCCGGCAGCAGCGCAGAAGCTCTGTGCTCCTGGGTGTACTTGGCGTTTTATATCTAAGTAGATGAAAGGTTATATTATCTAGACGAGGGAATTGAGTGTACCCTCAGTAAGTTTGCAGATGACACCAAGTTGGGAGGATGTGTCAATCTGTCTGAGGGTAGGGAGGCCCTTCAGAGGGATTTGGATAGGCTGAACAGCTGGGCTGAGCTCAATGGGATGAGGTTCAATAAGACCAAGTGCCGGGTCCCGCACTTTGGCCACAATAACCCCATGCAATGCTATAGGCTTGGGGCAGAATGGCTTGAAGAATGTAGAGAGGAAAAGGACCTGGGGGTGTTGGTTGATGCTCGGCTTAACATGAGCCGGCAGTGTGCCCAGGTGGCCAAGAAGGCCAACAACATCCTGGCCTGTATTAGAAATAGTGTAGCCAGCAGGAGCAGGGAGGTGATCATCCCCCTGTACTCAGCTCTGGTACGGCCGCACCTCGAGTACTGTGTTCAGTTTTGGGCCCCTCACTACAAGAAGCACATTGAGGCCCTGGAGCGTGTTCAGAGAAGGGCAACAAAACTGGTGAGGGGTCTGGAGCACAAGTCTTATGAGGAGCGGCTGAGGGAGCTGGGATTGTTTAGTCTGGAGAAGAGGAGGCTCAGAGGAGACCTTAGAGGCACACCCAGAGACCAATAAACAAAAAACAGTTAAACATGGATTCTGCCAAATACCTTTGAGATTCTACAGTCATAGAGACTTACATATGATAACACCATGAGGACTGATTTCAGTTTATATTTTGAAAGCCATGAATAAACATTAAATGCAAAATCTAAGCAATATTGATGAAGTCTGAATTTCATTTTCCATGCTCTAGTAAAAATTAAAGGAAAGAAAGGGGAATAAACAGAGAAAGGAAAAATCTCTAGAAATTATCAGATTTGTAAATATCATTAATTACATGTGAATTTAATGTGTAACTTTCAAGGTTAGGAAGAGGGACTTCATCCACATATCCAGCCTAAACAGTCAGATTTTCCACCCTCAGCATGTCAGTGCTATTTCCTACAATTTATAACTGCTACAGTGAGAATATCGGACCATTTCTTGGCACAATCATGGTCTGTTCTAAGTAGCATTCTCTGAGCAACTCCCCCACAGCTAGAATGGCTCAGAGACACTTCCTAAAACAGAATGGCCATGCAGCTGGCTCCTCAGGCAGTGTAGCACCTAGGAATATTCCCAGGCATGTACATGTGTTTACTAGTACAGATATAATCTTTGAGCTTCTCTCAACTGAGCAACAGTTGCTCTCACAGGACACCAGTTGGTGATTAATTTTGGAGAATGATTGCCAAAGAGCACACTTCTAGAAAATAACCTTCAGGTCTTAAGTAGTGTTCTCCAGGGATTAGTCTTGGGACCAGTGCTCTTCAAAATTACATAGTCAGTGGGACTGAGCAAGTTTACCAGTGACATCAGGATGAATGGTGTGGTTGAAGAGACAAAAGGAACAGACTGTAATCTAGAGAGGGCTGGACAAGCTTGAAAATTGAACCCATGTGAATCTAATGAGATTAAACAAGGCCAAGTGCAAGGTGCTGCACTTTGGTTGTGCAATACCAGACATATACAGACTGGGAGATGTGTTCATTAAAAGTAGCTCTGCAGAGAAGGGCTTATGGACCCCGGTGGATGAAAAGCTGGATGTGTACCAGAAGTTTGCTCTTGCAGCACAGGAGGCCCACTGTCTCCTGGGCTGCATCAAAAGAGGTGTGGAGAGCAGGGTGGTGGAGGTGACTGTCTTCCTCTACTAGACCCTCATGAGGCCCCATCTAGAGTATTGTGTACAGGCCTGAGGTCCCCAGCAAAGAAAGATATATGTTGTTCAAGTGGGTCCGGAGTAGGATATTAAGAGCCATGCAGAAACTCTCTTATGAAGAGCAGCTGAGGTTGCTGGGCTTGTTCAACCTGGAGAAGAGAAGACTCTGAGGATACCTCATTGCAGTTCTAGTACTTGATTAGAAGCTTGTAAATAGGGGGTCCAACTTTTTGCGCTGTCTGATAGTGATAAGACAAGGAAGAATGGTTTTAAAATAAAAGAGGAGAGATTTAGATTAGACGTTAGGAAGAAATTCTTTACTCAGAGGGTGATGAGGCACTGGCACAGGCTCCTCGGAGATGTTGTGGATACCCCATCCCTGTAGGTACTCAAGGCCAGGCTGGATTTGGACTGGATAGTCTTTAAGGTCTCTTCCAATTCAAGCTACTCAATGATTCTATTAATATAAAAATACATTGATAACTAAGTTAAAGAAAAAGAAATCCCTCCTTCTTCACTGTTCCCATTTTACATAGTGGTAAGAAGTGGTAAGGAATTTTTTAACAGCTGCCCCATTGCAATCGTGTGGGTTCGGTAATGGAACTTGAACCTGTCTGTATGTAAGAAAGAAGATTTTCATGTGCATCAAGAATTTTGCCACTACTTCAGCATGGTCAGGTTTAAGCAAGAGAGATTAAGAAAAATAGCGAGCAACAAAAAAATTATTCTAGCTTTTAGTTTGAACTACTTAAGTGAAAGGTGAAAGAGCTTAGTAATTTTTAATTGGTAAGTTTCTGTAACTTGCCCAACAGAACAATTTTTCATGTGCTATTCCACTTTGGAGTCTGCAACCCCACTCCTTCAAAACATATTGTATGCATTCTGAACTGCAGCTTGAACATTCTTTAATTACATCTGAGTAAATGACATCATGGACCTCAGGTTTTTGCAATAGCAAGCTTGAAAGAAGACATAAGAAGTCTTGATTTGAATTGACATGTCCCGAAGAATCAGAATTTATAGAGTCTGAAACATTTAATCAGTGAAAAGGTACTTAAATGTAAGGAAGTAAATAGGGCATATCAACAGCAATAAACAAATTTATTCAATCATCTTTAGATATAGAAACACTTGTTTTTCTAATTTTTTTTAATTTTTATATAAACCATTTAATAAAACTGAGAGAAACTACAGTAATTCAACACGCAGCAACTAAGAGCTTTGGAAAAATACTGGAAATGAAGAGTTTACTGGTTAGTCCCAAGTGTAACCTAAGGCTTGGAATAGGCTTGTCATTCTCATTTTAGGTTGTCTTTTTCATTCATGTGCTATTTTAACAAGAGCACATACTACACTACAAATCATATGCCTTAAGCAGTAAGCTGTAAGAGCTTCTTTTCAATTATTTTTTTTATAATTAGTGCTTATTTTCAAAATATAATTATGTCTGAGTAGTGAATTTTAATCATTTATTGCAATCCAATCAATTAGATTAAAATTGATAATGTGTCAGTTAATCGCCCATTTAAAGGAAAGTAGCCTGTTTTACAACAGAGTAAGAAAGTGAAAGCATAAATAAATCAACAGAAAGCACACATACAAAATTGTAACTAATAACAACTGAGAAAAAAACCTAATTCTGATGACGTTAATTTGGTGGATTTTTTTAATTTACAGAATTTGGCTATTAATTGGGTGGACACTCTTGTAAGCATTTCTTTAATTAAATTAGCACTGAAAGTTACTCTCTGACAGTAGCATTCAGTGAAGAAAAAGAAATGTATTTTTACAGATCAATAAGGTCAACTTAAGTTTATAAGATTCAGCAGTCTTCTTGAGCAGACAAAATCCAAAATTCATTGACTGCAGGGATAATGTTCGGCTCTGGCTATATGTTAGCTACTTGTAGATAGATTAAGGATACATGCTCCTATTTTCTGTTTTGTTTGTGGAAAATAAGATTTAAAACTCGGTTTTTAAGGGCATAATATGTATTAATCTATTTACAGATATAAACCTTTGGCTGTATTGGTTAAGGGAACTCAGAAACAATTCACAGGTTAATAGAAAAATGTGGTAAGGATGTTTGCTGTTTGGAATAGTTTTTTTGCTTAAAATCTTAAAAGAAAGGCGAATGCATACAAAACCACAGGGCTGTCCTTGATAGCCTAAAAGTCTGCATGACTGCCTCTTCAACCACGACAGTGCCATAATCCATGAGTATCATCCTTGAAAAGTAACACTAATGGGGAAATTACAGGTCTTTACCTTGTGGTTCCACTGCAGCTTTAAAAAATGCATGTATTCCATGTAGTTCACCAATGTAAATGTTTACTTAAAAGCAAATGTAAGCATTCAACAGATATGTGGCACTGAGTCAGGAACTTAGTGATTTCTTCTTTACATTCAGACTGAATAAAAGTAATATTCTAAATATTTACAGTTTGACCAAATAGTGCAATATTCCCAAGAAGCTTCTTTAAGAATAACAATTTCCAAATTTTTGTTGCCAGCTCTATCTGTGTGGTCCACTTTGTGGCCTCCTCTGGATTTACTTCAGTAGCTCCATGACTTTCTTGTATTGACTGCCCCAGTCATGGATGCTGTATTTCAGATGAGGCCTCAGAAGGATAGAGGAGAACAGTCACCTCCCTCTTCCTGCTGGCCTTCCTTCTAATGCAGCCCAGGAGACAGTTGGCCTTCTGGCCTGCACATACACATTGCCGGCACATATTCAGGTTTTTATCCACCAGTACCCCTAAGTCCATCTCCGCAGTGCAGTTCTCATTCTATTTTCTGCCCAGCCTGTATTAGCATTCTGGATTGCTGTGATCCAAGTGAAGGATCTTGCACTTGGCATTGCTGAGCTTCATGAAGCTTGCCAGGCCCACATCTCAAGCTCTCCAGTTCATCCTTTCCCTCCAACATGTCAGCTGCATAACTCAGTTTGGTGTCATCAGCAGATTTGCTGGGTAACACTCAATCTCACTGTACATGTCATTGTCAAAGATGTAAAAAAGACATCTAAGATCCTTAAAGGTAACAAGGAAAACCCCCAAAAAACATTTATATTGAGCTCTGTAAGTTCAAAGGTGAACATTCCTAGACACAACTGAAATAAAAACACTTTGAACTACATAAATACTCCAATTACCACAAAACATGAAAGTTGAGAAGTTCTGCCTTAGTGACTTTCAAAGAAGAGCGAGAGAACTACAAGGAATTATGTGGAAGGGATATGGAAATATGAGAGTTTGCTTTCTCCTGAACATAATGATGTGATGACACAGATGTTTTCCTCCTGAGAGAGGAAAACAATAGGAAAGCTACAATTTTCCATTTTGCCCTTGCCAAATAGAATGCGAGTACATTCCACCTTCCTCTCAATAAATGTTACATAAAAAATTGGCTCCCAAAACAGTAAATACACTAGCGGCACGAGATCAGAGCTAAGCATTTTTTCTTCAGAAATCTCTTGAATGGTTAGAATAGTTAGTGTAGCCTAATAAAGTAGGGAAAAATAATTTAAATATTTAAAATAAATAGTAGCATTTACTTACCTTTTTAGAAATATCAGATGAGAGCAGTCAATCTTGGAAAACAAACTCATGATTTCTGAGTTAGAATACTCACATCACCTAACTACAGCATAAATGCAAACACTTGCTTAACGCTTTCAAATACAGAAAGTCCTACATGTACAATCCAATAGCAGAGAGCCATTTCATCAAAGTAAAAGGCACTCATAGACACTGAAGTCGATTAAAGTGATCCCTATAAATTTTCAGGCTCAATGGCAAGCAAAGTATAATCACCAAAAGCATATGTTGTCAACACAAAATTTAATTATTTTCATCACAGGAAAAATAATGGTCAGGATTAGCTGAGAAGTTCCCATAAGCTACTTATGACTGGACAACAACAGGAATAAAATGGGTAGTCTTGTAGCACTGAGCTTTATTAAAGAAACATAAATGCAGGAAAAAATACATTACTATAGCTACATGTGAAACACAGAACAGAATCCTAATACACTGTGATTAAGGATAGGAAATTGAAAATGTACTGAGAGGCTTTTTTTACTCTTCTACCTATTCTGCCCTCTGTATCTTAATTAGAAGTCTCCTAGCTCTTTAAAGCAGGGAATCACAATGAAAAGAGGGTATATTCATAATGTGTTCTAGTTTCCCTCAATTCAAAGCTCTGAAATCTGTGACAAACCAACTCTACCAGCAAAGGTGATTTTCTTTTTATATGTAAATAATTGTTTCATTTAGAAGTTTCATTTTAATACAAACAGAATACTAAGATCTACAACTGTAAGCAAGAAGTGGACCCATAATAAATGTATAGCTTTATCTTGTTCTCTGTAAATCTTTAAAAAATAATGCATTTTTTTGCTACTGAAAAATATAAATTTTGTTAAAAATTAAAATGTCTTGATGGTGTAAATAATTATATGCAAACAGAAATGCAATAGATTTAATAACAGTCATGCCAGGAAGATTATCTGCCTTTGATTGAGTGACTAACAAAGATAACTGTAAACCAGTCTGTGATGGGATGATACATAAAGTATTCATCCTTTAAGTTGGTAAATCACATTAAAAGATGCTAGGGAGTATTCTGAAGTTATTTTTGCAAAGTAAGCAGTTATTACGTTGTGGATAGATGAGAAACAACAGCAGCAGTGGGTATGTAAATACTGATCAAAGAATCAGAGAATGAAATATAAGTGATTATTGATATTTTTTCCTAATCTTAATTATTTAATGATACATAATCATTAAATGGATTTTAAGAGGACTTGCGTAACTAGAGTTATATTCCAAAACTACATTTGTGCTTCAGTTACACTATTTCAACTTACTAGTGAAAAAGTGTGACGTACATCTAAATAACAATATATTTTGATTTAATTCCATGCAATATAAATTTAAAAATATTTTATATATAAAAGTTGTACCAAGACAATGTATCACAAGGAGGTGTTTTAACTTCGATTTTTAAATAGAAAATAAATAAATGCAGCTGCAAACATAATGGCAGCAATTGAACCATGAAACATTTTAAAAGTGTGGGGTTTTTTTCTGCTGTAATGTTTTACTAGCAGCAAGAATGATTTGATCTGGGGTATGCATGAAAGATTTTCTAATTGAGAAGAATCTAGGTCACATTTAAGGGAGAATTTAAATGGTTAGAAAACAAGTTAATCATAAATAATATGATGGAGACCCTCAAATTTTCTCCAAGGATGACATGAGCAAGTGACAGCAGGAATTATTTAGGGAGGGAGAGGATAGAAGGATGAAGAGCAGAGAAAATCTGACTCACTATTTTTCGTTTGAAGAGTATACACAGGCGGAACAAGAAGTCTATTAAGACAGTACTCTACACGCATGCACAGTTTTGCTTAGTCAGTGACTTCTTCCAAGCAAACTTAATGAAAATAATGAATCCTCCAAGTATCTGTGGATCTCTGCACAGCAAGCACCATTCAAACCTCCATATTTGCATCACCGTGATACATTGTTTGCCCTAACCATGAGATTCTGATGTCCTGTTTGAAGTGAAAATGATGCTAATTATGTGGTATGATTAGCATACATCTACTCTTCAGGGACATTCACTGTATATCCTTTACACAGAAGATTAAGCTCAGAGGCCATGTTTCATTGTCCATAATCCCACAAAAATAAGCAAAACTGTAATACATTTTTAATAGAAGAAAAAATATTTTTCAAAAAACATTTTCTTTATTTTTTCATTATAATAAACACTCCTGGCTACTGACTGGGACTCCACCAGGGTCTGTCATCTGCAGATTTGAACAGTCACTATCCATGAACCTTAGGCATGTGGCAGTTAGTGAATGAAAGCTAAATACTTGTAGTTTTCTGAATGAACATGGATGAAATTAGAAATACCAAATCTAAGACCATTAAGCAAAAAAATAATAATAATAATAAATCTAGAACTTCTTAAATTGTTTCAGATTTCTTTTCCTAAATATTCTGGACATGACTCAGAAAGAAATGATTGTATAGGTTGACAAAGAAGAAAATCTGATTCTCTGCAGTCCAGTTTTAGTACAATGTGGGAAGAAGCAAGCAAAACAGAAATCTCAACAACAAGGCCTGGGGAAGAAACAGGTAGTTAAATATGAGTTCCTGTATCAGAATCTCACAGAAGAAAGATGTGAAATATTGGAACAGGTCCAGAAGATGGCCACAAATATTATCAGAGGGCTGGAGCACCTCTCCTATGAAGACTGTCTGAGAAAGTTGGAATTTATAATCTAAAGAGGCTTTCCAGTACTAAAAGAAGAAAGATGGAGAGGGACTCATCAAAGAGTGAAGTGGTAGTCAAAAGGTAATCCCTTTAAACTAAAAGAGGTAGATAAGGTATTAGGAAGAAATTCTTCACTATGAGAGTGGTGAGACACTGGAAGAGATTTCCCAGTGCAGTTTTGGATGCCCCACACTCAGAAGTTTTAGGAGACAGATTGTATTGGAGCCCTGGACATCCTAATCTAGTGAATCACATTCAGAATCCATTAGAGAAGAGGAATGAAGAAGGAGAAACAAGAAGATTGAAAGTTACATGTTAGCCTGAAAACCAGTAAAAGCTATTTTATAGCTTATTAACATGCAAATATCAAGTGAACATAAACCTATTTAATAAAATCTATAATTTCCAAAATAAAAATTATAGAACCAGTAAAATTTTAGGCTTGAACAAATCATTCAATCACAGAATCATAGAATTTGCTGAGTTGAAAGGGATCCACAAGAATCATTAGGAACAACCCCTTTCTCCACACAGGACCATCCAAAATTCAAACCCTACGTCTGAGAGATTTGTCCAAATGCCTCTTGAACTCCAGTGAGTTCTCTGCTCTGAGGAGCCTGTTCCATAGCTTGATCACCTTCTTGGTGAAGAACATTTCCCTAAAACCCTAATCCTGAACATCTCCTGATGCAGCTTCATATTGTTCACTCAGATCCTGCTGAAATTCTACTTTCCATCTTTCCTCAATTTCTTATAAGGTGCCTTCGGTCATATGACAGTACAGACATTAATCAAGGTTCAGGTTTGAATTCAGGGTGAGAGAATGAGGAAATTTTCTTTATCTGTTTCTGCACAGTTCTACACACACGCACACACACACAAGTATACTGTAATAAAATAGCCTTGCACTGAACAATATATATATGTGTGTGTATATATATATATTTATTTTTTTTTTTTCTGAGGGACATTGGAGGAACACATCAATAAAATATCTATTGAAATGCAACTTAAACTGCCTTTATGATTCCTAGAGAGGTAAATAAATAATATAATCTTGTGTTACTTAAGAAAAGGTGACTTGCCAAAGGTCAGAGTATCTTTAACCAAATAGATTAAAAACAAAACACTTCACATTGCTTCACTCTTGACTCCTAACTTGTCTCTGTAGAATGTTCTACTATTAAATCACTTGCTCAGCTGTGGCAGCTACCTAAGACTTAGCAGCTGAACTTTAAAATCAAGATTCATATGGATCAAACTTTATTGAAAATATGGAGAATGTTTAGTGACTAACTGAAATTATTAATTAGACGCCTTCTTGTATTTGGAAACAAATCTGACTACAGTTCAATACCAATTTCATTGACCTCAGAGGAGTCATTGAGAGAGGTATTCACAGTGGTAGAATTTATAGCTGCCTTCACATGACAAATATTCACTCAGATAAGAAAGTATCTGCTCTAACTTCTTGTAATAAATTCAAATTTACCGTGTATTACTTTCATGGATTTAGTAGGATATGAAATAATAGATCACTCCTCCTGAGCAGGACTTTATCTTACTCTATTTTCTTCTGGTATTTTTTAGTTTGTTCTTATTTATGTTTTCCTTTAACATCTTTTTGATAACATAAAATCAAATTTTAGAAACCCAGCAGTCCTACATACTATGAGATCATGATTATTTTGCCCTTTTCCAATTTCTTATTCCATCCTAGGAAGAGACTCCATCACTTTTGATCCTAGTTCATCTACTTCTAAATTTCTTCTAGACCTCAAAAGCAGAGGAATTCCTCTCTGTATTATATAATCTGTTTAATTTGTTTTCATATTTTGCAGATAACTATGGTCACTCTGATAAAATGTGAGCTTCAGGATTGAGTCAAGAGGAGCTTAATATTTAATGTAAGATCAACATGTAAGCAGATGAACAGGTGTTCTTTTGAAAGTGATTGAAGAGAATTGGGGAAGAACTGTCAGGAACTGCAGTGGAACGTTAATTACAGGATATGGATCCTGGCTGGCTTGCATGTATCTAAATATTTTGTTGCACTTGGCAACCACCTGCTTTCAGCCTGCCTTGTAGCAAGATATATAGGAAGTGGAACCAATACCTGATAGTCAAGTGCTCAGAATGTGTACACAGTCACCACCATGATCACAGCTCGAAAGCTATGCCTGAGCTAGCACTGAACTCACGCAGCTGCAAAGCTGCACCACATCTGAAAATAACTTGGGACAGAACTGCTTATAACTGCACAGCATTTCACTCTATAGTGATACCAGTGCTTAGCTAAATTAGATAAAATCCAGTACATGTATGCCCACAAGACATGCTGCAAGTCGTTGTGGAACCTGTGGAAGAGTCACACAGAACTGGAGCATCGCAGTGGCAGAGAAGTCCTGAGCTTTTGGTCACTGCTATGAATAGACCTTTTACCTTCAAAGCTGCCTTCAGGGCCCCTTCTGTGGGAGCTCAGTACACATCTGCCCTGTTCTAAATCAATGAATATTTTTCTCTTTTTTTTTTGGAAGTCCAGTTTTCCCTGTGAAATTTACATCAGACCGTGTTCACTAGCTATCAGAATCAGGAAAATCACTCCTCAAAGTGGTTTTGTTTATGTCGAACCTTGGAAAAGGAAACACCAACTGAAAATTGTGTCAAAATTGCTACAGAAGATATTGCTGTTGTTGTGCAGATGACAAAGTCTTATTAGTAAAATAGTTCAGTCCAAATCAGATGAAATCCTGACGGATGGCCAATGGATTTAGATGCTCCAGTAACACCAGTTATTACTATACTAACTTCCCCTTGCCAGGGATCTTGCTCATCGTGTGCAAGTCCAATTCAGGAGAGTAGCACCACTATAAAGAGCAGAATCTTGACTTATGCTTTGATATGCATTTATTTGTAATAGTTCATTTCATTGCATGATATGGAATAGGAAGGTCAGATTAAGGGTCAACAACTCATTATATGAAGAGATTTTTATGCCATTTTATATTAAAAACACAGATAGATGCTAAACTAGCAGAAAACATTTAAGTATCTTCAGAGGTTTAAAATCTTAATACTGAACAAAATCAAATAGATAAACAATATTGTGTTTCCATTACAGGCTCATAGACTCATATAATGATTTGGGTTGGAAGGGACCTTAAAAATCATCCAGCTCCATCTCCATGCTGTGGGCAGGGTTGCCACCCACCAG
Source organism: Cyrtonyx montezumae (assembly GCF_038088225.1). Classification (NCBI taxonomy): domain Eukaryota; kingdom Metazoa; phylum Chordata; class Aves; order Galliformes; family Odontophoridae; genus Cyrtonyx; species Cyrtonyx montezumae. Next base: position 8,043,327 of record NW_027072041.1, read on the forward strand.
ATTAGGCTGCCCAGGGCCCCACCCAAACTGATCTTGAATATCTCCAGGGATGTTCAAGGCATCCACAGCTTATTTAGGCAGTCTGTGCCAGCACCTTACCATCTTCAAAGAATTTCCTCCTGACATCTAAACTAAACGTCCCTTTTTTAATTTAAAACATTTCTCCCTTGTTCTGTCACTATATGCCTGTGTCAAAAGTCAGTTCCCTGCTGTTTATCAGCTCCCTTCAGGTACAATAAGGCCACAGTGACTTCAGCCCAGAGCCTTCTCTTCTCCAAACTGAACAAGTTGAGCCCCTTGAGTCTCTACTTGTAGGAGAGGTTCTCCAGGTCTCTGATCATCTTTGCAGCCCCGCTCTGGACCTGCTCCAATAGTTCCACTTATTCCTTGTGCTGGGAGTCCCAGACCTGGACACATTACTCCAGATGGGGCCTCATGAGGGCAGAGAAGATGGAGACAAGAAATTCCCTTGCCCTGCCTTCCACCCCTCTTTCGATGCAGCCCCGGATATAGTTGGCCTTCTGGGCTGCCAGTACAGTGTAGAGGTATCATGCAAGGTTCCCATTCTTGCAACCTGGGTATGATTCCTGTCTGGTGCACACTCAGATGTTATTTGTCTTCAAAATCATACAATTACTGCAGCCCTTCCAAGGGTGTGAAATGTGTTCAGGGTTTATTGGCTGCAACAGACATGGAGAAGACAGAGGTATTCAACAAGTTCAACAAGTGTCAGTCTTCACTCAGAGTCAGGTTTTTTGTCTCTCAGAACTCTGAACCTCTAAGTCTGAGCTGGTGGAGCAAAATGCCCCAATTATAAAAGCAGAGCAAGTCTGAGAGCTCCTTATGAGAATGAATGAGTTTAAGTCAAGGCATTGACTTGCATCCCAGGATCCTGAAGGAGCTGGCTGATGTACTTGTCAAGCCACCCTCCATCATACTTGAAAAGTCATGGCGGTCAGATGAAGTCCTCAGTGGCTGGAAAAAGGGAAACATTCCCATTTTTAGGAAAGGGAGAAAGGAAGACCCAGGAAACCACCAGCTGGTGACACATCTCTGTGCCTGGAAAGACCATGGGACAGATCCCCCTAGAAGACATGTTAAGGCACATGAGGGATAAGGACATGATCTGGTAAAGCCAGCACAGCATTACCAAGGACATATCATGCCTGACCAATTTAGTGGCTTTCTATGATGGAGCAACAGCATTTGTTGGCAAATTAAGAACAACTAATGTCATCAGCCTGGACATCTGCAAGGGCTTTGACATGGTTCCACAACACGTTATTATTTCTAAATAAGAGATATGTGAGTTTGAAGGGATAATGCAAGATATGTGTACAGGCTGGCAGAAGAACTCAATGGAAGCAGCCCTGCAGAGAAGAACTTAAGGATCCTCATGGACAAAAAGCTGGAACCTGAGCCAGAAGTATGCATTTGCAGCCCAGAAGGCCAACTGCATCAGAAGAATGCTGACAGGCAGGGCAAAGGAGTTAATTGTCCCCATCTTCTCTGCCCTTGTGAGGCCTTGAATGGAGTAGTGTGTCCAGGTCTGGGGCCTCCAACTCAGAAAAAATGTGGAGCTTTTGGTGTGAGTTCAGGGGAAAACTACAGAGATGATCAGAGGACTGAAACAGTCTTCTACCAAGGCAGGCTGGAGGAACTCATCTTGTTCAACCTAGAGAAGAGAAAGTCCTGAGACAACCCCATTGTGGCCTTCCAGTATTTAAAGGGAGATTATAAACAGGAGGAAAATCAACTCCATACACTTGACAATAGTGATAAACAGGAGGGAATGATTTTAAACTAAAGGAAAGGAGATTTTGATGAGCTGCAAGGGGAAGTTTTTCACTAAGTGAGTGGTAAGACACTGGAACAGGCTACCCTGGAAAGTTGTGGATGTCTCATACCAGCAAGATCAGGTTGGATGGGACTCTGGGCAGCCTGATCTAATGCTTGATGCAGCAGCTGGCAGCCCTGTCCATGGCAGGAGAGTTGTAACTCTTACGAACTTCCTTTCAAACTAAGCTATTCTATGACTTAACGATTGCGTGGTTCTATCCCTAGACGTGTATTATAAAAAGCATATAAACACCAAATTATTGCAAAGTATTAGCTCATTTCTCTCATTCTCATGCATCTTATTAGTTTTTCCCAAATATGCTAAAGCAGCTCTTAAACAGACTCATACTTTTCACAGAATTTGATTTTACCTTCTACCTAATCATTAAAATTTAATGCTTGTTAAACGCTCCCAAATAGAAAATTCAGTTAGGTTCATGTTAAGGTTGTTACACAGCTTATCAACCAATTGGAATTGTATAAAGCTAGGCAATAATCCGTTCATATGCTCAGCTCTGCTCTTCCAGTTTTCTTAGCCCTGCTACGGCACAGGATTTTCTTAGGGGAAAGAACATGCACTAAGGGTTGTAGATGGGTTACCAGAGAGGGCAGATTGCAGGAAAATTAAAGGTTCAGTGATTTATCTCTGATCTCAAAACACAGTCCTCATCACTTACTGGTAATCTCAGGACTCAATTGACATTTAAAAGCTCTGGCACAGCCATGTGAATCTGAACTGTAGAATAACACACCTTCAACTAGCTGTGATGATTTATGCTGTAAGCTAGACACAAGTCTACTGTCAAAAGAGGTAGGTTATCATTAGTTCTTATTCCGAAGAGAGTACTGCTTTGAAACTCTCCTAAGCAAGCACAGTATTGCAGCAGCTACACAGGCGTTAAGGGAACAGTTAGGGCTACAAAAACGGTGAAGAGTCTGAGGGCAAGGTGTGTGATGAGCTGCTGAGGTCACTGCGTCTGCCCATCCCAGAGCAGGGCAGACTGAGGGGAGGCCTGATGGCGGCTGCAGCTCTCGCAGGGAGCGGAGGGCAGCGCTGAGCTCTGCTCTGTGTGACAGCGACAGGGCCCGAGGGAACGGCATGGAGCTGTGTCAGGGGAGCAGGAGAGGGGCAGCTGGGGGTTAGGGACTGGGTCTGCATCAGGAGGTAGCGGGCATGGATCGGCCTCAAGTTGCTGGAATTCAAAGAACGTTTGTGCACTTCTCCCAGACCCAGGGTTTGCGTTTTGTGTGGTCCTATGTGGAGTGGAGTGGGGTTGGAGTCTTAAGGATTACTTCTGACTCAGGTTATTCTACGACTGCATTATTTTGTTACACAAATAAATTTTAGTTTGTTTATATTTGTTTATATTCTTTTTACTTGCCTTTCTTGAATCTTCGGAATTCCTGTTTCATAGGTGAGAGTGTAGGTACTATGGTAGCTATAGGTAGTTATTTACAGACACTATACAGTGTAACTTGACTGCTGGTGTCTTTTGATATCCAGGAGTTGTCAGAAAGTAGCAGATGGCTAAAAATCCCTAGCAATTATTCTGTTAGTTCACTGCTGTTTCATCTGTAGATGTGGCATCTCACTGTGGCAGGCAGCTTCAAATTCACTCTTACACACAAGCAACGTACATTTACAACATTTATTAAGCTTGGTGTAGCCTGAGTTTGAGTCCTACTATACAATCTGTTCAGATTCTTAAACCCTCTATTCAAACTGCTATGCCACGAAGCCTTTGGGAGCCTCAGCTCTACAGTACATTCTGAAAAAAATGCAGGTTTGCAGCTGATAATCATTTTAGATGGCTCTCCCTAATAGCTTGTTACAAAGCAATCTGAAGACCATAAGCCTATTTTTTTTCCTCTTGGTTACAACCGGCTGAATGCCAGAGCCTGACAACTGCTTCCAGGTATTATGTGGCTACCCCTCCATTTCAGATATCCCCTGTGGTTTTTTTATCTTTGACATTCTGTCCCCTTGGAAACTGATTTATCTCTGTCCAGATCTGGAGCATATTGACTCCTACTGCACAAAAGCAATTATAAATGCCAAGAATCACTGTGCCACAAATCATTTCTCTATAAGACAGGATATGAACATGAATTTTCAATGAGAGTAAAAAAACTTCTATTCTGGCAGGAAACTCTCATTATGCAAATCAATAAAGTATTTATTGTTATTTCCCTCCAAAAGGAAATGCTGTAACAGATTTTTATTGCATTCTGTATAACTGTAAAATCAATTATTGATGAACAGTTCACCCATGCCATCTCCAAATCATTGGATATTGGAACTGAATTGCTTCCACTGAATTGATTCATTGGACTCCATTTAAATATTTTCGGCATTGTCTTCCTCTTGCACTCATGTTTAACATGTTAGCTGTAACAAAAAGATTAAAAATGTTCTGAATGGAGGTCACTCCAAAAGTCATGCCTCATAATTATTTCCATGGAAATTACCATAGATACAAAGAGCACAATCACACTATTTGATAAAGCACATTCTCAGCTACAAAAAAATATTTTTCATCATGGTCACCACTATTAGCTATGCATTTCCACCAGTGGTGAACAAAAGCCTGCATGCCACAGCTGCAGTGCACCAATAGAGGTGACCATTGTCCCTGTCACCACTGCTGAAACACACTGCCTACTGCCCCACTGTGCTCACATCCACTGCTGGGTCTCCAGAAGTGTTCAGTGTGAATCAGTGAAAGTAAAAAAAAATTCCGCATGGAAGAATTCAGTGACAGACCATTTCTTCATATACACTCCCATGTCAGACACCATTTAGTCAGACACTCCCTCTGCTGCCATCTGTCACACAGCAATAAAATGCAATGGAATAATGGTGGGAAGATTCCATTTCTACAGCTGTCCAACCAACATCCATTTCTGACGCTGTGCGATAACATAACAAAATAGGAAGCATTATTTTTAGCCAAAATTCTTCCCTCTACACATCTATATCAAAATATTTTTTTCATTTTCTGTTGTGAAAAATTGAAAAATAATTAACATACCTTTTCACCAACCTCGGAGAGCAAAATTATCATTATCAGCCTCAATAAATAAATAAAAATGAAGTTTTACCTTTCTGAAATGAGGAATACTTATAGGAATTCTTGATTCTTATATCTCCTTGAGAATTTTCATTCAAATAATGTAAGAAGTCTGTGACAGATTCAGGAATTTCCATATCACCATTTCAGAGACTTTACTGAAAATTCCTGCCTTACAGCATTTTGTGTCATATACTGGCTATTTTTAGATTTAGACCTTTTTTTAGGTATCTTTTGCCACTGAAGTTGAGGTTAAAGACATGAACAACAATATTACTTTTCAGTACTTTCTTTATTTTTCCATTTACATTCTAGCTCACCCTTCTTATTATTGACCTCTAAGAAAATAAGATGCAAGGGCATAAACTCATTTGAGGATCAGGGTTTGAAAGAAGGGATTCAACAAGTTCAAGTCGGGAGTCAGCTCAAAAGGTGTGACATCTGAGTCATAGTTTCCGCTGCACATGAAAGAACTAGTTACTAAACAGATGTGCAAACAGACTCTTCATATCTGCTTTTGAACATTGTCGAGAGGATCGTTATATAAATTTTAGCTGAAACTCCAAGTCTACAAATGACAAGAAAAGGAAGAAAATTTCTGCTCCAGATGCCATCTGTGGAGGGTGCATTTAATCCAAAATGTTACATTAAATGGATAAAAAACCTGAGTGAATAGGTAGTCCAAATTTTGCAAAACACCATTTCTCAGACAGCAAAATCAAATGTTAATATTATGGAATACAGAACTACTAAATGCTAGTAAATGTATCCCATAACTACTTTATCAGAATAGATTATTTTCCATTCAGTGTTTTGAAACTTACAGAAAAGTACATATAATGAAACAATTGCTTCAGAAGATGCAAATAACTATGTTATCCAAGTATAGTCTGACGTGTTCCTTCCCTGTAAGATGCAGTGCACTTTCCCATTTGTGGATAAAACATTCCCCATTTATCTGGATAAAATCAATAATTTAATCCAGATGATTCTGGTTATGTTTTATCAAAATTTATGTAAATATTTCTCCCAAGTTATCTGTCAATATTTTTCCCTGCCCACCTAATATAACATCCATTGTCCTTAATCTTCCTATTACTGCTTTTATAGAATAAATTCTTGAAACTATTCATACAATTTCTTTTAGTGATTGAAAGGGAAAGCTCTAGTTTATTCAGCATCTTAACCCCAAAAAAGGTCTCCTGCTGACAGTATGTAAAATATAAGGTGAAATGGGCTCCCTCTGGTGGTTACATCTTATGAAATATTACAATTTTCCACACACAAAAGAAGGCCAAAAATAAAAGGCTTAAATTTGCTAGCACTAATCCAAGCCAGTGAATGTTTTTAAATGAAATGCATTCTGTGTTAAAACATTTTATTTTGTTCATCTGTAATAGGTAAACAGCTCTTGAATTATTATTTCATACTGATTAAAAAAAAAAAGCACAGAATCAAGTAATTCCATGTATAAAATATGACTAATTTTATAACTACATAATTTGCATACACTTAACAAAAGTTTATGGCAAATTTTATTTCAGCTCTTTTGGAAATGGGTTCATATAAGTGTTGTGGTAAGGGAATTTCCAGTAATATGTCAGACATGTGTGTTTGTGGAAATCCAATTCATGTGCCTTGTCTTAAAATTATTCATGTTAACACTGCCTATCCTTATCAGTGTAAATTTCTCTGCTTAACATACTTATGCTCATGCTTAACATGACTGTTTAACATAGGGGCATTTGCTTTCTCTAAATATTTTGATGCCTTGTATGTGCTACGATTTCCCCACCACTCACCACATCAGAAATTATCCTTCACATATAAGTTGTGTGATGTTTGGTGTTCTTCCAGTTTTGCATATTGATATGGAGAGGGTGAGTATTTACCATGCAATTACAGCGTGGCACTATCAAGTGACTTTTTCAGAGAACATACTTTACCAATATAATGCAGTGGAAAGGTTCCCTCTACATGTATCCTCTGAACAGTAATCTGTCCTGCATCATGTTAGATATGACATACTGTGCTTACCCAGGACTGACAGTAAGACAAATCTTACTGCTGGTAAATGTGTGCTATAGGTATTAGGTGATTCTAGAAACAACTATTCACATCAGTCCTTCCTTTGTTGTACATATTGGAAATATAGACCTACACACATAAAACCCAGTTTGAATAAGCTCAGGGAATAAACTGAGCTTTATTGTGCTAAAAGCTGTTGTCTGTTCCTTCCTGTCTACAACAGCTTACTTAAATCTTTCCCGAATCCATCTTAGTCCAAACTCAAGGATTCCTTCCACAGTGCAACACTGCATATAGATGAACATATTTCTGCTAAGATTTCTCTAAAACAAGATGCATTTTTATTCCTGATTTACCATGAAATATAAACAAGATGAAAGCTTTGCAGATTATAGCAACATATTTTGAACATTATTGAGAACCAAACAGAAATTGGTGCATTTCATTTTTCAGAATAATTTTTTTACATAAGTAACTAGTGATCAAGACAAGCAAAGTGAAACTAAGTTCTAACCCACTGTGAAATGCAACCGTTCTAGTGAAGTGGGGCATAAAGTATTATATAAAGTCCACAAAAGGACTTTGTTCACTATTTATCTCACCTACTTTAGCTCCAGGATGTAGGGATTTATTTTTCTAACTGTACTGCAAACTTATCACAATAGTGGAACTTTAACAGAGATGTATTCTTCAACAGGCAGCTGGACGTGCAAAACAAAGCAGCCACAATTTCTCAATAGTATTTATATAATCTAAACTGCAAGTTAAAAAGAAACATTCTGTTTCTCACTTTGTTAATATAATCAACCGTAAATACAAGTTATACATTGAAGCCACAACAGTATAATATGCAAACACCTATGCTGTTTAAAATGGTTCATGGAAATGAATACAGAGCTGTGGCTCAGTGGAACTCAGAAGTACATCTTACTGCAGAGACACAGTCTTACTGTGAAAATACACTTATCCTGAAAATACTCTTTCAGGATGTACAGTTAACTGAGCACCCTCTGACACATCACATAGCAGACATTTCAGTCCTAAAGCATTTCACCTTCAGTGGTAGCGTTTGCTGAAGAAGCACTGGGTGATTCATTCCACTTGCATAAGTAAGGAAGATTTATCAGCTCCACTCCTTGAGCCTATGTTGTTCAGATCTTTTTCAAATGAGAGTTTTATTAGTTTTAAAATTGTTGTGTTACCATGAATCTGCTTACGTCTATAATGTTATAAATCAGGACCAGTCTCAGTTATGTTGCTATATAGAAGATACAAGCAAGAGAGAAGGCTGTCCTAGAAGAAAGCTTATCTTAAGAAACAAAAACATATGAATGTCAGAATTTCAGTTCAGTAGAATAAAGCTTTCCTGAACCAACAGCTCTTTCCTGTCATCTGCCTATTGCTAAGAAATGTTCCTTTGAGATACTTTTCAGTTTATAAAATAGGAGTAATGGTAATTGACAGTAGGATAGTAGTATTTATAATTACTATCAAGTGGTTTTCTGCGCAGTAAAATCTATTACTAATTCCAAGGATTTAGCCAGTGCTGATTCAAATAATAATATATGGAATACAAGTGAGCATACCTACCACTAACATCTTAAATTTAACTATCAATATGTGAGGCAACAAGTAATCATAACAAAAGAGCACAACAGTTCTCATTGTACAGAATACATGATAGGCTTTAAAACATTAAAAAGTGAATTAAAAGACCAACAGATCTTTATTAATATTACATCACTACTGAAATATATTTGTAGTAGAAAAGTAGTACATTTTTAAAAACCTGAAACACAATTGTCACATAAACTATATTACATTTCTGAAAGAAGAACACTTTTTCCTTCAGAAAACCTCAATTACCTTAAGATACTCTGCAGTGTGGAAAGAACTGCTTTTATCACTAAGCTGGCATGTTGCATCATGGCCATGTTAGAGTGAAATACTGATAATAATGGAGTCATAAATTGATCAGCCACTCATCGTTCAAGTAATGGTAATCTGGAATCTGAATCTACCTCCCTGGGTGGAAAAAAAAGATCATGATACCATGATACACCAAGAGGTACAAAACTATTTGTATTACTTTGTTTGGATGACATAACAGTATAAAAATAATTTATTGAAAGACTCCGTGTAAAGAATTAGGTCTAGAACAGATATACACAGAATGCCTTTCTACTAATAAATCAATCATTCAAATAGAACATGAACTAAAGATGAACTTTATATGCAAAGGTGAGTGCTTTTCAAACAAAGAAGAAAAAGAGGCTTGTGAAGAGCCTGAGAATATGATCTATGAGGAGTGACTGAAGGAACTGGGGCTGTTTAGTCTGGGGCAAAGGAGGCTGAGGAGAGACGTTATTGCTCTCTTCTAATACTTCAAAGACGACTGCAGCAAGAGCAGGGTTTGTCTAGCAAAGTTGGTCTCTTCTCATTGGTGACAGGACAAGGACAAAGGGCCTCAAGTTGCACCAGGGGAAGTTTAGGTTGGATGTAAGGAAGAAATTCTTTACAGAAAGTGCTGTAAAAAGTGTTAAGTGCTGTAAGTGTTAAGCACTGGAATAGACTACCCAGGGGGAATCACTATCCATGAATGTGTTTAAAAATTGTTTGGATGTGGTGCTCAGGGATATGATTTAGTGGTGGGTTGTCGGAGGCAAGTTAGCATGGTTAGATTGAGGTTGGACTTGATGATCTTGAAGGTCTTTTCCAACCTGAGCAATTCTATGATTTTATGATTCTAACAGCATAATAATTCTTTCTTTAAAAACTTCTATTTTGTATGAGAATTAAAATTGGAAACTTGTGGAGTCTTCAAGTTAGGTGACACATAGGACGTTTTATACAATACTGAATACTGGAGCATCACATTTATTAACATTACATGTGTTAATCTACTAAGGCAAAGGTGTTACAAAAGGCAGTAGGCACCCTTAATTTTCATCTTGCTATAGTGAAAAATCATGGATGAACTGCAAGCCTGTAAAGTAGTGGTTGCTAGAGAAGCAGTTACTGTAGCACAGGTATTGTGACACATTTGTATTCAATATGAAAAGACAAAAGATAGTCTCAACAAGCAATTAAAAATAATAAGATACTCAAAAGGACTAGTTAAGACATAGTTAAGAATACTGAGAAGACAAGTTATTAGATAAGAAGTATAAACTAATATTGGAAATTCTAACAAGTGATGCATTTGGCAGAACTCCTGAGTTCCCATCTTCTACACCTAAACAACCAATTCAACTTACAAGCAGCAACTAGAAATAACAAAAAAAAAGATGATTAATCTTAAAAGGGGAGAGTAGTTGACAACAAAACCAGAAAAAGGAAAAGAAAATATATTAACAGATGTAATATCATTTAAAACAAGAGTTGAATCATATTAGCAACAAAAATGAAGTGCTCTGACACTATTTCCAGATAGAGATGGTAAACTATTAATACTGCATGTAAAGCAAAACTTTTCAATGCATAGTTCTGTTCTGCATTTGAAAATATTTCAGAACTTTTGCACACAGATTTGTTGGTCATTAAGTACTGACGATTATTTATTAAAATAGTTATTGAATTTCAAAATTATCAGATCTGAGATTTCCATCCAAAAAGATCTGGTTACATTGTTCATACAGGAGAAGAAAACCAGTTTCTAAAAACATTGAATTGTTGAGAAAGTATTAGAAAAAGAGCTCACAGGTAGATCAGCTTGAGATTCTATAAATACATGCTATAAATAAAGGCATAAATACAGAGAATCTGAAAAACCTGAGATTGAATCAATTTTGACTGTAGTAAGTATTCTGGATTCTAAACTGAGTTGTGCTCTGTAATTTCTGATTTACAAATACAAAACTGGGAACCAGCATATTATAACAGAGCAGTACGGGACAAAAAAGGAAGGTAATGCTATGACATCCACTGAAATAAGTTAGAAGACCTATCCAATAGAAAGTGGCTGAAAACAAGAGCAGTTTCTCATCTGCCTGTTGATATATTAAACAATTGAGAGGAAATAGTAAAACAATCCACAATGTACAAGGGAAAACAAATCAACTATTAAACCTCTTCCTTTTGATGCATCTTCTGCAGGGCTCTATCAGAATTCCATTTACTTCTATCCATCTGCTGAATTTGAGATAAAAATTCACTGCCACAAAGGAAAACCACATGGACAAATTGATTAAGTTCGGACTAGATTAGTGGACCAGAGGGTAGACTGAGAACAGGCCAAAACGCCAATCTCAGAGGTTTATGGAACAGCAGCATAAGGGTGAGCAAATGGCTACTAGTGGCATAGAAGTGTACTGGAAGTTGATTCTGGAGAGAATACCAAATAACATCCTCATTAATGACCCAGAGGAACAAGCCCTCATCAAGTTTGCAGATGGTAGAACTAGGAGAAGTGACTCAAATACAAGATGGCTGTACTGCCATCAAGAAGCAGGCTAGAGAAACAGACTGACAGGAACCTCATGAAGCAGAAAACAGAAAGGCAAAGGCTTGGGGAGAAATAATCTCACATACAAGAACAAGCTGTGAGTCAAGCAGCTGGGAAGCAGCCAGGCAGAAAAAGACCTGGGGATCCCGAGGACAAGTTGAACACAAATCACCTCTGGGCCCTGACAACAAGGAAGGCCAACAACTGAGTCCTGAATTGTAACAGAAGGAGTATTGCCATCAGGTCAAGGGAGGTGGTCTTTTCTATGTACTCAGCACTGGAGAGACACTCTTGCTAACTGGCTGCAGCTCTGGTACCACCTAGTGCCAGAGAAACATGGGCAGAGAAACCCAGCCTAGCAAACAGCCAGGAAAATGACAATCCATGGTTAAGGGACCCAGCATCTGTCACAGAAAAATAATCTGAGGGAACTGGAACTGTTTGGCCTGAAGAAATCTCTAGGGGATCTCATCATTGTGTATAAATTCACAAAGGAAGAGTGTAGAGAATATAGAACCAGACTTTTGCCATTGTTATCCAGAGGGAAGACAGGAGGCCATAGATATAAACTGAAAGGCAAGAAATAACACATTGACTCTAAGGGGGATCAAACACTAGAATATACTGCCCTAAGAGTTTGCAGAGGTATTCAGAAACCTTGGAGGTATTCAGAACACAACTGGAAAATGCCCTGAGCAAGCTGCTCTTAGTTGACCCTGCTATAAGCAGGAACACTGGTCATCATTTTCTAAAAACTTTCTTCTGTAAAGATTAGTGCCAATGAATATGACTTATTATTGAGACCTGCTTAGCACAAGTCTGTTTAATGCTGGATTGTAGCAAAAAGCAAACTTTTCACCTCAAGGCTCCCTGTGTTTCCAGGCTCATGTTAATGCTTGTGGAAATTTTTCAGGAATTGTCCCTAGTGCAGTAGCTGTGAACACATCTACAGTACCGTAATATGCTGGGAAAACAGCTGATTTGGCAATTAATTAACCAAAAACGTCACCTTAACATGCAACAATATTAAGTTTGGAAGAGCTGTGTAACTCTATCAGCACAATCTTGTATACACATTTTTAGAGCAAGGCATATTTGAGACTATTATAGACATATTTAGAGAACTTAAAACTGTGATTATGATGAGTACTGGTTATTCTGAAAGATGATTAGCTGCTACAGCCAATTGTGACATCTCTTGGATTTTTCTCAGGTTATTTCTCTTAGAAGGAAGATCTATGTCAAAGTCACTTATTTCAATGATGCATTTTTGTTTCTGAACATAAAATGTTCAGAAACCTCTGAACAAAACCACTGGAGCAAATCAACCAGTTTTATTGATTAAAAAAAAAAAAACAAACAAAAAAAAAAAACCTTACTCTATCACTGTCATAATAGTGTTACTCTGACTGCACGAGGAAAAAGTATTACTTGATGGCGCTTGTTAAAGTTCTTTATTTGCTTCAGAATGTTATGTTAGAACTCAGGCTACCTTCTGCTTGCCAAAAGTTGAAGATACATTAGCCATTTCCTCTAGGATGTGTGTCAGGCTTTGCGTAAAGAACAGCTCAACCTCAGTCATGCTCTGTTTACTTCCCAGAAAATGATCGTATTGCTCAGGTAGCTCATGTCAACTTCAGCTCCTTCCAAATAAGCAATGTCTTTGATGTCAGTTAATAAGCTCTGCACTGCCAGAGCCTGTTTAGCAAGGTTCTGTGTATCTGGGTTAACACAAGAAGAATAATAAAATCATTCAAGTTTGATATGAGTTTGATGTATCATGAGTATCAACTCATGATCTTAAAGCACTCTTCTCAGGTCACACTCATGAATCAATTCAAAATCTATATTCTAACTTCCCTCCTGGATGTGGTCTTCATCTGTAAAAGATTTTCATCTAAACAAGTCTTTTCATGGCTTGAAAATCTTTTTTAAATCTTGGTGTTGAAAGGATCTTACATCCCAGGAATTTTCTTAATTTCTTTCCAGCTGTGACTCTTTATTTAGAACTGCTCACTGTTTTTAAGCACACTACACTGACTCACTCTCAGCTAACTGACATAATAAATGCATCACCCAGAAAAAAATCTGAGCAGTTTTCTAGATTATATGTAAATTAACAACCAAATGATTTCTAGTGTCTGTTCAGATGTTAATGTTTTGCTATAGCAAAGGTGAGTTTTGACTGTTAGGACCCTAGAAACTTTAGTCCTTTCTCGTGTTTGCAGCACCATTGTATACCAGTGCCCATAGCAACCTCATAATGAAGCACTGATTCAGGGTAAACCTTCACACAGCCCTAGCCCAAAGGTCTGGGCGTGGCAAGACACTAATAAAGGTCACCTCAATTACCTCTCAGTCTTCCCTATTTTAAAATGATTTTTTTCAGATGATGCTCATATAAATAACTAAACTATTCTTTGAATTGGCTGCTAAATATGTAGAGGTATACCTAAAGAGCATCAAGCAAAAGAAAAAAAGATGAATGATTGCATATGGCTAGGCTCTGTGCATAAGAGAATGAGAAAGCAAATGCTTCCAGAATATACACCTACCTACAAAGGGCTGCTCTGAGAAGACTGTCTCCTATTTTATTATGTTGACCTACTATGTCAGAGGCGGATGTTGGTGAGATGGTAGATGGAGGCTGAACCTTCCCACCAATATTCTTCCAGAGTTGCTCTGTGACAGATGGCAGAGAAGCAGTCTGACAAAATGATATCTGACCAGTAGGGCATAAGAAGCAAAGGTGTGTCATTGAATTCCTTCATGAGGAAAACGTGGCACCCATCGATACTCACTGACGTTTGCTGAACATTTATGGAGACCAACCAGAAGAAGTGAGCACAGTGAGGTGGTGTACAGTGTGTTTCAGCAGATTTGACAGTAACGTTGGGTCACCTCCACTGTGCAGATTTTTTGACAGCATGGCACGCAGCTCTTGTTTATTGCTAGCAAAAATGCATAGCTAATGGTGGTGAATACATTGAAAAATAGCTGAGAATTTGCTCTGTCAACTACTGTTATTGTGCTCTTCCTGTCTGCTGCCATTTCCATAGGAATAAATTGGAGGCATTACATCCAGAGCGACTTATATACATTCTCCATTCAAACAGAAGGGCTATAAGGTAATAGCTGTTACATTTATATGCTTTTTTTGTAACCTTATTTTTGCCTAAGTTTTCAACAAGCACCAGCCTCATTCAGATATGTTCTAAAGGCTTTCCTGCTAGTGGGAAATATCACGTAACTCGCAGGTTGCAGCCATTTAAATATCCTCCCTTTTCCCATTTTTAAACACACACAGCTCAGGATTTCACAGTCTCTCAAAACTATTCTAAGGTCCTATTAACAGTTATTCACATTTATTCGCTGTCCTTTGTTTCAAATACCCAATTGATTCTAAAGCAAAACAAAAATAATTTTCTTATTTGTCCATAGGATAACATGTGCCTTTAATGCACAGTATATGCAAATGTGATCACACAAACAACTGCAGATTAAATTTACAAAAAAATTCAGAGACGTGGCTATTGTTCAGAGGATGAAGTGAGGCACAGGAACAGTCACCATTCACCCAGGAAAAGGAGGCACATACATTGCTATCATTCTTTATTTAATGCCATGAGGTGTATGCATGGTCACTGAACAAATAGCATCACAGGCTACAGGCATGGTTAGCTTTCTGAGAATTGCATGAATATAAGATCTGTATTCACATCATTCATATATACCAATCAGAGAAGAGTTTGAAAACAAATAGTGTCTGCTGTCAGGAGAATGGAGAGGGTCCAAGGCATAGCCACCGTTCAGAGAATGGCATGGATCTGTATCAGGGGGATGTCAGGTTGGTTATTAGGTAAAGGTTCTTCATTAAGATGGTGGTCAGACTCTGGAATGTGCTCTCCAGTGCAGTGGTCACGTCCCCGGCCTGCTGGAATTGAAGAAGTGATTGGACAATGCTCTCAAAGAATCATAGAATCATAGAATGGCTTGGGTTGGAAGGGACCCCAAGGAGCATCAAATACCATCCACCCTGCTAGAGGCAGGGCCACCTACTCCAGATCTGGTACAGGACCAGGTTGTCCAGGGCTCCATCCAACTGGTCTCAAATACCTCCAGGGATGGGAAACCACCTGTGCACCCTGTTCCAGCTTCTCACTGCTCTCTCTGTAAAGATTTTCCCCTGACATCCAATCTAAATATTGCTTCCTTGAGCTTAAAACCATTCCCCCTTGTCCTATCACTGTCTACTCCAGAGAAAAGTTGATTCCCCTCCTGTTTATAATCTGTTTTTAAATACTGGAAAGCTGCAATAAGATCTCCTTGCAGCCTTCTCCAGGATGTACAAGCCCAGCTCTCTCATCCTGTCATCATAGGGGTGGTGCTCCAGATCATCTTTGTGGCCCACTTCTGGACCCTCTCCAACAGCTTCATATCTTTCTGTTGTGGTTTTGTGGTTTTGATGCCGGTATTCCACATCAGAGCATCATGCAGCAGTGAAGGAGTTAATGCTGGGGGAGCAGCAGAGGGGAGGGGCGGAGCTCCGCACCGGATGCGGGGCGGCGCTCGGTCTGGGCGCGTTGCTCTGGGCTGCCGTGGAGGTTCAGCACGTGTGCTTCCCCTGCGGGTCCTCCTTAGCGTAAGCTCATAGCTTTTGGTTTGAAACTTTTTCTCTCTCTTTCAATTGTTCAATTTTATTAGATTTAGTAAAGTTACCGTTCCTTCTCAGATCGTGCCGTTGTTTTCTTGTCGACCCATCCCTTCCCGCCGTTTCCCCCTCCCCCTCCCGGAGCGCGGCTCTGCTCGGGCGGCCGCGCGGCCACTGACGCAGTTTCTTATTCTCTCCCCTCTCCCTTCTCGGTTTTCCCTTGGGTCACTGTCACGGACAACACCGTGACAATTATTGGTGGAGGATGCGGGCAGTGCAGTATTGGCACTCCATTGTAAATCTGGTGCAGAGTGGACTAAGGTTTTTCATGTACCTAATAGCATGCTGGCGTCTTTTTAAGCTCCTCGTGTTCAGCACCGGAGTAATGTGGATATACAGCTACTTTAGTGTGCTGAGGGGGTTACATGCCTCCTACCTAAACACCCTGGCTAACGTGATGGATTATGCGGCATTTGGAACGGTTTCCAATTACTCTTTTCAGATCTTTACCTATATTCAAGATGTCAGCCCGGCAACTGTGTTATCTGTTTTTCTGCATGCACTCTCTGCAATAGTAATTTACATCATGTGGAGGGAGCGTTCCTCAAAACCAGAGAGTGTTGAATGGCAGGGAAGGTGGAAAAAATTAGGAAAGAAATTAGAAGCGTGGAGACCCCCGGTGTTATGCAATTTTGATCTTGAGCACCTGTGGGATCCTGAGAAATTCAGTGAGTGTTTAGGTAAGGAGTCATGTGACTCAGGACGATCTGAGAAGGAATGTATTGTTTGGGGTTTGGCTTGTGCTTATCGAGCCATAATTGATATTCTGGAGAGAAATGGTTTCCAAACCAAGGTCCAAAGCAAAAATGAAAACCTCGAAGTTAGACCTGACCAATCACAGGAAGCACCGGTATCAGTGTTGGTTGCCCCTGTGGAAGGCCAGAAATGGACACGGCCGTCCTTGCGCCTAGAACGGAAAGAAGAAGAAGCAGAGAAAAAAAAGGAAGATCCAGGCGAGGGGCCCTCCTCAGCACCACCACCACCACCACCACCTAAAAAGGCCACTAAGAAAAGTGAGAGACATGGAGAAGACAGCGATGATGATGGAGTCACTGTTACCACTACTCGTCGGCCCCTAAAGATGACTGAAATACAAGGTTCAAGAAAGGAGTTTGTACGGCGCTCGGGTGAATCTATTGTCACCTGGTTGCTGCGGTGTTGGGACAGCGGTGCCAGCAGCGTGTCCCTAGATGGCAGCGAAGCCTGCCAACTGGCAAGCATTGCCCGAGACCCAGCTATCGACAGAGGAATTGGCAGATGTCTGAATGGAGTCGCTACCCTCTGGGAACGAGTACTAGTGGCTGTAAAGGATAGATACCCTTACAAAGATGATCTGGAGCCTAAGGTGGAAAGATGGAACACCGTGGAGAAAGGCATCCAATTTTTGAGAGAAACAGCCGTAGTAGAGATGCTGTATGATCCCAATTTCGTCCCTAACAATCCACACCAGGACCGTGATCCTGATAGAGTAAGGTGCACACCTGATGTATATCGCAAGCTCTCAAAAACAGCACCAGAGAGGTACGCAAGTACACTGGTAGCAATGTTTCATAGATTCGAGGGTCAAGACAGAAGACTCCCAGTTTATGAATTGACTATTACACTCCAAAACTTTGAACAACAGTTTCCACCATCACGTGCTTCCATTGCAGCTATAGTAGCAGAAGAAGTAGGTGAGATAAAGAAAACTATACTGGACGAACTGTCATTACTGATGAATAGGGATGAACCTGTGTCAGTATTGGAAACACCTGATGAAGACGAGCATGACGCAAAGAATCTGATGAAGCAATTTATCAAACTGTTGAAAGTCTCGGCCACCAAAGGCAACCGCCCCTCTGCACGAGCAAATGACGGCAGTAACATCATGTCACGTGTGGCCATGTGGAGCTTCTTACGAGAAAACGGAGAGGACATGAGGAAGTGGCATAAAAAACCCACTCCTGTACTGCGAGCACGGGTGAGAGAACTACAGCAGAGATCAGCCACCAATGAAATTGCTCCCGTCACTGCAGGTAACCAATAGAGGGGCCCTGCCCTCAGCCAGGGGAGGGAAAGGGATAACAGAGTGTATTGGACTGTGTGGATTAGATGGCCTGGCACATTAGAGCCACAAAGATATAAGGCACTGGTGGACACTGGTGCACAGTGCACTCTGATGCCCTCGAGTTATAAAGGGACAGAATTGATTCATATTTCTGGAGTGACTGGGGGTTCTCAGGAACTGTCTGTGTTGGAGGCAGAAATAAGCCTCACCGGTAAAACCTGGCAGAAGCATCCCATAGTGACTGGACAGGGGGCTCCATGCATACTCGGTATTGACTATCTCAGAAGGGGACATTTCAAGGATCCCAAGGGGTACCGATGGGCTTTTGGAATAGCTGCTGTAGATGCAGACAACATTCAGCAGCTGTCTGTTTTACCTGGCCTGTCAGAAGATCCGTCTGTTGTGGGGGTACTGAAAGTGAAAGAGCAGCAGGTACCTATCGCTACAAAAACAGTGCACAGACGGCAGTACCGCACCAACAGGGATTCCTTGCTCCCCATTCATAACTTGATCCGTCAGCTAGAGAGCCAGGGAGTGATCAGCAAGACTCACTCACCTTTTAACAGCCCCATATGGCCGGTGCGTAAAGCCAGTGGAGAATGGAGGCTGACGGTAGATTACCGTGGCCTGAATGAAGTCACACCCCCACTGAGTGCTGCTGTGCCAGATATGTTGGAGCTGCAGTATGAACTGGAGTCAAAAGCAGCCAAGTGGTATGCCACTATAGACATTGCCAATGCATTCTTTTCTATTCCTTTGGCCACAGAGTGCAGACCACAGTTTGCTTTCACCTGGAGGGGCGTTCAGTACACCTGGAACCGTTTGCCCCAGGGGTGGAAACACAGCCCAACCATCTGCCATGGGCTGATTCAAACCACACTGGAACAGGGTGGGGCACCTGAGCACCTCCAGTATATTGATGACATTGTTGTGTGGGGTGATACAGCAGAGGAAGTTTTTAAAAAAGGAGAGCAAATAATCCAAATTCTTCTGGGTGCTGGTTTTGCTATTAAACGGAACAAAGTGAAGGGACCTGCCCAAGAAATTCAATTCCTAGGAGTAAAATGGCAAGATGGACGTCGTCACATTCCAGGAGATGTGATTGACAAAATCACCAGTATGTCACCACCCACTAGCAAGAAAGAGACACAGTCTTTTCTGGGTGTAGTAGGTTTTTGGAGGATGCACATCCCAAACTACAGCCTCATAGTAAGCCCCCTCTATCAAGTGACTCGGAAAAAGAATAATTTTGCATGGGGTCCTGAACAGCAGCAGGCCTTTGAGCAAATCAAGCAGGAGATAGCCCGTGCTGTGGCCCTGGGGCCAGTTCGGTTGGGACAGGATGTGAAAAACATCCTCTACACTGCTGCTGGAGAGAAAGGTCCCACTTGGAGTCTGTGGCAAAGAGCCTCTGGGGAGACCCGAGGCCGACCCCTTGGATTTTGGAGCAGAGCGTACAGGGGTTCAGAGGAGTGCTACACTCCAACTGAGAAGGAGATTTTGGCCGCATACGAGGGGGTTCGGGCTGCCTCTGAAGTAATTGGTACTGAGACACAGCTCCTCCTGGCACCTCGACTGCCAGTGCTGAATTGGATGTTCAAAGGAAAGGTTCCCCCCACCCATCATGCTACCGATGCCACCTGGAGTAAGTGGATTGCACTGATTACACAGCGAGCTCGGATGGGGAACCTCAACCGTCCAGGAATCCTGGAGGTGATCATGGACTGGCCTGAAGGCAAGAAATTTGGAACATCCCCATCAGAGGAGATACCACGTGCTAAAGAGGCCCCACCATATAACGAACTACTAGAGAATGAAAAGACGTATGCCCTCTTCACTGATGGATCGTGTCGTATTGTTGGGAAGCATCGCAGATGGAAGGCTGCTGTGTGGAGCCCCGCACGACGAGTTGCAGAGGCCACCGAAGGAGAAGGAGAGTCAAGCCAATTTGCGGAGGTAAAGGCCGTCCAGCTGGCCTTAGATGTGGCTGAACGGGAGAGGTGGCCCATGCTATATCTTTATACTGACTCTTGGATGGTGGCAAATGCTTTATGGGGGTGGTTGCAGCAGTGGGAACAGGACAACTGGCAACGGAAGGGTAAACCTATTTGGGCTGCTGAACTGTGGAAAGACATTGCTGCCCGAACAAAAAGGTTGGGTGTAAAGGTGCGCCATGTAGATGCTCATGTGCCCAAGAATCGAGCTACTGAAGAGCAGAAAAATAACCATCAGGTAGATCGAGCTGCCAGAATTGAGGTGTCTCAGATCGATTTGGACTGGCAGAACAAAGGAGAGCTATTTTTAGCTCGGTGGGCCCATGAGACCTCTGGCCATCAAGGAAGGGATGCGACCTATAAGTGGGCTAGAGACCGAGGGGTGGACTTAACTATGGATGCCGTTGCACAGGTTATCCATGACTGTGACACATGTGCCATAATTAAACAGGCCAAGAGGATGAAACCCCTCTGGCAGGAAGGGCGATGGGAAAAGTATAAATATGGGGAGGCGTGGCAGGTTGATTATATCACCTTGCCACGAACTCGCGATGGTAAGCGTTACGTGCTCACCATGGTGGAGGCGACCACTGGGTGGCTTGAGACATACGCAGTACCCCATGCTACCGCCCGAAACACCATCTTAGGGCTCGAGAGACAAGTCCTATGGAGACATGGCACTCCAGAGAGAATTGAGTCCGATAATGGGACTCATTTCAAAAATTCTCTTGTGGATATCTGGGCCAAAGAACACGGCATTGAATGGATCTACCATATCCCCTACCATGCACCAGCTGCTGGTAAGATCGAGCGCTACAACGGGTTGTTAAAAACCACGTTGAGAGCAATGGGTGGTGGGACATTCAAGCACTGGGAGAAGCATCTGGCAGAAGCCACCTGGCTGGTCAACACTAGGGGATCAGTCAACCGAGAGGGTCCTACACAGTCCAGCTCCCTACAGACCATAGAGGGAGATAAGGTCCCTGTGGTACATGTGAGGAGCATGTTGGGAAAAGCGGTGTGGGTCCTTCCAGCCTCTGGAAAGGGCAAACCCCTCCGTGGAACCGTTTTTGCGCAGGGACCTGGGTGCACCTGGTGGGTAATGGATAAAAATGGGGACGTCCAGTGTGTCCCACAAGGGAATTTGATGCTGGGGGAATGCAGTCTGTAATTACATGTGTATGTATGTATATATATATATATATGTTTCTATGTAACTCATGTTATTACTGTTTGGTTATGTATAGATGTGTGTTAAGCATGATGTGATGATGTGGAATAAGGGGTGGAATGTTGTGGTTTTGTGGTTTTGATGCCGGTATTCCACATCAGAGCATCATGCAGCAGTGAAGGAGTTAATGCTGGGGGAGCAGCAGAGGGGAGGGGCGGAGCTCCGCACCGGATGCAGGCGGCGCTCGGTCTGGGCGCGTTGCTCTGGGCTGCCGTGGAGGTTCAGCACGTGTGCTTCCCCTGCGGGTCCTCCTTAGCGTAAGCTCATAGCTTTTGGTTTGAAACTTTTTCTCTCTCTTTCAATTGTTCAATTTTATTAGATTTAGTAAAGTTACCGTTCCTTCTCAGATCGTGCCGTTGTTTTCTTGTCGACCCATCCCTTCCCGCCGTTTCCCCCTCCCCCTCCCGGAGCGCGGCTCTGCTCGGGCGGCCGCGCGGCCACTGACGCAGTTTCTTTTTCTCTCCCCTCTCCCTTCTCGGTTTTCCCTTGGGTCACTGTCACGGACAACACCGTGACACTTTCCTCTATGGGAGCCCCAGTCCTGGATGCAGTAATGCAGATGGAGCCTCACAAGTGCAGAGTGGGGAGAGACAATCACCTCCCTGTCCCTGCTGGCTTCCCCTCTTCTGATGGAGCCCAGGATACTATTGGCCTTCCAAGCTGCAAGAGTACTGCAGAGCTACTCTCAAGGAGCTGTTCTCCCAGAATGTATATATATCTGGGTTTACTCCAACCCAAGTGCAAAACCTTGCAGTTTACTACATTGGACCTCATTAGATTCACATGGGCCCATCTTTTGAGTTCATCAAGGTACCTCTGTATAGCTTCACTTCCTTCTAACTTGTCAACTGCACCACTCAGATTGGTGTAATCGTCACACTTGCTGGGGTGCACTTGAGCCCCTCATCAATGTCATTGGCGAAGGTGTCGAAGAACACTGGTCCCAAGATAGACTCCTGCTCATCACTGTCCTCTACCTGGATATAGTGCCATGCAACACAACCCTTCATCTGTGGACTTCCAACCAATTTCTTATCCCCCAAATAGTCCACCCCTCAAATCTGTATCTCTCCAATTTAGAGATAAGGATGTAGTGGGGGACGTCAAACGCTTTGCACGAGTCCAGGTAGATGACACTGGTCACCTTCCCTTTGTCCACTGAAATCATCATTACATCACAGGAGTTCACCACATTGGTCAGGCATGGCATTCACTTGGTGAAGCCATGTTGCCTGTCTTGGATCACCTATTTGTTCCTCATGTGCCTTAAAATGACTTCTAGAAGAATCTGTTCCATGGTCTTCCCAGTCACAAAGTTGAGGCTCACTGGCCTGTAGCTGCCTGTGTCCTCTTTCCTCACTGTATTGTAAATGGGATTGATGTTTCCCTTTTTCCAGTCCCTGGGGACTTCACCCAACAGCCACAACTTTTCAAATATAATTAAGAGCAGCTCAGCAACCACATCAGCCAAATCCTTTAGGACCTTTGGATGCACACTGGGATGCACGTCATCTGGCCCAATAGACTTGTATACATTCAGTCTCATGAGGCAGTCTTGCACTTGCTCTGCCATTACAGTGGGGAAGTGGTATTTACTCCCCCAGTTCCCACCTAGACACCCAGCTATGTGAGTTTTAGGGATGTGAGTAATATGAGAATCCTGACTGCCAGTGAAGACAGGCAAAAAAACTAACTCAGTACCTCAGCCTTCTCCGTATTTGTCATATCCAGTTCTCCTTTCTCATTTAACAAAGTACATACTCTTTGGCCTGCTTCCTCAGGCCAACACACTTATAGAATCCCTTCTTGTTGTTTTTATCATCCCTCAACACATTCAGTTCCATCTGTGCCATGGCTTTCCTGATCCCCTCTCTGCAAGACTGGACAGCATCCCTTTATTCTCCCCAGGTGGATCTCTTGCATCTTGCCATATGGTTTTCCCAGCAGATATCTGGGTGGTTAAAATCTTCCACCAGAATATATGAATCAGAATATGTCTCAGAAATACAGTTTGAATTCTGAGCGGTCCTGTGTGGAGAAAGGAGTCGGACTTGATGATGTATGGATACCTTCCAATCTGGGATATTCTGTGATTCTATGATTATTTTTTTACGTTTTGTATAAATCCCACAGTGGGATGTATGTTTATATATACACATATAGTGACAGTGATGTAACAAGAAGCAAATCTTGCATTAGGAACTCTAGAAAACAAAGTACTTCTAAATATATACTTTGCTTCCTGTGCATTTCCTGAACTAGTATGTCATACTAAAGTGACTCTACCAGTAGATTTTTATATGTCACAGTAATTTAAACAAACCACAACCTGAGAAAGAACAATGCTCACTTTTTATGTTAATAATGCTGTCTTTTATCATTAATATAGTGATTGTAGAATAGCTAGGTTTTCTTGCTTGTTATTTGCTTTTTGCATTTTGAGTTACTTGGGCTAGGTGTTAGTGTACCAGCAGTATTACTAGAAATCAATACATCCTGGAAGACCCTCCATTGATTTCTAAATAAAGCCACAGCTTGACACTGTACTACATATGACTAGGCAATTTGTATGTACAATTCAAACTGATGTGTGGTGTATATAAAAGAGAAGATAGAGATGAACTGAACAAACTTGCTGTTTTAAACAATCAGCTATAATGTAAGCACTCAGTCTAACACAATTTCTGCATGGCTGTGCCTGATTACATCCCATGCTCAGTGCCCAGACCCATTTTACATGGCAATTGTTCTAAAAAATAACATTCATCATTAATACAGATTATTAAAGAATAAGAATGTTAAGGACAAAAGTTAAGACTATGAAGTAAGCATTAGATGCAGAGCAGGTGTGGATTTTCAGGTGTATAAGCAGCAGACAACAAAAAGCAGAGATTAGACAGAGGCGCCTCTCGCTTTTGCTGCGTGAAAGAGTTGAGCACAACTAGCTGAGAGACTATGAAGGACTCAAACCAGCTGCCTGCACTTTGTGAAACTAAATGATTATTTCTAATTCAGTCTGTCTCAGCAGTTTATTTATCTGCTTACAAAACACAGATAATAAGCTAATATAGGCTTTTTTTCTTAAATATAAGAAATTATGAAATAGTAAATATATATTAGTAACCCTGATGTCTGTATAACCTACAGCAGCAGTTTGTTGGAGAAGCCCAGGATTTTCTTACCTCAGCATATTCAGAATACTAGCTCTTCCATATTTTTGGCAATAGCAGAGGAACTTTGTAAGCTCACTATTAATCTTTCTGTCAATAACATCTAGATGCTGGCAGAAAGACTTTTAAAACACTGTCCTAGAATTAGTTTTACTCAGTATTTGCCAATATTGTTTATGGAACCATCTGATAAAATGAAACCACTGAATGACAATGATCTATATTTATCTGAAATACATATGTTGCCCTGAAAGTAATTCTTCATATTTATATTCATGGAAACTGCAACAGATACAAAGAGCACAATAACTCTATTTGATAAACGATTTCAAAGCAGTAAAGCTATAAAATGCTGTTTTTCAACATAGCCACCACCACTTTTGCCAGCTATGAACAAGACTGTGCATGTCATGCTCACAAACATCCAGCAGAGGTGAATCACTGTTTCAGATCTGCTATGATGGCATCATTGCAAGGAAAATATTGTCCAGGCAGTCTATCTTTCATCAGCCTGAATAGATAGAAGTCAGAAGATGTCAAATTCACACTATATCCTGGGTATAGTAGGACAGTTCAGCTAAGACTGACAGCGTGCTCCACAGTATTCTGATGGATGTGGGACCCGTTCTTATTTTGTTATCATTCTGTCTTCTCAGGCCTGACTCTGGAAGTTTGAGCCTTCAGCTCAGTTGCCATTGCAGTGTAGCAGTCAGAGATGATGGTTTGTGCAGATTCCAAGAATTGTAGAATGATAAGCCCTTTCCTATACCAAAAGACAGTGCACATCACTACCCAGTCAGGGCTGAACTTGAAAGAGGAATTCACGTGTTACCACTCCATGGACTGCCATTTTAATTCCAGCTTGAAGTAGTGTCCCCACATCTTGTCACCAGTAGAAATGCCTTCAGCCTCGTATTGATCCAATAGATCCTGACAAACTTGTATTAAGCGTTCTTTCTGTTCCTGTATGAGAAATCATGGGACCCACATGGTGCAAAAATTTGCAGTATTCCAACATCACCACCATCATTTCCAATGCACCAAAGCCATTATTTAGCCCTGTACACAGTTCCCTGATCACAAGCCACCAATTTGCATGGATGAGCTGATCAAGATGCTCTTCATTTCTTGGTATGAAAGCCGTGCAATGCTATCCAGATCATGGCTTGGTTTTCATGCCGTTGTCACTTCTGCTGAAACACACCACCTACTGCCTCACTGTACTCACATCCATTGTTTGATGTTCAGAAACATTTAGCAACCACCAATGAATGTCAGTGGGTAATTTTATGTATTTATTTATTTATTTATTGTGTGGAGGATTTCAGCAACACACCACTGTTTTATACACACTTCCATGTCAGACACCATTTTGTCAGATTGGCCCTCTGCTGCCATCAGTCACACAGCAACAGAATGTAATGGAGTATCGGCAGAATGCTTCAAACACCAACATCTGCCTCTGACACTGTGGGCCAGCATAACTTAGGAGGCATTACTTTCAGAGCAGCACTTGTACTTATACAGGAGCTATGAAGAATTTAAGAATATGTATAAAAAATACACAACTGTATCACGGACTGACTGTGACATTACATTATTCTGAAAAGTCAAAGTGAGATACTGATAGACAAACCTTTAAAGTGTCCTCATCTCAGGAAAATGTTAGTAGAAGGATATTAGTAACAGAAGACTGATAACTTAGGAATATACATGCAGAAGAATTTAATGTTAGAAAACACTCATTTGTGAAACTAGCTGTGCATGACATGCAGAACAAAAGCAGAATAAAATACAAGTACAGAAGGAAAAATCCCACTTTCTGACTGGTGTTTTTCCATGCCTGGCTGACTAGCTTGCTTTACTTCATCACATCCTAAGTGAAATGTTTCTGTATGTCAGCATGTAACGAAGATCCTACCCAGAAGCCTGCTTGCTTCCTCTGTCACAAAGCCAGGACATCTGTGCCTGTTTGCAGGGCTCCTGCCCAACGCGGCTGCCTCCTCTCTGAAAGAACAACATGCTTATTTACTAGAACATTTGTTCAGCACCACTGAAATGCAACACTCAACGTTTGTTTGGGCAAGGTGTAAGTATTTGCTCAGGAATTCACCATGAGAACGTGGCATGAGCCATGACAGAACTACCTACAACAGGTGACCTGCAGTTTTGTTTGCCTCCTTAGTCATAGCCTTGAGTTTGTTCTTATTTTAGAAGTTTTCTTTCCTATTAACCATTCAGGTCATTCAAGCACACATTCATTTCTTTTTGCTTTGTTTCTGAACTGTTCCTCTTTGGCCTTTTTCCTCTTTGGATAAAATTTAGCTGGTGCTTCTATTTTTTACTTAAGTTTTTGAGAACAATGAATGAAAAATACAGTTGTACAAAGGAAAATATTCAGTCTTTTGTTATTTCTCTTTAGTAAGTGCAACTTCCCTACAGTTGGAAGATTCTGGCTAACTGTATAAAGAAATGGCAGAAGTTTGCATTCATTGACTTTCCCTAGTCACAAACAAAGTACTGTGGCAAAGAAATGTGGCAATCAAAATGTCAAGTATGCTTTCCTGTATATGCATTTAAGTACGCAGAATCTCTACCTTCTCTGCTGAAGGAGGACAGCTATTTTTATTAAAGAAAACTTGCTCAAGTAAAATCTGTGTATTTTTCATTCTTTGTTTACATCCAAGCTGGATACTTCATGTAGAAATAGTTACGGTACCTGGAAAAAATCCACAGTAACCATGTCAGGAAGAACTTGAAAACAAAAACATGAAATCAAGAGGGAAACTTGAGGGGATTTTGTGAGCTATAATTTTAACTAGGTGCAAATTAGTAATGACTATGTATTTATAGAAAAGGATTTAAACAGCTTAAATAAAACATATTCAGTATGTTATTCTCTCCTTCTCTCCTTTTCCTCTTATCCCTTTCTTTCTTCATCTGTTTCTCTCTGTGTTACTTTCTCACTGTTTCTTTCACTCACATTCTACTTTTCTTCCTTTACTCCATCCCTCTCTGCTTCTCCCTTTCTTTTCCTCTTTTTCTTGTTCTCTTTCAGTCACTTTCTTTCTTCCCTTCTCTCTCATTTTCTTTCCTTCTCTCTTTCTTCTCTTCTCCTCTTTTTCTTCTCTTCTCCTCCAATTTTTTTATTAAATACATCATAAGGTACAAATCAAGTATACCAATATCTGCTATCATACAATTTAATGCCACTTAACAATTATATGTTATCAATGAGTTGATTTTAAAAAATAACTAGCATAAAACACTTTGCAAATCCTTATTATAGTCTAAGTGGCTTACCTAAATTAGGATTGTCTTTAAAAATGGAACACTATGGAATATCACTCTACTCACTGTAAGAGCTGAGCACATTTAAAAGCCTAGATTAAATTCATTTTCCAGTAGTATCGAGATTCACAGATTAGGGAAAAAGGGTGTCTCTAATATTTAAATTACATACCAAAACAAAAAGAGGGACATTGCAACCCACAGTGCTCCTGAGAAATTAAGACCATGAAATCAAAGATATTTTCCATCTTCTCTCCAAAAATGCATTTCTATGTTACCACAATGATTGAGACTATCAATACAAAGAAATCCACTTTAAACATCATCTTACTATAAACTGGTATGGATCAAACAATTGAATATGTTGCATGCAGTGGCTGTAGAATCTCCATCTTTGGAGATATTTAAAGTAAAGCTGGAGGCAGTTGTGAGCAAGCTGCACTAGCTGATCCTTATAAAAGCAGAGGCTCTGGTCCAGACAGTTTATAGTTCCACCTACCTCAATCAGGCTGCAATTCTGTGTTTTCAAGGGACTATTTACTCTCACAAGTTTTCAAAAAGTGTCCTAATTTTCACTCAGTGAAAGCCACACAGTATGATGGCTTATCTCAGCAATGAGAACAAGAAAAATGTTTGTTCTGAATAATCTCATGACAACAGAATAACACTGTTTTGCATGGTTAAACTAAAAAGCAAAGCACAAAGTACAGCCTTTTATTAACCCCCTTTTAGCAAGAGTGTGTGTATATCAGAAAGATGTCTCCCAAACTCATGGAGAGGGAAGAGGAGGAGAATTTCCAAGGGATAAAGTTAAAAAGCTCATAGCTGACATGTAAAAAATCTAATACAGTAAAGTTAATAACATTCTCAATTGCTTTACAGAGGTGACTCTCCTGCATTTGGTGGCTCAGAGTCAAACTTCTAATAATTTTATCTACGGATGGCAGAAGGACAGGGGGATGGGGTAAGGGTAACAATCACCACAGGCTCCCCAGCAGGAGAGAAGCTGATGTTTAACACTGAAGTGCAGCCTTTGTACTCCTAGATATATGCAATATAGTTCAGCCTATAGGCTGATAAAACAATCCTACAGTTTCTTGTCCCTACTGCATGAAATTTGCTTACTTGGAAGTGGGATTGCAACTACCAGAACATCTCTTCTAATGGCACTCATTTTGAGAAGTAAACTACAATTTAAAAAAAAAATGAGGAATATTGAAAAGTTATCCTTGTGTGAAAAGCTAGGCTTTATTTCTCTGTTGTTATTTACAATATTAAAAAATAAGTACCTATATACTTTCTAATCGAGAAAGGAAAATACAGACTCTAAAAGCTTGAAATTTTTCTCTCATCCATCATTAGGAGTTACAGGCTACACAGACACTGAAGGGAATATGTATTTTATATACAGACAACAGAATATGAGCAACTTCAAGAACTGACTAACATGACCTTGTTGCCTCTGCAAAGTAGATCATTAAAATTCTATTGTTCAGTTTTTATGAGTTACCTGTTTTACAGAATTGCATGCAGGTTTCTTCCAGTAGTGTCAGAAAACACGTTACATTGTTCGTACTGATTTCACACTCAGTACTAACTGTCATCTATTAGATAACCAATACTAAGAGCAACACTGGCATCGTGCAACAAAGAAAATCAAATGTGGATGAAAGGGTATCTCTCATGTATGGTTATGGTCTCTGACAACAGCATGCTTCATTGGAGTCTGGCATTCTTTTTCTAAAGGATGCACTCCAGAAACAAATAATATATACATACAGATAAATACTACCAGGGTTGAAGAAGTTTTAATTTGCATTTTTCATTGTTAATGCAACTTCTTGCTCATTGCAGTTATGAATGAACAAGGAGAAACAGGAGACCAAAGTGCAAAATTGTTTCTAGGCAGTAAAGTTCATTTAGAAGTCTCTTAGGAATCACAGAATCATAGGGGTTGGAAGGGACCTCAAGAGATCATCGAGTCCAACCCCCCTGCCAAAGCAGTTCCCTACACCAGGTCACACAGGTAGGTGTCCAGGTGGGTCTTGAATATCTCCAGAGAAGGTAACTCCACAATCCCCCTGTGCAGCTGTGCCAGTGCTCCGTCACCCTCACCGTAAAGAAGTTCTTGTGCACATTTGTGCAGAACCTCCTGTGCTGCAGTGTCTGTTCAATCCCCCTTGTCCTGTCTCCACACACTGCTGAAAAGAGTCTGGCCTCACCACTTTGTCCCCCACACCTCAGATATTTATAAACCTGAATCAGGTCCCCTCTCAGTCTTCTTTCCTCAAGGCTAAAGAGACCCAGTTCACTTAGCCTTTCTTCATAGGGGAGATCCTCCAAGCCCTTCACCATCTTTGTGGCCCTGCGCTGGACTCTTTCCAAGAGATCCCTGTCTTTTTTATACTGGGGAACTCAGAACTGGACACAGTACTCCAGGTGAGGCCTCACCAGGGCAGAGTAGAGGGGGAAGATCACCTCCCTTGACCTACTGGCCGTGCTCTTTTTAATGCATCCCAGAATGCCATTGGCCCTCTTGGACACGAGGGCACACTGCTGGCTCATGGTCAACTTGTCATCCCCCAGGACACCCAGGTCCCTCTCTGCAGAGCTCCTCTCCAGCAGCTCATCCCCCAGCCTGTACTGGTGCATGCAATTATTCCTCCCTAGGTGCAAGACTCTGCACTTGCTTTTGTTAAATCTCATCTGGTTTCTGTCCAGGTCTTGATGAATGGCAGCACAGCCGTCAGGCATGTCAGCCAATCCTCCCAACTTTGTATCATCAGCAAACTTGCTGAGGGTGGCCACTATCCCCTCATCAAGGTCATTGATGAAGATCTTGAACAAGACTGGACCCAGCACGGACCCCTGGAGAAACTGATAGCTTTTTGCACACAATCTGCTACATTTCTCATGCATCATTACACATCATTACTAAGATCTCTCACAGGCTCACAAGGAAAAAAAAATACAATGGAATGAAGAAAAACAAGAAACAGCAGTCTTGCAGCGATTAAGTGCAGAGAGGCTTTAAGAGGAATAATGAAGAGTTCTAACATATGGTTTTATTACTTCTAACTTCTTTACTAATGCTGCAATCAAGAGCTGGCAGCAGCACCTGGGAGTGGACTAGATGGCCCAGCCTGCTGTGTTTGTTATGCTGCATGACTAATAGCACATCACATAATTCTAGCCAAGACTAAAATCCAGCACTATCAAAGCAGTACAGGTTGTACAGTGTTCAAGATGGAGACTAACAGCAAAATGTCAAAAAGCACAAATAAAGCAATTAAAAAAAAGTCCAAATACATCCAGCTTGGAAAATTTCATGTGGTACTTAGATGATAATAGCATCATAATTGTTAGGGAGAAAGAAGGGAAAAGTGCAAAAACCTTTCTTTTTCTTTTCTCTCCTCCTGAAGCTCTCTGATGCTGTAACGCGGAAGGACACATGGGTATGGCAACCTGATAGTTCAAGAAGTTTCTGAGTGCAGACATTGCATGGATTACTTTGTTTAAATGAGGGAGTTGAAATATTTTGGGAGAGCAGCTTTCCACTCAAATTGATAATTTAGTAAAAATACGCTTTTGCAAAAATGTTTCATTTTGACAAAACTTCCAATAAAAAATTCTAAAATTCTCAAAAATAAAATGCATTCATATTTCAAATTACTTTTGTTGCTGGTTTTTGTTATTTTCCTATAGAATTCTATTTTATATATTTTATATTCAAAATATATAGTATTGTGTATGGTTTTAAGAATGACAATAAGCTTTTATCTCCATTTTGTGGAAAAACATGTTTTTTTTTTATCTGAATCTTACATAAAGTGAGGAGAAAAACTAAGGCAAGAGTCCTTCTCCATGGCAAGGAGTGGGACAGTAATCTCTGGCCTCATATCTCTCCAGCAAACTAGTGAGCAGTACCGTTTTACTACTCAGAATGTATTCTGCCCAAGAGCAATGAAAAGATACTGACAAAGGACTATTTGCATTACTTCAGTCACCAGATGATAACATCTGCGCAAACAAGAACTTCATACAAGAAACTCATCTCAGCAGCCTTGGTTCAGCCTCTAGCCAAAAATCAGGCAAAGCAAGGATCTCCTCTGCCTCACAAATGCGCACGTTGTCATATCTCCAAGCTCACACTCTATTCTGCCCATACAGCAGAAACAGTAACACAGTGTTATCGTTTCATGATTTTTGTTATATTATTGATATTCCACATCATAACAATATGTAGTGTATTGGGATTTAAAGAGTTAATGCTCTAGCTGCATTCTGTTCTGGATATTCCCCATTGGGTAATCGAACCTGGGCTTTGACGCTGAGAGCGCTGGCTCCTAACCACTAGTACAAGAGCATTAGCTCTTAGAAGTTTCATGTTATTACAAGGAAGATCTTCTTCACTGTCACAGTGGTGGAGCATTAGAACAGGTTGATCAGAGAGGTTGTGAAGTCTCCTTCTCTGGAGATATTCAAGACCACCTGGGTGCCTACTTGCATGATCTGCTGCAGGGAACATGCTTAAGCAGGGATTTGGGCTCGATAATCTCCAGAGGTCCCTTCCATACCCCATATTTCCATAATATGATGACATTTCTTAAAGCCCCTTGTGAAAACACATTCTAGAAGGTGAGGAAAATTGTATCAGTGAGTTCATGCGGAACACGATCATTCCCTAAATAAGGAAATCAGGCAAATGTTGAAAGAAAGAGAAAGGAAAGACCAGCTCATGTATTTAAGTCTCCAATCTCCCAATTACACTACTGAAAATAAAAGGAAAATAACCATGACTAATTGAGTACAAGCCCAGAGGACCACCAAGTTATCTGTCCCAGGTTCAGTCTGAGAGATTTATGATGTATGCAAATTCACAGCTGAGGTGGCAGACTGAAAGAAATCCGTTGGTTTGACAGCCTTTGTGGGGCTTTGGGTGGGCAATATGAGGGTTGACAATGATGCAGACAAGCACCTTGCCAAGGGAAATATCTCAGACAATTCTAGTGCTCACTTGAACACAGGAAGATTCAAAAAACACTAGCCCAGAAAGGCTCAGCCTGCCTGCTTGCATCCCATCTACTGGGGCTGTAAGGGACTTATTTACATTTGAAATTACAAAAATAAAAATAAAGAATAGTAACTGTTACGTGTGCAATTTTTCAATTTTTTTTTCCTCAACTACTTTCTAAATATTTTTTTCTCATGCCATTTCCCTTCAGGAGACTTGATTTTCGTTCATGACTATGTCACCCTTTATCTCATTTTAAACCTATTTTACATTACTTTTATGTCTAGTATAAGTGCTAGTCAGATCCATTCTAAACAACCTCTGCTATTTAATTGTACAAGTTTTATATTTCAAATACAAAATATATTATTATTTCTATTCATTGTCTTAAATATTAGGCTGCTTGCTAATCAAAATTAAATGAAGTTCTGAGAACTTTGAACAAAAATTTTCCATAGACACTATGGAAGCTTTACAGTACACAAACAATAAAGGGCTTATCTTGTATCATTTATGGATACAATTACAACAGATGGAAACACAAATAATGTGTATACTGTAGTCATCCAGCTCACTGTAGAGTGTCACGAAAGTATGTTCTGACAACTGTAGTTTGATCACTTTGTGCTAAATTGAATCATTCTCAGAACAATCACTGCTTTCCCTACTACCAAAAATTCTTGTTAATACTTGATTTATGAGGGTAATGTAATTTTCTTTGTAACATCATGCCTTCATTACCTGCATCTTCTTTGTCTTCCTGACTTGTCTTCCCTGGATGAAGTGCGGCCAAAAGTATATATGAAAAGTAAATATTAGGTGATATTTAATTTAAAGCGTTTGAATTTCCAAAGGTCAGACTTCAGCCCGTTTAGAAACCTGGATGACAGAGTACCCTGGGAGGAAGCTCTAAAGAAAATGCAGTCTAGGAAAGCTGCACAATTTTCAGGAAGGAAATTTTAGAAACGCAGGAGCAGGCTGTGGCAATGCAATAAACATCAAACCAGCAGCAGAGAAGACCAACTTGGTTGATCTTCAGAAGATCAGGAAGGAAAAAATGTTCATATAAACTCTGCAGAAAGAGTCAAGCAACTTTTGAGATGAGAGCTGCCGTGTACTCAGGTGGTCAAGAAGGCCGATGGCACTCTAACCTGCCTTAGAAATAGTATGACCAGCTGGGCTGAGGAAATGACTGCGCTGCTGCACTTGGCACTGCTAAGACCACATCCTAAGTACTGTGTTCAGTTTTGGGCCCCTCACTGTAAACAGGATATTAGGTTGCTTGAGTGTGTGCAAATAAAAGCATCATTGCTTTTATAATAAAAGCTGAGAAAAGAAGAAACCCCATTTATTAGGAGCAGTTCAAGACACTGGGATTGTTTGATTTGGGCTAGAGAAGGTTGGGAAGAGACCTCATCACTCCCTACAACTACCTTTAAAGAGGCTGCAGCAAGGAGAATGTCTGTATGTTTTCTCAGGTGACAAGTAGTAGGACACAAGGAAATGCCCTCAAGCATCAGAAGAAGACTAGATAGAATACTAAGAATTTCTTCATTGTCAGAGTAGTTAAACATTGGAATAAGCTAACATGAAAGCAAAGGAGACACCATCCCTGGCGATACTTGAGACATCTGGACATGACTCTAAATGTCATGTTTCAGTGTTTGGGTTCAGTAGTCCACATGGATGGTTGAACTTGTTGATCCTGAGGATGTTTTCCAAACTAAATGATTTTCTGATTCTGTATAGCTACTTTTTTTAATTTATTTTTTATTTCAGGGGGAAAAAAAGGCAATACCCTAAAAGGTAATTGACCACAATTTTCAAACTGAATAAAAATGGAGAAGCAAAGCAATCAAATTGAAAGCGTATCTAAGAGTGGACTTGTGATTCAAAAGTTCAATTCTCCAACTTAATATAACTGATAAATTATTTCAGAGGTTGCTATTGGAAAAAATTCTCCCATGGTAAAATTAACAGAGTTACATTCAAGGCAAGCCAGATTCTTCAAAACCTGGCTTAAGGCCACTACAGTGAGTTCATAATGGCATTTAAGTGAAATCATTGTATATCCTTAGACTTCTGTGCCCATACTGATCTAAGTCTCTTGCCCAAGTAACTCACCAAGACAGACTGAGTCATATTAAGCAGATCACAAATAAGTCTAGTCAGTACTTACAGGCCATATAGTATCATTCATCCAATTAAAGGTAAGGGTAGGCTGACTTCACTAGTGACACAGATATTCCAGCTTGGCTACTTTTTTTTTTTTCCCAGTAGTTTGGCTACTTCATTCATGAAGAATAGCTCAGCTATCAAACCAGTCAGTAAAAAAACTACTCTTTTGCTCAGCCTCTGATTAAACAAAGTGTTCTTGCATGCTTACTGGCCTCAGGAACTACTTCCACATCAGCAAAGTCAGTGGTGTGAATCCACACAGCCCATCTGATGCCAGCAGCACAGGCAGCATGAAGCATTACAAGCCAGTCAGAAAGACAGTCAAATCAAATTTGCATCCATCACTGCAACATGGAAAAGAATCTCTAATATTTACAAAGTGTGGATCACATCTACAATAAAAAAGAGAGCAAATTATATGCTTAATAAATTAAATATCATAAGATTTTGTAAAATATTGTAAAACACAGCAGAGATGACAACTGGTACCTATAGCCATAAGTCATGTAAGTAAGATACAGAATGAAATAAGAGATGTCGCTGACAGACAGCAAAGGTAGGAAAAACAGATCTTCTTGATCTGAAACTTCTTTGAACTATTTTTTTATCTTATTCCACAGCCAAAATTTCTTTTCCACACAATTCTCTTAAGATCCAATCACTTGATATTCTCAGCACACACCAAGGATAATTTTCTAACTAAAATTGTACACTCCTACCTTTCTGATATTGACTCTGCGGCTGATATACATTATCTCATTTGGTAGATACAAGAAAAGCAACCAAGTAATTCACCCAAAATCTTAACTGGCTCAGCAAGAAATGCAAACCATACTCATTTATCTTCAATTAAAATAATAACAATAATATTGCTAATAACATAAACATACAAATCCTACGTGCACAGAACAACATCCAAGAACACGGAAGTTAGTTTTATCTTGCAAACACTATCTGATCTGGTGAGAAAATTATCCTATATTTTTTAATACTAACTAATCTCAGAAACCTGTTTTTCAGGTTATCACCTCTTAATGATTTTCAAAGTAAGCCTCTCCCATGTTTTTTATTCCATACCTGCCTTCTCCAAATATAATTCTCAAATATTCTTTTATTTCTTTTCCTCCTAAAATGATGATTAAACCCAAAGTTCTCTGACTCAAATAAAAGTCTTAGTTTTTACTACTAAGAGGTATTATTTA
This sequence comes from Cyrtonyx montezumae, assembly GCF_038088225.1. Taxonomy (NCBI): domain Eukaryota; kingdom Metazoa; phylum Chordata; class Aves; order Galliformes; family Odontophoridae; genus Cyrtonyx; species Cyrtonyx montezumae. Next base: position 8,079,547 of record NW_027072041.1, read on the forward strand.
ATGCTAAAAAAGAACAAAAACAAATATTATCTATATTTAAAAAAAAAGTAAGATCAAAAAAAAGATCAAACAGTACCATGCTTTTAATTTTGGAGACCACTTGGAGATCAGAATGGTGTATTGTTTTGTAGTATGCTTGTATAAGCTGTGTGGACCACTGTCCTTGTCTGATCTCAGGAAAGGTCTCCACACTTTTCTGCTCTCTTCTGCTCTCTGATTAACTTTCTTCCATTTACGGTTGATTTTTGTTTGTTTGTTTGTTTTGTTTTGTTAATCACTTAAAGGTTTCTTCAGGGAGCAACAGGTAGGAAAAAAAAAGTAAATTATAATTTTCCCATAATACTGAAGACAGCAGCCATATGAGTTAAAGAAGGTGATCACTTCTAATTTAGGCCACTTGGAGAAGCACAGCAGAGGTACTTCCACAGTTCCAGTGAAGATCACCTGAACTGACAGGAACTTTTCATACCAAATTGACTAGAAGAACACGCTGCTCCACACTGCAAGGCTCTGTTCTCACTCTGGTGATTGTTCTTTTTGCGAGAAAATGAATAAATAAATAAACACCCCATAAAAGAAGTATTTTAGTTTGTCATTATGCTAAAAACCAACAATATAACTGCTTTGCCTTCTTTATTCTTCCTTCATTTTCCATTTATTCTCCCTGGCACCATCTTAATCCATGCCAAATTTTCCAACTTGAATCTTCCTTTCCTACTACACACTGCTGAAAAATAGATACCTACATAGAAATATAGCACTATGTGCTATTTTGACCTTTTGGATCAATCTATGAGGATAATGCACATCAGAAGTTATTAGGCCTGAGTAAATGCTACTTCTGTGATGTAGCAGTGAGCGACTAAAGCCTCCACTAATCTCTGGGACACTTAGAGCCCTGCAGTGCTGCTTTGCACCTCTACTTTGCATCTGGGAGAAAGGAAGTAAAAAAACATTGGACTAGGAGGGAATAAAGTGAGCGAATGCATTTGGACTAAAGGAGACCTGTGCCTAGCTGCATTCACTCAGGATAGCAGTATCAGCCAGACACAATTGTCTAATGCATTTTTGTCATTTACAAGTAGGGTTGAGGTATAACCAAAGCTGAACTTGGTGTAAAGAGGTGGAAAGTGCAGATTCATGCAACCACATCAAGCCAGAGGAGGACTTAAAAGGAGTTTGTTTCCATCCCATCACAGACAAAGCTTTCCTGGTGATCTACAGGTTGCCTAATGTGCTACAGTGCGAGATACATATATATTCCCAGAATGGAAAAACTTTAAAGATCTACACTTAAAATTCCAAACGCATCAATAAAACCTACTTGCAAAAAACGTTCTTAGTATAGTCAACAATTAACAACGAGAAACACAAAATGCAATTCCGAGAAAACCTTTCCACCAATTTTTCTGTACTTTTCTGTAGCGCCACAAGAGAGCGCTCGGAAACAGTCTTTTTATTTATTTAATTTTTTTTTAACCTCATGTAATGAAACCATCAGTCTACAAATCTTGTACACTCGCTCACTTCCCGTTTCTCCTCCGTAGCACCACAGGAGGTAAAGATGGCTCTTAATCCTCGAGAAATCTTGCTTAAGTTCAGAATTCAAGTAATAGGCAACAGTTTCTTAGCAAAGGTTCTTTATAAACTGTAGCTTAACCGACAGTTCCCAGAATGTCTTACTGACTTCCCTCTCTCTATGTGCCATAACAGATTATGTGCCAGTTTCAGGCCCGATAGGAACTTGTTAATGTCCTTTGGGTAGAGGCTCTTTGGTAAGAAGAGATTAGTATGGTGTGTTGCCATCTATCCAAGGGAGCCTCTGAGCGCATGGAGCTCAGCGTGGGGATGGATGAGGAGCCATCTGAGAGCTTGTGGATTAAAAGGAAGACGGGAATAGGTGACACTGTAGAAGGGTTTATCACAGGTGACTTGATCAGACAGAACAAGCAGATGAGACCCTCTACAGGCAGATGATAGAAGACTCATATTTACTGGCCTCAGAGAGGGGACATTGTGACCTTACCACTGTATCTGTGGGAGGGACAACACAGCAAGGTATAAGCAACCTTTGAAATTCCTGTAATGTAGTGATAATAATCCTCTTCAAGTGGTAGCAAAGCCAATTAGGTGATGTGCTGAACTTTGTTCTATAACAAAAATGAGGGGTCTGTGGGAAGTGTGGAGGACAAAGGCTGTCGTGATCAAAAAATGGTTGAGTTCAAGCTTCTGAGGGCAGACAGGAGGTCAAGATCACAGTTCTGGACATGAAGAAATAAAGCTCTGGAGGCCCAAGGAAGCTGGTTAATCTTCACAGATCACCTCCACAATTATGAGGGCATCAGGCAAAAATGCCAAGAAGCCTGTGTGAATAAACACATTCAAACACAAAAAGCACCCCTACAGAGCCCTGCAAGCACAGGTAACCTGGAAGAACACGGAAACATCGCCAGAGCAACCAGGAACGAGGTTGGAAAGGCTAAAGACAAAATAGATTTAAGTTTCTAGAAATAAAAACCCACATTTATAAAAATGTGGTTAGTACTAAAAATCTGAAATGTTATTGCTTTACCATTATTTCAGAGAAATTAGATGTAAGATTTCCATCTAGAGGCAAACAAGCAATTGCAGTGTGTGAATTAGATATTTAGAGCACCTGTGTTGTTGTAATCTACCTAGTCATCAGTTTGGAACAGAAAGGATAGACACAAATAAATAAAATATCTTGCTTCCTTACAGTGATCTGTGACAGAACAAACATTTACAATAAACTGAGTTAGGATATTACTCTATATGAGTAATATATGACTTCCAGTAATTTCTGTGGCCTGAATGAGAAGAAAAAAATCAAAGTTAGTTAAGTCACTTTTATATATATATATATACATTCAGCTTAACAATAAGATAATTGATTAGGAACAATAAAGTGTAAGTCAGATGGTGGTGCTGGATTTCTTTGGGATGATTGTGTTTCATATGTTACTTTAAAGTTGTCAGAGAATTGAATGACAGTGCTACTGAGTAGGACTTTTATGCCTTTATCATCATCGTTTCTTTTCTGGAAGGTGATTAAAATTGTTACATAAAGCCTCAAATTGCAATTCTAAGTTAGCAGTGTTTCATCATAACAGCAATTAAGCGGATGCAGGAGACCATGATTACTTTTGTCACAACCAACACCAGAATATCTGGTGATATTTTGCAATACTTCCTTACAACTTTAGTTATCTGTTTGTTGATTTTTTTTCTTCAGTCCAATGCAGTACTACCAAAACAGCTTTTCCTGTCTGATAAGCTTCAGCATTTTCAACAGGCTTAATCTACCATGCTGTCACCATTCCATTGGTTTAACACGTTAAGAACATCCAGCAGGAAACTGGATATAGACGATGTGAAGGAACTCAAAACAACAAGAAGAGTCTGCATTTCTGAAGTATATCCAGCTTGTAGCTTATCATAGTGTTAACTAACATATTTTTCCCTCTTTTCTCTTGTAGTCAACTTGGGAGCTGAGCACTTAATTAAAATTGCTGTATATAGGATTGGTATAGAAGTGCCTCTACACCACTGCATGGAAATAACCTGAAGGAGTTGGAAACCATGGTGCACTTAGAAAACTATGATCAGACTGCTATCACAGAAACATAATGGGATTAATTGTAAAATTAGAATTGAAGTGTGTCCAGAGAAAGGCCATAAAGATGATCAGGGAGATGGAAAATGTTCATTATTAAGAAAAGCTGAAGGAGCTTGTCTTGTTCACTCTGGAAAAGAGAAGGGTAAGGGGAATCCTCACTGTGCCCTTCCAGTACTTGAAAGGAGCTTATAAACAGGTGAGAGGCCAACTTTTAATATGGTGTGATAATGACAGGACAAGCCTTAAATGAAAATAAGGTTGATTTAGGTTAGATATAAGGAGGAAGTATTTTACTCAGAGGGCAGTGAGGAACTGGCACAAGTTTCCCAGAGAAGCTGGGGGTGGCTCATTCCTGGAGGTGTTCAAGGCCAGGTTGGACAGGTCCCTGGGCAGCTTGAGCTGGTAGGGGCAGCCCTACCCATGGCAGAGGGTTGGAACTGGGTGATCTTTGAGGTCCCTTTCAAACCAAGCCATTCTATAATTCTATCATTTTTAACAAATACATAAGGACATTAAATGCATCTGTAACGCATCATGGAAAATAATTGTTCAGTATGCAGTATTCAGGAATCAGTTGTCCATATTTTACAGGTCTATGGAATTATAAGCTAAAGCAGCTCATAATCAAAAAGGATGGAAAAAGAAATGAGAATTTCTCAAAAGCTGCCAGATTGCTTTTGGAACTGTTTCAGTGTAATGGCTGTTATTTGTAAATGACGAGAAGAATGAAAATAGCCTCGTGAACACACAGATTTTGCCTGTCCTATTGTCAAGGAACTCCACTGCAAGAAGCAGTATTCCAGAGGCTGGGATGGCCCTGCTGCCTCAAGGCACAGGCAGTTTCAAGGCAGCCATTTCAGACCTGGTGGTTGTGACCTACAGGTGAGGGGCTGCTGTCAGCCAGGCCCAGTACCAAAGTGCACCCACAGAAGGCACTGCCTGGGTCTGCATGTGCCACTGAGGGATGCAGCCTGCCTTGAGGAGGTAGAGCAGGCCTCACCTGAGCTCAGGACTCAGTTATTTGGTTCCAAAATAACTTCTCAGGAAAGCAGCTTCAGGGGGGAGAAGGGGAATGAAGAGAAGGGCAGAGGACTTCCCATCCACCTTAGATGGAGAAAACCGTGAGGACAGAACTAACAGTCTCAAAGGCCATATAGTGTTGGCAATATTTCTGATGGGCTGCCCGATGAAAACACAACTCAGGCTTTAACAGTAGGTCTAGTCCAAAAAAGCAGTAGGTTGAAATGACTAGAACAGGTAGGCAGCTATGATGCAAAGCTGACTCAAATCTATTTTTCAGCAGCAGTTGACATTTACTTTATTTTCATGGCTGTTCATAACAGCATTGACAACCCTGAAATCTTTTTTTTTTTGCTACTGTTCCTTGTGGGCAAACCAGGGCCTACAACTGACATGCTGCAAGCCATCAGGCAAAAAAAGGACAGGTGGGTGTTGTGAGGTGATTGTACATGACTATGTTGCTGAGATTGGCATTTTTAGTGGTTTTAGAACTTCTGTGTGAGGATTATATCTGTTGGCTTAGATGCCAAAAACAAGGTTCAGGCAGACTTTGTGCTCAGATCCTTTTTGGATTTGGCTGCAAGTCCATTCTTCCTATTCATAAGGTTTATCTATCTTGTTACACAGCAAAATGCAGAAGAATGTGAAAGAAGATTTCATCTGAGAAATCTACTGGACACAGCAGGTGACATTTTAGTTTTCATTATCAGATTCACAGTGCTGACAGTTAGTGAAAAAATACCTGCCAGTCCCTTTTGAAATTTTGCATTAGAAGATTATTATTATCCATAATACTGAAAATCAGAAAATATTTTAGATGTGTATGTAATACACATCTTGACCACAGATTCTTAATAGGATATGTAGGGTTCTAGTTGAGAGGCTTCCCTATTCTTGTGTATACAACTCTTTACAGCATTATGTGTCCTATTCAGTCAATATAGCTAATTATTCTACAACCAAAGAGATATAACCTAATCCACCTCAATTTCTTGTCCATTTAAGCAAATTAGCTTAATATTCTCTTCACCTTTTGCGACTGAGCAAAAGGGATTTAAATGAAATTTCAAGAAACATACCTTGACTTTTAGCTATTTCTTGCATTCCAGTGCTTGTGATCTCCCATTTGGCCAACATGTGTATTGTCAAATGCTAACAGTTATCTACAGTAACCAACCATTAGCTCCAGATTTTGTCCAGAGCACAATTGGGATGGCATTTCAGTGACTTGTAATTTTAATAGAAGATTTAAATTTTAGTCTGTCAAATTACAAGCCACTGAAATGTGATGAGTTTATGACAACCGCTGAATTTCTGCCCTATCTACATGAACTGTTTTCATAAATTGTGCTAAGCACTTAGAATCCAAGTAAGCACGTGAACAGGTGGACATGCTGCATTTTTCATAGGTTAAAGCTAGAAAGCAACCTCTTGAAAGCAGTTACAACCTACATCCAACTGAATAAATAGGTCTGTCTGTATTCTGTAGTCTTGGCTCTCTGCAGTTCAAATCCACTTAAATTTCAGTGCTTTATGTAGAGTGCGGGCATATTTGTGTCTACATTTTTAACGTGCTCAAAAAATTGTCTTAGGTTCTGATTTATCTTCTCAAAATAGTGTTCCTGTTGCTCACACCTCTTAGTTGTTGCTTCTATGCAGACTACACACTTTTTATCAGATACTTTTGCAATGTCTGAGCTAAAAAAACTTCTAAATGTAAGCAAGCTCCATCCAAAAGCTGTGCAGGTTTGTTTGTGCAATGCTCTAGTCAGATCTGCCTACCACAGGGTTGCATACGTATATGTCAATTGCCTGGGTCCAACTTTAAAACCAGACTCTTCGATTTCTATTCTCTGCATAGCAATTTTATTTAGTGGATACACAAATATTATTTCTTGCACCAACTAATTCTCAACAGAAAGTGTTCCAAGCAAAACATCTTTCATCATAAGAACTGTCGTAACTGCAGAAAGTTTTTCTCCAGTGTATTTTTATTAGGGATTCCTGCCATCATATCAACATACAAAACAATCAGGATGTTGACATAGAAATGTGAAATTCACTGTACAAAGATAAGGCTCGAGTTACAGATATATTATCCCCCCAGTCTCCAATGAAATAAAACCATATTTAATTCTTCCCAGAGTTGTGTTTATAAATGTTAGACAAACCACAAAATAGATTTCAAGTACATAACATTTTACAATATAGTCCAAGCACAGACAGGAATGCACAATACTGTACCTACAGATACTCCATAATCCAGCTGTCATCCTCACCAAGAAAATGCTAGACTGCTACTCTGTCTGAGTATCCCCAGCTATATGCTTCTGAGAGCATTAGGTACTCCTGGCCTTCAATGTTAGAGGACTCTCGTGACTTTCATTTAAATTACACTGATATCTAGAGAACGATGGAAAGAAAAGGAAGATTTTTAGAAGGCCAGGCCTGGATGTATGCACATAGGTAGCAAAGGTAAGTACATGTGCACGTATACTCTTGCATTTAACCCTACGTAAGACCTCACTACACTGCACATTCTCTGAGATTACTTTCTCATGCAACTCAATCATGTTCTGATAGAGTTAAATCAAGCGAAACAATACTCCCACTTCTTGTGCGCTATAATTTACAAGGACAAGATTATATTTTAGAGCACAGGATTTTACTTATTTATTTTTTAATGCAATTGTCAGACTCAAATGGGAGCCTGCATGGAATCTTGTCCCATTAGTCCAGCAGGACACCAGCTCTTACAGTTTTCACCACACACAACACCTTTTCTGATACCTTTTTTTTTCAAAACGGCATCAGTGAATTATTTCCTGTTAAGACCCAATATCTACTTTAGTTTACTCTCCATTTCTACTGGGCTGAATGACTATTACCTCATAGGAAAATATCATTTAGCTACAAGTAGCACAAGATGAAATCCTCATCAAAGAAGTAATCCATAATGATTCTTCCATTGAACAGATTGCCAGGGAAAAAGACAAGAGAAATTCACTTCAGCCTTTCTTTGTTGCTTGGGAAATGAGTAGCAATCAGAAAGCTTTCCACTGAGAAAAGGAACTCCTGAACCCTGTAACTGTCTCACCCTTTCAAACTGGAGAAATTTAGAAAGGAAAGAAGTCTTGTAAGGAAACTGCCATTTTCAAACTAGACACTTCTAAAGGCTTATGTGAGAAAGCCAAGCCAATTCTCTGATACTGAAAATAAAGGAGTTTATTCAGTAGGAATTAAGAGATGTGGTTACAATATATTAAATGTATATCTTAATAAAACCATCTCACATACGTCTTCCGTTCATAGATCTCTAAGCAAGAAAAAGACTCTGAGGTTGAAATCAGAGTTCCCTCGACTTTAAATATGGAATACATCTGTTCTAAGATCAAGGGAAATAAAATCAATAAAAGCTTTCTCTTTTTAGATAGAACCTCTCTGGTACATCTGAGGGCCTTCAGATGCTCTCAGCTATTGACAAGGTTTTACTTAAGCATGTTCTCTAAGCAATACTGGAATAACTAGATATACAAATTCATCTTACATGAAACAGCATTAAGTCCTGTAACCGGGATTACACTAATAGGGAAAGAGGGTGGGTATGCTGCTATATGTAAAAGGAAGCATATCAGTACACACAGAAAATATGTTGTCTTGGAGATTAGTAATAAAGGGCATTGAGGATAATCCTTTGACTGTGAGTCAGTAGAATACTTTCATGTCAACTGTACAGTCTAAAGCTTTGCTTTTAAAAATGCATATATGTTTATTCTCTATCATTTTTTTTCAAAGTAGGTCACTCATCTACTGATTTAGGTAGGATTTTGGCTTTTTTTCTTTTTTTTTTTTCTTTCTTTTTTCCCCTACTTACTATTGTCTTCCTCCAAGTTATGTACAATAATCTACATTTAGACTGAAGACTCACTCTTTTCCAAAACATACCTGGACAATCATATAGAGACTTTCTAAAGCACTGATACTGACATAACAGGAAGGATCATTACTTTCAATTCTGCTCTCTTCCCTAAACTTTACAACTAAGCCTTTCAGAAATTCTTCTGAAAACTTGGTGTCATTTTATCTCCCCCAGGCAGCCCCTACTGAACCTGAGTGAACTTTCTATATATTTCCCAAACTGCTGTCTCTCCTACAGAGCTATTTTAATCTCATTCATTCTCCAGCCAGTAGTTTAAAAACAAATAATTGCTAAAACACTAAAAATAAACTTCATGTTCTTGTGCATTATTCTTACTAATCTGTACATTTAAATAACATCAGAAGTTATCTTTTGCTAAAAATTTACCAAAATATTTTAAACACATAAAAATGTAAAAAAAAAAAAACAACAACAAACAAACAGAAAACAACAAACCAAAACCAAAACCCCAGCATAAACATTGCTTGTATAGGCATAGGCATTGTTTAGAAGAGATTGCTGCACTAAGGAGTATATTCAAAAAAGTTTTTCTTCCAGTTTCATTACATTTAATGGATTCTGCAGTTAAGGATGATTAAGATCATTACCCCATCTTGTATAATGTAATAAGTAAGCAGAAAAACTGAAATGCAATTAAAATAAAGGTTCTTCTAAGTTACTGAAAGGTGAGTTTATAAACCTGTAACTAAAAGAGCAATATAAGTGGGCAAAGGAAACTTAAGATCCCCAAAAGTCTGATAATAACTGAACATGAAGTCAGCTACCTACTGATGGCCACAGGGGCATTATGAAAAGCTGGCACTAACTGAAATTTTGAATATAGCCCTTAGTTGTATAATTATTTCTTTAAAGTTTAAAAGCCCAGCATGTCAGAAATGAAGTTTATTTTGCAAGCCACCCACTGCCTAAGTGGGCAGTAGTATTCAATATGAAACTGCTGAAACTCTGGTGTCTGACGGATTTCATGGAGAAAAGAGATCTGCAGGTCTGACTCCAAGAGAACAAGGAGAAGGGGGAACACAAGCAACAACAGTCCAAGGCCTACAAGGAGAAGTCTGGAGAAACTCTTCACGAAAGCATTCACCTCTATGTTGCCCATTAGAAAGTCATAGCTCCACCTAAGCGCTCTTCGGGCTTCCTTCAGCTCTTCTTCTTCTGCAATCATAAAGGCATTTTCATCTGCTTCCAGTTCCTCAAATGAATCTGTATCATCTTTCTCATTCTCTGCTCGAGGACAGGTATCAAAGAGCATGTCAACCTCATCATCAACTGGAGTGGGCAGCAAGCTGGCACGGGGATTGTATACCAGTTCTGAGATAGTTAAAGGCTCCTCTTTCATCTTCTCTTCCTGTTCGATGGCATGATCAGTATTCTCCCCAGTGTTCTTAACTGGGGAGCTGGAAGTCACAGGTACTGGAATCTCATCTTCCTTTGGCAGTTGGATATCTGGGGAAAAAAAGAGGAGGAGGGGGGAGAGGGAGGGGGTTAGGGGGAAGGGAAGGGAAGGGAAGGGAAGGGAAGGGAAGGGAAGGGAAGGGAAGGGAAGGGAAGGGAAGGGAAGGGAAGGGAAGGGAAGGGAAGGGAAGGGAAGGGAAGGGAAGGGAAGGGAAGGGAAGGGAAGGGAAGGGAAGGGAAGGGAAGGGAAGGGAAGGGAAGGGAAGGGAAGGGAAGGGAAGGGAAGGGAAGGGAAGGGAAGGGAAGGGAAGGGAAGGGAAGGGAAGGGAAGGGAAGGGAAGGGAAGGGAAGGGAAGGGAAGGGAAAAAAAAAGTACATAGATGAAAACAGTGATCCTAAGTTTCTGCTTTCCTGGCGGCAAAAAAATCCAATAGTATTTTATGTAAGTTAGAAAGATGATTCTGCAATCATTTTACACAACCAACAAACACTGGAAAAGCCCTTTGAAAATTTCATCACTAACAGAGGACAACATCTTTTATAGCACTGCAGTACACGAGATCCAATTAAATTTGTATGATGCAGTTAGTACTAATACCAGTGTGATATAAACAGAACTGTTCATTTTCGATGGGCTGTCAAGCTTCTGATATAAATGAATACCAAGTGCAGAGGTAAACTGGTGCTATTTGGTGTCATAGTAGGAATAATAACAATAATAATGATAAGACCAACTTTCTCTTCATTTGTCTCAGAAATAGTTATAAGACTATGGCTGAGGTTAGGAATTTTTGACAGAACATGGCATTAGAAGAGACGATGGACTATCACGATAAATTAATATTAACAGGAGGATAAAAAGAGAGGTGGGTTTGCATACCATGTAATGATTATATGATTAAAACTGATTGAAAATGCTTTACATCTTTAGTAAGCTTCCCCTCCTCACATCTCATTTCACTTCCAGTCATCTTTCCTCTCCTCATACTTGCAGTCTTTTTGTCCCTCTCCCTTCAGATGCTCTCTCTCCTTCACAAGGAGCAGTCTTTCTTATTACTGGTATGCTTGTTTCTTATGATCCAATTCCCTGCCTGAATTCTCACAACTTAGTACCCTTTTCCTGAGTTTAATACTAACTGTAGTGAATCAGAAAAAAAAAGTCTATCTGTTCTGCAGCTACAGGAACACTGCAGTGACTCCTTTTCGTGGTCAGTAACAGAAGAGAAGGGAAGGTGAACCAAGCCTGGAGCTAGGAAAAATGATGTGAAATAATTTCATTTTTTACTTTATACCATGTCTGACACCTGTTAACATCATCAGATGCCATCTATGCGCAAGAGGAACAAGGGTAACTTTTGCAGTGTCAAGTATATCGATCTTATATAATAAAGTAATACTTAATAGTTTCCATTTTGTGAAGTTAAACATCTCCCTTTCTTTACAAATGACTAATGCAATAATGACACATCAAGTAAAACCAACACAGTGAGGGTATGTGACTTGTCCAACAAGAAACTCAGGAAAAAACATGGCAAATTAGTATTTGTAACTCAAATTAGCCTGATTATTTGTTTTCACCAGTAAATCTCTGTAAAAGATATGAAACAGAAATTGCTGACTTGGATCACAGATCTAAGGTAGAATCTTAAAACAGTAACTCAGCTATTATTGACCAAAATGGTGCTGAGAATCTCACTTGGAGAGAGGTGCCATTTCACATTTTCCTTTAACATTTCAGTGACTTAAAAATTTCAGATACACTTCATCAATTTATGAACTTTTTTTCTGAAACCTACCTTCCCTCTGATGAGATGGAGAAGTATATTCCTGCATCAGTGGTTACTTGATAAGTAAACTAGCAACAAGCCCTAACTGTATCACAGAGTCATAGGTAATACTCACTGTATACAGTACTCACTGTTATAGATTTTGCATTTCTTAAATGACAAGGTCTTAAAATCTCCTATCTTCTTTCCTGTTGCTTTCCTTTTTACTGTTACCATGGCTAGCACACTCAGGACAGGACATGACCATGGCAGTCTCGGTTTCACCATAACTGATGTCAGGCCACCCAACCACAGACCCATCCTGGGCTACAAAGGCACATGACCACACTTCCACCAAAGCCCCAGATAGTCTTTGCAGACACGTGGTATTATTTGTGCTAATCTGGTAACTTTAAAATTATACTTAACTTGAGATCAGTTGGGGTGAAATGCCAATAAATGCAACATGTATATAACATTACAAATATGTTGAAAAGACCTTAGAAATGTCAGAAGAAAAAAAGAATAACCACAGATTAAACTGACTTACATTAAAGCACTCTCTGAATGAGCCAGCTCATTCCTGATACTCCTTATCTGACAGGACAGCTTTCTGGATTCCCTTCTTAATGCTTAGCTTTATATCTTATATTCATCAGAGAACACCTCTTCAATGTAGGACTCTATCCTCAGGAAGCATCCTCCCTTCAGTAAAGCATGTTAGATGCTAAAATTCATTTCCCCTTCTAAATCTTCAAACTGGCCCAGACAGATCTCTTCTGCTATAATTTATTATTTCTGCCGCTCTCTAGGAAATAAGCTTGTTGTGCCTCCAGGTGAGACCTCACAATCAAATAGTCAGTCTCAGCCAGAAAGACTGTTTCCATTCTGTCTCATTTGATCCCTGATAGAGACAATTTGTAAAGCTAACCTATGAAAATAACTGTTTTTCTTCCAGGATTAGTTGTCTGATGTTTTTCTTCCTGAACTAACTTATATATTATCAAGAGTGCAGCATATTACCACCACTGGAGAGAGAACAGGAATGCTCCTTTCACCAGCTGCTGCTTGCCAGCAGATCTTGCACAGATGAAATGAAACTGTGCCCTCAATAAAGAAAATGAAGATGCCTCCTTATTACCCTAATTCGACAGCTATTAATTCCTTGCCTCAACTGCTCTGTCCTCTTCTATTATAGTTACTTGAGAAACTCATCATATTTCAAATGAAGAATGTTCTGTGCTGGAACATACAGTTGATACCTGTGTTTGTATTGACAAATGCACTTGCTACAGTCATCACAAACTGAATGACACTAGGCCCAGCAGAGTATGGACATTCTGAGGTGAGGAGATTTAGAGTGACCTTTCTCCTAAGCATCTTGTAACCCTCCAGTAGTGCTGGATCATCAAACCTCTGCATCTATTCTAGAGTGCATGTCAATTTTTTAAAACACTGTACCCCAACAGTAAACATCTACATATATATTTAAATATGAAAGTGCTACAAATTTCTTTTCAAAGATGCTTCCCAATAGAGTAAAAGGTAAAGGTCCTAAATTTAACCTCCCAAATTTCTGAATCCTGGCCATAAGCCTCTCTATACCTGCTTAGATATATTTCTGACCCTCCAAGGTCAGTAATATGTCTGTCCATCATGTTTCTCATCATACAGAGGACAGCTGCAACTATTCCAAAGAAAGGTCACCTCAATTTGTGGCTCAGAGTCTTCTCTCCTTCACCAGAGTAAATTCTAGTGTGCATAACACACATAGTGAGCATAAACAAGGAAGATCATATTAACTTTCATTAATATTGCTTTTTTTCCTCATGTAGCTGGCAAATGTCCTCTGACTTTGTGATTACCCTTTCAGATCAATGATATTTAAGGAGGTTGCATTAAAATTTAATGTGCCACAGTTTCAAAGTATCCATCAGGTTTACAGTCCACTATTTAGTTTGAGCTGGTAACTCCAAAGCATCACAATTAACGAATGGCACATATCAGACCAAAACAGCTTCCACTGCCACCCCTTCTCACCCCATGCTCTTTTCCTAGTATGGTAGTTAAAAAAAACAAAACAAAACAAAACAAAACAAGCCAAAACAAAAAAAAAAAAACACCTCTTATTTCCTAGTATCAAAGCAGAAGGAAGAGGAAAAAAAAGACCTTCAACTTTTTTACTATTACTATTTTATTTGTTTTTAGGATACTCTTAAAGAGTGACAGCTATTCACAGTGATGAACGCATGATTTAAAAACAAAATCCTCTAAGTCTTCAAGAAAGAAAGAACACAGAATTTAAGGTAAGCCTGAAGCCAGTATACTTCAATTAACTCTACAAATTCGCTGCTAATGTTTTCTTCTTATCCATACATAACAATTACTTTGCTGTCACCCTAACAAGACAATAATTTTGTATGTTTGGGCTGGATTTTGAAACGTCTACTGTTTCTTTAAAAATAGTTAACATTTATATTATATTCAGATTTGAAGAAATGTAACTTGAGCATACAATCACTTCATTTCTTTTCTTCCTTTAACTATCAATTTATATTCCACAGATCAGAATCTTACGATACATATTACTGTCATATTAAGTAAGAAGTTCAGTTTTATTCATTATATATGTACAGCAAAACTTTGCTACACTTTTCTGGCAACTGGACGAATCTTAGAGAGCCAGAGAAATCTCATTATACAAGCCAAAACTCTGTACTTCCCTTTCACTAAATGTTGGGATTCCTCCAAAACTCAAACTTGCTACTGTGGGTAGGAACATGAACAGCTGAATAAAACAGAAGTTTACAGTGGTCATATGCTGTGAACATGAATATGGAAGCAGTCTGACATAAATGTTGCCAGCTGCTAGTGTCTGTAAAGGAGCCAAAAACAGCAGCTGAGGATTCATAGGATGAAGGGCAGCTCCACCTCCACCATTCTTAAGAAGTTGCAGTTGCTGGAAAGCCAGCTTTCCAGAAAAACACAAGCTCTTACTAAAAAATTCAGTTTGTCCTTTGTCTTGTAGCTGGGTATACTGCACGCAGTTTTACTGACCAGATAGGCAAACATAATTACATATCTTTAAAAGAACTAGAACTCGTACAGAGGAGAAGGGAATGGGTATAAAAAATTCCTTATTTTAAACAGGGGAGAAATTAGATATGGTCCAGAAAGAGGGCAGCAAATGATCTCTCTGATTGAAATATTTTGTATAAGTGTGTGTACAAGTACAGCTATCAGGCTGCAACAGGTGTGGCTCCTTCCTATTTCTTTGGTCCCTTCCTCTAGAAATTTTGTGCATTCCTTTACTTACTTTAATTACAGACAAAACCTACTTCAAGGTGAGAATAACTTTCATTTGAGCAAAGTGCATGGAGGTCACAAAGGAAAGAAGGAAAGAGAAACAGAATCTACAATGACACATAAGTCAAATATTTTCCTTCAGAGGATCTACATCAAAGGAGGATCTGTACCACAGCCAGATGCCCAGCCCTCAGAAGTAGGAGGCTATATCCTAGCCATTTCCCATGCTCACATAAAACAATCTGGCTTTGCAAGGAGAGTAAATCAATGACAGTTTTAGATATTTTAGGTAGTGACCCAGCTTTCCTGTTGGCAGCTCCAGTTAATTTTATTCTTACTGGAACTTTCAGAAGGGAGTAAAGCCCTGTCACAGCTGCCAGCTCACATCAGCTGCAAGCGCTGTGACTGCAGCACTGGAACTGGCTTTCCAGGCCTGCACTGTGTCACAGCATTCAGCTACTGCCACAGCTGCTACGGGCAGCTGTTCTGCTCCTCACATCCTGCAAAATGCACCCAGAGCACAGCACAGAAATAAAAGGAAAGCAGGGCAAAGTACAACAGGATTCCTAGAATACGCAGTCTCTATCCACTTCTGTCCTAAAAGCCTACCTGAGCAGCGCTGATCCTTCCCTCAACTAGGAGTAAGCAGTGACAAGGCTAAGGTGAGTACAAGGGAGGGAGAAATGTCTGCAACAGAAACAGGAATGAGAAGGGAAGATTTGTCAGTCAGCAGAGCATGGAAAGGAGTGGAGCTGGTCAAGGGACAGCCATCACTCACGGTCTAGTAAGAGGCAAGGGGAGCAAGGCTGCAAAGAACTGGAACCATTGTGTAAGCTATGAGAAAAAGGTATGTGGGACATTTCAGCAACCTCACTGAGCACTTCTAGCATAAATCAGCATTTTTCTGAAATGTGACATGCAGAACGAGGCTTGGGAGCCTATGCCTCCCTCCTTCGTGAGTTTTGCACAAGCTGACCACAGTCCCTAGGTTTTATAAGCTGATATGCAGATTTTATCCCTGTGTATATTAAAAGGGATAACATCCTATAAATTGTACTGCAAGATCAAGGTTCATAGGAATTGTCGTAACCCCAGTTCACAAACCCATTATTAGACTACTGCCTGGTACAAGATGGCTTGTACATATTAGGAGTCTGTCTGAGAAATAAGAATGCAAAAATCATGTAAAGACCAATAATTTTTCAAATTTCACTAATGAATTTTTAAAACAAGGGTATTTGGTGCCACTCTCACAGATACTACAGCTTCCCCCAAGTACTGAATTCATCGAGCAAAGGCTGACAAGAGCTGTTGCCCCTCAGAAAGAAGTCACTGAAAGAAGCAGGCTCTCCCATAACCGGTCATGCTTACTTTCTTTTGATTTGAAATGTTACAAGCATAACAATACTCTGCTCTTCTCCAGGACACCCTCAATTAAAAGTCCTGTAAACTCCCATATCTGAAATGATGTTGCAACATCAAGGCACGATACAGGTGCACAAGAAGCTGAAACCTGTCTATCCACATCAGAAAAGTAGAAAAAAGTATTACAGAAAGCACAGAAAAACAAATTCTGAAGTGTCATACTTCATTAACAAAACAGAGGCGTACAGACCAACGGATGGACCAATATGTCTTTGGCAAAAAATAATTATGGTATAAAAGCAGATAAAAGGCTTAGTTTTGATTGCTATCCAGAACAACACTTTTTGTCGAGTCACATTCTTTTATGTATAATGAAAAAGAGATCTGAAAGAGGCTCCTTCTTTCTTCTTGATATTAATATTCAGGATATTATATTATTCAGTACTGAGAAAAGCAGTAATAACAAAGTTATGATCTGGCAAATCAAATCATTCAGTCACAGTCAAGCAAGCTGAAATATGTCCACTGCTTTATTCAGCTAACATTCAAGATAATGTATCAACTTATCTTCAAATTTAAGAACTACTCAGTTTGTCAGAAAACACATTTTAAAAGTATTTCTCCCTTGAATAAATATATATCTACTAAAATATAATTCCAGTTTACTATTTCAGTAAAATATTACAACAAATCTCATTTAAGTTTTTCTCTCATTCATTCTTCCTCTGTAACTCTTCTTTTGTCTGTAATTCATCCTTATTCTCTGATGTATTATTCTCAGTGTAATATTTCATTACGCACAGCACAGTTTCTTACCAAAAGATCACTATTAGCATAACCAGCTATGGATGGAAAAATAAAAATAAAAGTATGAGTAAATAAATCAATAAATTTAAATTTACCAGCCCTTCTGGCTGTGATCTTGGAGCCATGCCGCAGTAATCGAATGCACACTTCCTTGTTACAGTGGTTAACCATCCGCAAATGAATGCTTCTCTTGGTTTGGATTTTTACAAGGCATTTCACCATTTTGACTCTGAATCCTTCTTCTCAAACTCTTGTAAAAACTCCACTCATACTGGCTTCAACCTTTCATTGAGTTTCCACTGTGTTTGATAAGACCAGCACAAGTTCCCCTCAATGAATCAAATGACAAGCTTCTAACACGGCCAACAAAAATATCCCAGCGGGGAACAGAATGAGAGGTTATTTTTAAACACTTCTAAATACCTTGTAATGTACAATGCAAACTTCCACAGAGTCCATCTCAGTTAGCAGTTGCTAGTGTAACAGCTGAATCACACACGCAAGTATAAAAATATCCAAGGCATCAAAACATATTGCAAGGAAACAAAGGGCCAGCATTTAGGGTCTGTTTTCTATAGAACAAAATGACACAGCAGCCATTATTTTTCTAAAGAGCTTTAATTTGGCAGCTGATGTCAATTTCCCACTGCCACCTGGAAAGTAATTGTGGAAAATGTATAGATGCAAAGGGAAAAACCCCATGCTGTGTTTAAGGCCTTAGTTTTACGGGAACCAATGTGAAGAAAATGCTTTCATTTCAAGCCTCACATCAAAACTGACCTGTCTGTGAAAAAATAAAAGGAGAAAAATCCTAAATTTAGGGAAAACGTTACTCTCTGCATACATGCTCCAGTTCTCAGTTGTGGGCAACTACTGAACACACCGAGTAGATATAAGCAGTGCTTCAGAAGGCTGGCCATTCCTGTGTCCTATGCAGCAGGGATACGTGGGCTCCTAAAAAAGGCATGACACATAGATAATCACTGCTGATCACTTGCTCCAGCTGGAAGCTGGAATGCAACCATGTGCACAACATCATGCTGTCCTAGTGGGAGAGGAGCTCTGACTGGGCTCTGACTGACATCACAGACAGAAGGAATGTATGAGGGGATGTAGACTCTCGCTTTCTAAAATACTTGTCTTTATCATTTATGATGTGCTGCCTGAATCTGTGATCTGGAATTCCTGTTCTCCCTGCACTATAAAATCATGCTTGCAAATATGTGGGAAAGAAGGAAGGAAAGGAAACGCTCCTGCTAATTAGTATTTTACACCAAGTGATTTCTCTCATTAAAGACATCTACTCCACTGGAGATTTTTGGAAAATATTTCAGCAGTAACTCCCTTTCCCTGCCTCCAAGGCCCATATGCTCCCAATATGCAGCAAAGCTCCTTTTCACTCCTTCCTCCTGCAGGGCAAGCACTGCAAGAGAAAGCCTGAGGAGGCAGATGGCACTTGGACCACCAAAATGCATTCATATAGAATACACATATATAATTTATATGTTAAGTGACTATGCTCATGCAAAGGAGAACTAACAGAGATATTTCAAATCACTGCTCACAGACAAACAAGGGAGATTTACACTGAAATCTTGTAGATACATCTCCAACTCCTTGTCTTTACTACTGACTATGGGCAAGTACAGAAAAGGGTCTGTCTGGAGAGAAAAAAGACTTTACATAACCGGATTATCAGCAGTGAATCCTGCATAGTGGCTGGAAGACAGTTTTCAGCAAATATTTTCCAGATGAGGAATATATTCATCCCCTCTGAATGGCCAGAAATTCTTTTTCTAGTTTTGTTTTTGCAGAAAGTAGACAGGAAGGTAACAACATCATTCTTAGTAACTAATTGATTTTGCATCTCTGTCCACTTTCCTCCTTTTTTAATTGCTATTCTAGTTAGCAACACAGCTGAAACACTCACCACTAGCAGAAACTGTGTTAGAGAGATCCTTAGCATTCAAGCAGAGTTTCAGAGGACGTTGAAAATTGCACAGTTCTGTATCTTCTCTTAAAATCAGAACCTGTGGTTTAAAAAAATCAAAACAATCTCTTCCCCAAACCAGAAAACAAGAGTAAAACATTACTCAAAGCTAGTATCCTCCTCCCACCAGTGAAAAAAATGAGCAGGAATCTTTTATTCAAGCATATCTATTTTAACATATGCTGAACACAAGTACCATAGTATGATGATGGCAAAGAGTGAGCTATTACTAACAGAAGTAGTGATATTGCAGTAAGCATCTGAAAATCTGCAAATCCATAAATGTGTTACAAAGAGAAGATGGCAGAGCTAATCATCCTTTGTACTCGGTATTGTTGGCTTCGTTTGTGAAAAAGCTGGTTTTGGACCAGTAAGGGCTAATCTACATGGTTAAAGAACTGTAAATCCAAGTGAGTTTGTTGACCATAGGCATAATGATGAATGTGTTCATCTCCTGATTCCACAACACTCCTTAGGAGACTCCTAGAAATTTGCAAGATAAACTGCACAGTAGAAGAAGATACTTACGATGACCAGACCTTATTCCACAGATGAGAGAATGAACTCAACAATAAAAAATTACCAGAAAAAAAAAACAGTAAAAAATTCTATATTTATATAAAGTGTGAGCTAAGGATGTTTGCTTTGGTTTCTACTGATCTTAATGGAAAATTATGAAAATTTAATTACCTTTGCAGGCCATAGAAATCTAAAAAAAGAACTGTAACAAAGAAATCTGACGGCCTCCCATATGCTACCATTTACAATTTCATTTAAAAATATACACCCATGAGGTACAATTAGCTAATGGGAGTACTGATTCCACCAGTTCCAAGGGAAAGCTTGTTTCATGTCATAGGACACAAGACATCTCCCAATTCTCCCTACATGACATATTAAAGTAAACCGCACCTCAAATCTCGCAAATAAGGTTTCAAAACTAACAATGTTGAAAAGATGTGCATTTGTTCTACCATACAGAAACAGCAAGCACTAAAACAATCTTTTTTTTCCATTAAAAATCCATACAACAACACTAATTTATGCACAGGAGTAAAGTTGACTAGTCTGTTACAGTGTTCTTGATCTATAGGCATAAAGTGTGCACAGATAGTTAATAGAATTTTAAGTTACTACAGCATATTTTTAATATTTATGGGGACTATTGCATTAGGGATTAATATTTCATGTGCTATGGTACACAGAATCAACATACTCCAACGGACAACCATGCATATTCAGTAGCTGGTGTGCATTCATTCCCACACACATTTATCAGATGCTATAAACACTCAATTTTTTAAAGATAAGATACTGTTACGGCCAGATAATTACCATCAATACAGTATCTCTTATACTTCAGTGACACAAAAATAAGTTCAGTTAAAACACGTAGTGGCTGCACATTGTAAAGTAGTAATAAATGTCAGTAACACGATCCTTTTTGAGAGACAGCTACTAGTACAGAATAAAGGAAAGCATAAGAGCTTTACATACACAGCACAGATACATGCAGACATATGATTTTCACCTGAAAAAAGAATCTTTAAAATTTTCACCCACTTCAGCAGGCAAATCTGAAAAGTTTTGAACTATCTGGGCAAGTAAATATTAAGGAATGTGGATTTTAAACAGAAGGAATTTAGAATTAGTCTCTCCCAACAACTGTCTTTTTTCTAAAATGCAGCACAAGATACACCAACTAGCAGAATGATTGAATCATGCTACTTTCACTTTGATTGCTTCGATAGGAAAAGTCAGTGTCACCAAGAAAATAATTTATGTATGAAACCTGAGCACATTGAGAAGTTTTTGTCAGTTATCAAAACCACACATCTGAGAGATAGATACATTAACATATAATAAAGGTATTAATCTAATGATTGTTTTACTCAGACAGGCAAGGTCTTGCTTGCAGCTTATGCTAGCTCCTGAAAAATAACTTCCAAGTCATCTGGACAGGAACTAATCTTCTTTCCAAATCAGACAGTGAAAGAAGGCAGCCACAGAACTGCTGCAGCGACCAGAAAAACAAGTCTAACGTTCAACTGCACTTTAGTGAAAAAATTCTGCAGAGCACACTATAGGAAGGATCTGATAAGAGCATTCGAAGTGGCCAAATTTGGCTATCTGTAACAAAGATATATTCTGCAAACCCACTTCTAAATACTCCAAAACCTGCACAATGAAGTGTCTTGAGAAGAAGGTCATCAAAGTTCAAAAGGTAGAAATGACCTCTACAAGTATATTTGATAGTCATTCACATAAAATTCAATTCCATGCAATAACTTTCTATGGAGGACAGTCACTTTGACCTGCAAAACCTGAGGCATGACAACTTCAGATTAGTTTTCTGAAGACGGACATACCAAACTGAAGAAGGGAAGAACACACTGCATGAAAGGGGAAGAGATTTGAGAAGTTCTGCTACTAGAACCCTACAAAAACACAATAACAATGGTGGAAAGGAATCAAGTGTCAGAAGCTGTAGTGCTAATAGGTATTAAAAAAAAAATCTGGAGTTTCATTTGATTTCTATAAATTAAATGCAGACATCAGAAAGTCAAAAAGTATGAAAGCACAAAGCAGATCACACAGAAGAATAGAAAAACTAGAGGAGAATGTTCAGAATGTCCAAGAGCACACACAGAAAAAAAAAATAAGGAAAGAAGAAGAAATATTAGCATTATTTCTGAAGAGAGTTCATTATGTAACAATGCCTAGCCAAATGGTTATTAGAACCTACTGGAACTAAGTTACAGAAGACAGGATGGAATTATGATTTTATAAAATATTTGTAGTCACTATCAGAAAGTAATTGATGAAAACATTCATCTGTAGGAATCCTGTTTTGCTTTATTTTCTCTCCCAAATCCTGAGAAATCCTAAGAAAATCACTTAAAAGTGTTGCTTGTTAAGCGTAAATAAGAAAAATGCATTAGATCTCATTTATTTCAGCAGCAAGCCCAGCCTGCACACTACTGCTGGCATACATTTTAAACAAATCCCTATATTTTTTCAGGGACGTCAGTGAAAATAGTTTCATTAACTTGCAAATTACAAACTTCCAGTTAGTTCCCAGTAAGGTAAAAATGTGGTTAAAAACACATGTAGAAGTCTTCTATTTGTGCATGAAATACATCATTCTCATTCTTGTAGCTCTTCTTAGACCCACTTACTAAGACATCCCAATTTGGATGGATTTGTCATCTGAAAGTTACTGCAACTTCTGTGAGACATCAGCTCCCAGCTCCTGAATCCTACCTCTGAAACACACTGTCATTTGGGTGCCAATGTCTTGCACAGAAGCCAAATCCACTCTCAACATGACTACAGACAGCTTACATCTAAAAGGCTCAGATTCTCTGAGCTTTCATCAGCTTTCCATTGGCATGCTTGCTGCCTAATTTCATAAAAGAAATACTGTCTGGTGTCCAATCTCTCAGGTAACTCATCTATATAACTATAATTTTAAAGAGCAAAAATTACTTTTGAGTAGGAACACCAATTCAAATCTGGAAGTTAAATTTGCAATTAGACACCCGTACACAGCCCTTCAAGGCTGAGTGAAGATTTAGATCTTGAGGAATGAGAAAACAACAGGGAAACTCATTTTTGCTGCCATTCTAACAAATTTCTGTTTTCAAATCCCTTTATCTAAGTGCCATCTGCTGAAATAAATATTACAGTGGTATCACAGATAGCCATTATTTTAATTCCCACAAACAGTAGTCATTTATGACCACAATTAGCACACATTTTCTTATCTGAAGATGAAATTTCATATGGGAGAATGGGTAGGCTATAGTTGTTTTTTCCTATTTGGTTGCAATATGGGTTTTTACATTTGAAAGGATTACGCTAAGGATAACAGGGCAGGCTGTTCGAAATCCCCTGCAGATTTCTAGCCCCATTGCTTTGTTCCCTAGCAACATACCAGTGACTGACAAAAAAGTTTCCCTCTCACCTCACAGTTTCTGTTAGTTTAATTTCAAACCTCTCCTCTAGCTTTAAGAAGCAAAGGTACTTACTCAAGCCAGCAATTAAAAAGGATAACACTGCAACCAACCGTTTTTTGGCCACATGTTTTGCTGACAATATACAAAGCTGATATAAAATTAAAAACAAGTGAGTTTTGTTCAGTTAAAAGAGAAAAATTGCATTGCCTTGAGTCTGCATGAACTGCCAACAGCACTGTGGCTGGCCTTGCTGATGAGTTGTCTGCCTCTGCCTACACAACATTAGTGCAACATCACATGAAGGTCTCAGCCATCAGCACCTTGAATGTAGGTTAAGCATAATGACCTTGCAGAAGTGTGAGTGTGGGTCCTGGAGGCTGCATGAGCCAGCCTACGCAGCTGGAGACAGCTGACCTGCCCCACAGCCAGCTTTGGCATGGCCATGCTGTGCTCAGCAGCATCTACAGACACTTTGGAAAGAACCCC
The DNA here is from genome assembly GCF_038088225.1 of Cyrtonyx montezumae. Lineage (NCBI taxonomy): Eukaryota > Metazoa > Chordata > Aves > Galliformes > Odontophoridae > Cyrtonyx > Cyrtonyx montezumae. Next base: position 8,103,218 of record NW_027072041.1, read on the forward strand.
AGATTGTCTGCCCCTCAGGCCCCACCATCTAAAGACTTGCCAATGTTGTCTGACATGTGTTGTGCACTAAAAGCAGTTTTCCACTACAGTTATGTCAGCCCCAGAGCTGGCTGCCCTCTCTCTCTCAGCCTACGAGCTCCTCCTCCTGTCATTGCCTTTGGCACATCACCTCGCCTGGATCACTCTCATGAGTCTCTTAAAGGTTGAGCCAGCAAGAAGTGGGCCACTGAACTGTTATTATTAATATTTTAACTCCTTGTACTAGTTCACTCCAAGGTGATTAGTGCTGGTGCAAGGGAGACAGTGGGAACATACAGCAAAAAGATGCATGTGGGCACGGCATGTGGGGAGGTGGGAGGAGAGCTGGTGTCTGTCCAAGCTGCAAGATCAGCTTTAACTGCAATTTGATAATACATCCAAGCCCTCTGCAGAAAATATAATGTGCGAGAGCTTAATACCATTAAATGGCAGCTAGAGATATTAAATTCTACAGAAAACCCACTGACAAGTATTTCTACTGAACCGTAATGATGACAACAATCTACTCACCTAAAAGGAAACAGTCTAGCATACGTAACATATGCATTTGAAGCACATCAGCACTCTGTAGTGAGCATATAGTAAATACAGTCAGCAGTTCCCAGAAATAGATTTCGTTGCTTAGAGTTATAAGTAAAACAGCAATCTGTTGTTACTCTGCAATAGTGGGAACCCCCTAGCAGGAAGGAACACAGTAGCTGATTCTTGGCTGCCAGAAAGTGAATTTCCAATAGATACAGGTATTTCACAGCAGAGGTAAATAAATAATTGTTAAAATTAGCTAAAATTACACAGCTATTGGTTCTGATTATTATAATCTAAGTACACAGACAATTAACTCATCCTACTTCTACAACATTCGGTGCATAAACTCCCAACAGTGAACAAATCAGGATTTCATGACTCCTACACAATGTAATTCAAAACATACTTCCAAGAAAATGAATACAGTTGCAAAAGATCAGCTGTTCTGATCCCCCTGAATTAAATGAAATAAATTAGCAATAAAGGTTGCATTTCCCAGCTTCTGATACTATTAGCTTGCTATATCTCAAGTAAGAAACATTTTTGTTTAGTTGGCTACCATTTTGTTACAAATAATGCAATTATCCTCATTTAAACTGACCAAGACGTTCATATCATTATTTGTAAGGACTGCATCTCAGAAATATTTAATGTGATCATTAAAATATCAAGGAATGAACACAAAGGTATAAAGCCTTGTTCTACAAAAGTCTTTTAAACTGTTCTTCAAATAACATCCTCTTTTGCTCATATAACTGAATTAGAGATTTCTTTCCCTAGCATTAAAACAGAAATAAACTAACATACATAGAAATAAACAGCAGATACTTTTTAGTAAAGGGTTACTACACATAACTGCAAGAAAAAAAATGATAAACAATATTTAATGGCAGTAACTTTCCTCAGAAAGTATTCTGCATGAGGCTTGTGCATAGTTCTTTGACCTAGTGATCGTACCTCAATGTGACATACTGAGCCTTAATGGTGTGTTCCTGGTGGAAACCACTACAATTTATCCTAAGTCAGTAGCAAAACTAAATGGTTTTCCATGTATTTCCAAATAAATATTGGTAAGCATTTGCCAGGAATTAGGTAACTGACTCACCTTCACCTAAAGGAACCTCTTCCTCCTCACATGGAGAAGGAAGGAGTGGTTGCAGAGGTTCCATATTAATAATGAGTTGCTTGTTCAGGGAGGGAGAGCTGCGACTCTGGGTAATGCTGGTTCTAAAAGAAAGGGAAAACAGGGTCAGTTTATTCACAAAAATAAACTTACCAGAGTCAAATAAACATATCTCATTTCAGAATCATTTTGCAAAAATTACAGTAGGCCTTGAGATATCATAACAAGCTCTTCACAATGAACACTGCTTTTGCCCATGTTACGTTGCACCCTTAGCAGATAAACTCTCCAACATCTGAAGCATAATAAATGGTTCTGTGCTTTGTGCAGCATGTCGCCTTCCGACCTCATGCAATATTGCAGTGTGTCACTCCTCTCCATACCACACAGCAGACATGAGTATTTGGCTTCAAGAAGGCAGACAGGATACAAATCATTTTGCTGATGTTACTTTGCCTCAGGGACTGAGTGAAGGACTTGTTATGGATTGAGCACTGCAAAGTAAAGAATACAGTGAGAACAACTCTATCCTTGTAGCTAACAGGTAAACAGAGATTTTGTTCTGAAGCACTGCAAATACTGCCTTTAGACCATGCCTTCAGGTGCTCATATGGGTTTTCTTTCTTGTTTTACTTGCCTCTAACAGATTTTCCTAATAACACATGTTGAACTTTCCCAGGAAACTTTAAGGAGTTGATTTGCTTTGGTCACATGGTGCACTAGCCTAAAATCACGTTACTGAGAAAATAAAATAGTCCTTCAGAATAAATTGTCTAGGACTTATACGTTACAGGCCTGAAGCAAGAGCTGAACCATTACATTTTAAAATATTTTTGACAGAAGCAAAGATGAAAGGAAAGAGTATTCTACTTGATTTCAAATGGTATATAGATTTGCATTTAGCATAGCTTAGTAATACTGCTCATGGTGCATTCTCTTCACCTGCCCTCAGCTTATCCCAGTTTAGGTTCTGTCTTAGAATTGCCAGTGAAAGAAAAGGCAGCAGACCCAGGAGCAGAGCTGAAGTTTCACAAGTATGTTTCGAGTTTGCAAAAAGACAGCTTTCAAGGACACACAGATAAACATACTGAGTAAAACATGTATGGGAAGTGAAGGGACTGCACATTGCTGAGGGTTTTGGAAAAATAAGGATGTCCTGTTCTAAGTCACATGACATGTCAGAAAATACTCTGTGGGGATAAAAAAGACTTCTTGTTCAATTACTATGATTCTCTTCTCATTAACATACACCCAAAGCAACATTCGTCCTCATTTGCATTACAAAGAGCAGTCCCTAATAACTATTAAATTTTCGCAATCCAGTGAAGTTTTCCACTGACATGAATGCTAACTATTATCACTGTAACCCAGCTGTACCTCTGCAGGCTTCTTGTCTATCTACTGGATATTTGTGTTTGTTGAGACAAGCTATGAAGACGCTCCCAAAATGGGAACTGTGCCTGCTAACACCTGTAAGACTCCAATATTTATTAACAGAGATCCCTCCTTCAAAAATGCCCTGAAGGCAAAAAAACAAAACAAATAAACAAAAAAACCTGTTAATGCTTCATGACTATACATTCCAGCAGATTTTCAGTCTACAATTCTTTAAATGTAATATCCAAATACAACACTGTATAGGAGCCACCTTAGAGCCGTTTCTCTCTACACAGCCTTGATATCACTGAACTGACCTTTAGGGGAGAGCAAAAAGGGACAAAAAATCATATTTATTTCTTCATACCTACAATCATAGAATTTCCACTAGCTTCTTTGCAACTGAAGAAAATCTCATTTTCAGGCTCCAAATCCAAACTAACTTCTACTAAAGCCTGTCTTTTTTTCACTTTTTCTTAGTTTCTCTTTTTTTTTATTTTGGAGCTGAAACTTATATTCTATGATTTTACCAATCTATTAGAAGAGCAGGCTATATATATCTCCCCCCATTTCAAAACCTGCATCACAAAAAAACTTCATGTCACTAGGCTTTTTCTTAGTCAGTCTAAAAAGCTGAATTTGAAGCTACCAAAATATTCTAAATGCAAGCAGTTGTAGGACGGATAATCATAAAAAAATACACATTCGTATTTACGGATGTTAAATATGTGTGGCATTGCACTATAAATATTACAAGTTTAATTTGTTTTTTTATTTACATGGAGAGTTTCAACAATGTACTCTTTATAATACTGAAAACAAATAAAAATGTAAGAAATAATTTTACTTTAAAATCTCTTTTTATCCCACAGAAGGAAAAAAGAAACCCTACATAAAGTAGGCAACAAGATACTTCCTTATCTGCGTAACTGATTTCATTTAAAATTCATTTTTATGCCCACGTATTCTGACTCAAGGATGGACTCATATTCTGATATCCTGCCTTCCGTGTTCCCAGATAACACTTTCTAGAACATCATTTACAGGATTTTTAAATATGATCTGTAAAAACATACGGAAAAACATACCTGCATGAGCTCATTTGTTCCGTACTAGAGCCAGGGAACATATTCTATTTTCTGCAGATATATTTCTATATTTTAATAAAAACAATCCACTTTTCTCTCAAGTGTAGGTGAAGTTTCCATATTCAAATATACTTTTTAACCCCCCTCAATCAAACAAACAAACAAAAAAACAGTCAACTAAGGATATAACTGCAGAACATTCAGAAAGTTAAGATTTGTAAACAGTTTTTAAATAGCACTATAGTCTCTTTCCTCTGGTGACATATGATATGATAGAGAATGACAAAATGGTCCCAAGCAGCACTGGGAGAGGTTTTGGAAGGTTCTCTTCACAGAAAGGTTGATCATGCACTGGAACAGGCTGCCCATGAAAGTGGCTTTCCTGAAGGCTTTTCAGGAGATGAGTGGGTGTGGCACTAACATGGCACGGGATTCAGTAGGTAAAGATATCAGGACTTGATGATCTTGAAGGTCTTTTCCAACCTAGATGATTCTATGAAATCAGACTTTCTTGCTGGCCTCTTCAGAAATAATTTGTTATCTTTAATTAGGTTTTGACAATTTTCATTGTCAAGAAAACAGTGATAAAGTCTAGAAATAATTAGTTTGCTCATAAAATCCAGATGATTACTTCTAACAAATCTATTTTTTTTCTCTTAAATAATGAACAAACTTTTTGCATCTTAAGCTTACTGGACTAGGGCGAAGCTGTTAAGTATACCTTTAAATATTCCCATATGAGTAAACAAAACAGTCTTTTGAAACTGGGAAAGAATTGGGAAATAAATGAGATTGTACTTATCTGTCAAAATCATGTAACAAGATTTTATGTCCCAACACAGAAAATAATATAAGCTAATTATCTAACCAATTAAAGCTAGCTTCAAAGCATCACAAATTAACTTTCCTTTTGTAGGAGATAAGACACTATTGTCTAAATTTTCTGCCACTGGCAACACACATTTCCAAATGTCTCAGCATGGAGGTTCAGAATGACAGTCATTACACCCCACAGAAAAGGAAAGAATGTGTCTGAGGAGTGCAATAATTCTTTTTTGTTCTTAAACTGTAATGCTGAATGTCAAGACATACCTGTGAACTTCCGGAGGTTCCCTCTGGATTTTAGAGCTTGCCTCCACCACCTCTTTGGCTACTTTTCCACTAGATTAAAATATGAATTATGTATTCAAGCAATTAAATATTAAAATGAGTTCGTAACATGTCAAGAGCTATACATATATGAATAATCAATGTATCTTTTTTTAAAAAGAGAATGAAAAAACACACTCAAAAGAAGTCTAAAATTGAAAACTCTGCTGATAAATGATCTACAACGTTACTGAAGAAAAAACAGATTCTTCTAATTGAATTCTAGGTTTTTCTAAGACCATCCCAGTAATGTACCCCTTTTCCAGAGTCGTCCAGCAACACTGCTTTACACTAAACATGATCTATACTAGCCACACATTTTTGTTTCTTAGAAGCTAAACCAAATCAGGGTCCCCATTACAGTGCAACTGCTCTTTGACAAAAGTCTGCATTAAGATTATTTTATAGGAGACCCAAAAGGGACAATACAATCTATTTTCAGTCCTGACCAGAAGTAGCTTTGCAAAGCTCTTCAGGAAGGAAGGAAAACACTGCAATTTGCTACAAGTAATAACTGTGTTTTGTTGTTGTTTATTTTTTTTTAACTTTCTGAAACAGTTTAGATTGAAAAAGGAATCACCCACCTGTAACGAAATCTACTGCCTTTAAAAAATATTTTGCTGCTGGACATGGTCTTGATCTGGCTGGATTTTGCATACCTTAGTGAAAAAGAACAAAGGCTGTCGTATTTTCAACACTGAAGAAACTGGGTGTGCAAAACTTAACAAGGTCATTTACAATCTGTGTTACTTTTATACAACAAAGTAATAATGATTTCACTTTTTATTAGACCTATAAGCAAATCTGTATATGAAGTGTCACACAAAACAATTTAGACAGTGCAGGATAACTGAAAATAAAGTGAGACTACCTGGATAGGGAAACATGAAAATGAAATGCAAAACACCTGCTGCATCTCTAAGGACTTTCATTCTTATGATGAAAGACTGCAATAATCCAACGACCCATTGGACAAGTTTACTCCAGGAGAAGACAACATGGCTATTCACTTCCGCTTTCCCACTTATCAAATAAAGAATACAGAAGCAGTATATTTGTCTCTAAAAGCAGATGCATTTCTGGAGTCTCTATGCTGACAACTTTAAGTAGCCTGCATCATACCATCATGCCACTTCTCCTTAAATACAAATTATGTAGCAGCCTTTTATCTCAACAAAGTCTGACCTACAAAGATCATAGAAGAGTACAACCTCAGGCAGGCTATTTCTTTGATGTATGGTGTCTTCAAAATGGCAAACTGATTTCATATGAGTCTCGCATTCTCAAATCCTAGCGGCCAATATTCTATGGCTTACAAGTAGTTGAAAATAATCACTGCCATTAACTCAGAGCCTGGACTGAGTCATAACTAAAACTCTATTTTTCACCATAGAGATGAATTAGCAGCTCTACTGTAGCATTTCATATTTATGGCTTTCTCACTGAATATAGTAATTGAATTATAAGGATACATTATCAATATTAAAATAAAAGAAGGAATCTCCTCCAAAATAAAGTAAGTGATTAACATCCATGGTAGAAAATACATTCTTCCTAGGCAGTTATAGGGTAAGGGTGATGAGTCCCTCTTACACCATTCCCTATGTGTTTCTATGTCCCTACAAAGAAAATTTTTTAATAAAAATAATAATATGATAGTGTAAGGAGAGATTAACTAGCAGAAAAAACTGCCTACCCAAAGGGAAGTATACAGCATATATACAGTATACAGGGCTAAGATTAACAAATTTCTAAACACAAGCTCAGTACCATGTCCATCCAACATCACCTTTATGTTTCTAAACATTTTGTAGTACTGGCATGAAATAAAATAATATTCCCTCTGAACTTGCATATTTTTTGTTTCTATTTTGAATTCTGAAACTGAACATTTCATTTGGAATAGTCTTCTAGTGACACACATTTTTTTCCGTTTAGTATAGATGAGGACTGCAGTTTTACTTACTTGTAAAAAGCCTGGTTCTCCACCCCACACTTCCAAAGATGCTTGCAGGCTGCTGGTGTTGAGGTATGGAATGTCAGCACAGCTTTTTTCTATGTGCAAGTACAAGATGACAAAAAAAAAATCAAACAGTCTAAATCTGAAAGATTGAAGCATTCATACTGATGGCTATCACTAATAACCATATACACTGAAGACCAAATTTTCCTGTGTATCCTCCATCTGTGGTTTACTAAAAGAAATATATCTCATACGTAGCTGATAATCAAGCTACTCATGCACATTTTTCAGAAATAAGAAGGAATGCTCTGAAGGGGTAGAAAAGAACACACATGTAAATGACTTATGAGACAAATCTGTATTGACAGCCTTCAGCCCAAAACCAAAGGATCAAATTCTTTCTGCCCAATATTCTGCCATTATACAGTTGCTGTACTCTTACCATCTATTTCTCCCCTGTTCACTACATCCTATCATGAAATCCTCCTTGCTACCATACAAACAGCTACTTCAGGTACTGCTTCCTTCCTCCATTTTCTGTTCCTCACCCAGACTGCATCCAAAGAATCACTCTGCCCAAGGAGAAGCACTGATTAGAGCATGTTGTATGTAAAATTTCCCTGATTTTAATTGTAAGAGTTCAATGACAGTACTCTAATTAGGACAGATTTCATCCTATTTAGCTGAGAAAGACTTCAGAAAGTGATCCTAAATAGACAAAAATATTTCACTCTGATCCAGAGTTCAGTATGCATGAGATGCTGTTCATGCTACAGAGTAAGCAGGTGCAGCTTTAGTGTTTTAAAACCCATTAAAACTTGGCTAGACAGATAATCAAAACCAGGTGCAATCAACTCAGCACTGCATGCAGGTTAAGTAACAAACATCTCAACCCCTTGCAAATAAGACTCTTTTCTGACAGCAACAATATTCACATTCATTTGTATTCCATTTTAGATACAAAATGAAGTACGATTTTCATTATACTTCATAGAAGCTCAAGTTTGGTTAAAAAAAATGATATTATGTTTAAGCTGACTCTAAATCAAATACAGAATTCTGTAAAAATATTAAACCTGACCTCTCTCTGAGCTCCAAATACATAAAAAGTCTTCCCTTCAAATTTCAGCTTATAGACATCACACCTAGAAAGAGAAAAACGATTTACCATAGATAATAGAAAAGTATAAAATTAATTTGCATGCAGACCTCACTGATTCACAAACATCAAGCAGGCTTTCAAGAGACAAAAGCTTCAAGAGAGGTCTTACAACCTTCAGCACAAAAGTATGTAATATTCTAATTTCTTTTACAGCAGAGAAAATAAGCAGAGTATTTGTTTTACAACCCTAAGCACCTTAAAAATATTCATTTGAGATGCTGGAGAAGAAAAAGTGTTGACAGCACTTATTATTTGGTCTTGCGAGTTGTTCTATATTATAATTTAACCCAGGTTCAAAGCACAATCTAGATACAGAATAATGCTGCACCACATTAAGAAAATATAATTATCTCTGATTAAATTGCAATGGAAATTTCATCATCACCAGAGCTGAGATGAAGACACTGTAGTTTTGCAGTCTTCTCCGAGGACTCTGGATGCCGGACAGTTGAAATGGGAATGGCTCTGGAGGTAAGTAGGATGCTAGTCCAGAAATTTTCTAAAAAGTGTTCTGCTTTATCATTTATCACTAGCAACAAAAAAGTCCAGTTCCAGTGGAAAGATGTAAAGATGAAAAAAGATCATCTTTTGAAGTAAGAGAACAAAACTGTTTCCTTTTCTTGATTAAATCATTTGACACAATTGTTATACTGTGAAGTTACTCAGAGGTAAGTTACGTTATTCAATACCAAAGTGATTTGGGAGGCAGGTTGCAAAGATGCAATATGCTTTGGAACGTTATACAGAGATCAGTCAGTTCCTGAATCAAAAATTATTCATGAAATAAAATACATACGTAAACAACAATACAACAGTAATTCAAAGGTAAACCAGGAATCCAAAGACACTTCGGTTGAACCAACGCACTAAAAGAGTTCATGACCAATACATTACAGTGACAATAATTTACAGAACCAACTATTTTCTAAAACCCAATGCAAACTCAAGTGTGTAGTATATTTTACTGCTTTTTATTATTGTACTCTTGGTGTGTCCATCATAATTAATGCCCTTCATAATCAATAGTTAAGCTGTCTGTTCTCAAAATCTGATGAGATTTTGTGGGATAAGATCAGTAAAATCTGAAAACAAGGAAATCTCAAATATGAATTTTGGTTTTTACTCAGTGGTATAATTATCAGCTAATACCAATGAAAGGTACTCACTTCTGGGTTTTATAAATGAAAAGAGCAGTACAAGCATTACACTGTATCCAGATCAGTCTCATCAGATCAACCTTCCAATAGCCAGCATAACACTGAGACAACTTGATGGCTTTTCATCTATCAATATTTTATTTTGTTTACATGTCAGTGGACTATACATACAGATCTCCAAAAAGTCACATTACTTTTGCATGGAAACAAGAAAAATAAAGTACTCTGAAGCTCAATTCCCATAGTGTAGTAGACAGAAGCTTGGCAAGAGATACTCTCTCCATCATAGGATGACACAACAGTTAATGGACATGATGCTAAAAACACACACCACTTGAGCATTCCTACTAGAGCAACCTAACCTTAGGGAAACACACAATATGAATCCAGGATCATAAATGCACAGTATGTGATAAACATTCCCCAGAGCTGCATAGAGAAACAAATGTTAAATGTACAACTACACAGACTTTAAAACTCCGAGAATTTCAGATTATTCAGCTCTCAGGGACATTTCTATAGGCACAGAAGAACCCATCTCTATGTAAACAGCTGCCTCACCATTTCCTCATCTCCAGCCACTTCCTTCCCACAAGAAAGGCTGAGAGCCCTTCTAGGTATATGATGTTGGCACCAGTTCAGCAGCAGGATCAAAATGTGATTCATGAAATTCTGAGCCTGTACTTGCTCTGCACCACACTGCTGAGAGTACAGCCACCTCCTGTCATGCCATCTGCAGAAGCTCAGTTTTATCTCTCCCTTAAACATTGCTGAGACTGGACAACTAAGTCAAATATTTTAAAGGAAATAGCTGGGGGCAGGGGGAGAAGAAGTGAAAAGGAGGAAAAAAGAGGGGAGAAAAAAGTGAAAAGAAAAAACCCTCCATCAAAGAAAGAAAAAAAAAAAGAGAGAGAAGGACAAAGTAAGAAGAGGAAATCCAGTTCTGGAGATCCCAACACAAGAAGGATATTAAGTTCTCAGAGTGTCCAGAAGAGAGCCAAGAAGATAACTGGAGGGCTGGAGCACCAACCCTATGATGACAGGCTGAGTGAGCTGGGGCTCTTCAGCCTGGAGAAGGCTCCAGGGGGCCTTAATAGCAGCCTTCCAGTATCTGAAAGGGGCCTACAGGAAAGCTGGGGAGGGACTTTTCATAAAGGCGTGTAGTACAGGGACAAGGGGAAAAAACTAGAAGAGGGTAGATTTAGACTAGATGTTTGGAACAAATTATATACTGTGGAGATGGTGAGACAATGGAACAGTTTCCCCAGCAAGGCTGTAGATGCTCTCACCCCGGAGGCATTCAAGGCCAGGCTGGATGTGGCTTTGAGCAACCCGTTCTAGTGGGAGGTGTCTCTGTCTATAGCAGGGGAGTTGGAACTAGATGATCTTAAAGACCCCTTCCAACCCAAATCATTCTATGATTCTTCGAGAAAACACAAAATGGAAAACAATGAAAAGAAAGACTCAAAAGGCAACTGTCCAAGTGTCCACTCCTATAAGAAAAATAGCAATTCAAAGGCATTATCATCATCACCTCATCCTCTGCTCATCAAGTACTGCTTCTGAATTGAAGGAAGTTAACTGAATGAGGAAGCAATCAGTTTTTTAAGAGTCATATAAAAGTGCAGGTGGACTTTTGTAAACTTTTCCAGACATCTCTGTCAATACACTTCACTGGTAATTTAGCAAAATTGAAAAATCAGCTTACTCATTTTAGTGTTTTTACATTATGTTGACTAATGTACTCTGTTAAATCATTTTCAGTGCAGGAAGAACAAAATCAAATTATTCTGCTTCTTATTTGAGGTCCTTTAAAAACAAACAAACAAGGTAAAGCAAGAGAAGGAATATTTAAGTGGTTCATCCTAAAGAAAGCAAATACAGCTGAAAATAACAGAAAGGAAGACACAGGAGATAAGACTCTTGAATATGAATGCATTTTTACATGCTTACCATTTTAACAAATGAATTCGTTTGTTCCCCTGAAAAACTACAAATCCTGCAGCTGTGAATCCTAAAAATGTAGTTGTCCCTGTTGAGTCCTTAAAAGAGAAAAAAGAAATATAATTTTGCCTTTATCCAGTGAGGCATTTATTACTGATGGCAGAAGTTATAATTATATAATATAATTATAGGCTACCTGTATTTTATTTTCCTTTTCAAAATAAATTTTCTTTCAAGCTGTACACTTCTAAGGAACAAAGACTTACAGCAAATTGAGGCAAAACAAGATTTCACAATACCTTCTTCCTTTTTGAGATTTCTACTGTGACAGTACCTTTAAAAGACAACATTTACTAAAGTAAGCAAGCACTCTTGAGTTTAACGAGAACATTTAGTGATGGTTGCCTTTAAATTATGAAATAACATTTTTGAAAAATGTTCAGTTCCACAATGAAAGTTCTGCCTCATCTTTTCTGAGCTAAGAATCAGGTGATTTTGGTATTAACTGGAGTTCCTGCCCATCCCAAGTCCCAGACCCTCACCTTGTTAAAGTTTATCTGGCTTATTGTGCTTTATGCTCAGTTAAGAATAATAATCACAGACTAATTTGTTTCCTGAGAAAGAGACAAAAAAACTGGAAGGAACATCTTGTAGGCCACCGTGCTTTAGACTTCCAGAAGTCTAAAACCTTTTCTTTCATCACAGGCCACATACTCAGTGTGTCCCCACTCTGTAAGTCCTGCTTCATAGATAAAGAGGAGGTACAGAATGAATTCTGATTCTGTCCCAAGCACCAGCATAAGAGATGTCCTCTTAACATCTGCAGTGCAGCTTTGAACTAAAGTTTACAGTGTCACTGACTTCACTCATCTCTGAATCAGACCCTCTGTTTCACACAGAAGCACCATTCCTAGCATAGTATGTGTGAAATCTGAAGCAGCTTTATGTTAGAGGTGACTGCTTGAAGGCACTCGTCATCAAAGCAGCCAAATGGACAACAATCCACATTTCTGCTGTTTGACTAAATTAGACAGTGTACAAGGTGGCCTAAAATTAAAAGTAGCTACTAAAAAATGAAGCAGCAAACATTAAAACTAACAGGCTGCAGAGTATGTAGATAAAACCAAGTAATTAAAAACATAGGTGTAAGTGACAATCAGAACTTGTAACTGAAATCACCTTTTTTTAAAGAACCACAAAACAATCACTTAATTTGCTGTTCTTCCTAAGACTGACATATTTTGATGGTATTAGAAAAACTATTCTGCTGAGGTCTGACAATTTGCTTCTAATTCTGGATAACAGTAAGCCTGAATCTTCAAATTCCTGGCAAACAAGTATTTAATACCTGGAGCATTTACAAAACCTTTGCAGTAAGTGCAAAGAAACTATCAAATATAGTCATAACTTCTGGTCTGACACTCTACTATATTGCCCTGTGAAAGTCTCCTTCTTCTTTGATTGTCGCACAGATTTAAACATTCTTCTATGGGTAAAGGCAGTACCAGGGTAAGTTCTTTTATAACTGACTCCCTTCTTATGTCTAAATTAAAAAAAAAAATAGAGCAAAATAAATTCAATTAATAGCTTTTTATTAAATGTTAAAAAACAAAACAAACAAACAAACAAAAAAACCTGTTACCTTGCAAGGATGAGGATCAACGCCATAAGTTTCTAATGAATGTGCTTTCAGGAGCAACTTAAATTCAGAAACAGCTGGGCTCTGACCTCTGAAAAGAAAAACTCTTAATGAAATACAAACAATTTCAATAATATTCAGTTTACAGTGTAAAGATATAAAACTTGTACTGTCACCAGAACTGAACTACACAATGCTGCATCTTTTCAGGTAAATTGTGATAGGTTGTTTTTTTTATTTTTTTTAATCACTTGTGAGATACATGCATGTTTTGCAGTTAACCAGAGTAATAGAATATCCAGCAGCCTTTTCTTGCCTTTTGAAAAAGGCACACCACCTTGAATATTAAGTAAACTTCAGCATCTTTTTTCCACAAAGTTTTGCTCATCTAAAAGGACTGTCCAGATTAACAAACATTCCTTCCAGGGTATAAACACAGCAATCATATTACAGTCTACTCAGATGCACACCTAATTATAGCAGGGCCTGTTACCACCATGATAGTTTAGAATCTGTCAGCATTTCCATTATATGCCCCTATTTTTAGGGTGTCTACAATCAACTGTGAATACAGACTAAAGCCTCAAACATGGCATGGAAACCTTGAGTTATGAAGTTTTATGATTTCATTTTCACTCTTCTAAGTTATGTTACTCTAAGTCCTAACTTGGATCTGCAATGCTTGTTTTACAGTGAACTGTTCCAAGTATTATTCTGTTTAGATATTTCTAAGACTACAGATTGTGATTCTGACAGATACATGGTTTTATGACAAGCACTGCTCAGGACCTTTAGAAAGCCAGGCCTCATAAATCCTACTCATTCACATTATCCCAGAAATGGAGCACCAACAATCCTTCAAGGAATACAGGAATGATCATACTTTACTGACAAACGTGCAGTGCAATGATGAAAAATAATACAAGTTTCAGCAACCTGTCCAAAGTTCATCTGAACTCTGAAGATGATCCTAGCATACTTACAGATATCAAATCCTATTTTGAATCTGACACCTTAATGCCCTATGGCAATATCACTGTCATTAAACTTTGTTGTTTTAAGGTTTTAACTCATTCTCATCTGGACTCCACTGTCCTTTAATGCCCAATGTGGCTTTCATTTCAGAACTTTTTTTAAACCATCAAAATTAAAGAAGCACCTTTCTTCTTCCTTCACCAGTACCTAATAGAGAAAGGCATGTGTAAAAGGGAACATGAAAAATTGGAAACATGCATTTGCATAGCTACATATTTAAAAAGACAGCATGAAGGCAGCAAACAAAACCAAACACACTTATTTTGCCTAACTAACTTTTCAATGGTTCTCTAGATATTTTCTGTTTCTTTTCAAGACTAATAAATCATAATTGTTGAGTTCTGATAGAGCAAGCTTCTTTCATGTACCTACAAACTGCACAAAATAGAAGTAATTAACTAAATTGACCTAAATTACTTAATTGCTTATGCTCCATAGGGAGAAGTCAAACAAATGTTATATCTGATTGATGATTTGAAGCTGAGCCTCATAGGAAAAAAATAATACCTTACAAAACCAATTTTTTCACAACTCCCTTTGCTGGCACCAAGGAAAGCAGTCAGTCTTTTAGTTTGAAAAGACTGAGAAGTGATAAACAATCAGAAATAATGTGATTTATGGGTTTGAGTTGTTTGGATTTGGCATTTCCAAAAGGAAAAAAACCTTGCAATCATTATTAAAGCAAGAAGTCACACTAAAAAAAACCAAACATTATTACTGTGCTCTTCCCATTGATAATCCCTGAAACTATGCTGACTTTCTGCATATCAGGTGGAAAGAGCTGAAGAGCTGTGATGCTTGAAAAAAATGCAGACGAAACTAACAAGTTTGATGCTACCAGATCAAATGGTTACCGTGGAAAGCCTTAAGAAAATAGCACAAAGCACAAAAGAGATCTGTGTAACATAAAACGAAAAAAAATATCCTGATTCATCTCTTACCAAGGGAATAATACTCAACCTTCATAATATGCTTTTCATTTGTAATTTAGTGATGAAACTTTCTTCAATAAATAGAAAGATATCTACAGTGAATGGTGTCAGCAAACAAAAGCCACCTTTTAATGTTAATCACTAATTTCACAATAGATACACCTTTTATTGCCTTTGCTTTAAAGCCTTTAAAGTTTCTATTCAAACAATCTCTCACAGTAACAACCACAGCCCTTCAGGGGTGGCCTCTGTGGGAGCAAAGCCCAGCAGATGTCCCATGTCAGAATAAAGCCAGCTCCAGTTGCTGCAAAAGACTCCAACTTCTGCCAGAGCTGAGCCCTGAGCAACACTTGGTGTGCCTCTGGGAAAGCAGATTTAAGGAAAGGAAAACCTACTTCACCACAGCATCTGGGAAAGAAGAGTGAGAAATATGAGAGAACAGCCCCACAGCCCACAGGGTCAGTCACAAGGAGGGCAGGAGGAGATCCAGGCCCATAGGAACAGTTCCCTGCAGCCCAGAAGAGCTCCATGGAGGAGCAGGCAGCTGCAGCCCACGGGCACCATGCTGAGCAGATCTCCACACACAGACATGGAGAAGTCCATGGTGCAGAAGTCAGTGTGGCCTGAAGGAGGATGCAGCCCATGAAGCAATTAAAGTGTAGTCACTCCTCTTGACCAGATGTGCTTACTTCAATTTAGTCACCATGTATTCAATACCAAACTGAAGATGAATCCCACTTTTATATGTAGCAACCATTCTAGTTGCCATCTCCCTCCAGACAGTTTTTCAGCAGGATCAGAAACATGTTACAAATTAAAAATAAAGAAATAAGATAAAAATTAGATCTCCACCACTGCTAGCAATGAATTATTCATGACAGGAATCAATCAATCAATCAATCAGAAAGTTCCTAATAAAATTTTTATCAAACAAAGTCCTTAGTAAGACTGATAAGTTGTCAGAAGGCTTTATTTTTTCCTTTAGGCTCACGAGGATTACACACAAGAGGATGCACAAACTCTGTTCGTTCCTCAAAAAGCCTCCAGCCCTGAAGAATTTCAAAGACAGGATGCACATGGGGAATACTTTCAAGATGTGTCACAGCAATGATCTACTTGCTTTGCTGGCTGACTCTAGAATTTTCTCCCCTTCGTATCTTTCATTTGAGGTTACCTGATGCCCATGATCAAGCATCAATTCCTTTCAATAAATTGAGAAGATTATTTTGTGATAACAGCAAAAAGCATTTTCAGTGACATTCTCAGTGCTAATTCAATGACCTTATTTGAGTCATTTTATCTGTGTTCTGCGATTTCTCTTGCTAACTTATGAAGTGCTTTGAAACACTATTATTAATCTACTATTAATAAACAACTGTTAATAAATAGAATAACTATTCAGCACTCTTTTGTTTCAGCTCTACATTCATCAAAGTAACCAGCTGGAAAATACAGAAGATATATACAGTACTTGAGCAAGCCCCATGTAGATATCATTTCTGGATGTTTATGGTTTGAAGGGTGTTTAAAGATAATTAATTCACAGAATTAAACATATACATAACAATCTGGCTCCAAGAAACGTTTCATATTCTTCTCCTAACAAACCTGGAAAAAAACAGTCATAAAGCTTTAAATAACACAGGAGGGTCCATCTCTACCAAATATCCTTCATGTTACCCCAGAATGTCCTTCGCTGTAGTCTCAGGAGAGACAACAATGACTATTTAAATGATGATGCCCACCTGTGAAATCCTGTTCTTGCTACACCCCAGATCTTCTACAAAACATCCTTCAGTAGAACAAGGGCTATCTAGATTTCCTTTAAAGAAGACAGGATGTTGCATTAAGAAACTACATGTTTAGTTCCATCTCATACTGGTCTCAGAGTTACCTACCTGTTTCTTTAAACCTTCCATGTTTGAAACTAACAGCTATGCAATGATAGCACTAAAAATCCTGAGTAGGTTTACTTTTGATCTAAGTTCATAAGATTTTAGCAGACATTAGAGATGCTTTTCATATAATCTGTCTGCTAATACTTTAGATACAATAAAGGTACAAAGAACATAGCAGGACTAAAACAGAACTGAAATCTACTAAAATTATCTGTGTTTCAGCTATGATGGATGTAATAGCAACATGGTGATGATAATTTCAGAGAAAAGTGCTAAATGAAGACACTATCAAATGAAATTGCTTTCAGTCTGTGGTTCAATTTGTTAGAGCAGCAAGGCAAGGCTTTGCACATTCCCCACTCACTAACATTGCCCTTAGAACTGCCCAGGACACTGGCATCTGGAGAGAGAAAAGTATTTAAACAGGTCTGCATATAAAAAGAGATTATCAATTAGCTGAACTGCTGAAATGGAGCAGAAACATATAAAACCTAGGGCCTAGAAAATTAGAAAGTTTAAATACTAATTTGAACTTTTATCACAAAACATTTTGCCGTCCTGACTGTACAGAGAAAGAGAAAAACCTAAGTAATTGCTTTATAGCAATAACCAACTTCTTTTACTGAGTCTATTAAATGCTTAATTTTATATCTTGCACCCTGTAATATGTGTCTGTTAAATAACTCCTTCAACCAGAACCCTCTGAATTATTTGTGCGGCATCACATATCTGGCTGACACAGTTGCTCCGAAGTCTGTTTAGGTATTTGTATTTCAATTGTACTTCAATAACTGATGCAGTGACACAAAGACCTTGAAGCCTATTCAACAGACACAAACTTCTAGCATAGATGTTGTTTTAAAGTACTTAAATTGAAATCTATTCCCATGATATGCGGACATCTACTGAGATGAGTTGTTATTAGCACAGTAGATCCATTCAGCTAGTTTTAGATATACCTACCCCTTAAAGCCTTCTCTCAAACAACTGGTGGAGAGGAGGGCAGAAGCAAAGGATATGGGTCCTTTCAGGAGATGAAGAAATTCCTATACATCTAACATGCATCTAAATACATCAGCATGCTAATGTGTGGAATCTGAATCAAAATTTCACCAAGAGGCTGAAAAGAACTATCTTGGTAAAGAAAACAATGACACAATGGAACATAATTATGACTGCTATTTCCAAGAGAACAAAAGGACACCTACATATTCATGCAATAATATCATTATTGCAAGAAAACAAGCCGCATTTTTCAATTAAAATAAACATCTACTGAATCATTCTTGTAATTCTCACAAAAAGAAACATTACATGGATTGATACGTTTTTTTTTTCTTACTGTCTCAGAAAGACCTGAGAAGGGAGGAAAAAGACATCTGGTTCATCTGTGAAGAATCAGACTTTACTTCTGTGACTGCATAATCCCTAAGGGACAAACTTGCTCCCCACCATAATGCTTCTGGAAGTACTCTCTATGGCATAAAAACACCAAAGCAAAGAACAGCATCTAACTCCTACCACGTTCTAGTAAATGAATCCAGAATTACAGGTAATGCTCATTGATTTTAACTGTTTTTAAGCACATAGTGGTAATTTTAAAAAATGGTTCTGAGGAGCAAAGCTCTGAGGAATGCAGCATACACATCATTCTTCAGGGAAAAGACTAGGTACAAGGGAGCTGTTTTTTCACAACTTATAAACAGTACTGATCAATCAATACTGAAATACTTCTAATCAATATTACATTCATTTCCTGAACCTGGAAACCCTGGGCAGGGCTTAGAGGAGCAAAATACCTCCTACTGTGATGCTAAGCTGGAACCTGTTCCCACTCTTCCTCTTTCCTTAAATCACCACCCTCTGCTTGTCAACAGTGAACAGGGGGTCCACCACCGTTTGGGAGGTAACACACCAGTGTCTTTCTTGCAGATTCAGCAGACAGTTACTCCACCAAACTATCTCCTGCTCTCACTCTCTGGTACTCTTTAATCTCTACACCTCCTCCTTGAGCTTCACACCACACTAAGTAGATAATCCACCTACTCACATCTCATGCAGGTGGAATCCCTGCCACTCTTCACCAGCACAAGGCTCAGGCACTCACTGCAGCCAGAGACTTGACCTGCCACATTTTTAGTCGTACTCCACTTGAGTTGCCACATTCTTTCTTGCCAGAGCTTTCTGCCTAGAGGCAGAATCTCATGGCTAGATCTGTTGTCTGCAAGGCAGCTGGTAGGTGAGCTGATCTCCTGAGTGGACAGTGATACTCTCCCTCCTCACCCTTCCTGCTCAAACTGCCCATGCAGACTGCCATGCCACACTTTTCTAATGTGCCATGCCTTTTTTGCCCGTGCTCTTTGCTCTGCTCCCTACTGGTATGTTTTATACACACAGGGGGTGATCCTGCCACTGCTCCTGGCTCCACCCCTACAATGCCAGCATGCCACTGCCACACAGAGGACAATGGCACCTGGCACTGAAGGAAATGGACGATGTAGTTGCCAAGCCACTCTCCAATACACTCAAGAAGTTGTGGCTATCAGGCAAAGCCCACAGTGACTGGAAAAGGGAAAGGTGGTCAGTGGTTTTACTTTTAGTTGTAGGTCAGTGACAAGTGGTATTCCAAAGGGGGTCAGTCTTGGGAATGGTACTTTTCAACATCTTTATCAACAGGCTGAAGAGTGAGATCAAGTGCAACCTCAAAAAGTTTGCTGATGGCTAAATGGTGCAGTTGATACAACAGAAGGATAGGATGCCATTCAGAGGGATCTGGACAAGCTTGAAAAGTGGGACCGTGAGTACCTAACGAGATTCAACAAGGCCAAGTACAAGGTGTTGCACTTGAGCTGGGGCAACCCTAGATATGTGTACAGACTGGAAGAAGAAGTCATTGAGGACAGCCTTGAGGAGTCATCAGAAAAATCCAGGAAGAAAATTCCCTAAATCCAATGTGGTGTTAGAAAGTCAGTATTCCTTTATTCTCAGGATATGTACTGGGCAACTTGACTAATCAAGCACTCCCTTTCAGAATTCAGGTTCTACATTTAAACTATGAAGACATACACATGCAATACATGGCATACATGTTCATTCTTTTCCAAGATCTCACTAATATATGTTAATGTCTGTCTGGGCATGTGCAGAAGACCGCTTTGGGGGCCTTTGCCTCCTTCCTTCATTCTCATTTCTTTTGTCATCAGCTTCCTCACAGTGTCCTTTGGCTGACTCGTTAGCTGTTTTCCCCAAATTTGGCAAATTTCCATCACTTGTTATGCCATAATAAGCAGCTTTCTATCTTGGTACTCTGTAACTCAGAATAATTTATATGAAACCCAAGAAAAAGTACCTGCAAATGCTGGATGCAAAGACAAAAGTATTCTATTGGGACTTCAGTGCTTCAGTGAAGTAAGGATCATTCAGAAAAACAAGACTGTCCACATACTGAGCAAAGCTAAACTGGAAAGTTTTAGAACTAGCACACATTAATTCCTAAACTAATATATTGGTCCTTAAACTAATACATTGATCCCTATTGCTAAACCAGTCTATATCAATGCTTCTTTTTCTTTTGAGGATTATGACGGTTGTATTTTAATCCTTACCACTTTTGACTATTTACATTTAGGGATACATCCCCAACATTGATTCATAAAGCAAGCAAGAATGCACATGCTATCCCTACATATCACTTCTTTAACCAACTCAGGATTGCAGGTAGTCATTTTGGTTTACCTTATGCAGTATTTTAGTTTGATCCCATATCACACATATATCTTCTTATATTCTGACACTCTGGTCTACCTAAGCTCAGTAACTAGCATTCATAACTGCTGAGATGTACACTACACCCTTTTCCATTTCTGCAGCTCCTACAGAGGGAATTAACTATCAGCCTATCTCAGAGATTCCTGATAGCTGAGAAGCTAGAGATGGGCCAGCAGTGTCCATTTGCATCCTAGAAGACCAACTATCTCCTGGCCTGCATCAAAAGAAGACTAGCAGGGCAAGGTGGTTGTTCTCTTTGCTCTGCTGTCATGAAGCCCCACCTGGAGTACTGGATCCAGGCCTTAGGCTGCCAAAAAAATGTGGAGCTGCTGGAGTGAATCCACAGTAGGGCCACAGAGATACTCAGAAGGCTGGAGCAATATACTGTGAAGACAGGTTGAGGGAGGTGGACTTGTTCAGCTTGAAAAAAGAGCAGACTCTGGGGAGATCTAATTGTAATTCCAGTACTTAAAAAAGGAGGAGCGTATAAACAGGAGGGACACTGACTTTTCAAACAGGCAGAAAGCAATAGGATAAGAGGGAATGATTTTGAAGTAGAAGTGGGAAGGTTTAGATTAGATGTCAGAAGGAAATTTTTTACATAGAGACTGGGGAGGTTACACAGAGAAGCTGAGGTTGACCCACATCCGGAAGCATTCAAGGCCAGGTCAAATGGGGCCCTGGGCAGTCTGATCTAGTGAGTAGCAACCTTGCTCATGGCAGGGAGTTGGAAATGGATAGTCTTCAAGGTCTCTTCCAACCCAAGCCATCCTAGGAAAATTGTATCTATCTATGAAGCACGCATTACAGTCATTGCTCTAATTCAGTCAAATTCAGTCAAATTACTACTGCTAAGAATTATGGAGTGGAATAATACACCAGGAAAACACAGCTAAACAGAAACAATGTTTTCCACCCACTAAAACATAATTAACAGCATGTTAAAAACAGATTGTTACATTAGAAAGAATAATTTTGACCACAATAGTATGTGCCAATATACAGGGTGATGACAAATACAAGTGCATGCACTAGGAAATTAAGTGAGCTACCTCAGAGTATCAAGGCTGAAATGAAGAAGGCGTTCAGCATAGCCCCAGCTGTAGTGTAGGTGGGAACCCAAGCAGATGGCATGACAATCTGCCTGTGATTTCCTTCTACACATCCTCCTTCTCCTCAACTCTCCAGAGTCCTTGATGTACTTCACACAGATGAGAACTACGAAGATTTTGACTACTTGAGTGTATGAGTCAGCTATCTCTAAGCTCAAATCCTCTTCTTTTCCGGAATCCTCTCCATCAGTGTAAAAGGCAATAAATTTCCAGACAACAGGCTTCTATCTTCCATGGTATGACTGCAAGTATTGATGCTTAACATATGTCGTTTTTATTGGATTACTCTCATCTGTATGAGGCCATTGGATACAACGTGATTAGTGTGGTTCAAGAAGCAAAATGTAATGTGCCAATGAGTGTGGTACCAGCACTAAACGCATAAAGGCAGATAATGTGTACTTCTAATTGAAAGAAGCTTTTAAATGTTATATGAAATCCACTTTGGTCCAGATGTACTAAACAGGAATTCTGTTTTAGTTCTTTTTTAATATGTTTAAGATTGTGCAAAAAGTTGCTTTAATCTTGGATTAAACAGTATCAACACCTACAAAGAAAATAATTTTCTAGCAACCTTTGCCAAGTCTCCTAAGACAAGCTCCCATGATATACTCTGATAGTAATAATCATAGTTAAGCTTGCCAACAACTTCACTGGCAGTTCCATGTCTGCATGAGAACTAGAGAGCAGATCAGTGTAGACCAGGAAACCCTATTATCTTCACACCAGTACAAGCACCCATAGTAACTAATGGTATTGTAAAGGAAATAAAAGAATTCGAGCAGATAAGTTAAAAATGCTTAAGTCAACAGTGCATAGTAACAATATAAACTGTGTATATATTACACATCTTTCAAAACAAATTTAAATGCTTCTCATCTAACTTTCATCAAAGACAAGCATTCATTTGTTAATCTGGTATTAACGAAAATACTACCCTTCAAAAGTTTTTTTTTTGTTGTTTTTTTTTTAAGATAGTTATGAACAGAACATGTCAGTGATTTCATGGTCTCAGAGGAAATCCCTTCTCCCTAGAAAATGTCATACACTGGAGAGGAGAGCCAAGTAAGTAGCAGTCAACTACCTAAAGCTTGTACCCACATCAGTAACTCCCAAGTAATGATAAATAATTTGAATTTACCTATGAAATTAAACTGATAAGTAGCTACTTGAATTGCTCCATAATTTAATTGGCAAGATTATGTTTCCTTGGGGCTTATATGTAAATCAATAGCTGTTTACATAATACACTCATTTAAGTTACGTGACTTCATATTTCATGTCAGAAGCAGTTTGCAGGTGGGATACAAAAAAATATCTTTCACCTCAACTGCTAAGTACTTTCATTGCATATCTTCCAAAAAGAGGAGAAATAAATACAATTCCAACAAACAGATGTTCCCTTCTGCAGGTTTTATATGGATCTTATCTTTGGAATTCTATAGTTTACAGGTGTCTGGTCTCAGGAAGCTCTGGTTGACAGGTATCCTTCAAAAGATGGAAATTTATCAGAGTTATAAATACTCTGACTAAACACACAAGATTTGAGATGGAATAAATTTTTATCCTGGAGAAAACAGAAGGCACTGTGAATGCAGTAAAAGCATCTGAAGGTTTAATCTGTCATTTAAAACAAATGACACACTTGTAACAAAACAGAAGTAAAACTGGAATTAGAAATTGACAACAGGTATGTTTATATTTATAGACTCCGTTTACTTGTAAGAGGAGCCTGTAAAAACCAATAACAACAATCAAAACAGTGCCAGGAACTAAAGTAAGTTGCTTAAGCATACAGTAAAAAGTACAACTGTTTTGGATACAGTTGTGAAATAATTAATGTGCTAAAAACAAGATCTGAAATACCAAAGAGATCAAGAACACCTGGGTGATCTTTTCACACGAAGAAAAACAAAACAAACAACAACAACAAAAGTAAACTTAGTATCCCTGGTTTTGGCTTGAAGAAATGGCCTTTCACTCAACTTACCCCTCCTCTATCAAGATTTTGTGATTCTGCCTAAGTTTGCTTGGTGGGTTAGATTTTTTGTGGTTTTGTTTTCTTCCCTCAGATCTGCACAATATTTTCAATTTTGTTAAGCTGGGATTTTTTGGTCACTAGAAATAAAGTACAGCTTTATATACTGAAGCTCATACAGTGCATAAAGTATCTTTGATACTGACAAAATACTGCCAAAATATCTAAGAACTGCATGTGTGGTTCCATGTACTTCTTGAAAGACAACCGAAAAATAAAAAACATTGCGTGATTTACAATTCAGCCTTATAGACACTTGCATTAGTCTAGCTAAAATATGAAATGAATAACCTGGAAACACCACAAATAAGCATTCAACTCACGTGAAGAAGAAAGTATATATTGTTCTGCTCACTGAATATCAAGTTTTTATGGCCAAAATCTCTTCCAATCTGTTAAAAGTGATGGGCAAGCAGAAATGCAAGTAGCTATGAATTCAGTAGCTGTGCTGTTGCATCCATATCAAAACATGTAATGATCAAATAAACTTTGAATCTTTCAAGAACAAGCATCCATTTCACATCCATTCCTAATGTATACTCACACATTCTAAGCTGCTATGCCATAATCTCTTTCTCTAAGCAGTACGTCATGTCTCAAAAGAGGTCTTAATTGGTATGAGAATATGACATCACAGCATTTGTTTGCCCAGTCACTGGTAAAGATCAATTAAATTGCTTCTCCCTTTCTCAATGAGAACAACTAGTTACAACTCACAAGAAAATGAAACACAACTCAACAAAGCTTTCACTCATTTGTCTATCCATCATGTTCATAATTTTTGCAACCAGGTGAAGAAGATGGCCATAGGAAAGGCTGCATTTTGTTAAATTCTAGTGATGTTTTCACAGGCAAAGTAAGAAATAGAAACATCATGTCATTCATCTGTTCTAACTAATAAGAACAAGACTTCTAAATGACACAAAAAACTCATTAAGTCACTGGCAGCTGTCACAGCATCCTATGGCTGTTTCCCAGACATTCTTCTCACTGTTCTCATGTGACTTCCAAAAGGCAAATTCCTACAGCATAACGTAGGACCTTGAGGATGACGACGCTGATAGGATTCAACTAAGAACTAGCACTCCCCCAAGCCACAGGGCTTTGATTACACAGAATCTTGCTGCAGGAGACAGATGCCATAGTTTTTGTTTACATATGTGAAGAAAATGAAGGGACAGATTCATCTGCAGTGATGACACTCAGAAGTAACTCTTTCAAAGTTCACCAAATGGCAACTGGATTAAAATGGTTTTGTCTCTTCTGTTCTTCTATTCACTAACATGTGACTCAAGAGCCTTTTAAAGATGAGGCCTGGGGACCTTCTTCAGCAATTTTAACAATACTCACTAAGAAGCAAAATACCAATTCCATAAAAAAAAATTCTACTGAATGCAGTGAAACACATGCCAATAAATTAGAAACAGAATCTCGACAACTCAGTGTTTTTTCTAATAATCTTTTTACAGTTAGACACCAGATTATCTAGCACTACCCCTTTCTGCATATAGTTCATTGTATGATAGATATGTTTTATTCATTTGTACTCCTAGAATAGAGATCCAGTGAATTAAATATTCTGAAAAAGGTAAAACTTTTATGTGACAACTGAACGCTTGATGTAAAAGAGTGTAATAGGGTTATCAATCTTGGAAAGACAGAGCTATGGATGCAAATTGCCAGGACCAAGCAGAAGCTATGCATACAGCTCTCAAACTGTCTTTGCAGCCAGAAAAATATATGAAGAACACTGTACGCTGATAATAATAAAAAAAAAAATAGTCAGGAAGGAGAAGGAGTAGGAAGTAAACTGCTCCTGGGGGCTGGAAAGAGCTATAAGCCACTAAATCTAATATTAACAGTGTACAAATTGGTAAAACCTACTACAGAGAATTACCAACACAGACAGAAATGAGATGTATGGTAAGTTCTGCTATATATCAATATAAAGTTCTGCTTTTAAATATTTTTTGAAGTGTTCTTCAAACACTTCCTGGAATTCTTTGAAGAAATCAGCAGGAAAAGGAAACTGAGCTGATACAATTTGCCTGAATTTCCAAAAGAAATAATTAATGGTGTCCCTCACGAAGATTACTGACATTCAGGGGATATTCTCACAGGCAGTGGCAGAAGGAACAGAGGGCCAGGAATGGACCCCAGCAGAATCCTAGACTGACCTGAGTGAAGACTTGTAACAATCACTGTCACAGGATGAGGAATACTATTCTAATCAGAATAGTGTTTTTTAAAATGAGCTAAAAATGTGCCTGATTATTCATAGTAGAGTAACTAGCAGGTTAAATTCATGATGTGTGGGCAGAATTATGCACAAGAGAAAAACACAACTGAGAAACTAACAGCTCAGGGAAGAGATGTATGATACAAAAAGCCATCAGCTTCCCCTAACAAGCCTTCCTTTTTCTCTCTTGTCTAATTTTAAATAAAAGACAAGTTTGATCTTGCCAAACCAAAAAGAAAATGAAGAAAAATTTAGAATCGGAATTTAGCTTTTGGAAATCTGCAGCTGAAAGAAATACAAGCAAAACACATAAGTTTAAGGAAGAAAAAAAAGGGAAGACACTTTCACCACTAATTTTACCTTATGATTGAATGACACACATGATAGATTTCTGAAAGAAAAAAAAAAAAAGTTTCGCACTTTTAACTCCTCTGATAATTTTTTTTCTTTCCTTTTTTTTTTTTTGGTGCAGGAGAGGAATTGATTCACAATCTTTGTTTTGTAAAACAAGATAGGCATATTTCAAGGAAGTGTAATGAATCTCACGATCTTTGAATGGAAATTATCCTCTTAATTTATTTAATCAATAGTTTGATTTTACTTAATTTTCTTCACATCCTATTCCCCTCCTGGTTCTCAGAGGAACATTCTCTAACATGCAACATGATGAGTAGTTTCTGTATCTGCTATGTGCATGTTACTCACTGACAATCCTGAAGGGGGTACAGTTGCACAAAGCTCTGCTACTACTCTTCTGAAATACAGTACTTAGAGATGCATTCAACTTTGAAACCGGAAGAGAGATTAATCTATCTTTGTCCACTCCTCCTTGTCACACAATTGAAAGTTCAGGACAGAAAAAGTTTGTGCGTAGTTCTGAATTCAACCTCCTTTGATTTGCAAAGAACTAAATTAAATGCATTTCTGTATAATTCATATATTTGTTAACAAAACAGTGATAGAAGAATTTAATTACAGTTCCATTACAATCAGTATCTATCTAGAATTCTGTAATTGAATTACGTTTAGATATTTCACACCAAAAGATAAGACGGTCTCCACATAGCTCATCCCTGACTGAAAGCTGACACTGTTAATCAACTGCAGCACCCATGATGTGAGTTACTCCCAATAACCAGATACATCTTTCAAGCAAACACAGTCTAAATTACCAGCACACATGTGGAAATCAGCTATAATTAATGAAGGTTAACAGGAAAATAAAACCCACTAAGCTGGAACTGAATTTTCAAATTCAGCATATTAAACATTACACTGGTAGAGCACCTATTAAAATTGAAGGAATAAACCCTCCTGGGTTAATACACATGGAAACAGATAAAATAATCCTTAGCTGACTTCAGTAAGCAGCACTCTAAATTACCTGAATTCATTTTTATGTATTTCCGCTATTTTCTTCTCAAGCTTTTGTGATTGTTTGGGAAAAATCTTGAAGTCGTTGATATAATTCTCTGGGTGTCCATCAGGATCATAATCACCAAGTTCAGCTAAACAGATTCAAAACACAAAATGGAACAGAAAAATTAAGTTGCAAAGTTAGAAGAAAAAAAATTGGTAAACAGTGTAATACAGGGACTGTAAGAAAGAAGCACCTCTGAAGAAATGCTAATTTTAAGAACTTTTACCTAGCTGAAACTACAATCACTGAGTTTCAATCAAATTTCATGTTTTAATAATTGCAGAAGTAATTAGCAATCTTAAAGTATCATCTGTAGCAGAACATAGTCTGCAAAGAAGACATAGGAAACCCTCCCCTTTTTACTATTTATCATTCTGGTATTAGGCAGAACAAAACCAACATATTCCATACCATGCTGTTTTCTACCCCAATTTATTTCCACTTGTAGAAGTTGACTTAATTCTGTTCCAGCAGAGGAAAGCAGTCTCTACTATTGGTGGGACGCCTGGTTCCCCTTCTAAAACACAATCACTTAGATACTCAAGTGAGCCATTTGGATTCTACTTTTTCAGATAAGACTCCCATAACAAGGTGTAGACTTGATCTTGTTTTGGATAAGCCGCTTCATAATGAATGAAGAGATTCATTCAGATTAAGGTAGAATAAAGGGAACTTGCACACATTTGAAGTCCCTAATTGGACATCTAGCTAACTATTTTCATTCCAAGTTATTTATCTCAATTCTGACTTTGGTAACTTATAGGGAGAAAGGAAAAGATAAATACCTTTCTCCTTGAATTCTGTCTACTGCTTTGTCAAGGAATTCACAAGTCATTTGGAAGGGACATCTGGAGATCATCTAATCCAACTCCACACTAAAGCAGGGTTCCTACAGGTCGGTTTTGAATCTCTAGAGAAGGAGACTCCACAAATTCATTGGGCAGCCTATTCCAGTGCAATGGAACCCTTAAAGAAATTTTTTCCTCATGTTTTCCCCATCACAACATTACACAAATGAAATGATAATCTCCTCCACAAGAAATTGCACTGAATAGAACCTTTTCCTGCTTGCTACGCACTATATTTACACTCAGGATAGCGAAAGAACAGAATTTTGCTTTCTTTGTAATGGTAATCTAATACTGATGACATACTTTTTAAGTCTAATTCTAAGTCAATCAGCTGGTGAGATTTTTTTTTCGCTTCTGTCAGGGTACTTTTTTAATTTTCTGTAGTTTTTCTGTTGGTTTGTTTTTGAAGTTCCAGTTTGTCATCAGTTGGCCATAAGCTGAATTACTTAAACACTTTACAACAGACACCAATGCAGGGAAACAGAACAGGTAAAAAGATAAAAATAATTTTTTAAAAGTTATTGCTTTCCTCATTACCAATCTCACACCAATTTTGCATTTTTCTGTATATTGATTACTCTGTAATAATAAGAGTTATTTATTATTTCTCACAAATCTGCTGCTTGTACTTACCTTGAACAATACAGGCACCCAGGTAGGCAGCATCAGAAAAATAACACAGCAAACGGCCATGGAAAATATCCCTCTTTATTTGTAGATATAAGAGGTACCTGAAATATTAAAAAACAAACAACAAAAAAAGGAAATAATGTGATATTTTTCTATAGCAGATTCAGCTGAAACCATCTGTGCAACTATTCTGAATCTTTCTCTTGCTACTTCAGCAGTCGGGAAAAAGGTAATGGGAAACAGTAGGAAAAACTAGGTCTTAAAAGATTTTTTCTTATGAAAAATGAAATAATGGCAGCAGAAGTAACAAAATCCCACTAACACACAGCATGGAGAGTATTTGATTAGAAACATGCAGCTCATTAGCAATGTGAAGTAAATTAAACTATTTCAGATTTTCTTGAGCAGACCCTCTCATTAAATACAGCTTCACACAGCACACTGACCACAGTGTGAATAATTACTTCCTTTATCTTTCTTTAATCTGTGAGGGATCCTCACAGACATTTTGAGGCACCACACTCCCTGGGCAGTGCAGGAAACCACAAAAGACCTGCCTGCGAGGAGCTACCAGTTCCCTTCCTCTTGGAGTTGCTCCTCAGAAAGCAGTACCAATGAGAAGAAATGGCTCATTACAGTTGTCTTCGGTCTCCTGCCACAGAGCAGGATTATTTAGAAGAGCTAGAGGAGAGGTGTGGCTGGGAGGCCATCTCTTTCCCTTCTGCATTTCATTCCCCACAGCAGCCTCCCAGGCCTGGTCGGCAGAGGCTCAGCATACAGCCCAGCTGTGCAACCAGTCACCTCCTCAGTCACAGCCCTAATTAGAGCTACACCACACTGCAGTTTCACCCCATGGAAAACACAATGTGTGAGAGTTGTTCTAGCCAGAAAAAGTCAACCAACTCTATGGTTTTAGCAGTGTTAGTAGATTCCTCAGCAGCTTATGTGAAATCTAACACTAGCTGTAGATTAGAGCAAGAGTGGAAGTATTATCTAAAAGGCATGAGAAATTTGCCTCCTTTCTTTATTCTGCTACTAAATGCTACATAAAAACAGGACTATCACAAAGAAAAGCAACTTGTTTTTAGTGTGAACACATCTCTTCACTATTACAGTATTATGAACTCGTGCTGGAATCTTGCTCTTCAAGGCTCTTAATTACAACACCCCCTTGCCCCTGTAGGCAGAACTCAGTAGCTGATCTTTATTTCACTTCCACAATTTGGCAGTGCTTGACTGTGCATAGTTATGAAGACAATATACTTGCAGCAGGGTGAACCAATGGCCTCAGTGAGATGTAGTAAAAATTCTTGATTTGCAAGGAGAGTTTACTGAAAAACAAATGTATATTCATTCAGATACCACTCAGAACTTGCGTAAATGAGCATGTTCTCTGTGCTACATTTCTTGTAAGCTTTGACAGGGTGAATAATCAAGTTGCAGTCATCTGAAGAGTGACCATTAGCTAGTGGCCAAATTGCATTTCCCCTTTCAAGAAATATTGAAAAAGCCATGCAGGATTTCACAGCATGCTTTGCCAGTCTGTTGTAAGGTGAACACGTATCCCAAGACATTGTACATTGATGGTTTCTGAGTTTAAAAATGACTATAAAGAGATAAGAAAGCAAACAGGATTGTGTCAAAGCTTATTAACCTGCTGCTTCAAACTCATATGTGCAGACATAAAGCAGAGGTGAGAACTGTGAATATGAGTCTCAGAGTTGCACCTGGTACAACTCTCCAGCAGCTGGGATGGGAGCAAATTCTATCAACTATTAACTATTCTGCAAGTATTTTGTCATTTAAAAGAAGAGAAATTAACCTTTACAAGACATTCTTTCATCTATAACAGGACCACGCACCAGTACTGTCAAATTTGAGCCATCCATTACAGGCCATTATTGTCAAAGCTAAGGGAGAATGGAAAATCCTTGGGAATCTACTCAAAGCACATATTCAAGAGTCAAGTTCGCTCCCACTTCCTCCCACAGAAAAGAAATCCCATAGACAGCAATTTTATGAAAGCAAGTTCCAAAATGCTCATACATTGATTTAATGTAATTTAAAACATGTTTCATTAATTCAAGGGGAAAGTCCTAAACACAGGTTTGTGTGAGTCACTATGATATCACACCAGCACTTAGGATCAAAGATGACTGCAGCAGCAACAGAAACCCCACAGAAAGAGGCAAAAAACTTTTTTATATGCATTCCACTAGAATTCCATGAAGATGAACATGGGTGTTTGGGTGGGAGTTTGCGTACATGTGGCATTTATAAGAAAACAGAATCAAAATCACTGAATATTGCAAGCTGGGAGGGATCATCAGGAACAACTTCTAGTTCCACAAAGAACCACCCAAATTCAAGCCCTGCATCTGAGAGCATTGTCCAAACGCTTATTTTACTCCAGCAGACTTGATGCCATAACCAATGTCCTGAGGAGCCCATTCCAGTGCACAAGCACCCTCAATTGAAGAGAGACCCTCCCCTGACACAGCTCCATGCCGTTCCCTCGGGCCCTGTCGCTGTCACACAGAGCAGAGCTCAGCACTGCCCTCCTCTCCCTGTGAGAGCTGCAGCCGCCATCAGGACTCCCCTCAGCCTGCCCTGCTCTGAGCTGGACAAATCAAGGGATCACTGCTGCTCCTCACACATTTCACTGTCTAGACACTTCACCTGTAGCCCTCCTTTGGATGCTCTCTCATAGTTTTATGTCCTTCTTCTGAAGTGACAACCAATGCTGCACCCAGTGCAGGAGGTGAGGCCTTATAGTGCAGAGCAGAGCAGACACCTCCCCTCACCTGCTGGTACCTCCCAGGTACAGTTGGCCCTTTGGGCTACCAGGGCATATTGTTGCCTCATGTTCAATTTGCTGTCAACCAGATCCCATTCCACAGTGCTGCTCTCTCTCATTCTGTACATACATCCAGGGTTATGCCATCTCTGGTGCAGAATTCAGCATCTGCAGTTTTTAGATTCCATTGGTGATTGCTCAGCCTTCTGATCTGTCATGATCTCTTTGCAGTGCCTCTCTAACCTCAAGAGAGTAAACAGTTCCTCACAATTCGGTATCATCTGAAGACTCACTTAGTATGCATTCAGCCCTTGCACCCAAATCATTTGTAAGAATACTGAAGAGAACTATCCCTAAAATAGAACCCTGGTGGAATCCTGCAAGTGTCTGTCCACCAGCCTGATGGAATCTCACTTACTATTAACCCCTGAGTCTGACCCATCAGCCAATTGTTTGCGTACTGCATTATGTTTTTGTCTAGCTGTATAGTGGACATTTTGTCCACATGGAGACTGTGAGAAACAGTATCAAAAGCTTTGTTGAAATTTAAAAAGATTACATCAACCAGCTTCCCTTGGTGAACTACATCAGCAATCTTGTATAAAAGGAAATTAATTTCATTAAACAGGACTTTCCTCTTGTGAACCCATATTGGCTGTATCCATAGATTGCACTCCCTTTCAGGTGTTTTTCAATAGCTCCCAGTTTAATCTTCACTTTTTTGCAGGGGCCAAAGTGAGACACGTAAGTCACAAGGTTCGAGAAAGGAACATAGACCTCAGTGCTGATTTCTTCCCAATGATAGCCCTGCAATTACAGAGCTGAGCTCAAGCCATCATATACTTCTGTCCCAAAAGTAGTCCATAAATGCTATTCATCTGTCTTTAAAAATGTGTAATTCCTAGCACTTGCTAGTCTGAAGAAGCAGCTCCGTTTATTTTTTTTCCCAAAAACAAAAGGGGTTTGGCTTCACTTGCTAAGGAGGTTGGATCTGTTAAATTGTTCACCTGCCTTCCTACTTCATTTCACATACATTCCCATTACATTAACAATTTTTAAAACGAGAATATTAGAGTTTATTTTTTCTGCAACTAAGTTTCTGTTACTATGCTGTTGTCTGTATTTGACCATTGAAATGCAGGTAAAGAGAAGTTGTTGTGGCCTGACATCTTTCAAAAACTTTAATCAAATGGTTCTAAATTGCACTTTCAAAGAAAAAAAAAAAAAGTTATTTCCAAGACAGAAGGCAAGAGAGGAAATGCAGAACAGAGTGCAGTTCCCAGTAGAGACTGAAAAAAATCGTTGGCTGGGACACCAGGGAAGCACTTGAGCTTAGATAAAGGGCAGGGAAAAATCCATGCAAATATCCATGCAGATCGTAAATGCCTTTTTTTTCAGAGATTTTTTCAGCAAGCTCCATTGGATGTTACTCATCTTCTTCAGGCAAAGGAGCCAGGACAGTTTAGGACAAAAATTAGACATTATGGAGTTTTCCTGAAAGGAGTTATATGCACTTCATACTGAAAGTCAAAGTTGTGAGCTTTGCAAGAATTTGTCTCAACCTCAGACACTTTCTATAATCCTCATAAAGTAATTTATGTCCAAGGTCAGCAAACACCTGACTACTTACTTCAATAACGCTTATGTACATACTTAAAACTAGCTATACTTAACAGATTCAAAGAACTTACAGATTTAATCTGTTTTTTCTGGTTCTTGTGCACTTCCACCACTATGTTTTTGCAAGCCCCAGCACAATGTATAACCTGACTTACAGTCCTGACTAAGAACTCAGGCTTAGCGGCAAGCCAATAAACATATGCTTCTAGCATTTATGTTCACAACTGTCTATCATTCAATAACCTCATTTCCATCTATTATCTGTTTGCAATACAGATGACTCAACTCTAAGTTAGACAAACTTTTTCTGGAACTGTGGATAGAGGGTCAGTAATGTCTATTCTTGTTTTCAGACATCACATTTCCAACTAATTGCTTATTTATTTACCTATTCAAGACATTCAATGAAGAAAGAAAGCTTTCCCACAATTATAATCTGTAGTTTGTCTGCATCATGTTATCTTTTGTTTAAGTTACTTCTCTCATTCTATTACAGTAACAAGCATTTCACCTGGAGCTGCCACAGCCTTCTCTGCCAATAGACGTGGCTGTCTTGAGAGACATTGTAAAGTTTCCAAAAATATTGTCTCAGCAGTGTATGACTTTGACTGTTCTGCTTTTTCCCAAGCTACACTGAATACTCAGGTGCAGAGTAGCGGAGTGTAAAGGCTTTGTTTATGGCATTCCTGGACTGGAAGCCCTCCTCACCCACCAGAGTTTTGTGAGCTCTTTATGTACACTAGCCTGGACCATAATTTTGCATCCTGTTTTCTACAGTTGCTAGTATCAGTTACACTGCTTGAAGTCTAGTTTCCTGGCAAAGCATATGAATATAACCTAAGTACTAATGACTACATGCTAGTATTTAATTCTACAACTAAGAGATATATGTTACTTGCTTTACAATGCCACCTAGATAGTAAGACAAATAGTAAAAACACATATTCTCTAAAAAATGTATGATTTGTCTACTTACAAATATTTGTGAAGTACTTTGATAGCTTAAAGAAAAGCCATCATTCAATTCACTGTTTATTAAACATAGTTGACAGCTCATGGAGTCAGCACAAATTGTCTCTGAAATTATCAACTCAGTGTGCAGCAACAGTCAAATAAAACAATAAAAATTGAACATCATTGAGAAAAATACTGATAACAAGACAGGAACATTCTGCTGCTTCTTTAAGTCTTCCTGTAATCACACTTTAAATGCTGTACCTACCTCTACTCTGCATCTTACAGAGGACAGAGCTGAGTTTGATAAAGAGAACAACTAAAACAAGTGCGAGAACAGAACATTCCTTACAAGGAGAGTTGAGGGGAAACTAAACTCAGCCTTATAACACGATGAAGGCAGAAGAAAAGGTGAATGAAGAGCTGCTAATCACCAAATCTTAACAGAGCCTAGAGACATCAGTCCAATGAGAGGATTGTTTAAGGCATATGAAAGAAAGTACTTACACGGGAGTAAACTGACAGAAAGGCTGTCAAGACAAACAGTACAATTCTGTCCAAAAATGTAATTATAAGCCAAATGTGCAAGCCAGAAAAAGTTATTAAAATGAATAGGCAGGAACATAATTGTTAAAATTCCTGCTAGCACAAGTTAAGGTACCTAACATAAGTGAATTTTTATTGGGTATAAAAAGATCATGACTTTTTTTGTTGTTTTTATTCTTGTTTTTACGCAAAAACATGACAGTTATGTTCAAAACACCCACAAATTACTCCTATTAACAAGCACATCACAGTAATGTACAGTAGCTGCCCTTTCAATTCACCTTATCAGCCATAAGCCAAATTCTAGTAGAGAAATGAGGAACTGGGGACATAGTCATCGTGACTTCAAAGCATGACCTTTGCATTCAGACATGAGAAATATCAATCTAGCCCTTCTACTCAGAAAAGGACAATTGTATGATCCACACACAAATATCTAACACCAAAACATGGTGTTATTAACAAGGCAACATGAGCTACCTTGTTAATTTATTTCTGTAAGCGTCTTTTCCATTAACATGCTTCTCCAGGAAGAATCACTACCTTTTTTTGCATGCTTTGAGGAAAGTTGTTGGAAGGATCAGCTTATTGAGAGACTTTATCTTCCAAATACATATTTGAGATACTACAGGAGCATTACTGCTCTAAACTAACCCCTCGCTATTGGAGGAAAAAGTGCCGGACTTTTCCAGCAAAAAACAGCATCAAGTACAGCTGGATGGCACCAGGGTAAGTTAAGCCCTGCATGCATACAACTGTACTATTCTTCCTCAGTTAGCTCACTCAGGGCCCTTTGATTTGCCATGTTTACATTCCCTCAGTCTTTGCTATTTTATATGATTTCCAGTTAAGCACTTTTCATCTGCTTCTCTTGTACCAAGTACCTATTACACTGTTTTATGACAGCCTAGTGATTGAAGAACTGCTTCTTGGATTAGAAAACATGGATTAGGAAAAAAGTGCATGATGACAGCTAGCTGCAATAATCCATCTTTGGTTAATTCCACTAGCTACTCACCCATGACCCGTTTTTTCTACAGTAATCGTGGATTACTGTTGATACAGTATTATCTGTAGCATTTTAGATCAATCCTTTGGGACCTCAAATGACTTCACATTTTCTCATTTTAATTATGCACACTCTATATAATGTAAGGATTTAGAGATAAGAAGGCATGAGGCCTTGGGCTGCTTTTTTACATTAAAAAAAAAAAAAGACTTATTTATTTATTACCTAAACAAGAACACTGAAAGGAAGTAAACAGTAGAAATCTGTGCCCATATGTGATGGGTCACTGGATCCATCTGTTCACACTCCCATGACTGTTCACAATCTGTTCACATGTAACATTTCATGCTTACACAGCTGTGGACTCACCCAAGGCTCTGACCTGTGATCAAACAGTGAAGAGATGCACAGAGCAAAAAACATCCATGCTTTGCAAAAGAAGTACTAGGATGCTGTTTGTACAGGAGGTTGAATGGCCTCTTTAGTTACAACTTCCTTTCCTGGCAATCTTACATTTTTGCATGTCAAGCCAGAAGAATAATCTTAACCATTACAGTGAACCCTGTATGTTCTCTTCATCAAGACAATAATGGCGTATGCAAAAGCAATTGAAATGCAGTGCAGTAAAAGATGAAGAGAAGGGAAATAAAGAGGAAAGAGAAAGTAGCAGCAATATTGAGTCTACGCATCGAGTCCTCCACTCTGTCCTGTGGAATGTAAGCCAGAAAACATGTAAAACAGAAAACATTTCTTAATCAGAAAGAAACTGAACCTATGTTTTACTGGCATGTGAGGCAGGAAACAAGTGAGATGTGAGGCCCTGCTTGTTACACTGCTACTGCCTAATTGAAAAACAGTAGTTATTACTCCCAGTTAGAGATGTCAAGATGAGTCAGTTAAATGTTGTTTTCAAAACCTTAGGAACCTTGTTCTGACTCCGTATTGCCCATAAGACTGCCAGATCATCTGTGAGAAAACCACAAATGTACCATTCAGAAGTCTGATATCCACCAGATACTACACGAGACGAGTCAAACTCAACTCTCAGAAAGTCTGTCCTCAGAGCAGAGAACTTCTGCTCTTCCCACTATGGTCGAGTATTTCTCTCTATATAAAAGATCACAAACTACTCAAAAATCTGCTTTCACTGTCTGTATTGCAATCTGCTGAACCCTCAGAGCACCTGAAATTACATTCAGAGGCACATACAATTGTAGCCATTAACCAACTGCAGAGCACACTGTGATCAAGGACCACAGAATCTAAGTCTCCAGGACTATACTGAAACTTAGTTTGAAGTTCACAGAATTTCTTATTTAGCAATATTTTATCTCAAAACGTTTTAACATCCAGAAGCAGGCACTGATTTTATTTCAAAAGCATGGGAGTTATCATTAATTAAAAAGTGGGAAGATGAAAGAAAGCAAGTGGAATGGTATAACGTGACTGACAATATTCACACATGTCCTGAACAGTGGAACTAAGTGTAATGACAGGCAAGCTCATAGTTCAATGCTTTGCCCAGAGCATTCCCAGTCACTGCATATGTGGCGTGCACACATTTTCAGATTATTACAGTTTCTCTTCTATAATACTGTAGACAGAGGAGTGACTTGAGCTAGGTTAGTTTTCTGAAAACATCTCCTACTGTAAAACAAGATAATACCTCAAGGATTACAGTCGTCTACCAAAGGCAGGTCAGAAATGAAGCAGCAGTAATCTGAGGAGAATACTCAATTTTCTTCACTCTAGAAATATTCTCCCTATTTTACACTATTTTCACAGAAATTACAGAATTTATCCCATACATATAGTTTCATGTACCAAATATATGATTTTTATACCAAATATTGCCATGGAATTTTTAAAAATATATAGCTCTTTTAAGCAGCTGTACATCTCCCTGATATCTCTAAGATGCTCCATTGAAGATTTAGTCTTATATGACTTTTACAAAGACTACACTGACAATAATTCACGAGGGATTTAGACCAGGTTAATTAATATTCTGGATAAAACGGTAATATGACAATGTGGTAAGATAAGTCCTACTGTCTTTTAATTTCTTCATCTAAGTGGGGACTGTGACACCCATCAGATTTCTACTTGGCTGAAGAAGCAAGAGAGCAGATCTGTGACACATTTAGGCATGTACAGAATACGAAATGCAAATACACTATTATACCATGACTCACCTGACCAATAATATAAAGTACAGTGGCCTTTAAGTCAAGGATTGGCAGTATTGCTCATTTATTTTCTGATTATCTTAAGTATACACTGCAAAGAACATGTGATCAGAAAATTGAAACATGAAATTTTCACAAAATTTCAGAAACAGAAACAGAAAATTTCACAAAATTGAAAACAACCCTGCCATGAAAAAAAGCTGCACCAAACAGATCATCAGCCATCCAGGTTTCACAACTGCCCTCTGTCAAGTATCAATTGGCATTCTTCTTGTATTTCACTTGCCGTTGCAATTAAGAAAAAAAAAATCCAACCAATTCAAACGATTATATTGAATCTGACCTCCTTCTTTAATCAATGAAACAAACTCTCAGAGCCAAGTTACATGACTTTATACTTTACTTGCTCATTTCATGAGAACTTCCCATACCTTCTTATTGTGTAAGAGACCTGGGCAGAAAACAAGCAAAACTTCCTGAACAGCGACAGCAGGACACTATAAAGCTAATCAGATACAAAAAGGTATCATTTACCTTAGTTGAATATATGAAAAAACATTATTTCTGTTTTAAGGCAATCTAGTACCTTACTAGTAATACTTCTAACAAAAGATCAAAAAAATATTTTTCAAACAACAGCTTGACTTCAAATTGGTTTCTAAAGTGTTCTAGCAAAGACTAAAATATACTGACTGCACAATATATATCAATGAGCTTATTCAAGGTGCTTAGTGTTTTGATAAAATGTCTCCTGAGTGAGCATCAAAGAAGTTAAAGAAAAAAAATTAATTAAGGGTCTCAAATGAGGAAAGATCTTTCACTTCCTAGAAAGTTTAAACTAAGTCTTGTGAAAAGTAAAATATTCATTCAAAGGCCAACAGTAACAAATTCTGAAAAATTCTTGACTTCCTTGTTTACACTCTGTTCCCTCACTAAACAGTTTCAGTACCTGATTCAAGATAAATAGTTGTAATATGAACAGGATGTTCACATTCTAGCTGCTCTTTATAAATTGTAAACCAACCATTTGGGAGAATGCACGCCGTTCCTGAAACTTTAACTGTGAGACCAAGGATATTGGGATCACTCCCACTCACAAAGTGACTTGTGAGCACAGGAATTTGCAAGGACTAGGGAAGTAGCAATGAAGGTCTCAAGGCAGCAAATGCTCCACTGCACTGTAATTCTGCAGTGTACACTTAATAGTTAGCAGTGTGACCTGCTGACTATTACTGTGTTAATACAGTCCTGCACAGCTGGTGCAGAAGTCAAAAAAAGCTGCTACATTTTTTCCTCAACGATTTTGTTGAAAAATACCTAGAAGGAAGGGCAGAAATCCCATTCATTACATACAACTGAACTGCTGCACAGGCATGTTTTCAAAGCATTAGAAAGTTCCAATATACACAACAAAACTTCTAACATAGACATAGCTCTACTTTAAAAGTATAAATATATTTCACTTCCACATCAGTTTCTGAAGAAAAGTTGTTCATGGCTTAAAAATACTGTGGTGTTTCTGGTTCTAATGACAGACACATCAATTGGGAAAAAAAAAAGAAAAGAAAGAAAATTCATGTTGCTGTTGAAAGAGAAATGTTACTGAATTAAATTCACAGCTTGTTTCAAACACACACAAAAGAAAACCTAAGAAACAAAAAGGAACTTAATCCAGACCAAAATCCTTCCATGCAGAAGAGTCAGCATAATCCTTGCCAACCATTTGATCACTGCTTCTCTTTCAGAATGCTCTCTAACAGCACCAGTGCTTCTCTGTATGTTAGGAAAAGTCCCCTTAAGCTACTTTTGAAAGTCCACAGGTACACAATAAATATAAAAGATTACCAATAGCACAAATAGTGCATTTCAGCACCGTGAGAACTCTAGTCTACCCAAAAAGCTGTCGTATTTTGAGATGGTAAAATAATTCACATTAAATGCAGAGACAAAAATAATACCTGGTGAGCTCTTCTTTAATCTTCAAGGGTTCATGAGGGTAGAATTTCACTCTAAAGCACATGGTATATGGTGGATGAGCTGAAACATTATAAAGAAAAAGCATGAGACCAGTAGCAAACAACATTGCCTCAGCCACTCTCAAGAAGTGGCCTCCGAGAGTCCTACAAAAAGAAGCCCATGTGAAGGTTATCTCTGAATAATCAGGCAGGGAATAAAATAAATTAAGAAAATAAATAAATAAATACTATAAATGCACGTGAAGAGAACAGAATAAACAACAAAGGCAAAAGCATGTGCAAAATACAAGCATTCTAGCATCAATTTATACATGGTTTTGCATCTCACAAGTGGTACAAAAAAAATTTGGACTGCTTATTATTTTGTTGTTGTTGCTGCTGTTGTTCTTTTGGCAATTTAAAACAGGAAGGGTTTTTATCTAGTTACAATGAGATATGAAGATGTTATAAATAATTGTTAGTCCTCATAACAGTAATGCTAAGACAACAAAAATAGATGGAAATGTTAATTAAATTTAGCTAAGGAAGTTAGAGAAAGAATTGTTCTTTCTCTAAAGAATCTCAGTACTCAATAAGACTAACTTATCTATTCCTACTACATCAGCCATGGGCTTTAAATACACTTTCACTTAAAAAAAAAAAAAGTAAGAAAGAAAATAAGAGTAATGGAAAAGATTTAACTTCAGCAATTTGTGTCTCTTAGCTCTACATTAATTAATGCAACTTTATCCTACTGTTGCATCTTTGATAGCATTCAAGATCCTACTTAACGCAAAGTGATCATTTAGTGATTAAAAAGGGGTTGAAAGCAAATGAAAGACCAATATTCCAATTAAAAAAGGCATCTTGAAAACCACACTGAGGGTTTAAAATATATCAGGCATGGTAGGGAAAGCCCTCAGAACTATCTGATAACATTTATGGTGTTTTTTAGATTCCAGTTAGAAATAAGAAAAATCCTGCATCTTCAAAAAGTAAATGTTGTGAAGAGAAAAATTGCAGCACTATCACACAAGCCAAGGTAACCAACAGATCTTAAGGTAATCTCATGAGAGAGTGTAGGGATTAAGCAAGCATAAAGGCTTCTGTGGGCTTTTTCATCTTATGTGGCAGGACTGTCTTAAAGAGACTGAGAATTTTCTGTAAATCATACGGTGTTGCTATGTCCTTCCTGCCCTGTACTGAGAATCTAAACTCAGTGTCCCATGAAGGGAAATTAAGGAGTCACATTACCAGAACAAAGCAAAGCATAATGTTTGTCATTTTATATGGTCTGTCTCCTCTTAATAGGATTCTTACAACTAAGTAAGGGACAAAATATTGCACTTGCGGAAAATGCTTCCACTTAAAACAAAACTTGGTAGAAGAGGTAGCTTGTATTAAATGGTTAAGAAAAACTCCTCCTCAGTAAGAAGAGTCAAGTCTCCTGATAGAATTTTTTCTGCTTGAAACAGGGATGTAGAAAGGTCCTAGTTAGTAAAAGCCTACAGAAGATCCTAAATCTTTAAGCAATTTTTTTATGTCAGTGAAGTGATTAAAACTTTGCCTGTGACCAAGAAAGTAAACTTGTGGAAGAAGAGTCAAACTGATAATAGGAGACAGCCACAGAAAAGCAACAATGACTCTCCCCTGTGCAAAGAGTATCACAGCAAAGAAAGTTCACAACCAGTCAATAGCTAAGTTTATAACATTATCCTTGTAGCACAGCTGCATGTGATAGAAGTGTATTTAAACACTCAGAATACACATAAGACTGGACAAAGTAGTTTGAAGCCTTTTCCTAGACTCCTCCTTAGGAGAGCAGCAAGTTACACAAAACAAGGCTACTGTAGCCCGCTAAATAGATGTCCTTTTTCTACAACACACACAAATGACACAGTTCCAAATTGCATTTTGAAATATTAGAAAGAATATGACACCATACATTCCATTAATCTCCAGAAGTGTTACAACAAGACACCCTCCCTCAACTACAGAAGGAAGGACAACTCTTTTTTCCAGGCCATTTTTCTCAATTAGAAAATAAGCCACAACAAACATTTGAAG
This sequence comes from Cyrtonyx montezumae, assembly GCF_038088225.1. Taxonomy (NCBI): domain Eukaryota; kingdom Metazoa; phylum Chordata; class Aves; order Galliformes; family Odontophoridae; genus Cyrtonyx; species Cyrtonyx montezumae. Next base: position 8,145,444 of record NW_027072041.1, read on the forward strand.
CACGAGGGATAGAGAAAACAAGTACAACTATCCACCTTCTTTTCTAACTTAAGTTTAAAATATACCATAAACATAATGTTCCTCCAAAAACCAACACAGATATCCAAACATTTAGAAAGGCCTTTTTCTTACAGATTTACAGCACTAGAGAAACACAAAAGAGAACCTCACATTCTCTCATTCTGTATATTCTTCTTGTGAAAAGCAAGACAGTCAATGGATTGTATCAGCTCAGAAAATGAGACTGTCAAGCCCAATAATTCAGTTCCTTGAAATTAAAATTACTTTCTAATTCTTGCTCAAGTGGATGCACTAGCAACAACAACGAACGTTCCCAAAACAGAACTCAGTTTTCAGAAGAATGTCTCTTCAACACTGAACTGAATAAAATCAGGGTTATTGTAGCTCTAAGCCTTTTCTCTCCAATTGGTCCTTTATCTATCAGATAAGGAGCAGCTGGTATAGGGAAATGCCCAAGGACTGTCAGAACATCCAACACTGCAGGCTTTCCTCTCTTAGTAAAAACAATTCACAGTTATAATCATGTTGAAGGATTTTATCACTCAAAACAGTACTGACTGTAAAATCCATTGCAACGGGGCTATCAATTTGCCAGATTTTGTGTTAACAGTACATAAAAGATGAAGGCAAAGGAAGAATAAAACCTATTTTAATTACGTGAAATGCTGAAACCTTCCACTGCTTGACCTAGACCCTCACGAAAGAACTTGCACAAACACTGTGCAAGTTTTTCTGTGGCAACAGATAGTATTTTTTTTAAGATTCTGACTGCCTTTAACTAAGATAAATTATCCCAGGTGCATTAAATAGTAAGGAGCTCTTAGCTGAAAACAAACATCCAACATCCTGAATGAAACAGACGGACATGGGACATGGAACTCAATGCATCTATTTTTAAGCAAGACCTCCTACATCACTTAAGTTGGTGATATATATGAAGAGCTTACAGGAATGATAAGCCTAAAAAACCCTACACATTTACATTACCATTTCCTTCATTGACAGAAAATCTGAAATATCAGAGACAAAATATTTTTAAAAATACATGAAAGACTTGATATATATCAAGTTCTAGAAGTGTTTGATTCCTCTTCATTTTTAACAACCTGTTTTTCAAACAGCATAGTAGCTGAGATCAAGCATGCGGCATTTTACGATTTTGTTGCATGTATCCAAATGCCTTCCAACCATATGTAAATCCAAGTATTCAAATGACTTTAAAATATTTTAAATAATTAGTATTAATTACAGACTACCCTTGCATCAGAGGAAATGAGTAGCTGTTCTTACAAAGCACATCATTTCAATGTTTTCTGAATTCCTTAATGGAAAGAAAGGAAACCTCCATCTAACTGTGATAAGCTTTCTACCACCACTTCTCCCAGAAGTCAGAATGATAGAAGTCATAATGCAGGTCCTATTACAGTCACTTCATCGCTTCACTTTCCATGTTTTCCACCTGCTACTAATTTCAGTCCTCACTTGAGTCACCTGAGGCTGTTAGACTTTTAAAATTAATACTAGTAATCCATGAACAAGCTTCTGGGTCTAAGTATTTTCATGGTAAACTGAATATTTTTTAACAAAACACGAATTAACCTTGTGTGCGTTTAGAAATTCAGTATTCTATACTAATATAGTATATTTTTAGAAAAATAAATGTAGTTTCCTGATGTACAAAAACATTCTTGAAACCTGTATGAGAGAGATATATATTTATCCATAATATACATGGACTCTATTCTACACAAGTATGTAAGATAGATATATATGTATATATCCTTCTTTTCTTTTCTTAAGGCATTAGCATAGAAACTAAAGTCCTTCATCTGGGACAAAAAATAAAATTAAGCTACACTAGTATTAAAGTGAAGTTGCTCACAAAATGTCAACTGCACATTTAAGACTATTTCTGTCCTAAATCTTAGGATGATAAGAAAACATCTCTGTTGGCCTCTAATTCTTTTTTGCTGTCACTGTTGAGATCTATCACTTTCCACAATGATAAATAACCTCAATAATTTTGCTTCTCTATAAACATTTTGTTTTCAGTCCTCAGAGTTTTGATTAGGAGTCAACCTCAAAAGCCAGCACAGGCCATCCAATGAGTTCATCACATCACGGCATCTTTGAAATTTATTAACTACCATCAATCACATCTACACAACATCTATATGTACACAGAGTTGTTTTGAATAAATCAATACACACTCAGTGCATCCATTGGTAGAGCTTCTGAACATGTCGCTATGCAAAGAGCACAAAACTCCTGCTACCTAAACATCAGACACTAAACACCATGAGCTATAACACAGTGAATAAGCTAGGCATAGGTGCGCCCACGTATATGCATATGTATGCACATCTTGCAATATATACTACTGTAGCATTAATGGGAGAATTGTTTTTACATATTTGACAATCTCTTTAGATTAATAACATTTTAAAATAAGCAGTCTCCCATATAAAATATTCCTTGTATTTGTACTTAAAAAACAAAGCTATTGCGTACAAAGAGGTATGTGAGTACAACTCTCCTTCATTTCATAATCTAAGTTGATAGACAACTTTTATTAGACAAGATGCAATTCCCACAGCCCTAAATTAAGTCTTCAGCAACAGCCAAATAAACAGCCTCTTCTGCTGTTGGATATAAACTTCTGAGTATTAAAGTACTTCTGTTTAACAATGAAGTCTTCACAGTTGGACCATCTAACAGAATGGATGAGCAGATCATAACATTTCAAATACAGTTCAAATGATACATTTCTGTTTTAAGGATTGCTTGACAGCCACATAGCACTTAAAGTGTATTTGTCTGCAACAATGATTTTAAACTAATGCTCTACATTGGCAGGAAGCACTGAACCGTGGAAAGCAAGCAAACAAATAAATAAACAACAACAAAAGGCAGTAACCACAGTAGTCTGTCACACTCCATATTTCACTGCCACCTTCTTGTGTTTGACTAAGCTAACTGAAATAGAGAGCCAGAGCATACAAGTCTTCTCCTCACTAAATCTGGCACTTCTCAAACGTCAGGTGGCCCCTGGCTCCATCCTTGCACAATAAGGGAAAGCTCTTTATGTGCAGAGTTGTGAAAAAACAGTGAAAAAAGCATTTGGGGAGATCCTAGATAGGCCTTGAAAGGCCTCTCTCCAACAGGAAATAAATAAAGTGCACTCTAGATTACTGCATGGAAGCACAGAAACACATTTGAGCACTTGACAAACATTTTAAAACACAAGCTCTTAACACTTACATTTCATTTGCTTGAAAATGGACTTGTTGGGCTCAAGCCAGTGCTGGAAAGGCAAAGCAGAGATCAGAGGTTAATACAGATCACAGGAGGCAGCAAAATCCTTGAAAATGTACTTGGAACCAAAAATAGGAAGTGGGATTTTTCTTTCACCGGGCACACAAACTGGTAAAACCATCTCCATGCTGCTATAATGTGATTGCACTGTATAAACTGTTTGGAAACCCGACAGGTAACTAAGGCGTGTATAAATAATATATTCTCACTCAATACAGTACTCTAAGAATACAGCTGTTCTTTTCTAGAAATAACTGAAAATTTGAAAGGTAGACTTAATTCTATCCAAAAGGTGCATTTTCCATAATTTTTTTACTTTGAGGACAGCGAAAGCGTAACTGAGAGGCAATGATGCCTATCAGTAGGATCTAACTTTGTGGGGAAGGACTGCAATGGAAGGAAACATTTCTGTTTTCCATTATCCTGGAAAATACACCCAAATGCTTCAGTGATGAAAAGCTAGGCTCACATTTCAGTAAAAAGCCACAGCATCTCCTGCTAACACTAGCTGAACTGTTCAGGAGGACGTTCTGATTAACAAAAGAACATGCTGATATTCAAGTACCACTTCTGACTACAGCCAAAAGCATTTTTACAAGGATTTTTTCAGTAAGCAAAAAATCTCCACACTAAAATGAGATTTGTGCTGCAGAAGCAGCTGGTCAAAAAGCATACTATTCAGCTTTAATAAGCATCATCAACACTGGAGGGCCTTAGACCAAAGGGAGGGGAGGAGCTGTGGTTTTAACCCTTCTCATTGTAGCTCTAAAACCCCACCATCTACTTCAAAAAGAAAACTTGGTAACTGTACAACTATGTGTAATATTTAAAATAACTTTAAAAGAGCACTTACAAATTCTATGGCTTCTCAGAAACTCTCACATATAGTTAACAGCAATACTGAAGATTTGGAGATAAGCATTATTATGTACTTCTGTTTGAAACTCTATTATTGCTGTGAGATGGTTATGGAAACCTAGTATTCACATTTAAATAAAAGAAAAAAATCCCAAGCCTCAAACAACCAAAAATATTTTCATGATTTCCTTCTCTCCCATCTCTTCGGTATATTTATTTTTGTTGTGAAGGAGTGAAGTATTACTGAGAAAATAATACCTGGATCACCAACTTACCAATATAGCTCATTTGACTCTTATTCAGATCACACAAAAGTGTTATTTCTTTATCTTGATCTGGTTGTTCATAAAAACATAAAGTAATTAAAGAAATTTGATGCAGCACTTCATAGACCATAATTAACTAACAGATAGGAAAACACTTAAGACACATAGATGCAAATTTACTTTCCTTAACCTATTCAAAAGGCCCACCTCACTGTCACCAGGATCCAGACAGTTCTTGCTCAAAAGTAAAATAGAAGAGGAATTTGGACAAGGTTTAGACCTGTAATGTTCCCAGAGTGGAGAATTAAGAAGCTTCTCAATATTTTCATCTAGCAAGAGCAGGCCATTTTATGTTTGATATGTCTTTTTGAAAGGCCAAGCTGAAATACCAGCACACAGGTCAGCTCTTATGGCTATTTGAAAAAGTAATTACCTATTCTAACATAAAGCAAAGACAAAAAAAAAAAAAAAAAAAAGAAAATATTTTCACAATTCATGACTTAGGAAAGGGCAAGCTGGACAAAATAATTAATGCACTTATCTTTTTTATTTAATTAAGGGAGTCAAGAACTGAATGGAGCAAGTACTGGCCCTGGAGCATGTTCAAAGAAGGGCAACAAAGCTGATGAGGGGTCTGGAGCACAAGCCGTATGAGGAACAGCTGAATGAGCTGGGATTGTTCAGTCTGGAGAAGAGGAGGCTCAGGGGAGATATTATTACTCTGTGTAACTACCTGAAGGGAGATTGTAGTGAGCTGGGGGTCAGCCTCTCCTCTTGTGTAACCAGTGATGGGACAGGAGGGAATTACTTCAAGCTGTGCCAGGGGATGTTCAGGCTGGACGTTAGGAAATACTGCTTTTCTGAAAGAGTAGTCAGGCACTGGAATGGGCTGCACAGGGAGGTGGTGGAGTCACTGACCCTGGAAGGTGTTCGAGGAACGTTTGGGCATTGTGTTGAGGGACATGGTTTAGTGAGAACTATTGGTTATGGTTGTATGGTTGGACTGGCTGATCCTGTGTCTTTTCCAACCTTGGTGATTCTATGTTTCCATAGTTCTATGACTCTGTTAAAAAATATCCCTGAACACTATTTAAATCAGGAAGTGCAAACATAAAACATTACTCATGTGCCAAACTTCCAGAAGTGAACACATGTTTCACTAAGGCCTGCCTTCTGTGAGTTAAAAACAGAGTAAATGGAGCAATTAAGCAGTCTGGATTTTCATTTGGGAGGTCAGGGAACCAACAGAAAAGTTTCAGAAGCTCAGATTTCCATGGTGACCTTTGTTGACGGAAATATGTAGGCAAATCAGTTGAATCTTCCAAAAACTAAGTAGTTACTTTATGATTTTTAGAGATTTTTAAAGATACAGTGTTAGGTTTCTAGTGCTATCGGAATGTCAGGGGAATATAAACACCTCATCAATGCTAGTACTTCTGAAAATACCCCCCCCTTTATTTATCTGCATATTTCAATTTTAGTTGTAGGTAAGATCTTCCCTCAAGTATTTATCTTCAAGTCCACAGCGCTAACTATTAATAATTAATAATTGTGCCTCATCTCTTCTATAGTCATGCTATATTTACTCCATGATTAATTAGCTGTTATTGCTAGGGCTAGATTAAGTTTCCTATAAATTCACCCAAGGCTTTTTGCAGCAAATTTCAGTTGAAAAGCATTGCAAAATAAGTTTTGTATGTATTAAACCTACACTTTTTTCAACATTTTTTCTGAAGAAGAAAAAATCAAAAGGAAAACGTAGCATTTCATTCTGAGTTAACTATTCAAGCGACTTTAAAAAATCATTTTAGATCTTCAATTACAAAAATGTTTCACTACTACCATATATCACACTGCCTCGTGGGAAAGGACCACAGGTGCTTCAAACTTTTTTTGAATCTCATAAGACAAATAAAATAAGTAAGCAAATTATGCTGGAACCTAACCCAAGAATTAAATTTCTTTTCTTCTAGGGAAAAGTGCAAACCTTGGGAAAAAAAAGAACAAACTGCTTCATATTTGTCTCGTAAATTTCACTTTTCCACAGAGGGTGTTTAATTGACAATGGCCTACATCTTTTCATGAGGGTAGATGTGCCACTTAGGGACATGGTTAGTGGATATGGTGGTGATGGGTTGATGATTAGACTTAATGACCATAGAATCTTTTCCAACCTTTAAGATTAGAAAGCATTCCTGCAGAGGCTGAGTCTCTCATTTCCCAGATGGCATGCTAGCAACGCAGCCCTCACCCAGTAGAGAAGACTTCAATTCTAATCCAGCCAGCACCTATTATTACCACAGACCTTGCAACAAGATTCAAGTCCAACATTAACAAATTCTAATATCTTACGATGAAAATAGTTTGTATGGGGGCTGGGCATCTGCATGGTCAGCCAGACGCCCTTGCAGAAGCAGAAGGTGGAGAGCAAGTCGTTTAGAGATACTGAAGATCAGTCAGAAGGACAGCTACTGACTCTTGATGCTTCAAGTGCCAGCTATGAGTAAGCAAATATTACAGATAATCACCTCTGGTCTTGGAATTGTAAAATATGCTTAAAAGGTGTTTTCTACATCTGTCCTTTAGTAACTGCAGGCCCTCCCACTGAGGGTTCCTAGCAACTGCAAACTGCACGTCAGAGTAGAGTAATTTTTACTTTGTAAATGCAACCCTCACCTTTGATCAGCATTTAGGTAGCACTGAGTAGTCATTAGTGAGGCCAGGTGTCTGCCTCTTACTCAAAAATGCTGAGTAGATGATGTGCTAGCAGTTTCCACTGAGCAAGAACACCACACACAAGGGTAAAAGCTCCATTCTAGTGAGTAGATTTAACTCTGCAAACACTAATGTGCTTCTAGCAAAGAAATGGCAACCAGTAAGCTGCTTCGAATGAAATCATTTACTGCAAAGCTAAAATAAGACTGAGTTTGGTTTCAGTACCGCACAGAGATAAGACTTCTAGAAGAAAAAGTTGGAAGGAAGGAGCACATAATGTTCTATATCTATTCTCAGAGCCCTTGTAAGGGGTCAGGTGCCATAAACTATAATTCGCATACCATTCTTCCTCCACACTGTGACAGCAACTCTACAGCTGAAAAAAATGTTTGCTCCATTTCTTTTTCTCATGGACTCCAGTACAAGCTTGGCCTAAAACAAAGCTAAGGTTCTATGTAATTGCCAAACTAGGCAGTTGGGACCTGACCAACAAATTCAGTGATATCTCCCCTGTTCCTTAACAGTAGATGGTTTTGATTCAATCCATGTGTTTGCAAGATTAGCAGTAATAAAGGGACAACATAAACAGCTGAAATATAAATATTTAAATTTTCTTGAGCAAGCAATACACATTGCTCTGATATGCTGTGGTGAAACTAGTAGAAGAACCAGCAGACATCACAGTAATGCTCTGTCCAATAATGGACTAGACATGAAATCTTCCAGGGATAAAAGATAATAGGAATATGACGAAATGCATGGAATGACTGCTAGAAAACTAACAAAATTATTTTACTTAAACCTCATCCATATATTAGTAAATAAAAAATCTTAACAATATCCAAAGCTAATGGCAGATTTCAGACAAAGAAATTGATTGGGTGCCTACTCTGTAAGAGCAAAGTGACCCACTGTACTTGCTTGCCTCCTTCTTCATGCCCTAGGGCTGACATCATTTTTTTTATGCCTTCAGGAGACTCTAAAGCAAGAATATTGATACTGTTCTGTTGTAACAAAACTTACAGGAACAGAAGCACCTTTTGTACAATTATGAGCTGGAAATTATTTACACATTTTCTGAAGTCTCACCATTGTTACCACAATTGCACTGACTTTTTCAGAGAATGCCCAGTGCTGTAAGTTAGAACAGCTCAGCTGACCCATAACTTCTACATGTATGCTTGAACTGCCACACTCTCACAACCTGAATAGCTTTACAATGATGGAAATCTTTACTTTTACTAGAACAGAATGCACAGTGGTTCAGTTTATAAGATTACTAATCTTTACAAAAGATTTTTCAGTTAGTAGAATTACTGCTGAATTAAGTGTGTGTACATATTCACGCTATGTCAAATTTTTGTTTAGGTTTCATAAATAAACTTACACTGGTTGGGAAAAGTACCTTTTTAACTCAGCACTCTGCCCCTGAAAATAGCCTGAAGCAAACAGTTTTCATAAAAGAACAAGAGTAGCTGCTGGTTTAGTCACTGGTCTTTTCACAGATTCAGAGATTCATAGGTACATTAGGTTGGAATGGACCTACAAGATCATCTAGTCCAACCATCCTCCTATCACTATCTCTACCCAACTACTAAATCAAATCCCTTAGCACCTCATCTAAACGCTTCCTGAACAGCGCTGGGGATGGTGCCTCAACCACCTCCCTGGGCAGGCCATTCCAGTGCCTGACCACTCTTTCAGAGAAAAAATGTTTCCTCAGGTCTAATCTAAATCTTCCCCGGCGCAACTTGTGGCCATTCCCTCAGGTCCTGTCGTTATTTATCAGGGAGAAGAGGCCCACCCCCTCCTCACCACAACCCCCCTTCAGGAAGTGGTAGAGTGCAATAAGGTCTCCTCTGAGCCTCCTCTTCTCCAGACTAAACAATCCCAGCTCCCTCAGCCGCTCCTCATAAGACTTGTGCTCCAGACCCCTCACCAGTTTTGTTGCCCTTCTCTGAACACGCTCCAGGGCCTCAATGTCCTTCTTGTAGTGAGGGGCCCAAAACTGAACACAGCATTCGAGGTGCGGCCGCACCAGAGCTGAGTACAGGGGGATGATCACCTCCCTGCTCCTGCTGGCTACACTATTTCTAATACAGGCCAGGATGCTGTTGGCCTTCTTGGCCACCTGGGCACACTGCCGGCTCATGTTAAACCGAGCATCAACCAACACCCCCAGGTCCTTTTCCTCTCTACATTCTTCAAGCCATTCTGCCCCAAGCCTATAGCATTGCATGGGGTTATTGTGGCCAAAGTGCACGACCCGGCACTTGGCCTTATTGAACCTCATCCCATTGAGCTCAGCCCAGCTGTTCAGCCTATCCAGATCCCTCTGAAGGGCCTCCCTACCCTCAGGCAGTTTGACACATCCTCCCAACTTGGTGTCATCTGCAAACTTACTGAGGGTACACTCAATTCCCTCGTCTAGGTCATCAATAAAGATATTAAACAAGATGGGCCCCAACACCAACCCTTGGGGGACACCACTCGTAATGGGACACCAGCTGGACTTAACTCCATTAACCACTACCCTCTGGGCACGGCCCTCCAGCCAGTTCTCCACCCAGAGAAGAGTGAACCTGTCCACACCATGGGCTGCCAATTTCCTCAGGAGAATACTGTGGGAGGCCATGTCAAAGGCCTTGCTGAAGTACAGGTAGACTACATCAATAGCCTTTCCCTCATCTACCAGTCTGGTCACCCAGTCATAGAAGGAGATGAGGTTGGACAAGCACGACCTGCCCTTGGTGAACCCGTGTTGGCTGGGTCTGATCCCTTTATTGCCATGCACGTGTCGTGTGATCTCCCTCAAGATCATCTGCTCCATAACTTTCCCTGATACCGAGGTCAGGCTGACTGGCCTGTAGTTTGCCGGGTCTTCCTTACGGCCTTTCTTGTAGATGGGAGTCACATCGGCAAGCCTCCAATCTTGCCGAATCTCTCCAGATAATCAGGAATGCTGATAGATGGTAGAAAGCAGCTCGGCAATCACCTCTGCCAGCTCCCTCAGCACCCTTGGGTGGATCCCATCTGGTCCCATGGACTTGTGGCAGTTCAGATGGAGGAGCAGATCTCTGACCATCTCTACTTGAATCACAGGGGGTGTATGATGCACTCCGTCCCAGACTTCCAGGTCAGGCAAGTACCGTGTGGACAACTGTTCTGTCTATTAAAGACAGATGTGAAGAAGGCATTGAGAACCTCAGCCTTTTCCTTATCTTCTGTGGTTACCTTGCCTGCCTCAGCAAGTAAAGGAGAGAAATTCTCCTCAGTTCTTCTCTTACTGTTAATATATTTGTAAAAGGCTTTTCTGCTCTCGTTTACTGCAGTAGCCAGTCTAAGTTCGAGCTGGGCTTTTGCATTTCTAACTTTCTGCCTGCAAATCTTGGCCAGTTCTCTGTAGTCTCCCCAGGTAGCCTGTCCCATCTTCCAGAGGACATAGACTCTCTTTTTCTCTTGGAGTCTCAACAAAAGTTTCCGGTTCATCCACACTGGTCTTTTTCCCCTTCGGCTCAACTTACGAGACTCCGGGACAGCCTGCTCCTGTGCCTTTAAGATTTCCATCTTGAGGAGCATCCAGACTTCCTGGACCCCTTTACCCCTCAGGAGAGAGTCCCAAGGGACCCTTGCAACAAGCGTCCTGAACAGGTCAAAGTCTGCCCTCCGGAAGTCCAAGGTAGCAGTTTTGCTAGTCACCCTCTTGACATCACCCAGAATAGCAAACTCCACCATTTCATGGTCACTCTGGCCAAGACAATCCCCAGCCTTCACATCTCCTACTAGTCTTTCTCTGTTAGTGAAGAGTAGGTCTAGCAGGGCACGTCCCCTGGTAGGCTCTTGCACCAGCTGTGTCAGGAAGCAATCTTCCACACATTCTAGAAATCTCATGGACTGCTTCCTCTGCGCAGTATTATATTTCCAGCATATGTCAGGGAAGTTGAAGTCCCCCATGAGAACAAGTGCTGGCCATCATGCAACATCTACTAGTTGCTTGCAGAATACCTCATCTGTCTCTTCATCCTGACTAGGCAGTCTATAACAGTCCCCCACCACGATGTCACCCCTACAGACCATCCCCTGATCCTTATCCATAGACACTCTACTTTGTCATTTCCAACCTCAAGCTCTTCAACATCAAAACACTCTCTGATATAGAGAGCTTTGCCACCACCTTTTCTTCCCCATCTATCCCTTCTGAAGAGCTTGTAGACATCAATCCCAGTACTCTAGTTGTGGGAGGGGTCCCACCATGTTTCTGTAATAGCCACAAGGTCATAGTTAGCCTGCCTCACAATGGCTTCAAGCTCCTCTTGTTTGTTGCCCATGCTGCATGCATTGGTATAGATGCACTTCAGCTGAGACATCTGCCTCACCCCTTGCTCCAGCACAGCCTCCCAGGACTTTTTACTGGTGAGCCCTGTTTTATCCCCTTCCCCCGTCACAGCTAGTTTTCTTGCAAAAGCACTCATTTTAGGCTCCTTGTATTTGTGAGTCTTTGACGACTTTCAGCAATTTGTCTAAATATTTATTTTTCTGCATTATTTTTAATAATTGTGGCATTTACAATAATGTATTTATGACTAAGAGTAATACTTAAAAAATAGCCTTTCGGCACATTTGCTACTTCATGATTTTGCTAAGTGCCTTTAGTTCTAAGAATTACTTACCTACCTTCACCTAGTCACTCTCTCCAACTCATTTTATACTATACCTCCTACTCACTCTGTTACATCTTTTCCTGGATTAACTGTACTTGTCTAATCCATCTTTTTTATATGAAAACCCTTCCTATTTTATGTTATTCTTGTGTCCTTCTCTTCTAATTTTACAGTACTTTTTTGAACAGCATAACCTTACCTGTAGGCATCCATCAGTAGCATATCAGTACTTTATACAGAAGCACATAATTTTTATGATTAACTGTATACAGGATGATAGATTCATATACACAGTGAAGCATCAAAATTTTAATTATTCTATGGCTTAGTCACTCAACCATTCTCTTTCTATAGCTGCATGGAGCCTTGCAAACCATTATACAAAAATGTAGCTCTGTTGGAAATTTTTTGTTGTCTCTTTCTGTCAACCTCCACCACTCTCACATGGAAACAAGTGTACACTTTGAAGAACAGCTGCTACTGTTAAAGCAGAGATCAACTGTACCCAAGACTTGCTGACTCCTTTACAAGGAATCTTTGATGAGGCACTGCTGCACATTTTGTGTACATGCCCCATTAAAAGCAGAAACATTATATCATTGTAAAGGAATCTCTTACTCTAGGACAGAAGCCTCCAATTTCCGTTATTATTAAATATTGAGACAGTGCTGAACAATTTGGGCTGTAAGGTAAAACAAATTCTCTGTCCAGGTTTGTTATACATTATGTATTCTAGACTACAAAGAGGATTCTCCAACGGCCTTACTATTGAAATGAGCAGGTGACCTGTCAAAAAATCTGCCTGTGTGAAGTTGGGCCTATGTGCTCTGTCAGCCTGGGGCCTTTGGTACAGAATTAGCTATGCTGTACTTCCTAATGGGTGATAGTGCAATAGCTGGCCTCACTATACAGCTAGTGCATGGAAAAATTACCAATACATAGTAGTCATCACTTATTCACCATTTCTAAATTGTTATTGTCTTCTAATTTTCTGCCAATCCATTTACTGATCAACTTCATCTAGCTATAGTGTTTAGCCTTCAGCTTACTTATTCATGTCATTGTAGCAGAATGTTATTGTCATTATAAGAGATTGCTCCTGTAGAATAAGATCCAAATAGTCTTTTGTTGATAGGGAAAAAACTGCAGTAATAGTTTCACTGTTTTCCTGCATTTAACTTGGAGGTACTCACATATCTGATACAGAGATAAAACTCAGCTACGCAGACCACAAGTTCACATTCAAAAACAGACAACATAAAACCAGTACTTCTTTATTATAAACTTGTCCACATTTAGTCCTTTGGACAGGATTTTTTGTAGAGTAAAAATCCATTCCAAGAGAAAGTGTTATGTGTACAAATATCTAGAAATGCTATCTTGAAAAGTAAAATTAAATGAAAAACATGCAGCACAAAGACAAGGTACAGGCAGATACTGCATTTGAAAACTACTTATTTTCATGATTTGTAATAAACCTAAAATAAAAGTGTATGCCACTTCAACTCATCATCCAGGGATTGTTTTAAGGATTGTCCCATATAATTAAATTTCATTCATGTCATAATTCTTAAAAGAAGTTACTAATACCTAATTAGAAGAGTTATACATATGCTTATGTGAGAAGCTGAGAGAAAGCACTACTGTCTCAAAGATGGTTCAGCGGCACCCACCTGAGACCATGACAGGTTGACAAGAAGAACTCATGTTGAGTGACAAGAAAGAACTGGCTCTTGGCTGATGTTTGCAGGTCAAGATGACTTTTGGGTTTGTTTTGGAGAAAATGACCACTATGGAGTCAGCACACATGCCCACCAGTCCACCAGGTAGCAGGTATGTGATTGCCATATGATCAACTGCTGATCACCTGACAGGAGGAGCAGGTGGTGGTGTCCTGAGCAACCAGAGGTGCACCAGAGCAGAAGAAAGAGGGTAAAAACCAAAAAGCCTGGTGGTAGGATGGGTGCCCCCTACAATGAACTGCAGCTGTGCAAGGCAACGAGATGTCACTGACAAACCTGCAGCCTCCTATGAATCAATGAGGTGTTGCTGCATCCATAATGGTGACTACGTTTGCCTTGTGACCTGCTCACTAGGATTCCCTCTTTAATATCACCAACTTCCCTATCTTCCCCACGTTTCTTAACTGCTTAGAATTTGTAATAAATCAGGTGGGCAACATCTTGGCCTCGTTTGCTGCCTTAGTCCTCCACCAGACATATATATATCAAACCATCCTCTTTAGTAATTGCAATTAGACAGTTTAAAATCTTGACAGTAATTATAAATAAGCATTTAAAAACACATAAATGAAAAATGTAGGATTGAGAATTTTGTGTAACAGAATCTAACTGAAGAGAGGGCCAGCAGATATAAACCATGCTACTGCAGGATGTACTAAGTATTTTAAGTTGATAGAAAGGGAAAAGAAGATTTTTAATGTAAGAACATTTAAGTTTTCTCAGATTGTGTTTCACTAGTACCTAAGAGCAAATTTAAGCTTCAGTATAAAATATAATCTTTCATAAACTTAATGGGCAATTGTATAGACAACAACATACTAGATTAGTCAATACACTTAATATCTCCTTGAAAAATGGAAAAGTGGGTTTTTAGAGTTTTCTCTGACAATTTTTTGTTGTAGTAGGCAAAATAAAAGTTTTTACTATATGTGTATATGCTTATACTATATGTGTATATGTTTTTACTATATGGATATATACACACATATATACCCTCTTGACTGTTGTTAAGGAAAATAGCTTTACCAAAGAAATTTTTAAGTGACTGTCAGGGCAAAGCCCTACAAAAGTATGTAGTCATTAGAACCTACCTAGTCATAGTCTAATCCAGCATTTCACCTACTTCTCCTATTATTTCCAACCAGTTGAAATGTCCATAGCTTTACTAGGGTAGTATGGCTAGGTTGTGGTTGGACTCAATGACCTTTGAGGACTTTTCAACCTGAGTGATTCTATGGTCACAAACAATCAAGTTCACTCATAAAAAATACTGCTAATTATTCTGCTATTACTTTAATATAATAAAAGAAATATAGAATGGCTTTGGATGAAGGGACATAAAAGACTCCAACTCCCTAATGTGGAGAGGGCTGCCCATCCAGCCTGGCCTTGAACACCTCCAGGTACTGTGTATCTGCTGCTTCTCTGGGCAGCCTGTGCCAGTGCCTCACTGCCTCTTGAGTAAACAATTTCCTCCTGACATCTAATCTAAATCTCCCCTATTTTAGTTCAAAACAATTTCCCTTGTGCTCTCACTATCTGTCTGTGTAAAAAGTTCATTAGCTGTTCATAAACTTGTTCATAAGCTCCCTTATAAGTGCTGGAAAGCCACAATGAGGTCTCCCCAGAGCTTTCCTTTCTTCAGGCTGAACAAGCCCAACTACCAATTCCTGTCTTCAGAGGAGAGGTGCTATAGCCCTCTGATCATCCTTATTGCCTTCTGTGGACGCACTTCAGTGTATCCATGTCTTTCTTGTGCTGGGAGTCCCAGACCTGGAAGCAGACTATTTTAAAAGGAGAATGTAATAGAAATCACCTGCTGCAGCTCAGCAAAGCTATTCCAGTTTTGTAATTTTTAGCAGAGTGCTTATTTCAGAATTTTTCAGATAACTAATTTTGGTGTTGCAAGACATACTCAGAAAACTATGTTTCCCCTCCTCAATCATACCAATTTCAAAGAGGTGACAGTTTCCAGAGATTAAATGTTTGTACGTGCCCTCCATGCTAAGTCATATTTAAATGTTAATCTTGAGACCAGGAGAAGCAATTCTGAATTTCACTACTGAAGACTTTTGCTTCCTGTGTTGACCATCCCTTCTTGCTCTCACATAGTAACAGTCACGTCAAACCAAACAGGAACTGACGCTAGCAGATCACCTACAGCCTGCTGGATCACCTTTCACCTAAGAGAGGTGACTGATCACTGTCCATAAAGCTGCTCAGAGAAGAGGCTAGTCAACTTTACTGTGCAAATGTACGGATGATCAATGGGAGAACCAACCTGAAGAACATTCCACACCCTGAAAACTAAGCCGATTAATTCTGTGAAAAGTAGACTGGAACGACTATTTCTAGTCGTTAAGCTCAACAGGATCCTACGTACATCTCCCAAGAAACATACTTGACAAAAAAAGAGAAACGCCAAATTGCAGTGCACTGCCATGGCCTATGGTTATCTTGTGCTACCTCTGAGTCATGCCCATAAATCTCTTCTACCTTCAGAAGAATTACACAAAGCAGAATATATCAATTTAACTGAAATTAAATACATTAAGTGAGGGAAAAAAAAATCTAATAATGCTACTCTGTGGAACATCTATGGATTATGCTCAGAGACACTTAAGTTTGCATTAGAATTTGCTTGTTTGTTGAAAAAAAAGAACAATATTTTATCATTACTTAAAAACAAACATGCCCAGAGTTAATATACATACCCTCTGCTTCTCAGGGTCAACATATCGAATGCCAAAATAGTCTTTTTCCAGCAAGCTGTAATAATTGCAGATGTGATCTATGAGAAACTGGCCTTTTGTTTCCCTCTGTAAAAAGAGAAAAAATTGATATATTATTCTTCACATTCTAAATCACTGTCTATAATAACACCTAAACCAAGTGTCACAAAACAAACAAACAACAACAAAAAAAAACAAACAGATCATAATATTCATTGTTATTCACAAGAGAACTTCATTATTTGTTTCCTCTGAAAGATGCAGCAGATTACTAATAGATATTCTCCCTGCACATTCCCAAAGCAATTCCTTAAGAAAATACTAGTATTATTTCTGCCTCAGGAAAACTCATGCTACTGTAACAGCTGCTCATTTATTATGTTTAATATATTACTGGTCACCTCATTTCCACCTGATGCTATAATGACATAACAGATATTCATTTATACACAGAATTCCAAAATGGTGTAGCTTTTTGTGTCCCCAAACTTGCAAGCAGTTTTGGCACTTTACTGGATGCTTATACAATGCCCACAGCAAAAGAGACTCAATCACAGCACTACAGTACCAGTAATATGAAGAATGACCTCACATTTTACTCCTTGCATTGTCACTGGGTACCAACAGCCATAAGGAAACCTGCTCCACAGACGACGTTTATTAACAACCCCATTCTTTATTTCTGCTTTCTTCAATCTTCATAGCATTGCACATCTCTCCTTAATCTACCAGCTGACATGGAGAAACAACATGAAACTTCACATTTCTTCTTACTCATATAACCAGCAAACTGTGGCATGTGTAAGCACTAACAGTGAGCCAAAAGCGTATGCCTAGAACAGTTAATCCTTAGGAGGCAGAGGTATTTCCCTGTGTATCAGCTTCAGATCTCCACATTTCTGCCCCTCCTTCCACCAGAGTCCTTCAATTGAATACTTTAACTAATGTCTACAAAAGTGAAACTACATGGGATGCACAATCACAACATACAAAAATATTTTCCTACAAATAGTTCCTTGAAAACTAAATGCTATGCCTTATTCAGTCTCTCTTTAAGAAGCTAAGAGGCAGTCTAAACAATGAACAGCATGGCTATGCAAGAATTAACAGGTAGCTCCTTCATTTTCACAAGGTCCTTTACAAAACTGGAAGTCATTATCTCCTGGGTTTCACACAGGAACAGCTCAGGTAGGAAGAACACCGCAACTGTCCAAGGTGTCCAAGCATGGCCACTACAGACAGATGAGACGTACTGCTTCACAAATATAACACAGGATACTGAATCAAAGAATTAAAAAATCCTATGGGTTGAAAGGGACACCTAGAGATCATCTAGTCTAACCACCCCACTAAAGCAGGTTCCCGACAGAAGGTTGCACTGGAAACTGTCCAGGTTGGTTCTGAATACATCCGCATGAGGATACTCCACAACCTCTCTGGGCAGCCTGTTGCAGTGCTCTGTCACCCTCTCACAGTACGAAGTTCTTCTTCATGTTCTGGTGGAACTTCCCGTGCCTGTTCCCCCTGGTCCTGTCACTGGGCACCTCCAAAAGGAGCCTGGCCTCACTGAAATCTGCCCTTTAGGTATTTACAACCACTGATGATAGCCCCGCTCAGCCTACTCTTCTCCAGGCTGAACAACCCCAGGTCTCTCCATCTTTCCTCATAAGGGAGATTCTTCAGGCCCCTCATCATCTTTGTGGTCATCTGTTGGACTCTTCAGTAACGTTTTATCTTTTTTGAACTGCGGACCTCAGAACTGATACAGCATGCAGCTTCAAGTCTGAAGTGTCTTGAATACTACTGCTCTATCTTAATAGGTATTCAGCTACTTTTTCAATTAATATGACACTCTGACACAGATATAGCCACTTGTACATTCCATCATGAAGTAAATATAAAGCATTCTCAGTTAAGCCATCACCATAGTGCTGTACAGTTCCCCCTGTGTGCTGGGGGATGCTGCACTAACCACGTCCTTGTCCCTTGGACTTTCTCTCCTCCTGAGATCACCTCCAGCCACAAGAGAACTGCTCATTTCTCCTCAGGTGTCTTTCCATGGATGTGATGCCTCTGCTTCCCTTCCTACTGCATAACCCACCTACTCTCCCCCCACCTTCCTTCTGCTCTCTCCTACTTCCCACATATCTAACCCTTTTCTTCATGTCCTTTACTCTTCCATGTGCTACTTTTTGCACAAAGGATATCACTACTTTGTTTGTGCCATGTACTTCTGCTCTTGGTTCTCCTTCTTTTAAACAGTCAGTGTCACGGGATGTTAACCCAGTGTGTTTCTGAACATACTTGCTCAGCTTCATGCTCTGCCACTTATGGCATTACCTTTTTCCTTCCAACATAGCAGCAACTCGT